>NC_071387.1:64743348-65343348 GCF_022682495.2 Desmodus rotundus
TAACATCAGTTAGAAATATATGAATGGACACATGTGGATTTTAGGACTCTTTCTGAGCAAATTTTCAGGTTTCACATTGTGAGGTCCTGCCCATGGATAACCTTGTCAGTGATGGTGAAATTTCAGCACTAAACAAATTCTTCCTAGGCAGGAAGTCCAACTTTGTCCCTTTCAGTTACCATTTAAATTCCTGAGATAGTCTCCACTTACAGTTATCCTAGGGTAAACTAGCATACTTCAAAATAAATGTTGAATATCTTCAGTACAAGTTATAAATGTGAGGAGCTGACTATTTGCTGCTTCACTTTCCAACTTTCCTAATAGGCATAAACTAACTCTAGAGACTGTGATTTAAGATTCAGGCACTTTTCTCTATACATACTATACTTTGATGAAAAGTCCAGAAAATTACCCTCAGAAAATCATTTGGGCCTCCAAAGAATAACTTATTGCTTCCTTGTACTAAATGTCCTTAATATAAAGAACTAATTCATCTCATGGAAAGACAAATAACTTTCAAAGGAGTCCCTTAGTTGTTTACAAGGCAGAGCTGAAAGGATCAGCCTTTGTGAGGAGTTTAAACACTTATGTTTAATAGGCCATTTGAGGCTTAGCTGTGCTTGGAGGCGCTGTTCATCGGTAGTTGAAGGCGGCTGGAGAGAAGTGGTCGCTGACAACTCCAGCTACTAGCCAAGGCCATTTGGCACCGGACTTTGGGCACCTGAATTTAAGAAAATGTAAGAAGGTATTATGGGTTGTAGGCATGGGCAAAATGTCCCTTTGAGGCAGGCGGCACATCCTCTTAGAGTTTATTTCTTTAATCTTCTAATATGGACATATTTGAAAATCTTCTAATATGGATATATATATTTTTAGAGTAGGTGCTATTATTTCAAAGTAGGTAGAAATTTAGGCCTCTAAACTGAGATTGTAATGGGTTGGCTAATTGAAGCAAAACATTAAAAGGACGTTGTTTACTAGCATGATGTTTTTGAATAGATATAATCTCTAAATGGTGACTTTAAAATTCTGTATGCATGTAAACTTTGTTAATAGGAACTTGTAAGTAAGAAGAAGAATATCATATTTTGGTTCAATTTAAAAAGCAGTAGCATTATCACCAATGGAAAGTTTTGAAAAGGAGCACATTTTACTTTTCCTTTCTGTTATTTTACTAAGTTTGATTTTAACTTGACAAAGAAGGAAATGACTATTTAAAAAGAAAGAAAAAATATCTGGATTAGTTAAATATGCATATGTAACTTTTGCTAAGAGAAAATATCTCTATCTGCAGTTAAATTGTTTTACCGTAACTAGGATTGTGGGATTGGGTGTGAAAGGGTCAGCTGCAGAGCCTGAAATCCCAGAAGGGTGGTGCGGTCCAGAGGGGACTGGGTCCTCACCTGGCTGTGAGACTTCCGGCAAGTCATACAATCATCTGAACCTTGTTTTCCTAACCTTTAAGATAAACACGTTCTGGATGATCTTACAGTCCTAGAATACTGTCTCAAATTAGATATTTAACAGAAACTCAAATGCTTTAGAGTTACTATTTGATTAACCTTTTTGATTTTTACACAAGTTATATTTTTGTTGAAACCAATCATATGTATTTCTGAAGTCAGGTCTTCTTACCAAAGTAAACTCACCTTCCTTTTCAATTCTCCACAAACATCGATTGGCTTCCCATTGGTTCCACATGGACCTGTGCCAACATAATTGTTCCTAAAGCTCCACTCTGCCCTTCCAGCAATAAGTACTTGTTTGTCAAACCCAATTAGGTGTTTCTGGAAAATCACATTTCTCCGACAGTTTACTGTCAGAACCCCTTAATCTGGCTCCTACTTAACTCTAACCTTGTTTCTGACATCCATTTAGACCTTCTTCATTCCCACTTGCTGAGACCACACTTTGTTCTCATATGAAATTATTGAGTCACAGGGCCTCTTCTGCCTGGCAGATATCTTCCTTTTCTCTTCTCTAAATCTCCCTTTATTCATCCAACTCAAGTCCCACCGGCTCCACAAAGCTGCCCTCAGGCTGGTCCTGTGGGCGAGCTTGTCTCCCTGAACTCCCTGAACTCCCTGAACTCCTGTAGCAGTCACGGGCTTTGCTCAGGGAACCAACCAGTGTCCTGCCTTCTCCTGCTGCCCAGAAGACCCTCCACAGATGTGGACAATCCAGCACTAGGCTCTTAACCTGAAGGGATGATCAGCCAAGAGTGGAATATTAGAGATTCTCTGGGCAAAGAAGTTGGAAATTGTGAGATATCAGAGGGTGGAATATGATGGAGGAACCAAGAAGGGGGGACAAGGTAAGTAAGAGTGAGGACGGAGCTGCAGTGGGGTACAGGCAGTCCAAAAATTCAGGCTAGGGATTCACTCTGGGATCCTGTTCTAAGAATGTAGTGCAATTGTTGTGGCACCTCATACTTTCATCTTCATTTATTTCGTTATGCATATACACCACCTTCCCTGGACATTGTCAAGCAAAACCTACTTTATTATGCTTTGTTTTCCCAGTGTACAGCATAGACTCTTAAGCAGAGCAATAATAATAATAATAATAATAATACCAACAATTGTAAAAAAAATAGCAACGCAACTTTCATTTATTGTCTACCTTTTCTGTGCCAGGTGCTGCTACAGTATTTTGCATACGTATCTCATTAATCCTAGAAAGAGGATGATATCCCCTGCTAACAAATGAAGAGATAGAAAAGATAAATTATTTTCCCAAGAGCAACAACTAATTTTTACTTAAATTTTTTACTTTACTTAAAACATTTTAAAGTTTTTATTTAAAAACTTAATTTTTTACTTAAATTTAAAACATTTAAAGAATACTGATTTGTCTCAGCAACAATTTACTAAGCACCTATTATATTCAACATACTAGCTAGTAACAGGATATGAAGATGAGTGATATCTTTGCTCTCTAGGAGTTTAGAATATGAACATTTTAATTCTCACTGTCGAAATATTTTTATTTTTATGTAAGCTTACCAGGGTATGGCAGAGTATTTAGATTACAGGTATCCTTTTTAGGATAGCTCATTTTTTAAATAGAAAAGTCTTCAGAAATAGCTTGCTTTCTTGCTTTCTTTCTTGCTTTCTTTCTTTCTCTCTCTCTTTCTCTCTTTCTTTCTCTCTTTCTTTCTTCCTTTCTTTCTTTTCAGAAGGCTGAAATGGACTATACATGAAGCAGGGGCGAAGGAGCTGCTGAGCACACGTCAGGTGGGCCTTATTTTAGTTTGCAGTTAGATTCCTATATGAGTTATTGCTTTGCACGCTCCATTGATCTTTCACGGATTTAAGTGTGGGTATATATGCTCACCTGGCTGCTTGTTACCAGTTTGAAATTACAAGTTAGTAGATTGGTTTGAAAGTATGACCAGTTGCCCCATAGGGAAGTGTCCCAAGTTTCTATGGTGATGATTGGTTTTCATGAGTGAGTGTGTAGAGAATATATGGAAGAACCTAAGTTACATAAATTGCTGAAAACGACGGTATTCTGTGATGAACTCCAATTTGGTATAATTCTTAAAGAGAGGAAAAAAATTGATCTTGGCTTTTCAAGTACTCTACTTTCTTGGTAATTCAAAATGTAAGGCACTGATGTAAATACGGCTAAAAGTTTATGCCATTTAGTATTAAGTCCATTGTATGGGACTGGAACCTTGCCAAATGATGACATAAACACAGATCTTTTTGTTTCTCTCCTATGTAGAAGATGTTTTCCAGAGATAGAAATTTCAGGGCCAGTATGATGAAAAGTTCTAGGGACCCAGGCTCATTCTAATTTTTTCTTAATTCATTCTAGCCTCTGACTCCCATTCTCAAGGGCACCTTGTGATCCAGAGTGGCCGCTATGACAGCCCATGTTCTCGGCAGTGGGGTGGAGGGAGGGACAGACAGTAAGCAGGTAAGGAATTAAAAAGCAACTATCAACTGGCTCATAGAGCTTTCCTGGCAGCGGTCACCCAGTATATCTTTTAATAGTTCACTGGCAAGACCTTAGTTACCTAGCCATGCCTGGGTTCAGGGGTACCTGGACCATGCAGTTTTTATCCTGGGCAGGCACATACCCAGTTTACAGGAGAAAGGGGAATAGATTTTGGAGTGAGCAGCTAACATTCTCATCCATGCTAATAACAGTAATTGAACTAAATCCCCAAAGTTTGTATGCTGAATACAAAATTCATTTCCCAGTGGTTTGGAGATTTTGGAGGGGAGGTGGTGATGGAGATGTTCTAGAATTAAACAGTGGTGATGATTGTACCATATACTGTGAACCATTGAAGTGCACACTATAAAAGGGTGACGTTTATGGTATGTGAATTGCATTTCAATTTAAAGAAAACAACTCTGTAGTCTATGAAGTTTCCATTGGACAGAAGAGGACAGGATGCAAAACTCTTTCCTTTATTCCCATGAATGTAAGGAGGGTAGCTCAAAAGAAAGAGTGAAGGGTATCATGACATATTTCAGTGGTTTTTTTCATATGAAGAGAACCGCCCCACCCCCACCCCCCGGCTCTCTGGTGATGCTGGAGTCTAAGGGGAATGCATGACAACTAGTCGGGCTGTGGAGCCGCTGGTGGTGGCAGTGAGGGCATGCGTACAAGAGCAGCAAACATTTACTATCTACTAAATTGTTTGCCCAGATGGTAATGATAATAGCAAATACTTCAGATAATATCAAGATACTTTAATGAGAAAACTGAGGCACAGATTGGTTAATTAACTTGTGAAGGTCACGCCCTTTGTAAGCAGTGGAGCCTGGCTCTGGATCCAACAGTTGGGCTGCACAGTCCATGCTCCTAGCCGCCCACCACACTTACAGACTTTCTCTTGCTATCAAAAGTGATCTCTCTCGGGAGAAACAGTCGTCTTTTACGGATTTTGTGATTTTTATAACAAGTAAATTTAAAATTGTTTGATTATAGTTATTCAAGTGATGATATGGAGTAGGACTAGACATCTGTTCCCAGATCACCTCATTCATTCACACTAAAATGCTTTCATGGACTAATTGAAAACACAATGTCAATCATCAAGCCACATATACATACACACACACAGCTGAAGGAGGCAACCTGCTTTATTAAGCTTACTTTTATTTAGATATTTAAAGCACATATTTCCTTTGTCAAACTTAATGTGATGCAATAAGACAAATTTCTTTCATTTTCCTCCCAGATGATCCCATATGGTCCTGGCAAGTGTATGGCTTGCTTTTGACAGGCATAGCATCTTTTTAAAAACTGGATTGAAGTTGTTTGCAGTTTTTGATCATTTAGGGGTATAGATGTTTATGGTACTCTTATTGTTGTAATTAAATAATACATGTGAATCTGAAGAGTTTATTTTTCAAGGCAATTCAAAGCTCGGGCAGTCATACCTTACAGCAGAAACATTCTCTTTCCCAATGTGTGTACATGAACCCTCTGCATGTGATCAGTGTATGTGATCCATGCAACACGCATTGGAATTTGGAGAAATTTACACTCATAGGATTTGCCTGAGTTTCCTCTTTAAGCAAGTTCTGCTTTATACCCATGAAAATAGGATGTTTTGTGTACTTATGGCATGTCTGATTCTATACCATCCTTTTACTTACTCTGTGACTATGGTAGGATGAATATTGGGGCAAAAATTGTCCAAATCTTTTCACTACAAGACAAAAAAAATCACATAGAGGAACATGTGGTCTCCAAAAGAGATGTAATAAAGGGCTGGTTTTAATGGGAAGACCGTAAGAATCTACCTGGCTTTGTAAAGTTTTATGAATATCCATTATCTCCAGAGAGATAGATGTGTTATTGTATACTTTAAAAAGTATTTTTAAAAACTTGTATTTCAGAATTCATAATTTTTCCCACTAAAACATAAATATGTTGGATGCAAATGTCACAGTCATACACTTAGGTGTGCAAAAGAGTGACTTTGGTGCCTTTTTGTAATCAAATATAATTTCTGTTTCACCCTACCCTCTATCCCATTTGTCAGGAAGTTACTTTAGTTCCTTCCGGGTAAATTTAATCCATTAGTTATTTGGCTTCAAGGTTGTTTGACTGTTGTAGATGCTCCTCACCAGCACCCCCACCCCCACCACTTCTCTGGGAAGCATACGTAAATGCCACCAGAGAGAAGAGGGGAAAGGTGTGTGATTCTAACCTGGCCTCTCAAAGTGTTACTGATCCCACTTGTTCTTGGCATAAATGAGGTTTATGGTCACTCCAAGGAAACTTGGGGTGAAGGAAAAGACAGCTTGGACTTCCTGCCGATGATAACAGAGCTCTGGATCCTTGTTATCACCTACCTGCTGAGAAGCAGCCTCACCCATCAGATTCCTGGTGGGAACTGTCCAGGTCTTATCCATCTGATCAAGCATTATCAGTGATGCACATTCTGGCAGACAGGCCATCATTTTTTCTTTCTTTGATAATTCCTGAGTCCCTCTAGAATCCATTGACTGTCTCAAGCCAAGGGAAGCCAGAGCTGAGGGTGTGGGCATGTGAGTTTGGAGCCTCTTCCATGCTAGACTCATGTGTTGTGCCGCCAAGGCACCATAAATGACTTATCTCTGAAGCTTGATTTCCCCTCCACTAAGACAGAGTAGGCAATGTCTTCTCTATGATCCCGAAACATAAAACTTAAAGTAGGGGTACGTACTTCCCTTTTTCCCAAGCAAGACCCTTTCTGGTGGGTGAGAAGGGCATACAGTTTCTAGACATGTCTATCTTGAATCCTCTCCATACTCCACCGCCTCAGTTTCTGTAGGTTCTTATAACATGGAGGTAGTTAGGAGAAATGTGTGTGGGGAAAATGGTGTGATGTATGATGTCTGCTTTCAAAGAATTGATTTTTAACCTTTTCAGTATTTGAACTTAGAACTCAGTAATTCAACTTCGTTGTTCTCTGGCCTGGTCTGATAATCTCTCACTTGTGGTTAATGGTGAACCCCATATCTTGTGGAGTAAATGAAAAAAAAAATCAGTTAACATCTCAAATAATTATTCCACCATACTAACTTATGTGCTACATTCAGTAAATTATACAGAAACGAATAATCCAGCCTTTCTTTACAGATTGGGTGATCTTGGGCATACTTTCAGTGTTTCAGTTGCAGTTTTGAAAATTCATGTACTGCTAAACTTTTAATTATTGAATCTGCACTATGGAAATAAATTTTACATAGTTGTAACAATCACAAGGTAATTAAATACCATTACTAGGGCAAAAACATTTTAAGTGTGATTTAAAATAAGAGCTATTGTTTTTCAGGTAAGATTTGGTCATAGAATAAACTCACCCCGTTGCCTTATTTCCCAGTGGTCTCTAAAGGAGGGAGAGATTATTTCATCATCCAGAAACCAATTCCTAAATGTAAGAAATGCTGACAGAAGTGACAAGCATTTGATTTTCTCTGAATGAATTCCAAAGTTCATTCCACTTGTTGCATACATTTCTTGTTCTCCAAGTAACTGTTCAAAAAGAGTTTAAATTCTGATCACAACTTGGGTCTAAAGTAGTTAAGCACACTAAACGTGATGGCTACAACCTCTACCTCACCTCACAGCACTGAAGACGGCATAGGGAGCTGACCTTTTGGTGCTTGGAAGACGATACTAACTCAAACAAGTTCCAGACCAGTGGATATAGTGAAGGACATACCCATTTTGTTCAAGTTTATCTAGGATTGTTGAAGTATTCCCTGTAAAGAACTTTTACAAAGATTTTTAAAAATACATCAATATCAACATTGGGGTGCATAGGTTCTTTTGGATTGGTGTTTCAGGGTTCTTAGGGTATAATCCCAGCAGCGAAATTGCTGGGTCAAAGGGCAGTTCCATTTTTAGTTTTCTGAGGAAATTCCATACTGCAGGCATGTAACTGAATAAAAATAAATAAATAAATTTAAAATTAAAAAAATAAAAAATAAAATAAAGAAAAACATTTTAATAGAAAAAATAATACAATAATTAATACATAATACAAGAATAAACTGTGTTTCACATAAAAAATACATCAATATCAAAATATCCTATATGCAGTTAAACAGCACATGACTTAAGAGGATAAAGCTTCCTCTTCTGCAGGAGTCAGAGAAGAAGGAAGATGCCCACTTTTACTTTGCCTATCATCATGGAAATTTCCCCGCATAAACTACTTAGTCCCAGACTACTCCAGGGGTCAGGCAGCCTTTAGTTATGGAGCAGTAGGCAGAGACAGGCTCAACCTACTTAATAACTATTTTAATGTAGGAATGATAATGAGTTGACCAACATTTTCACAATCCGTCTAGAGACAAATGAAAAGAGGGGGCATTTTTATTCCTTGAAAGTTGCGACCTCTGGCTTGAAACTCATCCATGTATTTAAAAAATCACATATCCAATAGCTTGAACTATTCAGAACATGGCCAAAGTTCAGAAAGTAATTAAAATGGAAGTCATCAAAATAGTTACAGTAAACTCACAAAGGTCCTTTGGTCTCTTGTTCTGGGTTTATTACTCTAACTGTCATTCAGTTCTAGGTAAATGAGTTGGTATGGCTGACAGGCTGTAAGTTAGTCCCCCAGGTCCCCACCCTCTGGTGTTCATGGGCTTAAATTTTGGGCAGAACCTGTGACTTGTTTCTAACCAATAGAAGATGGTAGAAGTGAATGGGTGTCATTCCTGTAATTTCATTATGTTAGACTCCATCTTGCTAGGAAACTTACTTGAGAGTCTTGTTCTCCTTCCTGTTGGCTTTGAAAGACAGACTACTGAGTCCTAAAGACACAGGAAATGAATCCTGCTAACAACCTATAAGCTCAGAAGTGGACCCTTCCCTAAAGGAGCCACCAGTGAGAACCCAGCCCTGGCTGGCACTTTGCCGCCTGGCAGAAGACCCAGATAGGTGTACCTAGACCCCCAGGCCCATAGGAACTGTGCAGTAATAAGTGTGCATTGTTTTTTAGCCTTTGAGTTTGTGGTAGTTTATTATGAAGCATAAATAATTAACACATTGGTTTCTTAAACTATGAAAGAGAGCTATGGTCACTTGAATCAGGTGTTGATAGCAACAAGAGAAGATACTGAAAAGGAGATAGCCATGTTGTAAAAACAGAATATGTGAGTTCAAAAAAAAAAATCATATGGCTGTCTAAACCAATTCAGCACAGACACTAGTAGCCTCGTGTACCAGTATAATCTCTCAAAGTATAGTTGAACTAGAAAGTGGTGTTCATGGTTATGACTGAGTCCACAAGCAGTGGACATATCAGGCAAAGTACATTCTGTGCTAGAAGCAAGAGACCTATGTAATACAACTGAAAAAAATTCATAATTATCGAGTTAGCATTAGACATGCTTGACCTGGCATCTAAGAATTGAGAATTTGGTATTTATCCTATAATTAATTCAAAGGGATCATGAAATAGCTAAATATTTATGATCAAAGGTTATACATGCCTTTCTTAAAATGTCAGAATGCTTATAGTATCTGAAGTGAGAATTTTCAGTTATAAATAAATACTGGCACTGAAAATTCAAGTATCACTTACATCCATGCAGCTTGTAACAGCTCAGACTCTGCTAATGAGGAGGAAAGGCCCCTGGGATTGGAAACAAAGAATAGCTTATAACCATATAAATATGCTTAAGGTTTCTTTTTCATGGTCTTCTCTGAATCTCATGAGGTTTAGAGTAGGAAGAGGTTATATGAGTAAATATGGGAAATGCCCTGGATGCTGCAGAAATTTGAAGCCCTATTGTCTAGTTCTAGTTCAAGCACATGCTAGTCATAGTCATGTCACCTGCCCAAGACTTTGTTTTACCCATTGTAAAATTGGAATAATATTTCCCACTATAAAAGCAGACTATGTACTACTACCAATCCCTTTGATAGACCCATTTACAGGAAACATTTTTTGCAATATTTTTTGTGACTGGTGCTGATAAAAAAATATATAGCTATCTAACATGTTTATGAGGTCCATAGGATTCTCTTTATGTGATTTGGACTTGATGTCACAGTTTATAAATCACCTTGCCTTGCACGCAATCATATTATCTTCCTGGTCCTTCTGAGAGGTAGGCATTAGCATGTGTCAGCAGTGCCTGCTCATTGCTGTGCAGTACACCCCCAGTCCCACATTATTGATCATTGAAGGACAGAGTTGCCCCGTGTCCCATAGCTGGTGAATGGTGGATCCAGAACTGAGACCAAAGACTTTTGCCTCTAAATCCCATGTCTAACTCTATAATATTTTGATGGAGAGATACTGCTTACCTAGAAGCAGCAGTAGACATCTCCTGAGAGCCAAGGTATTTCTGAGTCACTATACTGCCTTTTCATCAGTAACGTTTGTGTCCCCAGTTACTGGCTCACGTTTGGAGGGATGCAGCAATTCAACAGTCTAACTTCTTTTTCCCCTTGAGTTCAGGTAAACAAGGAAGGCCTTGTCATCATCCACTTTCTAGTAACTCTTCTTAGTGGAGCCCATTCCTCATAGTAGATGGAAAAACATGGTTTTTATTCTTGTGCCTGGAATCCTGAAGCTAACTCCCATTTAAAATATTGTTACTCCATGAAACATTACATTAGATTTTAAACAAAGAACAAAAGCTTAAACACAACCTGTCCATATGTTCATATTGGAGATTATTCATTCTCTAACTTATTTATTTAAAGATTTAAAGGGTTTAAATAATAAGAAGAAAGACAGATGGATGGGAAAAAAATAAAGAAAAGGAAAATGAACACTCATTCTCCCAGTGACATGGACCTCATTTGCTAACTCAGATACAATTTATTTGCCATTATGAAGGAAATAAGAACATATTGTATATAATTATAATATTGTGTCTTTATCCTATACATAAATTTTTTAAATGTCATACACTTTCTGTGATATCCATTGCTTATGTTACTGAGATATCAGAGCATGAGGTTTGGGTGGGTACTGGGGGGGGTGAAAAATGTGTGATAAAGCCATTCATTCACTGATTCTAGCAGCAAGGTGCAAGGAAACACAGGATGGACACAATACAATCCTGATATCTTTGAGGGAAAAATGACCTAGGAGGACTCACAGGCTGTTTAACGGGGATGGTAAATAGTTGGCACTCCCACCACCTCCACACCCTCACCCCTCGAGTAAAAGTCTCTGACAGTGTTACTCTTCGCTGCTGAGCCAGCGGTCTGTCCATCAGCTTCCTGGCCAGGAGCAGTTGTAAGGGCTTGGTTGGCACTGGCATTCAGTCCGTTGCAGAATTTAAAAGTTCTCAGGAACTTGAAGTCTGCAGAGTCTTTCTCTTTGGCTTCTCACTGATGTTTTCTCACAGACGCATGAAAACATAAGTTACACGAGTGAACTTCCATGAGAAAGTATCTGGGAACATGGTAACTGTCTACCAAATAGCTGTAATGTAAATGAATTTGACTTTACTGGATGAAAAGGGAGGATGAAAGGGTAAAAGTCAATGGAAGTCAACTTTTAGAGAAATTTACAATTTATTTTTAAGCAAAATAGTGATATAATTAGAGCTGGCCTGTGAGGTAGTGAGGTCTTTTTTGTCAAAGCTCTTCTAATGGATTCTGGTGATGCACCGCCAGGGATGTAGCAGAGGTGATGCGAGGCTTAACCCTCCTTGGTGCTTTCACTCTGTCTTGCACATACCCGTTATTGTTTCCTTAGTTCCTTGTTTGGTAATTGTTTGCCTGTTTGAATTTAGCGGTTAGTAATTTGTTTATCTGCTTGCCTATTATATGATAAAGATTAGTTCATTCAACACTTGTTATGAGCCAGTCAGCCCTAAGTGTTAGTGGCACATTTTTTTTTTAATTTAACATTTGTTGTAAGAGTGTGAAACAGAAATGATCCCTATTTGACAAGTGAGGAAACTGAGGTGCAAGAAGGTTAAATAACTTGCTTAGGTCATGATGTTGGCAACTCTGTGCTCTTGACACTGCACAGAACAGCTTCCCAAGACAATTAGTGGCTGAGTGATGCTTGGATGAGAATGGTAATAGGCTTGAATAAGTGGGAAAAGCTGTCTCTTAAGTAAATCATTTCTATTTCCCACCAGCTAATTGGAGACAGGCGTTAAGAGGAAGGAATTAGTTCCACTCCACAGTTCCAGGCTGAGCTCTGTGTTGCCTCCAACAGAGATGGGGTGTGGGGGGCATGAGAACATTGTTCTAATTGAGATCCTAGAGGAAATTGCTCTTGAAATGGCTGTGAATGGCTATATTGAAATCTAATTTGATATAACTTTGTTAATTAACAAAGCATAATTATTAAGTAAATTTTGCCATTGTAATTCACACAGCGGCAGACTTCCCAATTGATCTAAGCTTGCTGTACAGTAGACCAGGTGATGTCTATATACGATTTTTCTTAGATGCCAACCAAATACAAGTCTTTATATCAAGCCAGTTTGCAGTCTTTATATCCTGCAAACTAAGAAGTCTTTATACTACTCCAGAGGGCAGGATTGAGTGCCTGTTTTTCCCCCATTTTATTTTATAAATCAATAAAAATAACTAATGGATATGACATAGTTCAAAATATGTATGCCCCTCTCATTCCCCGTGCACACAGGCCCCTCCAGCGGTACAGAGTAAAAGGCTGATGTAAACTAATTTTTGTTAGGCATTAACTCCTTTGGCTCCCTGAAGTAGCCATGGCTTTTACTCCTTTATAGAACTGTTTGGCAAGCTAAGTGGTTTCTTTTTTTTAACTTCTCAAGTTTCTTTCTTTTTTAAATGGAGGCTAGTTTTGTGGACTTTTCAACTCTGAGAACTGCCCCTTGAAAGGTTTTGTACTCTTTCTCTATCAAGTATTATTGAATAAATCATTCTCAACAAGTAAGTCAAATAAGCATGTTAGTCCATGTGCCACATTTAAGCGGGCCTGTTAAACTGGCTGCATTTTGGCAGTTTGCCCAATTAAAGGTTGTCATAATGCATCTATCTAGAACAGGAATGAGCCTGGTCAGGTTTCAGATGAAATGTACGTTTTTGTGTAAGTAACCTCTGAGGGGCTCCAGCCCTGCAAATTGCATAACGTGATACAACAGTCACAGAAGCTCAGAAAGTCAGGGGAACGAAGGGCAGCATCGTCTTCCAACTATGTCATATATTAACCGCAATGGTTTAGTGTCAGCTTTGGCTTTCAAATTCCAGTGACTAAGAAGACAGCTTATTTTCATAAGGATATCGTGATGTGTATGTGTGTTTTAAGAGGAATGTTATATGAATGAGTTACGCTTGTCCGACCAACTCCTTTTAATCCTTAACCATTTAAATGGAAAATCCATCTAAGCTGACTTTATTCCATGGAAGTCACTTTTCAGTGAGGGAGATTAGGAACTGTCATTGTGACCAGCACACTCTCGCACTTTAAACAGAGAGCTGTTGTTATGCTTGCCTAAATTTTATCCTTTATTTTGATAACTAGAGTAGCTGTTTCAACCTGATTTCAAGCCTGGCTTTTAATGATTGTTCTCAAACAGGGAGAAAATTCAGCTATTCACAAACTAGGAATCCATTTCTGGCCCTGAGTATAGCAACAGCTTTCTTAGATTTGACCTCGTTAAAAAAATTGTGGGGGTCCTGATGAAGATTTACAATTGTTATTTGAAATTTGGCCATAAGAATTTTTATTACATGTTAATTTTTTAATTAAGCTTACTTATTTGGTTTTCCCAACCCATCTCTTTGGTTTAAACAAACTGCTGATACTTGTCATCAGTGTTCATAAATTTCTTGACAAGACTGAAAAAAACAGTTCTGATAACCTACCACGAGGTGGCGCTATGTCTTTGCCATTCCAGAGTAGTGGGTTTTGGTCTAACACACCCCTAGGGCAAATGAGCCTTCCCATTTTCTCATTAACCTGCCTGCAGGTGTCAAAATAATCCAAATTTCCACATGAAATCTGGGATGATGTTACAAATAAGCAGATGAAAATTATCCTCTTATAATCGTTTTTACAGTGGTAAAGGGAACAGGGGAGGACGCCAAAAGAAATATTTAGGTCATATATTTCTGCTGGAAGGTGCCAGTTGGGGACTGGGTTCAGTGAGGAATGCTTATGAACAGGCCCTAATGGTTTGCCTGGGTGGCTGCCCGCCAGGCAGTCATCTGGCCTGACAGATGATGGTGAGAAGAAAAAGAAATTCGCTTGTCTCTCCCTTCCATGAACCCTCTGAAAATTGCTAGTAGGAGCTTCTGTTGATATGCCTTGGAGCTCCAGAGTCCCCGCTCCTCTGCTGGAGACTTCTTTGATAGAAGCCCCAAACAAGCCTGCTGGGAGAATGGTGGCTTCTCTTGGTGACAAGGTGCATTAGTACAAGGCCACTATTTTCCTCCATCCCCAGAGGCACAAACCTCAAGAGGGAGCCTGGCAGGTTTGGCCCACAACCCAGAGAAAGCGGCCTGTTACCTGGGACCCTGAGCTCAAAAAAAGCTCCTTAAAGGCTCTGCAGGAAGGCTTCTATTTTGAACCTAATTACCAGCTGAAAAGACACTTGCCAGCCCAAAGACCCAGCCTCCATGAATTTCCAGGACTGCTTATTAAGATGTCACTTCAGACTGCAAATAACTGTGGTAACTGGCATCAATTCTTAGAGGGCTTTGTGAAGATTATTATTCCAGAGCCTTGTCTTACTCTATTTCCTGACATATTTTATTATGCTCATATTCTCCTTCCATTTCTTGAGGTTATAATATACCATTTCAAGGGAGGCTTTGAAAGAAGAAAGTAATAAAAAGGATTCTTAGGATCTTGAAATGGAAAGTTTATTATTATTTTAATCATAATTGCATAGTGGGCCCTATGATAAATGCAATTAAGATCCACTTGTGATGAAGTAAACTAAGTATTAGAATCACGATGTTTGATATTGATAGTTTAGTCTCTCCTGAAAAGGCTAAATACACCAAAAAATGGTGTATTTTTAATGGTCATTTTGTTTTCTTGCTGTCTTCACGCTTAATATTAATTAATTCTGTTTAACTTTTTTAATAGGACTACTTGGATTCTTGATTGCTGCCCTTTCTACTCTTATCATGATTTATTATTCTGTTACATATCATCCTTCTATATTTTAATGAATCAGTGCCGCTATTCCTCTAACCCTGTTTCCTCAGATTTGATTTGCTTGATGGTACCACTTGGAGCATAGCAAAGAGACTAAATCTAAAGTGAGGTGCTCTCTGATCTGGGCAAGAACTGTTTATATTTCGGTTTCTTCAAATGCACTAAAGAAATAATATCAAGTTGACTGTCTGAATTATGATTATTAACAGATCAAATGTAATACAAGTTGAACATGTCAAAGGGGGTGCCCAGAAATTCTTGCTGCCATATGGATCTAATGTTGAATAGAGTATTAAGCTTGCTGAACCCTTTTGCCATTTAATTTTCATAAGGATTTTGGAGAAAGAAATACGATTTTGGAAGCTATAATATTCTCTAGTGCTTTTCCGTGGTAAATGACAGTGACCTATGGTGATTGGAGAAGACATTTCTGTATTCCTTTCTTGGTATAAGTTATGGATTACAAATGTGCGATGCTACATTTTTACAAGCGTAAGGAAATATTTAGAGTACTGTTCTGAAGACCTGACAGAAGAAAATATGGAAACAAATAAAAATGCTCATTTCAGGACTTTAAATAAAGGAGGCAAAGCTTGACCAGCTTAGTTTATGAGACTCCATTTCTAAGAATTTTATTCATTCAATATATATTTATTGAGCACTGTACTAAGCATAAACTATAAAAGTAGATTATTTCTGATTTCTATAATTCCTATTTTAATGTTATATATAATATACATGAAAATTATTAGCTGAAGAAATAAAGCATATACAGAATATATAGACCAGATGTGCTGAGGAAATTGTAGTAAGAGTAGGGTCAGTGGCCACTGAGCCATTGTACCAGAACTGGACTGCCTTTCCGAGGATTTTGTCGGGCAAAATAAATAAAGCTACTGTTGTTCAGGTTTTCTATTCCTCTCAGAGCACATTCCCAGCAGATTCGAACTAACAATAAGATTGTATTTGAACCTTACCAGTCACTCGAGTCAAGGTGAGAATGGTCTTAGGTTTCAGAATGGCTTTTCAAGGGTGAGCTGTGAGGTCAAGATAGACTGTGAGGTGACTAGGAATTGCTAGTGACCCAGTCCTGAGTGGGTTAGGGTAGTGGGGATGGATCATACACAGGGTTGGCAAGAGGAAGTTTACAGTTGTTTGTATGGAAAATACTACAATAATTAATAAATAAGAGAAGAATAAACTCTGTGCATCACTTACAACTGCAAACCTCCCTGTCGAAACAGTGCATGGCAGACAAGCGCAGGGACCTGGTGGCACTGAACACGCAGGGCGGGAGGAGCAGTTAGAACAGTTGCAGGACAGGTGACGGCGCCTAGGCCGGCAGGGGAGCTGCTGGGGAAACCTTCCTTGCCTGAAATGGAGCATCTCTCCCTTTCCTGCACTCCACTCCTGTTACCTATTAGGTTTCAGATATTGCTATAATGTCCAAATATAAATATGAGGAACTAAAAGGAAGAGGGGCAATATAATCGAAGAGTTACTGGAGAAATAGAAGGAACAACAGAATCATAATTGATCACACACCTCAAAAGAGAAGGATCTATTTGGACAGTCCTCTTGCATAGCAGCTTTCACAAGTTCCCTCCCATTGTCTGGGGAGCCCCAGGATGGGATTTGGGAAGCAGCTGACTCTGTGCCATCACCCTATAGGATTTGGGGGGAAGGATAACATCCCATCTTCTTTTTCTCCCAATCTCACACTGCTTCAGTCCTTATTAAAGTTGTTTGCACCTACTTAACTTTTATCATCTGTGAGAATGGAAAACATGCCTGAGTATTTGTTACTGTGCCCACTTTTCTGAACACACTGGGTTTAATAGTATTCAATGGTTATATACTGGTACACTGGTATACTGGCTAGTATGATCCATAGCAATAAGTGTATAGCCACACTAGCCACCGAAATTATAGCTATTGGATATGGCTAGGAAAAAATGTGATTGCCAAATCTAGTGAAGAAAATAGAGCAATAGTGAAATTGCAATTGGAAAAAAAATAAGTTGCTAAAAAGTGAGGTGAATGGGAATAAAAAAGACAACCATTCCTTTGACCATAGATTCCCACTTAGGCCAAGGGGGTGGGGGGAATATATATATGCGCGCGCGCGCACACACACACACACACACACACACAAATCCTGGTAGAAAAGGAGTGGAAGAGTCAGGTGATAATTTTAAAATAGGAGATTTGAGCAGACGTAAGGGCAGAAAATAAAGCACACTAGAGAAGAGATTTAAAATGTTGGCGGGGGGTAAGCGGGTGTCACAGTGGGAGATGAACCAGATAGAAATTTAACAGCAGCAGCAAGCATGCCCACTAAGGCACTGTTCTCTCCCTCTGACCCCACACATATCTAGTTCCCCTTTGGGACCTATGATAATATTGACATGTTTGCTCTCTCACTCCACCTAGCCCCATCCCCCAACCCAGGTGGATGGGGCGTGCTGAAGGGGTGGGAAGCATGAGTTCCAGGGGATGAGAGTTTCCTGGAGAGCAATGTTGCTGTCCCTGCCGCAGAGGTTGCCCTCTCTGTGTTCTTCCTTCTCCGTGCTTTTCCATCAGCCCTGGCAGAGTACAAAAATGATGTTGGTAGAACTAGAACCCTGGCACCTGAACCATGATGGCAAAAGAAAACCATGCTTCCCTTATCCTCCACCTCCCCTCTTCCCCCCTCCACGCCTCATCCTACACTGCCCACTCAGACTTCCCTTACGCCCACGTTCCCAAGTTGTACTGTGTTTACTCCCTGCCAAGTCCAAGTTTCTTATGACTCCCTTAGTGGAGGTGTTATTAGATTAATGTTTGACACTAAGGAGTGGGTGACATATGAGCTTAATCTCCCCAGGAGTGATTGACTTCACCAAAAAATGACATTGCTTCTTCTTCACAGTGTCCAATCTTAGAATGCACGGAAGACTAGCTAGTAAGCAGTTAGTCCTTGTTTAACAATAGTACCTGAAACTGGCAAGGATTAAATTAAATAACACATACAAGCACTTAATATGGTGCCCGGCATATAATAAGTACTCAATAAAAGTCACCTGTCATTATTTACATTACTATTGTTTATTTTTGGAGGGAGGGTGTTTAGGCACGGGGTTCAGTCGAGGAGTCAAATACATAGTGAAAATGCTGGCGCTCGCCGGTTCTTCACCGTGGAAGTGGTTCTACCCACCACTAGCCTGTGTCTAGTCCTTTCTGTGGCTGGAGCAGACAACATTCAAGCTTGAGTCAAGAGATCTCCGTTCTGTTCCCACACTGCCTTGGCTATGGTGCTCAGGGTCAAGATTGCCCCTGGGAAGGGCTTCCGTGCGCCAGGCTGTGTACCAGGCAATGTCGCTCTCATGATTTCATTTTGTCCTCCTGACAAGCTCAGCAACAGGTCTTCATAGCTGCATTTTAGGGATGAGGAACCAGGGTCAAAGGACAGGACTGGGAACAAACACAAGTTTTCTGACTCCAAGTCTCATGCTATTTCTAAGCACATGGTTGAAAGTTTAAAAATGGTTCGGAAGAAATAAGGATGCATTCTCATGGAGACATTTGTCTCGGTGGTGTTTACTTTGGCTTTATAATCTCAAAAGAGCTGGTACTTGTTGATCTTTGTTTGATAGTTTAAAATCCATCACCGTAAGACAATTTATGTACAAGTGAATGCCGTGAGCCATAAGCCTTATTTGTAATGGGCATAAGACTTTAGCTTCACACTTGAAAACTTGTTTATCTCAATACCCTTTTAAGTTATTTCTATCTCCTTTGCAGAAATGGAAGTCATATGTTGATTTGTTAAGATGTTTAACGGATTTTTAATTGAATGTCTATACAGGGTGATTTTTTCCGTATATGTCTGTCTTTATTCTTGGAAACAACATTAGCTGATTCACATTTTCCCATAAAAAGTTAAAAGCATGTTTTTGAACCTTAGGAGAAAAAAGAATTCATATATAACTTTTCATTTTCTATTTAGGAGTAGTCAAGTAAGTTTGTGTATTTTAGGGCATTGAATGTAACATGCCCCGGGTGCAAGTTTTAGACCAAAACTCCGACCTCAAGGACCGTGCCTTTCATCTGCAGCACAGAGCTTCAGGTCACTTGCATCCTGTGTGAAGTTAGAGAGCTCTCCAGGTTTGCACTCCTCTTCCCACACAGCCCCTTTCAAGCCAGCTCAGATAAATTCAGGCAGCTTGGGAAGTAGATGAACTGTGGATGTGAATAATTTAAGAAATGATTTAAGAAATGACATGAGTTTATTTGCATCTCAGGTGTGCATGTGTATGATTTTGTTCTCTGCTTTATCATAAAAGAAGAGTTTGTGAAGTTAGAGTTCTGAGAAACTAAGCTCAGAGATGTTACTGGAATAGATGTACTCAAGCTCAAGTATAGAAACCTGGCTATTGAAGCCAACCACACTGAGCAGAAGGGCCTCCTTGGGGGTTCCTTGATAAAATTTTAGGAAAAGCAACCTGGTGGGACAGGGGTGCAGAACTCTGAGATTGTAGAAAATATCTGCATGGGTGGTTCTGAGATGGTTTTCTTAAATCTTTTTACAAAACATTAGTGTATGTTTAACTTCAGGTTCTTCAACAGTCAAGATTTCTTTAATTACTCCTCTTACAAAGTTTATAGGGGTCAGTGAAATATTGGTTAGTGTGTATATTATAATGAATGTTAATTTTATGCTAAGTTATCTATCCTGAGAATAATAATCAAATATAATCAAATAATCAAGTTATACCAAGGAGAACAGGCATATATGCCTTTCTTGGTCTGAACTATTATTTAACTGAACGGAAGCAAAGGTGGCATAATGCACACATCACTTGACTTTGGATGACAGGCTACAATAATCGATCACTCAGGTGATATTCTCTACCTCTCTCACGCTCTTCAGGGAAACATGGCAGCATATAAATAAGTGTAACTTAATGCAGTACCGCTTCAGGGCACAGTTTCCAAATGAGTTACATTTAAGTTGAAAATTAATAGGTTTAATGTATAGAAAAATGTTCAGATATCTCTCTTCCCACTTCTTCATGTGATCCTAGCAATGGAATAGAAAAGTGAATACACTAGAAGAGCTAATTAGAGAGGAGCAGTCGTGATTTCTTCTTTCGGTACACTTCTCTTATTCCCTAGAAATAAACACTGTGGCCCTCAGAACCATATACTTTGCGTGAGTTAGAACCTATGCTATCTCTGATGCTAGAGTTTTAGTCTTCACCTCTGCTGATATTTTTCAACACTGAGAAACTTGACCAAACTATGAAATACTTAATCTGGAAAAATTCCTGATTGTGTCCCCCTGCAATTTCATCTCTGTTGCTTGGTATACTATAACTGAAGATGTCTTTTCTTTTCTTTTCTTTTTTTTTACTGAACGCATAGACAGTTCATCAAACAGTGTTTTGGAATTTGAGGAAAGAAATTGATTTCCCACAGAGAGTAAACTTTGGTCCAGAAATGAATTCAGCACATTGGCTTTGTTAAGGAAATGCTTGGCCGTATGCATTTGGGAATTTCCCTGAGCAATAAATTTGATGATTTAGCTATGTACCTTCCAGTGTGTCTACTGTGTTGGATGATGTTGAGTTATCACTGATTAAGGGGAACATGCTCTGTTATGCTAAGTTGCTTTCATCGTCATTCACTTTTTAGCTGCTTTCATGTATTCTCCTGATAGTCTATCATTAATAGCAAGAGTCAACTTGGATTTTGCCAGACATTTTTGGAAGTTTCCTAAGGACATTCCTCCCTCACTTTTTCTCTGCCCCGCCTTCCCTACTAGAGAATATACAGTGTCATATCCTTAGAAAGAGCTGTGGACTCAAAAACTTTTCATCTCTTTTAATTGAGATAAGAGCAGCAATTGCAGGGAATAGCCCAGGGCTCTGTATATGTAAAATTAATCTAATAGGAAGAAGAACAGTTTGCTCTGCCCCAGTCTTGTTCTTACAGTGTCATATGCAACTACATGGGGTTTGGGATCTTGAAGACCTCAATTTGAATTCTGGCTTTGCAACTTATTGCTTCTATGCCTTGGGAAATATTGTCCAACCTAATAATCCTTAGTTTTTCCATCTGTGAAACAGGAATAATAATATACATGTCACTATCTTGCTTTGAGAATTTATCGTGGAAAATATAGAAGAATCGCCTAGGAATACCTGACATGTATTAATTTAGCAAAAGTGAATTTTGTCTTTTTTTAATCTCACACATTAAATTGATGTACTTTATAAGAATATTTTATAAGAAAATCATTCAGTATGATTTGCTGTTGCCATATTATCAAGACTATGATTATGATTTTTGGGTAGTTTTCAGTAATTGTTATGAGAGATGAAATAAAGTGGATTATAAAGAAATAAATAAAAATCCATGTGTTTCCCAGAAAGACATGAAGTTATAGAGGAAAACCATAAATGTAGATTCAGATAGAACTGGATTAAAATTCTGCTTCTAACATATTAAAGCTGTTTGACCAAGAAAAATTTCAACAGGTTTCTGCATTTCAAAAGAACAAAAAAAGATAAAGCTGTGTAAAACTGATTGAATTGGTTTAAAGATAATGCATGTTAAATATCCAGTATTTGGAGTGATGTTGGAGACTTTGTACAGAACTCAGTTAATGTTAACACCCTTTCAATACATCCATTCAATCTTCAGGGGATCCAGAATCCAGTCCTACAAATGATGATCCCTAAAATATTTGAACTATCTTTCAAGATGGCCTCATCATTGTACTTTATATATTGCTTTAGACTCATCTGCCCACCAGAATATTCTCTGTCTTCCAAACATCTCTTCATGCCCAACCTGCAGATACTACCTTTTTCATTAAGATGCAGACTAAGGCTTTCCTGACTCCCACAGGAATAGGTGGCTCCTCCTCTATGCCTTCACGGTACTCTAAATGTACCATATGCTAGCACTTATAACACTTTTCCCCCTTATTCATCTGCATATATGCTTCCCTCCTCAAGGATGAATGCATTCCTCAGAGGCCAGGATTATGTTTTATCTGGTTTTGGCTCAAGTGCTGGGCACAGAGTAGACATTCAGTCTCCTATTGAGTGGGGTAAGTGGATGGATGGATGGATGGATAAGTGAAATAAGCAGATTGTCAGATAAATGACCCAAGAGCTCTTTTTATAATGCCTAGAAATTAGCTAAATGGAACTGAGGTTGCTGCTTCCCAGCAGGAGCAGTTATATACAAACTCAGTTCTCATGGTACACAGACCTCTGGAGTGGCCAAGATCTCCATTGGTCAGCTTTCCCCTGACCAGGTTATATCTAAGGTCAGACTTTGGTTCCAAAGAAGTGTCCATGAATTTCAAAAGGCCATACCAATCCTTGTCCTATAAAAAGAGGACAGTGAACTCACCTGGAGGGCCCCTCCTGAGACCTGGCACCATAATGCATCCAGCAGCACCTCAGCCCAGGTGCCTCTAACGATGCTAAGAGAATGGGGAAGACACTGAATTTGCCTGCCAGTGCTTCTTGCCAGACATGAATTCCAAGCTGTACTAAGCAAAGCTGCTGATGCCCTCACCAAGTCCCTTTAAAGATGGGCAAGAAGGCTTGACAAAAGCATAATAGGACACCTTTTAAATGATAATTAAAGAATGTAGGGTCTATTTAATTAAGGAGTTTGGGTGATTGTGTTGCAACCATCAAGACCTGAGAGGTTCACGAGATTTGGGCAGATGGAAGAATATTCATGGAGCCATGGGAATGCTTGACATGCCTTTATTCATGGGTGGGCGAGCCATGCATGCTGTAAGGCGCGTGTCCTCCTGCATATCTCTGCATGTCTCTGCATGTCACCGGTCCCCTCTGTGTGGCACCCTGCATGAAGTCCCTACCCCCTTAAATACTAGAGACAACCAAAGGATGATGGCAACAGATGTTATGCAATAGAGCTTCTTACTATGCATAGGAGCCCACTCAAGGCTCTGGGAACACTTTATCAGACCCAGTCTCAAGGCTATGAGAACACTACTTATCAGGCCCATTCAAGGTTATGGGAAACTGCTTCCCTTAGTTACCCGGACACCTAGGTAAGGAAGTCCTACTGCCTCCACTTACCCTACAGTGATATGGAAAGATTGGCAGATAATAGTACAAAAAAGCATAGGCTCAGGATAAATACTAGATCAGAAAAGAAATTTAAACATTGGGATCCCTAAAACATAATGTCTAAGAGCTGAGCCCTCAAGAAAATGAAACATATTAAATTGTATACTTTTTCATAGACATATGTACTCACAAACAATTTGAAGAGGCTCACAAGTTGACATATACTAAGGTAGGAAAACGTGAAATAATAGAGAATCAACAGGAAAAGACCATTCTGAAAGTAAGTCTGGAGGAAATGAGGATGAAGTTCTGTAGGCCACAGGATCAGAGGTGACTCAGATCTGGCTCAAACTTCCCAAACATTGCGAGTGAAAGAATCTGGCCTAAAAGGACACAGTGTCTTGTATTTACATGTTAGAAATGCAGTTGAGGGAAAAGAAGACCTCTGCATCCTCCAAGGTTGCCACATTAGCCAAAGAGACACTGAGAATTGATTCTGGCACGAGAGACGGAGAAGCAGTGTGACTTACTGAAGGATTCTGCAGATGTAAGCAGGAGAATCTAAAATCCTGTCATCTTGGAATGGGCATTAACCGTCATGTCATGTTATTTTAATAGAACACATAACAATATTAATAATACTATTTAGTGTTTACCACAGGCCAACTGTTCTTTGGAATTTTCTCATGTATTCTTTAAGCAGTCCTATATGGTGGGCACAATATAAACTTGGGAAAATTGAGAAGTCCAGTGACTCCTGTGCATAGCAAGTAGATGTACAGAGATCTGCAAGACTATTAAGCCTTCCTGGTCACCATCATACCACACTGCTTCCTGGCAGGCCCATCTGAGTATCTAAAGATTGATTTGCCAGGAGCCTTATACTGTGTAGCCTGATGTATTCAGATTCACCCAGAAATTTACAAGGCAAAGAGAATCCAGCAGGGGTGTCCAACCTTGGCCCATGGGCCATGTGCAACCCAGAATGGCTGTGAATGCACCCCAACACAAACTCAGAAATTTACTTAAAACAATATGAGATTTTTTTTTTGTGATTATGTGTCACAATGAATTTGACGTGTGGCCCAAGAAAACTCTTCTTCCAGTGTGGCGCAGAGACACCAAAAGGATGTACACCTTTGAATGGGCTATAGTAAAACAAATGACAGCTAAAGCCAGGAGTCTGATTTCCCTGGACAATAGTCAACAGAAAACTTTAGAGGTGCCATCTGTTCAAGCTTGTTTGTTCCAGAACAAGTTTATGAGAACATCTCTGTTCATTTTTATCCACTGTCCATTGTGGCACTGGTGAGCGGCAATGAGTGTGATTGGGCTGAGGTTGGAAATGGGCATTACAACGGTCCAAATGCCACAAGCACAGTCACACCAGGATCATCCTTTGTAAGATTCCCATGGGCTGAAGAGAGTGGATCTGAATCCACAGTGGAGACACCGGCGTGAGTTGTGGACCTGCCTTGCCTCTCGTCACAGGGCTCTCTTCCAAGGAAAGATCAAGCTCAGTCCTGTTTTGTTAATGAGATCTGACAGAATTATTGCCTAGGGTGGTATATAAACACTGATTTTACTCTTTTAAAACAATTAAAAAGCCATCAAGAGACTATAAGCATTCGTTATAATTATATATACTGTAATGCTCTTAGAAATACGATTTACGAGTTTAATTGATCTCAGAACTAAAAAAAGTGAAAAAGAAAATATATGGTAACTTTTTAGGATATGATTTTACAGTTCCCAGAATTTGTATTTGCAAAACAAACTTATCTTTTATTGTTATTTTTAAATAAATACAATAATGGATTTATGTCCTCCCTTTCTGTTTTGAGTTATCCTCAATAAAATGTTCTAGTGTCTCTTACATTTCATCTCTATTAAATGATTTACCATTACTGGGCTTAATTCTTATGTCAACCTTGAGAAATCTGAGGCATAGAAGGGTCGTGGTCCCACAGGGAAAAAACAAACCCTGGTCTCTCTGGTTCCAAAGCCTGTACTCTCCCCAAACTCTGTTCTCTTCTCTCATGAATTCACTCAAACGTTTTCTGGAGCAAGTAAATACTGGCATTCACTTCTTAAATCATAGTCTCATGAGATTTGGGATCATGAGGCTTCTTCACAAAAGCCAAGTTCTCAAATTTTTACTTGAGAATATCCCAGCACTAGTTTTGTAATATTTTCCTGTTTCCTGAGGATCCCCTTTCCAGTGCAGAAACCAAAAATTGGAACCTCTGTCCAGGAAGGTGTTTGTCTGCACACACTTTCTGTCCTTGACCTCTGTCTTCTTTGGTTCACGGCATTTGCATGTACACTGTGCTATTTATTCTCTAAGAGCTGTACACACAATTGACACGGAGCCAAGGGAGCTGGGAGTCCAGGCGTGTGTTTGCTAGTCGTGAGTTCTGTGTTGCCCTCTTTCCTCCTCTCCGTTTCCGTCCCTCCTTTCTCAAGCACTTGTCTTTAATGAAGTTCTCAGTAAAAATCTTCTTTGTTCTCTTTCGACTTCACTGAGTTCAAATTATTTTATCTCCTTATAACTTTCTATCACCCCTCTCATCTCCATGCTCCAGAAACATTCTGTGAAGACTTAGCCTTGCATCTACCATATTGTGTTGTCGGAAGGATCTGTTCCCCTGGGTCTCTCTTTATATTGGTTTATCCATTCTTTTATTTCTTTATTTTAGGCATTAAAAGTATATATATATATTCCCACTCTTTGTTAAGAATATGAATTCCTTTTTTAAAAAGCCATATTTACATATTTTACCCCAACTTTTCCTTAGATAGTATTTGGCTGTCTTAGATAGTACTTTAAAGTTTGTCCCTAAAGTATTTAGAAATCTCTTCTTCACTTGGGTGGAATTGAAATCAGTCTTGGAGGTGACCAGCCAGGAAGGGAAAGGATGTGAAAGGAAGGGAAAGGAAGAAGGTGGGAGAGGGAAGAGAGGAATAAGAAGGAAAGAGAAGATGGAATAAGAAATTGCAAGAATTATGGTAACAATTGCTATCAAATATTGAGTTTTTATTATGTTATTTGTTAGACAGTATACTTTACAATATGGTATCTCATTTAATGCTCTCAGTCACCATGTGAGATAAATATTAGGTGAAAAAAATTAAACTTTAAATTCAGTAACTGCCTAAAATTACCCAGCTAGGTACTGGCCAAATTGAGATTAGAACTCAGGTTTGTTTGGTTAGTTAATGGTGGGTTTTTAATAGTTCAATACCACTCTATTCAACAGTAATTAGTACATGTCTAAATATATATCACCTCGGGGCTGTGCATAATCTTAATTTTGCATGATCCCCCTGCAGTAGAGATTAAGAAGTTTAAATACTTGAATGCTGATGAGAAGTTGAATTCATGGTCCTATGCTAGTCATTTTACATCCCTTATAGCATGTGTTTCTTAGGGTAACTTTTTATCTGGCCAAAATTCTATTTTCTCTTTCCTATTTTCATTCCCTTAAAATTTTTAAATTTAGTTTACATATTTGCTTAAGAACTCTCAGTTTGCTTTGAAACAATACAGAGTAAAACAAAACTAAGATAAAGTTGGTTTTGTTTTAGGGTAAAACAAGACAGGATAAACAAGCATTGCATGAATGGGCCCTGGGAAGAAGCCATGTGTGATGTCACGAGCCTAAGTTTGGGGATGAGACAGCACCTGTGAATGATTTGAATGTTGCTTTTACCACTTGCTCTGTGTCTCTCGATAAAGTAACTCTTCAGATTATCACGTATTAAATGGAGGTGATGATGTCTACTCTGTGAGGAGTATAAAAGTTACTGAACACAGCACAGGGTTTTGCACATAGTAGGTGCTCAATAAGTGGCAGTTGCTGTTATTCACAACAAATTGAAATAAATATAAAAGAATGTTGCTTCTTGAAATATAATATATAATTATTATGCCAGGTTAGAAAGAGGCTACAGATCCAAGAGACACAGTTTCTCTGTGTCCTGGGGTAGGATCCCGAGAAACTGCTTGACGAAATGTAGAGGAGGGCACTCCCCAACCCCTGGGGTCAGGATTCCCTGGCACTGTGTGGGCACGGACGCTGGAAGCTCTGTCCTACTGATGTGTGCAGGCTGTGCTGGCAGCCCACGAATCATCAGACCCACAGCCACGAGCGAGTGTCCAGGCCACCAACCAGGCCTGAGAGTGCTAAGCTGAAATTTGAAGCATTTTACTTTTGTTTACTAAGTGACAGGCACTGTTTTAAGTGCTTCATAAATCTTTAACTCCTTATGGCAATGCTATGAGATAGGTGATATTAGTATCCCCAGTTCGTAGCTGGTATAACAGGCACAGAGATGTCAAATAACTTGGCTAAGATCACACAGCTAGTAAGTGGTGGAGCTGGGACTTTTCCCAGGCTGTGCAAATTGTTTTCATTGCAATAATGAATACCATATCATAACAATTTTTGTTTTACCTGGGTGAATTATATTTGAGAATAAAACATGAAAATTGGAAATGGAAGAACTGGACTGTGTTTAATTTTGCCTCTTTTCAGTTCTGTGGCCACAAACCAGACTTCTAATTTTGATTTTATTATCTATAAAGTGGGAATGATAACAGTGAATGGATTGTTAGGGTTGTTAGGAAGACAATGTACTCGAAGATGTTTTGTGAACTGTGACATGCTGTGTAAAGGAAAGTATTACTTACTACTTATAATTTCGGCTTATGTTATGCCAAGATGTGTGTGCCTATGTATGTTGCAAATTCAAATCTGCATTGTGTAAACTTTTAGGAACATCACACGAGTTCCTTTTCTTTGCCTTTTAAAAATGCTTGTTACATTTTCTTACAATTGAACAAAATCTTTGAAATAAAAATGCATATAAAATTCGTGCCAGACTTGATTGTGATGACTGAAAGAAACCGCTTGGGTTTATTATCATGCATTATATCAGCATTAGAATCTTCATGTTTGTTCTGCTGAATGTGTCACATGTATGCATTTGATGTCACTGCTGGCGGGTGTAGTATAATGCCTTTTGTTACTGAATCACCATCTATTACTCAGAGGTATGTGAACGCTCACTTGAGACCTGTTATAAATATTTAGACCGTGGGACCAAAACCAAGCTCCGCTCAAACTCTGTGTCCAGATTTAGTAAATGAAACTTAATTTTATAAAGCTATAGAGCAGCCCTGGTTAACCTAATTGTTGCATCTAAATAAACCTCCTGAATTCAATTTAATTATCTTAGCCATTCTAATTAATATAATAGGTTGGTGATCTTTCAGAACTGCAAATTTTAGCTTTGCTGATGTAATTTTTTATTGAAAGATATCTTTGTTCATTTAAACACACTTCCAATTGCTTTTCGCTGGATAATACTGACCTTTCACTCTATTACTTCCTCTCTGCTCTGTTTGGGTGACATAAAATGGATAATTAGTTCACTTTTTAGTTGGTGGTTTTGATGGTAACTACAGAGGACACATGCAAGTTTGCAGGTTGGCAGTGGGGAAAATGCGCCCCACACACACAACTGAAATAGATATGTCACAAAATAACATCCTTTGTATGTGAGGTATTCTCAGATATGTTCTTTCTATTTTGTTTTTCCCCCACTATATTTCATTCTAAAAATGCCAATTTGAAGACCTACTAAATTGATGTCATAAACCAAATGGGCAGTCATTTAAATTTTGAAAACCACTGTTCTAAAACTAAAGTTTTATTTTTTTATCTTTTTAAAAAACAGCAAACAAAACAAAAACCAATCTAGGGTCCCGTTTGAACTCTGTCCACTGGTTCAGAGACTGAGCATCTTCTATCCCTTACCTGCCAGTGTCCAGGCTGGACTGCCAAACTGAGCTTCAGGTACACATCACAGTCCCACACCCTGAGACCAAAAATCTAACCTCGATGCTAGAAGACCCTCTTTTAACTTAAACTTCCGTTCCCCAGTAGTCTATGTGTATTCAAAAGCCTGTGCGTGTGGATGTGCCCTTCTGGTCCGGGTCCTCTTTACCTGTCATCCCAGAGGACAGCTTCTACTCTCCCCTTCACGTTCCAGCTCAGGTGACTCTCCCCACAAGACATCAGCTCCCTCTTGGATGCGTCTTCTGCCCTGTTGTGGTAGAGCGTCAGAGCCACCTTGATCTTCTACCTTAGAAGTCTGTGGGCAAGTTGTCTCCCTGCTAAGAGCTCAAAATTTCTGAGGAGAAGAATCAGACCTATCTCCCAATACTGTGGGAGAGGGGTGGGGTGAAGGTCCCCTGGTCCAACCCTCACCAGCTCAAAGGGTTTAAAATGATCTCGTAATTGACTACTGAGTTCTACACACAGCCTCGGAGATACTCTAGGAGGACTGAACGGTGTTAACTAACTTTAGATCCGCACCTTTTACCAGGTCACATGGCCTTTTAGGGCACTCTAAGTTAATTTCTCTCACACTCTAATTTTCCCACACATAGCACAATCATATTGTATTGTGTTTTTTCACTTTTAATTTTGAAATGTAAAGACTTAAAATATACCACAATTTTGACATTATTCTTATTTCTTTATTTTTGAAAGTAGATGTGGGAGCTAAAAGAAAGTGGGCTGGCCCCCTATTCACCTCCTAACAGGGAGTATTGTTGAGTGATTGGATGAATACACCATATCAATCTGATGTTGGGCAGGAAGTAAGGATTAGGGCAAAGATAAAGAAACATTAATAATGTTAACCTTCCCCTTTTACATATATGACAACATTTCTATGTTTTGAGACTTATGATTTGACCACTAGGACCAATGTTTCTTGTGTGAGGTAACTAAATCCCAGTGTAACCAAGATTTTAAACTTAGTAGAGATCCCATTTGACAAGTGTATTTATGATTAACTCATGTTGGCCAACCAAGTTACAGAAGTAATATTTTACTTATCGATTTTCTCAAACATCAGGTTCATCCTTCTGGTCTGGAAGAAGATTGGATTGATCAGGCTGTGGAGTGACTTAAAAAGCTCTTACTGTAATCACCCAGTCTACCTTTCCCTTTGCAATTTTATATCCAATTGCAGTACACATACAAATTGTCATTACTTCTTTTAAAAATGTGTGCATATCAAAAGCTCAAGAAGTGCTGTCTATGCACTTTATATAACACGTAGTTAGTTAATGTGAGGTGCCTTCCACCCAAAGGGAAGACTACTTCTGGCTCTAGAGAAGCTTCACGTTTGTGGTGTGGACGCTGCCCCTCAGTCAGGCCACGAAATGTTGAGACCGGCTGAGACATGCTTCAACTTAAAAAAAAAAAAAATTTTACATCAGCCATAACACTAGAAAGATTCAGAAAGAATGACATCTGAAAGTCATATTTCAACTTTGCCTTTTTTTAAAATAGAATTTGCAGCTCATGATCCTAAATGCAAATTATCTGCCCTTAGAGATGTTATTATCATGGAATTTTCTCTATGTATGCTAACAGTATTGTGAAACATCAACTCAGCCTGACTTTAAATGATGCCGTACTTGACATTTGCAAATGTTTTTAAAGGTAAATGACTGTGTGGCATTTTGGCAATAATTCTCTCTCTCTCTGTCTCTCTCTCCCTCACCACACCAAAAATGGTCTAACCTGCGTGATTGAATGAAAGAAACTGTAAACTACAGGCTCTGTTATTGTCCCCTTGCTCTTCTTGGAATCTAGTATCTTTTTCACCTGGTTGGATGATGGACTACCAGAGCCAGTGAGATTCTGGTTCTCTCTCTTTTTGGGTTCAGAAAAAAGAAAAATACGTATATAGGTTCATGATCTTGAACCTATATATATGATCTTGTTTCACTGGACTGGTGGTGGTAAGGGACTTCTCAGGGTCTGAATTAGAGTTCATGTCTGTCAGATAAAACAATGGATGCTGCTGGTTGATAAGCCTTTAAGTTGCAAATTGCTGGCGCCCTCTAGTGTTATTTTCCCCAGAACTCTGCAGGAGGGGAAGCTTTTGCTTTGCTAAGATGCTGGAAAGGAATTTATGGCTTTAACTCTTGGATCCAGCGGTTTGACAATAAAACATAAAGGTATCTTCTGATTTTCTGCTATTTCATATGTATAACTAGAAATTGAGGGTATTCTTTTCACTTTTTTGGAATTGTAATGAGTAAAACAAACTTTATTATGTCCTCAGGAACTTAGAAGTTTTAAAGAAATCACGAAGGAACACCAAGGTTAGAGAAGGTTGTACTTGATAGACCTAAAAGATAGAATCTGGGTTCAAGGAAATTTAACTGTAATTTTAAAAATTTAATTAATTTAATATATTTAGATAATATTATAAGACACATAGTTAGCTCTTAATGATCTATAGGCTAATTTTTCATCGTCAAATTATCAATCCATATTTCCTTTTTCATTTTATAACAACGAATTTCCTCTATTATGTCCATAAGTCAACCCCAAACCATTTACAAAGTAGATGTTAAGCCCTGGCCGGGTGGCTCCATTGCTTAGAGCTTTGTCCTGGGCACCAAAATGTTGCAGGTTCAGTTCCTGGTCAGGGCACGTGCCGAGGTCACAGGTTCCATCCCAGTTGGAGCACATGTGGGAGGCAATCGACTGATGTTTCTTTCTCATGTCACTATTTCTCTCTTTCTCTCTCTGTGTCTCTCTAAAAAACTTCAAAAAAAAACCATAAGAAAAACCAAAAAGATTATTAAAAAAGTAGATGTTAAATTTTAAAAATAAAATTAATGATAAGCCACAGTTGTACTACATGTTATCATAAAATATATTCCAAACTTAAGCACAGGGTATTTCAAGTAGCTTATTTGAAATTACTTGCGGTATTTGTCATTGGCAGTTGTATCTTCTAATGTGTTCATAGTGATGATAATCTTTGGAAAAATTCAGATTATGTATCATGTTTTTTGGATCTGTTCAAATATAGAACATCTTGATGAAATACATACTGAAGCTGACTTTCTAGCCATTTTTAGGCCCCTGATATGTGGCAGTGCAACTCAGTGTTATTGAAATACCGAGGTTAAATTCAGGGAAAATACACTACAACAGTTATGTGACATCACAAAAGTCCAGGAATGAAGAGTGAATCATGATCTTTTGCAGAAACTAATTTTGAATTTTTACTACCTCTGGCCATTTGGTGTGAACTGTTGTTTGCTATTAATAATGTTTGCAAAACTTTTATTCTATAAAAACCCATTAATGTCAGAGTTTGAGTCTTCATTTGATAAAGGACTTAAATATTTTAAGACATTTTAGGAAAATGGTTTTACTAAGTAAAAAGAAACTAGGAAACAATCAACAAAAGTGTCATTCCAATAATGTCATAAACATTGTAAAGGAGAAGGTTTACGTGTATATAATCCTGGGACTAATTTCTGTAGATGCTTTTTCCGGCTACCATAGATCAAGCAGTAGTTATTACTGAAAGAAGATTTTAGCAGATCCAGCAACATACTGCTTGCTGTTTTTTGCTTTCTTCATAATAGCTCATCATTAAAAAATTTGAAAGAAGAAATCCTAAATGCTTTACTAGGTACTACTTTAAGAGACAGTGGAAGTTGAATATGAGGTGGTGGTTTGAATAATGAAATTAAAATATTGCTGTTCTATACAAATAAAAATTATCATATATGATTCTATTACTTGTTTAAACATTAAAGTAATATGTAAAACTAATAGATCATTTAAAAATTTTTTTTACTTTAAGAATTTTATTAATAATTCCAAAAGTTATATTGCCTCAGCAAAAGGAAGTTTATCTAAATTAAAACTAATGACAAAAATATAAGAACTATGATGACTCAAGAAAGATTATCTAATTTAGCATTACTGTCAGTATAAGAATATCTATGCAAAAATCTTAACTATAATAACATAATTATTTTACAAAACTTAAGGCAAGGGAAATTAAATTTTACGAAATAAACCTATAACATCTACAAATTGTGTATGCATTTATTTTTTGAGTCATCTAAACATTGCCTATCAAAGGAAGCCCGCGGCATTCACAATTACGGTTAACATTAGTCATCTTTGATGTTCACTTGCTATAATTCATTCAGATAAAATCATAGCTTTACACCTTTTTAAATTTTGTTGTCATGGAGGTTCACTTGGTAAGGTGAGAAGGTAGACAATTTTTTTAACAGTTTATTAGCTTGACTCATAACCTTCGAACTATTCAGATTTGTGGTGAGAGAGCCCCAGGTGTGCCTTTGTTCCTGCTCTTGCAAAAGCTGACCTGCAGAGAGAGTTACTGGGTGTGGCCCCGAGGTGGGGGCACCACACCCGCTGTCCCCACAGGGAATTCTGATTCACAGTTGCCCACATGGGAGAGCCGTCTCAAAAAACGAGAGAGAGGCCAGTTTTGTCAGTTCACTTGTGACTCCTCTTCTTCCTGAGTCCGAGAGAGTCAGTAATGGGAACAGAGTGGGGACCTCAAGCCTTCGTGGATACCAGGAAAAACTCTCTGACAGAGTTCTGTGATGGCTCCCATCACACAAACAAGTACTCCGCGTAACACACTCTAATTTATTTTTAAATACATTTTTCGCCACATACTCAATTGATTACTTGAACCAAGGTTTATCTCTTTGGTAAAAGGATATTCAATGCAACTATATAGAGAAAAATACTAGGCTTGTACTAAGTGAAAAAATGAGATCCAATTTTGGTTGTTGCCTCTCAGAATTCCTTACACGCCCTTAGGCGTGTCCTCTTTTGAAGAAAAGGTTGACTTTACTCTGAGCCGGGAACACAGTGTGAGGTGTAGTCCTGCAGTCTTTCCTTTTGAGTAACTGGCAGGCAAGGCTGGAAATAGAAACTTGGCCAGGTTATAATTGTTGATTGGGTGGGCAGCTTTCATCACAACTGATTCTTTCACGTTTGCGTTGGATGCCTCTGAAAGAAACGCATACAGAGTCTTAATAGGAGAAGATATTAGCATAGGCAGAGGAGGAGCAAACACCATGCTGATTAGAAGGCTGGCAGCCACGGGGTTCACGCCCGACGGTTAAGACTCTACCGCCAAGACAGGGAAGCCCGGACAAGCCGGCACTGCCCCAGACCGACCGGGCAGGCAGCAGCAGCCCACTGTTTACATGCTCAGGTGCTAAATCCTGTGTGCCTTTTAAAAGTTCTTTTGTTTGTTTTTTTCCCCAAAGATACAAGCATTTCATAATTCTCCACCTGTTTCCTTCACTCTCTTCTACCCTACCCTCTTGGTGAATGACGATTCCAGATATTAACATTTTTGTTTTTGTTCACTTTAGTTTTTTATTCAAATTCTAGATCGTGTCGTGTAGCATGGGAGTTAGGAGCAAGGGTGGGGGAGCCACGCTGGCTGGCTTCAGATTGTGGCTTCATCCCTTACTAGGTGTGTGGCCTGAGCTTTCCTTGGATGCTGTTTTCTCACCTGTAAAACGGGAGTTCTGTGGTACCATCTCATGAGATTGCTGAGAGTTAAGACAGAGCTATGAGAAAAACAAACAAAAGGGCAGGTAGAGAATAGCAGCACTTACTCCAGGTAGGTGATCACAGAAGACTCTCCAGGGAAACGAAGCTTAATCGGGGTCCTAACTGAAGAGGGAAGGGGCCAGTGTATCTACCCTGGGGTATTCTTGTCACCTTGCTGATGTTTTTAAATTACAAAGTTAGTCGTAGAGCTCCACAGTCCTGAGAGCTATTAGGGTGCTCTCACACATTGTATCTGTACACCATTTGTTCCTCAGAACAGCGCTGTGTTGCTCAGAGGAGGAGGCTGGAGCTCCTAGTGGCTGCTGATGTGCCCGTGCTGGTCTGTGACCCACAGTTGTCATGAGGGAATGCTCGCCTGCAAATGCTTCTTCGGGTTCTGAGAAAGCGGCACCACCCTCACTTCCCCTTCCCTTGTCTCACTTTAAAAGTCTTGAGAACTTATATTTTCTTTCCTGTTTTGGGGAACCAGTGAAGGATCCCTTGGCTTGCACATTTCAAAAGACTTAGTCGATCTCCAGTCTCCCTACTTCTTACCATCACTTATCTCTGAGGACAGGTGTGGACATGACCGGTGATGTCTAAAATGTCGTTTGGGGTCATATGCATTCAAGCCTTGCTCTCTTGCCTAATCCTTTGCACCTGACCCTTTCTTTGGTCATGGCACACCATGATCTTAGCCGAGATGGACGCTGGCTGCACTAGAAAAAGTGAGATTTCCAGAGAGTGTGGCTGATGGCTGAATTCTTCACCACAGAAGAGACTTCCCTTTGCTGTAGACACAGGAAAGTTCCTTTCCTGTACCCTAAAGACATGCTGTGCTGAGAAGCATGGAGAGACCCTCAACTTCAGGGAATCAAAATTGCTAATGGCTAGAATTTGACATTCTTTTAGCAACCAACAAGTTATATCCTAATCAGCTATTATTATTGAAATGGACAAAGGAATATATTTTGAAGAAATATAAAAATTAAGAAAGTTTAATCTCATCTCTTTCCTGACATTTTCAAAATGTTGGCTTAGTATAAGTGGAGAATAATGCTTTTATTCTCTAATCTCTCCAGCTACAGCCATCTTACAAATAGTCCTGTTCATAAACTGAATCATAGGCTGAAGATCCATCTCTTATCTAAAAAAATATATTTACTCTCATTTTTTGACATACATAATTCTATAGAAAATACAATACATCCTCCCAAATATCAGTACCTTTTTTATGTTCACATGCAGAATTTATCCAGAATCACCATTGAAAGAAGTATTTCATATGATTTTGGATATTAAGTCCATGCTATTTAGCTGCTAATTTTTTTAATTTTTATTATAATTTTTCTATTGCTATTTAGTTCCCTTATACCCCCTCCCCACCACAATCACCCACTGGTGTCCATGTGTCCTTTTTCCTGTTTGCTCAGTCCCTCCACCCTGGTCAGAAATTCTACATCTGTCAAAAAATCAGTTGCATATTTTCTGTTTAGTTGCGTTACGCTATTAGTTTGCACTTATACCAGGTTTACATTGTTTAGATTGCTATAGGTTTATTAAGTCATGCTGTATTGTTTTTTCTCAAATTTGTCTCATCGCTTTACTGCTAAGTATGGACTAGATATGGCTTTTCAAATTTCATAAAAACCCTGCTGGAATTAGCATAGGATGGGCTTTATCACTTCCTATGTGGGTAATTGATATCTTTATGATATTTTATCCTTTTATCTATTACTCTAGCATATATATTCAGTTAACTAAAATAATTTCATTTCTTTTATTAACATTTATTAATTTCTTTCTATAATGACTTTGAAAACTTGATTATTTTGAAAAAAACAAAATAGGTTGCACTTGAAATCCCATCTCCCAGAGATAAGTGTCATTTATACCCTGATGACTTCCTCTGGCCTTTTGGTCTGTGTGTGCCCCGTCTGCGTGTCATTGACCTTTTGGGTGAGTGACAGGAAGGCAGAGCACTTCTCCCAGCAGACTGAAGACATCACTCAGAATCCTGTCAAGAAACACAGGACACCAGAAGATGGAACTTCTGTCCTTTCTGAAGCCATGGTTCTTCCCAGAAAGTAATCGTCATAAAATGTATAAGTTAGTGGAAAACTAATTAAGTCAGTAGTAGACTCATATGCTGGCAGGTCAAAAGTGGTTTTTATATTTAATTCAAATTTTCCAGCTTCCTTACAGCGTTCTTTGTAGTGCACATAAACTTCCGGGTCTTCCCGTGAGGCAGGCTGCCTAGGGTCCAAGTGGTCGCTGCTCCAATTACTGTCTCATTTGCATATACATTTTTCTCATTATACACGGTCACATTCCTACTATTGGACAGTACAATACATATAGTTGAAATGTTACCACATTGACCGTCTTTTTACCTACTTTTAAAAAATGTAACAATATATGACATAAGACATTACCATGTAATTACTTTAATAAACACATAGCATTTGTTATATTGGTGTTCCATAATTTATTTTTCACTTTCTTTTTGTTGAATTTTCCCCAATTTTTTTACTATTGTAAGAACCTCATTATGAATATCTTCATGCACGAAACTTTCTCTAAATTCCAATCTTTATACAAATACATAAAACAGTTCTTATAAACTACTCATTTGCTGCTTCTCAGCTGCCCTGGGATGGGAAACTTGGCAAAGGAGTTTGTTAGAAGTAAAAGTGGTCAAAAGTTGACACTCTTTGTGGGAAGAGTAAATCCATGGACTTTCTGCATTTTGAGTCACAGAAGCCTTTTGAGGGATTTTTTCCTGCTTTAAGGCTGGTCCACATGGTGAATGTGGCCTAAAATACCTTCCCCCCAAAAATGAGACACGAAATTGCTGTACACCTGGTTGAAAAACAAAGGACATCTTAAATGTAACTCAGATTGTTAATGTAATTTAGCAGAAACAGAGGCATAAAATGAAACCTCAATTGTGGAGATCCTATTAAGGGTCGTTATTTATAAATCGTTATTCTAGGCAAAAATTTGCCTTGTCCCAACAAATATCTTCATAATACAAATAAATGCTGTAAGTAAGCATTTGTAAAACTTGGTGTTTGCAAATGGTACATATTTATCCCTTAGATATATCTTTGTTAAACAACCTTCTCAGCAATTACTTGTTAGCACAATTTAAATTATTCTTTGTATTTGAAAGCAATAAAATCACATTTTCCTAAAAGGTTAAAACTTGCTGCACTGTGACCCATTCAGATGATCCTCAATTATTCTAATTACTGAGTTTCTATAATATTAGATTGATAGAAAGATAACCTTGTTCAGAAACACTTTTAATAATGCTGAGAATTATTAATGAGGAAAAACTGTTGAGTTTGGCTCCAAGGTAGTTAAAGTTAAATATGATCATTTATGGAATAATTATCAGTTTGCATAGTTTAACTAAAATCCCTAGATAGTTATTTTTGTGTGAGGTATATGTTAAAATATGTATTTGTGAGTTGAAGGAATATGTTTCAGTTCTGTTTATGTCTGATCCATCTTCCTTCTCTCTTTTTCTCTCTGCATTTTGTTACGGTCCCAGATAGGTAGAGGCTGATTTCATAGTAAAATTTATGTTTTGAGAGTAAAAGTTGATGTATGGTAGGCATATACCTATGTTTTCTTTAGTGGTAACTGCATTTTATAAAGAGAATGAAAGAGAGGTCAAAATAGCAACAGACAGCTAAAGAGAGTATCATTTCCTTTTTCTTTTTTTTTTTTTAAAGCATACTGTTTTCCCTTATTCCTTCTCTCTGTGGACACACACAAACAGTAAATAGAAGTTCACAGGTGTTTTTACTATTGATATGAGTTTTTTTTCAAGGCAACATAAATTAATAGTGCTTTTGATTTTGGAAATAAATGTATACCCTGTATCATAGCAGATCCCTCAAATCCACTCATCCTCTCGTGACCTTGCTGTTCTGCTGGTCATCCAGGTTTAAATGACAGTTATTTTCTGACCTTGTGCCTTCTCCTCATCCAGTCGGGCTTCCGTTCACTGAGAGTACATCTCCTTCGTAACACTTCTGTCCAGCCTGTTCATACCACCTGCCCACGAAGGGTCTTTTACATCTTTGTTGATGGTTGCAATCCTATCCTAGTTAGTAGTTTTGTTTCCAGAACCTCCCATTTCTTTCTCAATATTTTCATTTCCATTCTTCCTTCCCATGGCTCTTATCATGTCACTCCTCTCTGAGAATCCTCTACGGGTCTCCTTTTGACCTTAGCCTGGCTGTGGCCAGTCAGCCCTCCCGGTCTCTCCAGATTTATCTTCCCTGATCTATTTACCCAGAGGGCCAACTTATCAACCATGTATGATAGCATAGTGCTTCGGGCCTAAGATATCTTTAAGAGTTTATGAAAATATTTTTATTTCAATTTTAAAATCAGAAGAAAAATGAATACAATTATAATAATGAATGATTACAAATCTAGCCTGAATGTATTTAGCTTTATACCTACACAGTTATAAAATATAATTTTAATATGTTTTAATGGAGGAAGGGGTTCACAAATGGGGAAGTGCCAAGGGCCCATGAAAGTTATAATGCATCCCTCCTTCTGTGTTAAATTCAAACCTGATTAGATTTCTCGCTGTTCTTTACAAACCTTTCCTGTGTACTTGTTTTCCTCACTGTTGTTCTCTTTACCTAGAAGGCAAACCCAGACATAACCTGCCAATTTTTTCTAAAAAAAGCTCTACCCATACTTCGAAGCACAAATGGCTATTTTTCCATCATCTTCCCTAATCTCTTATCTATTTTATATCTATCCTAAATCATATATATTCTTCTCTGCCATCAATTTTTTAACTCAGCAATTATTCATTGAATGCCTACTATGTGCCAGGCTCTATGCAAGAGTCCCAGAGGGACAGACAGCCCGCTGGCTCTCCATGGTTACTCAACAGGAGCAGCAGGACAAGAAAGCCAATAATAAATTATTAGAAGATCATGTGACAATGCTATAGGGGAGGTATGTTTAGGGTATTCGTTCCCCTTATGTTTTTGTAGCTTTTAAACTCACCAGAGTAAGCCCGTCTTACTCATTTGGGTGGAGATGGTCCTTTCCCTGGAAACAAGCTGTGCTCCAAGTTATCATTAAGCCCCTACCTCATTTATATACTAGGCCTGACTCTGCCCAAGGTGGTCTCTGTCCCTCAAATGGGCAACAGATATACCTGTACATTCAAACCTCTGTGTCCTTTTCATGCAGGAATTTATACCTAAAATACTCTACAGGTCCTTTGCTGCCTATTAAAGACTTAGCTTGAAAGTTTCTTTAAATCCTCCTCTGACACCCCAGAGAGCAGATTTCTCCATCTCCTCCAATCCTACAGTAACTTATACAGCACGTGTTGTAATACAATACTCTATCACGACTGTTTCAAAATGAGGAAGAAAAAGGTGTGGTTAGTAGCTCCTTAAGAATACTGTGTGTTCCTTCAGTTTTAAATCACTGAGCCTGACCTGTAGAAGGGGCTCAAGGCATCTTTATTCAGTAAGTTGCTGAAAGAATAATAAGGTCAGTTGTTTGGAACTCAGAATGTATTTTTCCATTTATCTATAGAAACATTTTATACAAGGAGTTAGCTCTTCCAACCCGGTTTACAAGCGACTAACCAATAACACAACCGAAACACAAAGCCACTAGTCAAGTGCCACCTAAATACCATGGATTGTGTAATAATGTTTCCACGTGAAAGTTATTCAAAATGTTGGTGAAGAATACAAAAGCCCATCTTCCTCAGAGAGAGGATATTGGCTCCAGCACTTACCGGTTGGTGGGAGAGGAGAAATGTCTTCTAGATTTCCAGGTTTGATGATGGCTTCTGTGTGGTCTGGACCCAAACTCTAGAAAGGTTGGCTGTAGGAACATGGGCATAGAAGGAACAGAAGGCTAGAGCCTTCAGAAGGAGGAAATGGTGGGACGTGAGACTCCTGTTATTTTATTAAAAATCCCATCCCCACCAGCAATACCACAGAGGCAAAGGTCAAGTCTCCTTATCCTGCTTGAGTCTTTCTCACATAGATGTTAATGCTACTGCTTCCATGCTTAGATTTCACTAAACAGATGTATAATTAGAATTGAATAATTCCATTTTCCCCATGCTTCCTTAAGGTTAAACCATCTGCTTCAAACAGCAGTCATTTGTTTCTTTCCTGGGTTACTTCCTTGATCTCAGCATAACAAATAAAAAATTTTGAGTGTTCTTAGCACATTTTTGGAAATCTTAGTCATCTTTATGTGCTTCTAGATCCATGCCTGTTTTATGTACTCATATTTGGTTATGAATCCCTCCTTCCATCCTCATGATGTGCCTTTTTGTATTAAATTAACCACTGCCTCCCATGCCAGTACATAGTGGTTTTCACCATTAGAGCTGTCATTTATGACGTACTCACTGGATGCACGTGCTTAGCTGCCTAGCGAGGGTTCCCAATGTGCCCTCTCATTTAATCCTCCCTTCACAGCACAGACAGGCATCCATTTCCCAGACAAATGTCAGCTCCCCTCACACTTTCCATAAGCCCTCGCCTGCTTTATAAATTTATTTTTTATTGAGATATAGTTGATCTATAACTTTATTAGTTTCAGGCGTACAACATAATGATTCATTATTTGTGTATCTTGGTCACCACAATAAGTCTAGTTTATAGTCATCACCACACATAGTTACTTTCAAGATTTACTCTCTTAGCAATTTCAAACACACCATACAATATTATTAACTACAGTCACTGTGATGCACATTACATCCTTAACACTTATTTACTTTGTAACTGGAAGTTTGAACCTTTTAACCTCATCCTGTGCTTTATATTCATCCTAAAGTGCTTATAATATTCTGCATTGTCATCCGTCTTCGGAAAGTATTTCAGACATTAAGATTTAATGCACTCTGGATCTCAAACTCTAGAAAGGTTGACTGTGGGCACAGAAGGATAGAAGGGCCAGGTCTCCCCAGGGCCTTGCTCGGGAAGGAGAAATGATGGAGACCAGTGCCTAATGTTGGCTTGCACCCCTATACTTCTTCTCCATGCCAAGGACAAGTTCTCTCATCCTAGATGAAACTTTCCAGAGTTAGTGATGTTTTCATAGAGTCCAAGATGACAGCTGGAAGCTGACTGGGAGAAGAGTGGAGAAAGGGCCCCTTGGGCCAAGGAAGAATGTGAGTAAAGTTCTGGAAGCCAGAGAGATAACATCACACTTGGAAAACTCCCCTCACATGGCTGAATGTAGAATCCAAGGGAGAAAATGGAGGTGGATGGAGTTCTGGCACGTAATGGGTGCTCAGTAAATATAAATATGAGTATGAATATATGAACATATAAATAGAGTGAAGAGAGATGATGTACTATGAAAGCTACCTTCTTGACATCTAGGAGCAGTGATTGCAAGTGGGATCCTTAGAGCCACATGCATACCAAATGTTCTCTGTAGACTGAAAAAACAATACCGAGTGTCTCAAACACATACCGACTACTCTTCTTCCAGTAGCATTGCGATTAGTAAAGCACAAATTCAAGCAAAAGGGTTACTGAACTCAGGGTAGCTTTTTGTCATAAATTTTTAGGCAATAGTTGTTAAAATTACATCTAGTTACCCACAAGAGAATGGGGGTCTATTTTGTATTAAATGAGAGTTGAAAGGCTGAAATTTACTAATCCGTTGAGGTAATTTCCTTCTATTGCTAGTTTGTTGAGAGTTTTTATGATGAAAGGGTGGTGAATTTTGTCAATTGCTTTTTCCGCATCGATTGGGATGATGATGTGGTTTTTATTTTTTCATTCTGTTGATGTGGTATGTCACATCAATGGATTTTTGTATGTTGATGAAATTCATTAATCTGGAATACACATTGTGTCTAATACCCTCCCCCTTTGGGGCATTTTCTTATTCAACCAGACACCATTTATCAATTTGTTTAAGTAGCTCTCTGCTTAATGTACCACTTCTTTCTCATACTCCTCATCCGGGCAGAGTTTTCTCCCACCAGACTTCCCACCACCAGCTCTACCTTCCTTGATGTCTTTTCGTAACCTCCAGATGATTTTGCTGCTTTCTGTCAAGGGAACTACTTGGAAACTACCATTGCCCATTCCACCCACTGTCCCCTTCTCTGTGCCCTTTGATACCAAACCTTGCAAACATGTTCTGTCCTCACTATTTTCATTTCTACTCTCCTCTTTCTCTCATCTCATTCTAGTCAGTCTTTCGCCCCCACCATTCCACCGCAACTGTCCTTGTGAAGTTGCCGATGATCCCCCATGCTGTTAAACCTGACGGTCACTTTTAGGTCTGTGTATTCTGTGACCTGGCGGTACCCTTTCTCCTACCTGTGTCTACTCCTTCAAATTTTCTATTGTTTTTTTCTTCTCATATCCAGGGCTCAGAACTTGGATTATTTCTTTATCTACATTCATGCCTTTGGGAGTTCAGCCATTCCCATGGCTCAAAATACGACCTATACACTGAGACTCCTAAAATGTCTCTCTGCTCTGGATCTCTCCCCTGAACTCCAGGCTAGTACACACACCTGCCTACCTACCTGCCTGTCTCCACGGGATCTCCAAACAAACCAACCTCTGGGCCTTCTCTCCCTGTCAGTTTGTGGCTACTTCCTCCAGTTACTTAGGCCAAAAACCTTCAAGTCATCTTTGACTCTTCTTAGCCAGGCCTACAGAAAACCCTGTTGGTTCTACCTTCAAAATATATCCTAAATCTTGTCACCTTTACCCACACCACTACCACTCTGGTCTAAGCCAACATCATCTCTGCCAGAAGGCAATAGCCTCCTAACTGGTTTCCACACTTCTACCCTCACCTTTGACCCCAAAGTTTGTTCTCAGTACAGCTGGGAGTGTGACAGAGAGACGTTGTCAAAACACAAGGCAGATCGTGTTACCTTGCGTCTCTCTGTTTCACTTAAAGTAGAAGTCAAGGTTGGAACGGTAGTGATAGGGCCATATAGGGGCTGGTTTCCTGTATTCTCTTTGACTTGTTTTTCCTCCCGTTCTTCCTCAGCTCACTCAGCTCTACCCTACTGATTTCTTTGATATTTTTTGAATGTACCTGCCTTGTCTTTTATACTTGCTGTTCCCGGTATTTGGACTACTCTTCCCCAGGTAGCCACGTAGTTTGCCCCCCTTGCCCAATTCGGATTTTCTTTGGTAAACAACCTTTTTGGGAAGACCCTCTCTCACCACCACATTTAAACTGAGGCTTCCTATCCCGGGCTGGAACTCCCCACCTCCTTCCGTTGTTTTATGTTTCTCCATTTATCACTTCTGTGTACGTTACTCAGTTATCTTGTTTACCCAATGGAAGTATAATGTGTGTACATTTTCTAAAACTGCTGTATTTGTAGGGTCCAGAAAAGTGCCTAGTGCATAGTTGAAACTTACTAAATATTTGTTGATTGAATTAGACAGAATAGGTATTTGTAGTCAGACCTCTAGGGTTTGACTCTTTCATATTCTTTTTCTTTCCACTCTGAATCATCTTACCAAATAAAATTTTGGGGTCAGCAAACCTATCTTTCTCTCTGAAAATTCATGACAGTGGCATCATTATGATTTATTTGGAGAAAGAACATTTCGCTCAAGTGTATAGTACTAACTGGTGAAGTAGCTACTCTGGTTACAGAGAAAAACTTCTTAATATTTCAGTGTATTAATATATTTTATAAATAGAATAGGTTTCATCTCTTCTGGAAGATTCTGGTAGCATACAGACTAGACTAGAAAAGGATTGTAATGACTAAATTTTATGGTACTTTGCAATTCACCCAAGACAAAGGAAGGGCAAGCGTTACTGTTGTCATCTCTGCCTCGCTTCCCAGGAAACTCTGCTGGGCTTCCGCTTGTCGAACGCAGAGCTGGTCGGTGCTGAGATTCAAACAATAACTTCCGACTTCAGAAACCGGGTATTTTACAGAATAAAATCACAAGACCCTCCTTGGATTACAGCATGCACAGAAAGGTTCACTTACCCAGAACACACCTTGTACTTTGGATCATGAATTAATTAGTGTAATCAATTAGTCTACATCTTGGTGTAAGATAAAATGTTTTTCCTATCATCAAGGCATTTACTCATTTATGGTACAGAAATTGAAAAGCACAGAAATATCAAAAATTAATTGTATCACTAAAAATTAATCACCATAAAAATTTTAGTAAATGTTATCTTTTTTATGTATATGTGTCCTATGGCTTATTTACATAAATAAGGGATTTATGTAAATAAATTGGGTATTGGATCATTCTATGATCCAATTTATGTAAAATAAATTATAAATTGGGATCATTCTATGAGTCCACATTTTTATGATATTTTTCAGGAGAATTGAAAGCTATCTCATTTACCGACTCATTCACTTAGTTAATAAATTGGGCACCTGCTGTATGCCAGGCAGTTTTCTAGGCACTGGGCTTGCTTCAGTGAATTAAAAGACTATTTTCTTTCCTCTGGAAGCTCACAAAATTGTGAAGTCAGACTGGCAGCAAACCAAGAGATAAAGCATTATAAAATGTGTAAACTGCTATCAGAAAAACAAACGCAGAATATTTAAAGAGGAAAAATGGGCCTTAAAAATCTTATTAGGAGGGATGACGAGAGAAGCTGTGGCTTCCTAAAGTCTGGGAGCGGTCGGTTGTGGGACGTGCTGAGGGAAGAGCACTCCCAGCAGAGGGAAGGGCCCTGCAGATTGAGAAGGGTCCCTGTGGCCCCAAAGGCTGGTGAGAGGAAGGGTGGTGTGCCAGGGTGCTGGGGTCTGACTTCATTCCAAAGGTAACGAGAAGTCCTTGAAATCTGTCAAGTATGGAAGAGACATGTGCTGGTGACTGTTTTTAAAGCTGTACTCTGGTCAGTGTCTGGGAAACTGACTGTGGGGGGCAGAAGTGGAAATGACACCTGCAAGGCACTAAATCCCTGGAATAGTCTGGTGGCAAGGCAGATGGAGAGAAGTGGGCAGGACTGAGAAATGTCTCTCAGATAAAAAAGGACAAAGGTTGCTGAAGGATTGGGTGGTGGAGAGCGAGAGGGAGGAGGAGGACAGAGTCAGGCATAGTCACTCCTACATCGCTGGCAGGAGCATCTGGGCAGCTGGTGGGCTGATGGTCCATTTACTGAATCAGGGGAATCTAGGAGGAGAATGTGTTGGCAGGAGAAGGAGTGTGCGAGGAGGTGTAAGATGAACCAGGAGCTTAGTTTGAAACCTGTTAGATGTGAGAGGTGTGGAACATATCCAAGCAGAGCTGTCAGAGAGGCGGTCAGATGGTAGCAGCTGAAAATAGAAGTAGGAAGGGAGGAAACTGACATTTCTTGAGTGTCTGCAGTGCTGGGTACTGCGCGTATGTCATGTAATGCTCCTCAGAACCTCGACGGAGAAGTAAACCTGTTTACCAGACAGAGAATCGAGCATCAGTGTCGTTGACTTAACTCGTCCTAAACGGGACAGAGCGAGTGCCGGGCCAACACTTGGAGCCCAGTTTGCCTGGCTCCAAGATCCACTGTGTTTCCGCCCACCAAGACTGGCAGTTGTTTGTGTTGGACTAACATTTTATTGAACTAGCATTGGCTAGATGGGCTTTGAACCAATCATGCTTTAGGAGTGTTTCAGAACATAGCAGTTTATTTATTCATTTAATACAGCATGTATTACATGTCTGTCTGTGGATGGCTTAGAAGCAGATGTGTCCTCAGGTAGTTGTATCACTGCACTTCCTGGTCTTCTGTGAAAGGTGTTTACTATGTTGCCACAACAGAATAGATTCTATTTTATTTTAGAATAGTTTTACACTTATGAAAATGTCACCAAGTTAATACACAGCTTTAATATACCACACACCCAGATTCTCCTATGGTCACCATTTCTCTGGTGCATTTGTCACAAATAAGGAACCAGCATTGGCTTATTATTAAATTTTAAACTATTAAATTTTAAACTTACTGAAATGTTAGTAGTTTTCTTCTAATATATATTTTTTCTGGTACAGAATCCCAGCTAGGATACTACATTATATTTAGACATCCTCTTTCCTTAGGTTCCTTTGGCTGAGACAGGTTCTCAGACTTTCCTTGGGTTTTGTTTTTTTTTTTTTTAATGACCTTCATTGTTTTGAGGAGAATAGTCAGGTATTCCATAGAATTTATGCAGTTTGGGTTTGTCTAGTGTTGGGGTTCTTGGAAGAAGATGACAGAGGGAAGTGCCCTCTTCATCATGTCCAATCAGGACTGGCTATCAACAAGAATGACCACTGATTACATTCATCCTGACCACGTGGCTGAGGTAGTGTTCTCCAGGTTTCTCCACTGTTAAGTTACTACCTCCCTCTGATGGGGAATATTTTCATTGTCTTGGATTTTCTTCATGTGCTTCTGTATCTGACATGTTGCCTACATAGCTGTAATAAGTAACAGAATATTGAGTACTTGTCAACTACCAGACATTGGGCTAAGGGCTTACCTTGGAACAAGAGCTTAGGTGGTAGTAATACCTCCAGTTTACATGTGAAGAAAAACACTTGCCCAGTTGCACAGCTGTCAGCTCCAGGCAGAGGGACTGGATGCCGGTCTTGCAAGGGTGGGGCTGACCTCCCTTGCCTCCTCCACCGTGCCCAGCAGAACCCAGGAGAGAGTGGAAAGGCCAACCTCAATGTCCTGAAGACCTGACTGCCCTCCTGCTGGGAATTTCTCCCTGTCTTTGGGGGAGTCTTAGCCTTTAGTTCTCCGTTCCTTTCCTTTTAGCCTTCCTTGTTCATGGGCACATTGCTAAAAAGTAACCAAAACTGTACATTCACGGAGGAGAGGTAGTTTTGCTGGGCTTCCACTTTTGGAAGCCTCTTTCACGTCTCTCTTCAGATTCTAAAGGAAATTATCTTTTAGAAGCCCTCCATCTCTAGTGATTGTCGCCCTTCTATTTAAATTCCAAGTAATCAGTACCTTCACCCCCAATTAATCAGTGGTGTTTTGACAGTCTTGTGCCTAGCTACTTCTGTACATGCCGGATTCCAGGTCTCAGCTGAATGTCTCTGAATGAAAAGGCTCATACTGTTCACATCAAAGCTATTTCATCCTTCGCAACATGCGGACCTGCTTCCCTTTCCTGTGGTAACTATGGAAAATGTGTTTGCACTTTTCATCAAGCTTGGGAAGAAATTCCATCCAGCTGTTATTTTTAGGTTTCTAAAAGAGATAAGACTCTACCAGTCTCTCTACTAAATTCAATACCTATTTATACAGCCAAGATTGGATCTATTAATTTAATTTATCTCAGCAGCACAGGAATTAAAGTTTTGATATATTTTCAAAGGACCGTGAAGATAAACACAGCTCATTTATATATATATTTTTGGAAAATGCAATACAAATAATCAATATTCTTGACATTCCAGTGCTATTTAGTTTCCCATAATGTAATAAATCTCTTATCTTAAATAGTCATAAAGGATATGGGTCAGAAAACTTCCAGATTACCGTGCGTCTGCAAGTACAGAAATAGTTACATGTCGTTAAAATTTTCCTAATTTATTCCAGTGTGAGGGGTAGAATTTTCACACAGTTCATCTTTCTTCCAGAGCTGAGTATACATTTGCCTATACATTTTGCCTATACATTTGTAGCTGCCTAGAATAAATATTTAGAAACATTTCAGTACATCCAAATGGAAGCAGGTCCAAATAATAAACAAATATCACTTTATGTTCATCTTTGACTTTGTACTCCTAAATTTCCAAAATGAGGTCAGGGGTCAGGGTGTGTCCTGCACGGCAGACCCTGAGCCCTTGAATTTGGGCAGTGGGCCACCTGCCCGTTTATGTCCCTGGAATTGGGGCATTTTTCTTGTATCACTGCATATCCAAGAAGAGTCATCCGACTTGGAGTAGCGTTCACTAGCTCAGGAGTGACGCCGTGACAGCGGTGTTCACACACACGGGGGCACTCTGTGCAGGAAGGGTGCTTGGCTCCACGGTGCCTTACTTAGACCTATTTGAACCTGCATTTCTCTTCATATTTTCTCACTGTTCTCATATTCTGGGCTCTGCTGTTTACCTGAGTTGCTTTTGGCATTTTGTGAACTGTTTGGTGCTCTTTGTATAAATGTTTGGATAAAGAAAGCACTTTTAGCTCTTCAAGGAAAATCACTCTTTAAATCTAATAAATCTAAAATATCGTCTTGTACTGAAACCTAATACAGACCACCTCTGAGATACATATATTTGATTTATGTCTTCAATGTCATATAAATGAAATGCAGGTATTAGAAAAACCTAAGTAATCAACTGAATCTTGTGGTGATGTTGTACCCTGCTGCATTTGAAAAGATTCTACATAACTTCTACAAATATTTTATAAAGATTGCAATAACTTATTCTATTCCACTTTACATAGAGCATCAGTACTTAATGATATACTGTTTTCTTCCTTTATGAATAATTTTTTATTTTACTTGTATTTGATTCATCCTTTGGTTAAGATAAAGCAAGATTAAATGTAATCGTCCTGCCAAAGTCATAGTTTTTTCCTTCCCTTATTCATTCTTTGAACCTTTTCTGCTCTAGGCTGTGAGCCAGGCACACTAAAGCATGTGCGAGAAGTGGTTAGAATGTAGGATTGAACCATTGCTCACACTGTACTGCCCTCTAGAGGCCAGAGGAAGGAGCTTCAGTCACCTATCCTGAAGAATTTACTTTTTCTCTAGGTTCTAAATTTTTTCTCTGAAGAAAGCAGTTTTTCATCTACAATTCTGATTTAGATTCAGAAGCCTAGGAGATGGTGACTGTAGCCCTCCATGGGAATAAATTTCACACTGTTTTTTTTAAAGAGATGTTAAATGAATGAGTTTTTAAGATTGTGTGTGAATTCTCTGTGATACTCAATATTCTCACATATAATTTTGAAATGTGGTAAATGCAATAGGGAAGGAAAAGAATTGGGACCCAGTCATTACACTTAGTGATTCCATCCTCTATTGTTGGCATAAGGAAGCGATTCCTTTACAACACAGCATCTCTGGCGGGTGGGGGGGGGTGCACTTTGAACTGTGCCCTTTAGTGCAGGCAGCAGAGTGCAGTGGAAGGCGCTGGGCTTTGGAGCCATACTTGGCTGCAAATCTTGCCGCTGCACTTTAGTTGTTAATCTCTCTGGGTGTATTTTTCCATCTGTGAAATCTGGATAGGATAGGATTATTAGGAATGTTAGCTGAGAATGTCAGCACAGTGCTTGACCTGTGATAGGTACCAAAAAATTGATACTTTTCTTCCCCATTCCTTTTCTAATATTGTAGAAAAAGAGGAGGGGGAGTAAAAGAAAGCCAATTATATGAATCTCTAGTGAAGAGAAACAGGAAAAAAGGGGGCAGAAAGCCCAATAATGGTTGTCTTGAGATTACCAAGGCTGCGCGTGTGCAGTGAGAAGCAAGTATTTGGAGAAAAGTTGTGATGACAGTATTGTTCCCTGATAACTGGTTTGTGTTACAGACCTGGTCATATAGTATGAATTAATTAAGGAGCACTTTGGGGAGTTTAGTTTTCTAATTCATTGATACTTTAACACATTTGACTTTTTAAAATTGAGGTAATGATAACTTATAACATTATATAGTGGCAGGTGTACAACATTATAATTTGATACCTATAAGCACTATAGTATACTTACCACCAAAAGCCTAGTTTTCATTATTCACCATACATTTGACCCCCATTACCCATTCTGCTTCTCCCACAACTGACATTTTAATTCTCAATAGAGATAATAACTTCAGATAAGAATAAACCTCAATATTCTAACATAAAGGAGACATAGAGGAATGTTCTGATTGAATTTAAGGAAACATTTAGAACATTGATCACCACTTGATAATAATGTTAATGTTTTTTTAACATTATGGATGAGTATGTTCTCCAGAGGAGCCAAGCAGTTACGACAGAGTTGGTTAAGGCTGCCTTAAACCCTAATGGAGTAAGTGATGATCCCAGTAGTAAGATTTTGAGAGGACCAGTGGTGGTCTCTTTTTTCCTATTATCGCTCCAACTTAGGTATCAGAGTTATTTCCATTAGAGAGCCATTCCTAAAATTTTTCTTTTTAACATACATTAAAAATGCAGCAATTCTAGTGGGCATTAGTAAACTAATTTAGAGTAAGCTATTAGTGTTGGTGAGGGTTCTCCCAACTCACTTTCTTATAGCAAGTGAGGTAGGGACCAGGAGTGGTCGACGAGACACACTTCAGCCACAGAGACAAACGCTTTGTCAAAAGAGATAAGAGCACCAAGATATGAAATTCAGAGTACATTGTGGAGCAACAGAATTGGCTCCATATAAACTTATCTGTTTTTACCTGGAAAATTATTGCAAATAATATCCCTTACTCATGCTTAACGAGATACCTCCTACATAATGTTTTTACTGCCAGTAAATTTTGTTGTTTTTACTATGAATAAAAGAAGATTTTGTTCCAATCTTGTTTGTAAATAGAAAATGTTTGGGAGAAGATGGAAGAGGATTCATTATTCTATAATGTTTTAATTGAGCAGTATTTAAAACATTTTTAAGCCATAAATCTTTATTTTCACCACCCTCCCTTTGAGAGCTATGTAATGGTTTTGTTGGCATGAAAACGTGGGTAGTTACTGATACTGCTTGAAACAAGCTGGTGAAGTAAATACAGTGGTGAAGGACAGACGTGTTGAATTGAGCTCTTTTTCAGTCCAAATTACCATTTAGTATTGTAGACAGTACTTCTATATCATGTTCATTCTTTAAAAATTCAATAAACTAGTCTGCCTTTTGCCACACTTGGAAGCCTACATGAAGCTCCATGCTTTTGCTCGCCAGACAGTCCCGTGACTCTGCTGCGTTCAGGGTGCCGGCTGACCAGCGGCCATGTGCCTGGTCGGGCCTTCCCGCCTGGTAGTCGGAGTGGGCCTGGGGCCTTGAGCCAGAGTCAGTGGCCAGCATTTTGTGTTGCCAATATGAGAAACCATTAGAGAATGATGTTTCCGGTGATTAATGAGTATGTTGCCCATTTTCCTGTGGCTTCTACATCTAAAGTATTGCACAATATTAACTGATATTCACTGTGACTTGGTCATTCATTAATTCATATACTCAGCAAACATTCATTTCTGTCTGCTAGGCTCTGCTATGAGGGAATGCAGTTCAGATCCCTAAGGACTCAAGGTAATGGCCATGAGCCTGGGCTTTAGAGCCAGGCAGGTCTGAACCCGAATTTTGGCTCCCAAACTTAAGTAGAGACTGGTGACAAGTTATTTACCTTCTCCGAGTTGTTAAATATTCCCGTGTCATTATTCTTCCTTTCTTCCTTCGTGACTTGCTCAGAGGGTCCATCCTCTGGCCTGTCCCAGGTTCGCCCCACTTGTGCCCTTGATCACATTCTCTTCAGCATCCTGAGTTTTGCTCTGTCAATGGCACCCCTTCCTGCTTAGCATGAATCCTGTTCTTTGCAGCAAAGCCTTCCTTTTAGCCTATCAATATACCCATTTCAAGTTTTCTGTAGCCTAAAAAAAAGCCAAAATGTAGCCTTTCCTATAATTTTTTCAAAAATAATACTCCTTTTCTTGTCCTTTCCTATGCTCACTGCTTTTGTGCCCTTAATAATCATGGCGTTGTAGACTTCCTTCCATTCCCACCATCTCTAACTCTGAGGACTCTCTCAGAGATTACCAGTGATCCCCAATGAACAAATTGGATTGTCTTCTTATCCAATCTGGCCTCTGAAACAAAGCACTTCATTCATCTTAAAATTCCCCCTTCTCAGTCTCTAAGGCTCTTCCTGAGCTCTGCTCTCTCTGGGCCTCTGCGATCATACCTACACTACTTCTATTCCTTCAGCTGGCCACACACATGCAGACATGCTCTAAATTCTCTCCTCAGATCTTCCCCTTCAGCTCAATGTCAGTCCGTGTATTCAGCAGCTATGACTTTTGAATAGAAGACTTTCCAATCAAGGTCTTCTGACCATCCACTTTCCACAGGTCCAGCTGCACATCCCAAGGCTTCTTGGGATTTTCTTCCTAAATTATCCACCATTAATTCATACACAATATGCCTAAGTCAAATTCTTTAAGGGAAGACTGCAGTCTTCCTGAGATTTTCTGTTTTGATCAGTTATCATCCCAGCCCAGCAGGTGTGAATGCTTTGGGCAACCTTAGTCCCTCTCTCCAGTAAGCTGCCAGATGATCACATTCACTTTGAAGATGGTTTTGTATTTTTCCTTCTCTGTGAGAGTTGATACCACTCTAGCTAAGTGTTCTAATATTTCTGATAACTGAAAGATAGAAAAGCAACTTTCTTCCCTGTGTTCATAGCCTTTTGCAACACTGTGTTGAGAGGACTTCAGAGGTGGCTTTCGGGCAAGAATGTGGTGACGGGCTGGCGATGTGGACCAGGAGTAAGAAGGGAGGATGACAGTCTCTCTGGCACAGACTCTTCCAGGACTTTCCTACTGGCCACGTCACTTCCAGCCTCTCCCTCATTTAACTTCATTCATACGATATTATTGATTATCCTCTTTAAAGCATAGAGCTGATGGTTCACTGATGCCTAGCGTGTTGAGCAAAACCCCTCAGGCGGGGATCTAGTGTTCTCACATTCTTTTGTCTCAAACCTCCATCTGCCTCTCCAGCCAAACTCCAGTTTGGCTGTTTACTTGTTCTTTCCCAAATACTCTCCACACCTCCCTGCCTCCTCCTTCCACCTCAACTTTTAAGCACGAACTCCCTTATTATTTCTTTCTGGAGACTTCTCCTGATTTCCTCACTGACCTGGGTTTTTCTCTCACTTCTAAATCCCTGTGGTACATTATGACTTTCTGATACAAACAAGCGGAGGGGATGACAGGGTGAGGTGTAACAATACGGTCACCAGCTCCCACCTGTGAAGCCTGCCTTCCTTCTCTCTCCTGGCTTAGCCCACTTGCCATCCCCCTTCCACTCGACTGTGAGCTCATTGCAGTCAGGAGCTGTACCCGCACGGGTCTTGCTTCCTTGTAGTCCAGGTGGTGTCTTGCAAAGTGTATTGTGTGATGACATTGGATCAAACTGTCACAAACAACTATTGCTAAAATAATGCTGTGTTTTGCTTTTTATTTGCATTTCATTTAGAACATCTGAAACGGAGCTTGTGTCTGGCAAACAGCCTGCCCATCAAGGTGGGAGTGAAAAGTTGAGGTTGGGTGGACGGCAGGAGTTGGATCAGCGAGTTCCTACCAGGGAAGCACAGAGCCTTAAACCATATGGAAAACCGAAATCCAGAATGTCATTAAGGGGGTCTAGTGCAGAGCTGTCCAATGGAAATATCATGCAAGCCACATATGTAATTTAAAATTTTCTAGTTGATATGTTTTTAAAAAGTAAAAAGAAACAAGTGAAATGAATTTTAATAGAAGGTTTTATTTAGCCTAGTTTTAAAAATATTATTTTGGCATTTAAGCAATATGAAAACATATTAATGAGATATTTTATATTCTTCTTTGTCATAGTAAGGCTTAGAAACCCAGTGTGTGTTATGCTTAACAGCAGATCTCCATATGGACTGGTCTCATCTCAAATGCTCCACAGCCACATGTGGCTTATGACGACCCCGCTGGGCGGTGCAAGTCTGGAGTGTCACACAACCAAAGGCACTCTCGGTTAACATAGAAACTGGAGTTCAGAACTAGGAGTCCAGGAATTATGGGGATGTGAAAAGATGAATCAGGATATAATGGTGTCCCCCTACGGAAGTCGGGGGTGGTGGGGGGAGAAGTGCATAGGGCCTCACAGGCTCAGCTGTGGTATGTGAGTAACAGTTTGTTTTAGAATTGGTATAGGGACCACAGAAGCAGCTCATTTAACTTTTGAGAGTCAAGAAACAAAATTGATCCCAAGCACCGATTCCAAAATCTCAGGCTCAGGAATGCCGCACAACCTACCTTTTTGCTGGAAGATTAAAGAAATTCAATAGATGATCATTTTATGGGCTTCAGGGAACTTAGGGCAGAGAATATTTTCAAGGGAACTTGGCCAAATCTTTGGTTGATTGGTTGGATTTTAAAGGAAGAGTTTAATATCTTGATTAATTTACTTATTTTGTTGCAGACATATATTTATATATGATTGTAAGTCAGATGAAAGGAAAAGAAAATTCATCAAGGGAAATGAAAAACAAAACCTTCGTTTTCTCTCACTACTACCGATCTCTTCCTCCTAGCCCTCCCGTGCGAGGGCACAAACATTGGCTCCCCAAGGACAGAGCACGTCTGTCTGTCTGCTCTCCACTGAGTCCGCAGGACCTGGGACAGCGTCTGGCACAAAGAAGAGCACAACCTTTTTAAACATATAAATGTATATAATTTTTATTTATATATTATATATATAAGTTTAGTGAATGAATAATGAAACAAAGAAAAAACCTGGTCTAAAGTTCTCTCTCAGGCCACAGTTTGAGTCGCTATGTAATTATCATTCTGAGTTTTTAAACTTTCAATTGAGCATCTACAAACAAAATTTTATTTCTTTCTTGTGCCTTGACATCAATTAGCACTCACCTTAGAAACCTGCGTGTCACCGTCTTTTGGTTCTAGGGTGACATCTTCAACTCTATTCAGACTAGTAACCCAGAGTCTTGTTCTGAAACGAATGGCAAATTGTTGCTATTGCCATAAATTAAACTATAGTTCCCTCCTGTGTCCCTCAGTTGGTTGCTGTGGGTAAGTCACAGACACAGATTAGACACAGATTTTGCCCTTGGGGAAGCTATAAACAATCAGGACTTTAATTTTTTTTTAATAACCATGTCACCCTAGAGCCATCTGGTGTACATTTAAAGTAATGTAATTTCTACTCTTATTTAATGATACTGATGTTATGCGGCAAATACATTGCCATTTTGAAGGATAATTGGGTTAATTTCTCCATGTAATGCAACAGTGATTTTAATCTTTCATTCTTTGTGAACTGCAATAAATTCTGAATTAGTTCCCTTTTTGGAACAATCATAGAGAAAAGGGCACACTGAAAGGTCGGTGTGTGTCACTGTGCAGAACCACAGTGTGACTTTTACAATGGGTCCACCCAGTGGGTTGGCCTGAGTTCCCAGAGAAGAGGGAGATGGGAACATCAGACAAACGGAAAATGGCATCTAAGCGAGGAAGTAATAGTTATCTTTCGTTGTGTGTTTACCTACAGCAGGTACGCAGTACCAAGGAGACTTTACCTATGTCTTCTTTTTTTTCTCATAACAGTGTCCTAGTGTATGTGTTATTTTCCTCTTTGTAAAGATAAGGAAAATGATCAGAGAGAAATTCCTGGCCTGCAGTCCGATGGCTGCAGTGACGTAGCAGACATGTGACCCAAGACCCCCACCACCTTCCCACATGGTTGAGTATGTGAATCCTACTGGGAACACATGCACACACACACACATACCACCACCACCACCACCACCACCACCACCATGGCCACCGTCATCAAGTACATCAGAATAAAATAGACCCTCCAGAAAAGGAATGCGTAATTCAGTAGGTTCGGCATAATGCATACATGTGGGTGTGGAAGAAGACTTTCTGATACCTCGGCCAGACAGTGCATGTATGTATAGCTCTTTCTAAAGCTCCATAACAGAGACATCCTGCCTAAGCTATGGGTAGGCTTAGGAGAGTTCACGAACCCACACGTGTCCTAGAGAATGTAGGTGTGTATATATTTTTCTGAGTGTAGAATCCTGTAGATTTAATCAGATTCTCAGAGACACATGACAACAAAGAGATGGAGAACAGCCATGTTGATGAGTGTAAGGAATGGAGAGCATCGCAGACATGAGACGCATTGCATGGCTTTTCTCCACAAGTGATAAGTTATAACATCGTCATCCCACGTTGTAACATTAATAGTAACTAGTAATACCAACTGTAGCATGTTTAGCTAAAGTAGTTACTTACCTACAACTCTTATTAAATGCTTTAGGGTGCCCTAATGGGAAGCAGAATATAATAATTATACTGTTTACCTAAGTTTTGAGGAAATAGGAAGAAAAGGCCATTTATTTATCCATATTTCATGTATTTGTTCAGCAAATACATACAGAGTGCTAATGCCCTAGGTGTCGGGAGCACAGAGTCCTCTACGAGTTCTCTCTCGTGTGGACCTCACGGTGGGGGAAATGACTGGTAAAAACAATGCACAGCCAATACTAGTTTGGTGGGAAGTGCTAAAGTGGAAATCAAACAAGTGAGGTGCAGAGTGTATGGCAAATGGAGGCTGAAACCGTAAGTATAGGACTTGCTGACCTGGTAAGAGATTTGTATTTTATGCTAAAAGAGGAAGGTTTTGTGCAGAAGGATGGCTTGACCTGTCAGGCTAGGTAGTAATTTTATTTTTCTTGTCCCTGGACAGGAGGAGATATTCCACAGGTGAGTTTCTTATATGTGGATTATTTCAAAGGTTTCTCATTTGTACCATGGGTGGGTGCCTTTTGGCTACAAGTAAGATGCTCCTGTATATGAGCCTCAGTTTAATTGAACGAAAAATCCGAGGGATGCAAATTTGAAAATCTCTAGATGCTGCAATGTCAGTGTGTTCAAGAATAGCAAATCCAAGTACTCACACTACTCACCATGGGTGGCGGTGCCACATGAAAGCTACCATTATAAGGCCTGGGAGACAGAGGCCTGCATGTAGCTGTCCCTTCTTTCTGAAGGCAGCATCAGGATGTCATTGGTGTAGGACTTGGACTATGTTGTGTATAAAACTCAGCTTCCACATTTGCAGGGCCGGGCCTCCTTCCATTCCATCAGGTTTCTGAGCTGCAGCAAACCTCCTCCACCGGGGGGTCTCCTAACCCTGCTTGGCTCAGCGTGCCTTGTCGTTACAGAGATTCATGTTCATGTTCTCTCTCCCTCCCTCCCTCCTCCTTTCCCTCCCTCACCGCTCCCTCTTCTCTCCTGCTTCTCTGTCTCTCTCTTTGTCATTGAAAAACAGGTTAGAAATGTGTTCTGTGTATATTTTTTCCTACATGGTTGTGCAATTGTCATCTTTTGAACGAAGGAAACAAAGTACTGTGTGACACAGCAGGGCAAAGTCAGGAATGTGTCACCGTGATCTACACGGTCTTACAGTAAACATTTATACCATCATTGTTGGCACGATCTCAGTATGGACTGAGCGATAATGCACTATTCAGAGGTGCCTCAGGGACTGTAAGGAGCAGAGTGCCTGGGCCCTCAGAGGGGCCTGTCTATAGGGTGGAGAGCCTACTTCACCCCTGTCACCTTCAGACACAGAACCAGGAAGCCAACTAAGTGGTTGCTTCATTAATGCTGAGGTAAGAAGAGCGAGTCAAAAGCAAAAAATAGAAATGGTAAGAGTGTCGATAGGACACTGAAAATATCCCTGTTTGGTCAAATCAAAAATGCATATTCTAACCCTTGCCCAGTACAAATTAACAGCTTATAAACATATTTTTAATTGTTTGATCCTCAGCTTATTACATGAGTCTACAGAAAAACACCACTTCTGTCAATAACAGTCTTTTAAATTTAACAACATACTTTAAAACCTATGGAATAATATAGACAGGAACGTTACAAGCACCACTCTGTCTATTCCTATTTAACAAATCTTAGCATTTTTTAATATTTGTTTTAGATTTTATTTTAATAAGACAAGGTTTCCAGAAAAAAAAAATGTAGGCTACTTTGGCCTACTGCTAATGTTTCATGCCTAGTTAGAAGATTTTATATTTACTGGAAATTCTTATGTGGTATTGCTAAGGCACTGTGAATCAAGAGTAATCGAACATGATATTTCTTGAAAACCCTAAGGATGTATAGGTCTCAAGGCTCCTCATGTTACCCTTAACCAAAAGCCAAAACCAAAACGCATGCCTCAGAAACTATTAGGCTGAAACATTCTTTGGAAGGAATAGTTCAGGCCGAGAGGTTGGCCTAGCCTCAGCGAGTAGTGAGGATGTAATTCATGGTCATGGCTGGGAGTTTCTCAGGGGCAGCTGCCGAGCTATTTGGAATCCCTGACATAGACGCTGACAGACTCATGTATTGTGAGGCTTCTCAGAAATATATACTTCTTACAAACAAAACGGCATACCCAGATGTATCTACATTAAACACTTAGTATGCGATCTCCTATCCATTTGTGTAAAAGTATGAAATAATCATGCAGTAGAAAAATGTTGCAGCTTAGCCTGTGTAAATTATCATTCTGCTTCTCTATAACTAGAAGATAGCCGTCTGACAAGTAGCACAAGTGTTCACCATTTACTCTGCTCAATTCCAGTAATGGGGCATGTGGGGAAACGATTGAATGCCCCTCCCTGCCTCCCTCTGCAGGAGAGGCTGCAGGGCACTTATGAGGGTGTGGTTTTCTTGGGATCTGCAGGGACTAAGCAGGTAGAGTGACAGGATTATTTCTGGTGCCTAGTGAGTGCTTAAAAAAGTGATGCAGAAGAAAAGAGCGTCATCTCCCAAGACAAAACAAAGACCAGCCTTGCAAACTACCTTCTGAGCCCCATGGAGCCTGAGGATTCTCTCACATTGAGAAGGATCCTCATCTACACACTTGCTCCCCATGACCTGGGAAGGCGCTTCTGTGCTGTCAACACCAGAGGTAACCCCACTGGAAGAGAGAAGTGTGCCCAGGTCTTACCAATGGAAAGGGGGCTACCTGCCCTGGGGAGCCTGGGGACTAGGCTGGCAGTTCTTTGTGTTCCTCAGAGGGTTAACTGTTTGCAAACCAATTCACTGGCAGATAGTAAGAGAAGAAACTATTTGTCTTCCAACTGTGGCTGGTTTGCCAAGGCTCAAGAGACTTAAAAAATTTGAGCCCTGTGAGAGCTGAAGGAGCACAAAACCTGGTCAGGAGAGAAAAATGACAATTCCCTCAAGAGGAATACAATCTTGATGCGAGGGACCACCTCAGAACCGCAAGTCTCAGTGAGATAGAACTGATGGGACAAATAGGAGAGAACCTTGACAACAACAACAAGAGCAGAGAACTCTCAGGAAGGTGTAATCAGGGTATCAAAATTAAACTTTGAAACAAACTAACAAGTAACCTGACTAGGAGGCTGGTGATTGTAGAGAACCGAGTTTATGATGTAGATGATCCAGAGGCGGAAATCCCTCGACATGGAGTGAAGGTCTAGAAAGAGCGCAGTCCTGAGAAAACAAGTCGGACACTTGGAGGACGTGTCCAGGAGACGTAACATGCAACAACAGAAGTTCTGGAACGAAAAATGGGGGCCAGAAGGCAGAGAAATAATTAATAATAGGAAAAAGTTTCCTGGGCTGAAGAATGTGTTGAACATCTGGACTAGAAAAGGTTTTTGAATCCTGAAGGAAGGTATGTTTCAACATTTGCTAGTAACTTTCTAAACTCCATGGAGCATTAAGAAATAAATCTCAAAATAAATAAATAAAATAAAATAAATCTCACAGTTTTCCAGACAGAAATCATAGGTTACTAACAATGGCATATTTCTAAATGGCAGGAGATTATTATACATGTTTATCCTTTTAAAATTATTGTTTAAATTGAATTGATTTTCTAGTAGAACATCACCTGTGGTTTGGTTTTGTTTGTAGGAAGGGCGTGGATAAATGATTTCAAGACTAACATAAAAGAAGAAGGGTGTAGCCCAGGCTGAGGGGTTTGGTAGGACGGAGCGTTGTCCTATGCACCAAAAGGTTTTGGCTCCATCTCCAGCCAGGGCACATACCTAGGTTGCAGGTTTGATCCCCAGTTAGGGTGCATATGGGAGGCAACCAATCTATGTTTCTCTCTCACATCCATGTCCCCCAACCTCCCCCGAAAGGGTGTGAGAAGAACCAAGAAAATGATGGAAGAAGAGTAGTATGAAGGAACTTATCTCACTGGACATCAAATGTTTCTATATAGCTACTAAAAACCAAATAGATTTGGTGCAGGCATAGACACAGATGTTAGTACAATACAGTAAATGTCCAGAAATGGACACAAACATATGTGAGAAATCACACTTGACAAAGATGGTATTTTAGTTCATTGTGAGACGTTTGGTTCAGCTAGACGAACTTGGATGCCATGAACCATCGCTGACATAACTGAGTGTGCAGCATGGGAGAAAACGAAAGCTGAACGCCAATCCATTGCACAAAATAAATTCATGGTAAATTAAAGGTATAATTATAAAATGTGAACTAATTTAAATGTTAGAAAATTTTTCTTAGAAAGATGGGAAACAATAAAGCCAAAAAATTAGACTGTGTGAATTTTATATTACATGGAAATATGAGAAGAAAAATAGAAAAATGAGACACTAGGAGAAAAGTTTCAATGCATATGAAAGGAAAAGGGCTAATATCCCTTATATGAAAAGAATCTCTACAAATAAAAATATATGTAACACAATGGAAGGATGGACAAAGAATATGGATGCAGAATCCAGATAGCCCATAGATGCGAACATGCTCAATGCTGTAGAAGAAAAGGAAATGAAATAAGAAATGAGATATTTTAAAGTCTGTCACACTGATAAGACTTAAAGAGTAAAATGACCCATTCTTGGCAAGAATATTCAGAAATTGGAAGTCTTACACATTTCTGGTTGGAGATTCCGCCGTAACCACTTTTGCATTACCATGTAGTATCAAGTGAAATTTAACATATATACCTGCTTTGACGAAGCCGTCCAACTTTGTAGACTCTCTGGAAAGCAGCGCCAGGGGGTGGAGATGTAGGGTACAGGCCAGTTGCCTCAGTGTCAATTTCACCAACAAAATCAATTTTCACCAACAGAAAATATTGGAATTACTTATGGCATACAGCTATTTTTAAAAATATATTTGATTGGTATCTTTTAACTTGGAAAGATGCTCATGATGTAGTGATGGGTGAGAAGAGCAAGTTGCAGAACAATATGTATAATATGCTTCGTTTTCCAAACATGAGATTTTGCGTATGTCTGTGTATGGCTGCCTGGTCCAGAGAAAGAGGGGCGGATGGACATTGGATGTTTCCATTGGTTATCTCAGGGATAATGGGGACTCTGGGTCGATAAAGATGACTCACTTCCCCTTTATACATACATCTTTTGATGATTTTACTGATAACAATGACCATGTATTAGTTTAGTAATAAAAATAATAATGTTTTTTTAAATAAAGCTGTCCGATTTTATCAAAGATAATATAAAAAGCTAAGCCTTTTATCTGGAATATGAGCTAGAACTCTCACTTTCTCTATTACTATAGGAATTTTCATTGATTGCTCTCTAAATTCTAAGAATAGAAGTGGCTTACAAAGAAAAATCAAGAATATTCTCAATGATCAAGACCATTATCTCTGGCTATTCTGTGGCAAATCCAGAGAAATTGCCTATTTCTAGAGGCTTTCAAGCCTCTCTGTAGTTAGGGCTCCGGTCCTGTCAACACAAATCCAGCTGGCCCCTCGTTTCTAGTCAGAACTGCTGTTCAGGACTTTCACATTAACCTGATGTTATGCTTTAAAAATGCTACTGGTAGAAGCAGCCCCCAAATTTCCACAGAGATCTCCCCCTAAGTTACCACTCCACTGGAATCTCACCTTCAACAGAGCATTAGAGGAAGGCCCACAGCTGGAGTTCCTAGGGGGTGGACGAGGCAAGGGCCAGTGTGCATAATGGCCCCCGTTTTACTAGGCTGATGTTCATATACAACTTTTCAAACACATCACCATCCATATCTGGGGTCCTTGATAATGAACTTGCATGTCAATTCACGTGCTGACTGATCTATATAACCTTTCCCTGTGGACTCTACGTAGTTCATTGCCTTTGAGAGACAGCATATCCCAAAGTGATTTAGCTCTAGAGTTAGACTCCCTGGGTTTGAATCTTACCTCAGCAACCTCTGTGAGCTATAAAGCCTTAGACTGAATTCTGTTCCCTGTGAACTGGGGCAGATAACAGTGCGACCATTACTGGTTTGTTATAAGATAATCTCTATAAAAACTCATGGCGGATAATATGTAAGTCATCATCACACATCCTCCTCCTCCTCATCGTGATTATCATTATTTGAGGGCTAACCTTCATTGAGAGGTGGTCTGCGTTTTTCACTAGTGTCTTAACCTGCTTCTGCTCTTACACTGTATCTGCCAAAAATGTCCCAGAGGCAGCTGTACCTGTCCCGACCTTACTTGTACAATTTAGGAGAGAGCATCTTTTTTATTCATTAGAAATTATTTCTTAATATCTGCAACTAACTTTCCCCTCTCTCTAAAAAAATGAAAAATAAATTTTATATATATAATTTACATATATATATAATAACACTATAACTCCCTTTCTCCCCCTTCCCCAGCCCTAGTAAAGTGCATTCTACTTTCTGTCTCTCAGAATTGACTGCTCTAGGTAGCTCATATTTTACTTAGCATAATATTTTCAAATTTTATCCATATTATAGCACATATCAGAATTTCATTCCTTTTACAGTCAAATAACGTCTCCTGTTGTGCACATACACTTCATTCATTTATCTGTTGACGTCTCCACCTTTTGGCTGTTGTGAACCTGGATGTGGAAGCATCTGACTGAATCCCTGCTTTCAGTTCTGTGGGCATATACCTAGGAGGGGACTGCTGGGCTCTATGGTGATTCTGTTTAACATTTTGAGAAAACGTTAACCTATTTGCCATAGTAGCTGCACTACTTGATGTTCCCACCAGCAATGTCTGACTGTTCCTGTTTCTGCACATCCTCACCGAAACTTACTATCTACCCTATTTTGTAGGAGAGGAAGTTGAGTTACGGACCTACACTTGACACTCTGATTATGGACTCGCAATAAGGACAAAATACAGGAAGGAGAAAAGTGTGAGAGCAGCATTTTACAACCTAGCAACATGCCTCATTTTAAAAATGAAAACAATCCATGGAGAAAACTGTACTTGAACAACAAAAAAAAAATAGAGGAAAAAAGTTTAAAAAATTTTTAAAGTTATCAAAACAATCCACTTATAAGATATAATGTTAGTACCTATGTGAAAAGAAGGAGAAAGTTTGATCAGACCTACTGACTGACTCTTTAATAAATTTAACTCCTATACAAAAAAGTTGAATTTATTACATTGCTTGGAGCAAGAATTAAATCCACTTTCCCTCTCCGGGCACCAGGGGCCCAGTTTCTAAAAGCGCACTCACGTGTACCTGAGGCATGTATAGGTATGCATTGTTCCTGTATCCCAAGTTTAACCTGGCTGTATCTGCAAGTGACATTGCATTGATCGTCATTGCTATAAGGTGTTACTAATTAAAGTGTTTAACTGTCAATTCATATTACTGACTTGCATTCACTTTTTCTTTGAATAAAACTTCATCTTGTGTGAAGTTTGCTTTGGAACTGTAATGTTAACAAGACCAAGCTTTTGGAGGTTTGGTGTTCAGGCAGTCCAACGATGAAACTGAAAAGTACCATCTAATTGCACATTTGTGGACTGTAGCTGGACTCTGTGAACACCAGGGGGCGCTGCTACACTCTTTACCCTGTGCCGTGCCTGTCGGTGTTGGCTAGCATTTTGAAGCTTACAGCATGAAGTGTGTATGCACATACTTAGAGAAAAAGAATGAGGCTTTCAGAGTAAAAACAGATGAAACTCTCAGCAGGTTTCACATGTCAGTACTTAATTTTTGCAGAGTCAGAAAGAAGGCTTTGTGTTTTAGGCAGTACTCCTGTGACCAACCACTTATGTTAACTTTGAGCAAAGCTTTGAGCTTTTCTGAGAATCCCCAGTGCATTTAGCATTTCCTATGTAATAAGAAATAGGCCTTTTACATTACAGGATATGTATGAATAAAGGTGTGAAATATGAACCAATCATAAATACCATGGTTTCCCCACTAAAGGAAATATCTGTTTGCAAATCCAAAGACAGGTGAAGATGAAGACTTTGTCTTTTTATATTGTTATTAAATCTTATTTATTTGGACGCAATTCATTATTCTGTCAAAATCCCACTGTCCCCCTGCCCACTCTCTCTCACTCCCTGACTCTCTTCTGATCTCCAGCGGGCCCTCAGAAAGCCTGACCACGCACCGTATTTGTCAGAAGACCTGTGCGACTAGGATAACAAAATTGAGGAGAAATTATATATAATCTGTTTCTATATCTGTGTGGGGACTTGTTTCTCAGACGCCACTGACTTTTGCTTCATCAAAGGATCCTCTTTTTGATTTTTCAAGTCTGGATAACTGTAACATTCTCTTTGGCCTTCTTCCTTTTCCCTATGCCGAAATGCTCTTCCAGCCAGACAGTATGATCTCTCTTGCTCTTATCATAAGATTTCATTTCTTAAAATTTTCCCTGGTGACACTCTACTTTTCTAACATAGTCTACACTCTGCATCTTTGTATTGAAAGTCCTATACCCATTCAGCCTTTTCCAGTTTCCATGACAACTCATAAATGGCCTCCAGGATGGTTTTTGTTGAGCTGAGACAAGGTCAGAATGTGTCATGCAAGCTGGGGGATTTCGCTGAATGTGAGGAGTTTGATAAAGATGGAAGATTATACAGAGGCAAGAGATTAGTTGTAACAGGAAGGAAGGACTTTAGCCCTTGAGATCTTGACAGGTTTTCTAGGAGTTCCACAGATGTAGGATGTAGACCAGAAAGGAAGCCGAGTGTAAAGTCAAGTGGGTCTTAAGGGTGGAGTATAGAGGTGCTTGAGGGAACTTCCAAAAGTTCATAGGGGATCCCTATTCTAGATGGTGCATGATATAATGATAATGAGGTGGGCATAGAAATAAGAGAACATGGTTCCTGACGTCCAAGAAGTTAACCCAGTGGGAAGACCAGAGAGTTGACACAGTGGGAGAGGAGGGACAGGGAGGCTGAGAGCTGATTCTGAAAGCTGCTGACCTCGGGCAGTTTCACTTCTGGCCCCAGGTTCCATGTGCACCAAATGAGCTGCGATATTGCCCAGCAACCGAAGGAATATATAGCCCGGGGACTGTGCTGGTGACACATCCCTGCCAGCACTGCCTGTTCCCTGGGAATATTTTCTTTGATTCATCTCACCGAGAAATTTCATTAAGCCATGCCCAAAGCAAAGGAGTAACCTCTCACTGACTTTTAACCCATTTCTGCTCTTATACCTGCAAAAAGTGTCCCACAGACAGCTGCCCCTGTCCCAACCTTACTTGTACATTTTATGAGACAGCATTTTTATTCATTAAAAATATTTCTTGGTATCTGCAACTTATTTTGAAATGTACCCACAAAATAAGCTTTATTGATAGAAGATTGGATAGATTACAGATAGGTATGAGATAAGTCAAATGTAATAATGTATTAAGTGTAGGAACTAGGTGTTAGGTATAGTGATGTTCACAATGTAATTGTTTCAACTCTTCTGAATATATGAATTTTTGCATAACATCTTGGAAAAAAATCAATTTTTAATTCTCTCATTTATCAAGAGATCCTTGCTGTGGAATGAAGGGGATCCAAAAAGATAATGCAAAAGGCAAGGAGTTTCACAAAAAAACCTCAATTCAATCATGGGCAACAGACTTGAGTAGACAACTTTCCAAAGAAAAGATATGCAAACGGGCAACAAGCACGTGACAGGATGCTCAATGCGATTTGTCATTAGAAAAATGAAAATCAAAACCACAGTGAGAGGCCACTTCACACTCATTACTATCGTTATTTTCCAAATCAACACTATACAATAGTAATAACAAAAGAAGTTTTGGTGAGGATGTGCAGAAATTGGAACAGTCAGACCTTGCTGGTGGGAACATCAAGTAGTGCAGCTACTATGGCAAATAGGTTAAGGGTTTCTCAAAATGTCAAACAGAATCACCATAGAGCCCAGCTGTCCCCTCCTAGGTATATGCCCACAGAACTGAAAGCAGGGATTCAGTCAGATGCTTCCACATCCAGGTTCACAACAGCCAAAAAGTGGAGACGTCAACAGATAAATAAATCAAATATATATGTACAGGAGATATTATTTGACTGTAAAAGGAATGAAATTCTGATATGTGCTATAATATGGATAAAATTTGAAAATATTTGCTAAGTAAAATAAGGTTGATCTGAATAGAGGCTGCCAGGGCTGGGGGAGAGCAGTGAAGGGAGTTATTGTTTAATAGGCACGGAGTTTCTGCTTTGGATGGTGAAAATTTTTGGAAATACATAATGGTTATGGATGCACAACACTGTGAATGAATATACTTAATGTCATTGAATTATATACATAAAAATGGTTAAAATTGTAACTTTTATATTACATATATTGTATCACAATTTGTTAGAAAAGCAAGGAGTTCCTTTCCCAAGCATACTGTGTACCTAAGAAAAAATTAAATAAAAGGTCACGGCAGTATGCTCTTATGCAAAATGAGGTAAATAACTAATTATCTGTAAGAATGAAAGAAATTTACCTGGAGACACAACGGAACACTGAGGAGGAGGCAGTCCCATGCCAGTATCCGAGCAAAAGAATGGGATTGGGAAATGCAGGGAGAAACTTGCCAAATAAACTTTTCATCTGCAGCTCCCCAGTGTTCTCTTCTCTTCCCTTCATCTGCCCATTCTTGCCTTTTGCCATCCAGAGGTCACACCTGGCAAATAGAAAATCCCTCTGTGTGGCCTGGATCTCCACTCACCCTGCATAGGACCTTGGACCCCCAGTGATTCTCTCCCACATCATCAGTTTCTCCTGGCTCCTGGATTCGCCACAGCACTAACTAGACTAAGGTTGCTCTCTCAAAAGAACAAAGCAGCAAAGCCTGCAAATCTTTCCTGGTCCCCACCGACCTCATTCTCTCATCTTTCTTCTCCCCTTCATATCTAGGCATCTTCACTTGTCATCTACACTTGCTTCATTTTTAGGTAGCCCTTAACCTATTCTAATTTGGTTTCTCCCCTGATCATCCAATGGGAATTCCTGTTGCCCAAGTCAGCAGCTACCCTCACCTCACTAAGTACAGTGAAGCTTCCCAGTCCTTATCAAAAATGCCAAGAGGGCTCAGCACAGTTGATAACTCCCTTCCTGAAATATTCCTTGCTCTTGGCTTCCTATGAGCCTCCTATCTTTCTTCTTGTCTTCATTGCTAGCTTCTGTTTATCCACATTTCTCCTGGCTCAATATTATGTCTTCTTCTCTCTACATTTACTTCAGAGGCAATTTTATCCCCTCGCATGGCTTAAAATACTATTCATGTGCCTACCAAAGTCATAGCCCCAACCCAAACCTTGCTAGACTATGAAGCCCAGCTGCCAAACTGCCTGCTGCCCATCTCTGTTTAAATCCCTCAGCGAACACCATGAGTTCAGTGTGCTCCAGTAAGGAAGGACCGGAACCCCGAGTGAGCACATCACTACCCTTGCTGCCTAGGTCCTCCTCTACCACACCTTCTTCCACTTTTGCTTTCTGCTGCCACGCCGGTTCTCACTCCCAAATGTGCCCAAGTCTAGTTTTCTCAGTAAAAGGGATCTAGGAACACCTAACCTGTATGGTTTTGTACAATGAAATATATCAAATCCATGATTACCAGAGAACAGATATCCTTGATAGCTACTTGGCAATTTTAACTCATTCAAGGAGTTGGAAATAATTTGTTCATACTACCCCCCTGGAAATGTTGGACATAAGTTTTTATCCATATTTTAAAATTGAGAAAACTGAGGCTGGCAATTAGGCCATCAAAGGAATCAGCCAACTCGGGGCAAATAGTCACGCTATTATGTATTGTTCAGCCTTGGGAAAAGCTTTCATTCCATTTCGGCTTTCCAGCGAGCAATGCTGGCATTGTGCAGCCGCTGCGCAGATGCTAAACATGGTGACTGGCCAATTACAGCCCCTGCTGAGTCTTCCACCCACTGAACTAGATTCCCCACTCTTTCATGAAGCACAAAGCAAAAATGTTTCAAGTATCAAATCATTTGGCAGTCTTCAATGGCATTAAAAAACAACAACAACTGTTCAGCAAAATGTTTTCCAGAGGTAGAAGCCCATAAAGATTATTGCCTTCTTTGTAGTACACAGAAATAGTCCACAAACATGACTCTCTCAGCTTTTTTGCGATATGGCACCCTGAGAGGAGCAGTCCCTCTCCTCCTCCATCGTGGACTCTCAGCTTTGCCATCAGCTCTTAGGCTCCTTGGGTCCAGGACCCTCCACGCCGCCTCCTCTCTTAGAGCCCAGCCTCCCACCAGTTGGGCTGCCTGCTGCTCATCCCGGCTTAAGGAGAGAGAAAATCCAACTTGACGAGGCTGGCCCCTCCCTGCCGATGCTGGGACCTTGGCATCGCTTTTGCTGCCAGTCTGGTTGCTTCCTTGTTGCCTTTGGAAGCCTGTACTTTCTCTGTGGCTTTTGTGGTCGTTTCCATCCGCCAGTGTGGTCCCTCTCCGAGGCACTAGCGTGCCAGACCAGCCTATTTGAATTGGTGCCAGGCCACTTACTGGGGAGGTGAAGCCAAACCCCATATATTTAAAACTGTAATGCTTTGCTTGTCCACCTAGCTCCTGTCTCCTGAAGTCATTAGTTGTGGTTTTACTTTACTGTTAAAACACTCTTCTTTTTTTCCTTTCTCTCAGCTCTGGCTATTTTCAGCTCTATATATTTAGCAAGTTGTATGTAGGTAGAGATTCTGCTGTTCTACTTAAATCTCTTTGTTTTTTTCTTTCCTTCTTCCTTGTGTGTGTGTGTGTGTGTGTGTGTCCTAAGGAAACAGAATGTGTTTCTTATTAAATGAGGGAGTAGGGGGAGAAGACAGAGAAAGCTGACATTTGACTAGAATAGAAAGTGAGACAACAGTGGCAGCCTGTCCAGTAACATAGGAGGAGGGGAAGCCCATTTATTTGGCCACAGGACAGATGTCATACCTTATCTTGAGTTCTTTCTGGAAAATTGACTGTGGTTGCTTGAGAGAGAAGTCTTTTGTGCTTCATTCTGCTTGGCAGATTTTAAGATCCGTAGAATGTCACGGGATTCCCTTTGCATCATGCCACGTCTAAGGCTTTGCAAAGATTGAGCATGATTGTGCAATTTGTAAGTTAAGTGATTTTCCTGCAATCCCTGAGGAAGCTAGAGACACATCTAGGAACACACCGTGTGGATTCTGAGTCTCAGACCTTTCAGCCATGGCCCCATCTCACTGTCTTTATTTACTCTAGAAATTGGCACACATGTTTTTCGAGTAAATATTTGGTTCTGGGGAGACTTAGGGTAGAACAGTCTCCTAACCTTTGCTGGTGGAAGGTGCTAGATTAACAGTGCCGTAGACCAGTCTGCCATTCATCAATACATAGATGCAATTTGACTAGCGGCTGTCCCAGCTCTCCAAGGGCCTATACTGCAGTCCAAACAGAACACACATTTACCACATTTACCAAAAGCAAAATAGGTTTTCTAGAAGCACTCTCAATCGAGAATGGAACTCAGAGCATGAAAAAACTACCGTTCTTAGGGTAATGAAAAAACAGCTTGCCCTTCATGGATAAATGTGAGTGCTCCTTGTAAGAAATGTGGATTCATGAGTCTCTAACATAAACCTCTGAAACTCATCCTCAGAAAAATATGTGACTCTTCCACTCAGCTCGAAAGATACCATTACAGTACATGTGGTAGTTTTAGACATTCCAGAATTTATAAAAAGTGAGACCAATGTGTTGCATGATAGATAAAGTCTAGCAAACACTACAACATTATTTTGGATGGATCTTCTTCCCAGAATGAGGCTCACAAATCCAAATATTTTAAGAGCCCAGTAAGAACCAAATGGGAATAGTGGCTGGTGGAGTATAAAGTAGCTGTGAGCCTGATGTTAGGGAGTGGTGGAGACTGTGGCAACCTAGAGCACCTAGGATCCTCGCAAAGGGTGCAGGGCCCACAGCTCTAACCAATACTCGTCAGGCAGGATTGCAGACACAGTGTGGTCAGATTATCTGATTTTTTCAAAAGAACATGGAAATCAGATTTTTATGTAAAACTATCCCAACTTTTAAATGTTAGAAACTAATTTTTAAAAAATTTACAGCACTGTGTTGGCCAAAGAAAGCATATTCTACAAGACACATTCAATGAGTAGACTGCCAGTGAATTTCTTTTTACTCCTGAAGGTGACGATTTATGTGATGAAATACGGGAGCTTGGGGAAGAGGGTTATAGGGAGTCTGAAAACCAGGGAAGAAAGGGATGCTTTGATACAAACCAGAGATTCTCATTTGACACCTAGAAGAGCATCACATTGATGCACAAATAACAAATCCACCAAAAATATTTCACATAGAGGAAGAAAGCAAACCCAGAGGAGCTCATCAAGGTATGTAGGATCAAAAGGCAAACTGGTTCTGGCCAAGTTCTGCAGGTAGTAGAGTGAGAGACCATCTGGAATATTCAGGTGACTCTAGAGAGAATGCTTTCCACCTGGGTACACCTGGGATCCATACTGAAAGAACATTTTATTTGAGCAGGTTAAGAGCAAAACTTGGAACTAGGAAGTGAAATATTAGTCACAGCCTGTTATACATCTGATTAATGAGTTAGGCTGTGCCAGGCTAGTTAAACCAAAGAGACTGGGTCCAAGTACTGCGGCAGCACCCACAGACGCGAGCTCAGAGCTTTCTGACGTCAAACAAGAAGGTGTTTCACTATTAAGGTCTTTGAAGGCAAATGCTGTCTACCTTTCTTTATCAGTGCTCCCAGCTCAGTGGTTGGGTCAGGAATAGCTCAGTAAAGGACTTCTCAGGAAAGCATCCAGAGTCACATGATAGCACACCCTGAGCTGGAGGGGACACAGGTTACGGGTGACTCCCCTGGTGCCAGATTGAACGGCCACTTCTCAGTGCACACACTACTCAACGGAGCAGTTTTAACATCACTGTCTCCAGCCATCCTCCCCTGGAAAGTCTTAGGGTCCCTCTTTCCTGATTGTACCTTCACTTTTCTGGTTTTTAAAATTTTTCCCCTGAATCTATTTTACTGGTTCCTGCTGCTTCCTCCATGTGCTTCTTCAATGGTGGTGTCCCCTGAGGTGTAGATCTTATCGGCTCAACTCTCCCTACAGTGGCTTTCAGTAATCTCATCAACTCTAACTGACTCGGTTCCCCTGGATATGTTGGCATCCCACATTCCAGCCTGAACTCAAATTCTAGAACCAAATTTTCAGTTACTATTATGGAATGAATGGTCCCTCCACCCACTTCATATGTTGAAGTCCTAACCTCAGTGTGGCTGTCTTTGAGATGAGGCCTGTAAGGAAATAATTAAGATTAAGTAGATCATAAAGTGAGTCTCTGATCCAATAGGATTAGTACCCTTATAAGAAGAGACATCAGAGAGCTTGCCCGCTCATGTGCACTTCCCTCCCTCTGTCTGTCTCTCTCCCCTTGCACACGTGGAGGAAATTCTATGTGAGCACACAGTGAGGTTGTAGCTGCCTACAAGCCAGGAAGAGAGCTCTCACCAGAAACCAAATTTGCTGGCACTTTGATTGTGGACTTCTAGCCCCCAGAACTGTGAGAAAATAACTATCTGTTGTTCAAGCCTCCCAGTCTGGTATTTTGTTACAGCAGCCCCCAAGCTCCCCCATCTCTGTTTCAGGATCTCATTATCAACTTGCCTGAGATTTCTCTAAATTCATCACTAAGCTCCATTCTCTTCAGACTCAAGTTCATCTTAGACCTTATCTCTAGAGTTACCCTTCTAAAACATCTCATCATCTACCAGTCCTCATTAAAACACTTTTATTTCTACCTAAGTCTAAATTGGTTGGTGCAATATAGGGCAGCCTTCAGTGACAGACGTGTGTCATCCAGAAGGAGAAACTGTAGCGGTGGGAAGTGCCATCCACAAATGGGATGTGGAGTAAGTAGGAAGCCAGGATCATTGCCTAATAAATCCCCTTTGCAAAGAGCCTGAGGACTCGAACATTCCCCATTTCTTAGCCAACAGGAATGAGGTGATGGGCACTAGAAAGTATGATACTTGATTGGCATGGGGAATTTCCATTTCTAATGTAAGTGATAATGTTTGGGGATTTTCAAAAAAAGTTAATGATATTTTTTATTTCAAATAAATAAAAATTTTTACTAACTTTTTGAAAAAATGCATCTTGTGGTAAGAACATTTCACATGAGATCTACCCTTCTGACAAATCATTTGTATACACACAATATGGTTGACTATAGATACAATGTTCAGCAGGTGTCTGGAATTTATCTTGCATACCTGAAACTTTATGCCTATTGATTAGTAACCCTTCCCTTCCCCGGCCCCTGGCGACCACCATTCTACTCTTTGGTTCTATGATTTTGACTATTTCAGATCCCTTGTAAGTGAAATCATGCAGCTTTTATCCTTCTGTGACTTTCTTATTTCAGTTAGCATAGTGTCCTCGAAGCTCACTCATGTCGTTGAATAATGGAGAATTTCCTTCTTTTTAAAGGCTGACTCATATTCCATGTACATACAGACCACATTTTTTTTTATCCATTGATGGACAATTGACTTAATGTTTATAACAGCTTATTTCATGATGATTAGCAAACATAGATACCAAAATTGACCTTGGCATACAAAGGTAGAAGTAGACAGACCTTGAAATCTCTGTTTAGCACATACACACACCCCTAACTATAGGATATTAATTCAAATTTGAGGCTCTGGATTCAGATTCAGACTGCCTAGGTTTAAATTCTGGCCCCACTACCCACTGTGTGACCTTGAAAGTGAGTTTATTTTGTCAAGCCTTTGCTTCTCTATCTGTTAAATGGTTATAATAGTATGTTTTGATAATAGTAATACGGATTAAATAAGGCAAAGTAATACTTAGCATAATGCCTGGTTGATGGTAAGTTCTTAGAAATGTTTATGCTGATATTAATGGTGATGGCAGTCATAGCATTTTCTAATAATCCTTTAGTAAAAGTACTAACAAAAGGCACTTTAGAATTCTAAGGCTCAGGGAACCCAGGCTGAAAATCATTGACTTAGGCTCCAGATACACTGGTTTCCGCCTGCTCCTTGAACATGTCAGGTATGTCCTACCTCAGGGCCTTTCCCCTTGCCATTCCTTCCTCCGTGATGCTCTGCTGCCAGCTATCTGCATTTCTTATTCTCTTAGCTCATGTAAGTCTTTACTCAAGACCCACCTTGGAGAACTGCCTTGACCATCTCATCTGAATTTTAACACTGCCGCCCCAACACAAAGCTCTGTACCCCTTTCTGATTCATTTCATTCATTTCTTCTTTGGAATACTTATTACTAACATGTTACTTATTTTAATTACTCATTTTTTGTCTCACCCACTACATGAAGCTGGGGATGTTTATCTGTTTTGTTCCCTGGTATTAATAGGCTCTTAGTAAATATTTATTGAATGATTGAATAACTAAGCTCTAGTAAAATATACAACATAATTCGTACACTCTGTGAATATGATAAATTCATTTAACATTTTGCTAAAATGAGTTTTTACCATTCATTTAAAAAACAAAAATAATACACTAGCCATTGTATTTATGTGAATATCAAGAAACTTTTGCAAAAATACCTTTTAAAATAATCTAATATAGAATGTTTTCACATACATGGTACACAATTCTAAAAGAAAGGAGGACACTTAAATGTTTCAAAATATGTAATTATGGAAAAACTGGATTAAGTTGCAACTTATTATTAGAAGTTTTCAGATACAGAACAGGGCCAATCATGTTATCTGAACCATCACCATCAGCCAGAATGAAAACTCATACTGTGAAGGTTAGACCTCGTTGCTGCCAGCAAGGACACTGGGAAGCTCACTATGTTTTTAGAGCAATATGCAGGGTCCGACAGAAGTAACGCCTGCTTGAGTGTGGTTGGTAGGGTACATGAATGTCTCTCACGAGATGGACAGCAATTTGAACATTTCACCTAAAGTGTCATATGGTGTGCTGGAGTGTGATATGATTATGTAACAGAATTACATGCTTATGGTTTTGTAATAAAAGATTTTTATGTAATAAAAAAGGGGCATTATTTGTGCTGGACTCTTTATTTGACGTTGAAGGGAACTAATTTAAAATAAACCTAATTAAAATTTAAAGTAAAAATAAGGTACTCGTTTTATCATTAAAAGCATTCAAATTAAAAAAAGAACAGCCGGGCTAATTGCATTATTATATTAGGCATTGATATCCCAGAAACATAACCGATAAGGAGAGTAGGAGCCACTGTTGTCTCTAATTGTGTGCTTTTAATTGTCTCACCTTCTGCCTAGAAAGCATTGATTATTTTCTCATTTGTATTTCTTTGCTAGCACAACTTTTATCAAGCTAAACTGGTTCAGTGGGAAGAATGTTATGAGAGAGGATACGTTTGACCTTAGTGAAGTCACCGTGGACCACGGTCTGATCCTTGGTCCAAAAACAATTGTGTCTGGTAATCCAATTCAATTGTCCAAGAGAACTGAGTGAGATTTACTAACCAAACTGATTTAAGGAGACAAAGATGAATGTGGCTATCTATTCAAAATAAATTTTAAAATAAACCTGACACTTCCTAAGTTCCTTGTGTCATAGAAACTATCAAGTAAGGGTCAGTTACTCTCCCTCTGGGAATGCCGAAATTACAACCAGTATTTGCTCAGTTTTTACAAAACAAGAAGCCAGGAGAGAAGAATCAGTTCTCCCTAAGGAGTCACCCTCAGGGAGGACAACTTGCTTCCATCTTCTCTACTGTGGTGAAGGTCTCTCTTCAGGGGCCATAGTGATTAACTCCATTGGCCATGATTGAGTAAACATGACCAACTTCTGACTCTTTAGAATTTTTTCATATCTATGCTTCACATCAGTGGTTCCCTTTTCCTTCCTTCTTTCTTTTTTTAAATTTTGATTGTTGTTCCAGTATAGTTGCCTCCATTTTTCTGCCACCATTTTCCCCTGCCCCACCCATCCCCACATCCCACCCTCAATCCTAACCCCCTTTGACTTTGTCTATGTGTCCTTTATGCATGTTCCTTGATAACCCTTACCTTTCTTTCCCCCATTATCTCTTCCCACCTCCCCTCTGGTTACTGTCAGTTTGTTGTTTATTTCAGTGTCTCTGGTTATATTTTGTTTGCTTGTTTGTTTTGTTGATTAGGTTCCATTTATAAGTGAGATCTTATAGTATTTCTCTTTCACTGCCTGGCTTATTTCACTTAGCATAATGCTCTCCAGTTCCAAACATGTTGTCACAAAGGGTAGGAGCTCCTTCTTTCTTTCAGCCATGTAGTGTTACATTGTATAAATGTGCCACAGTTTTTTGATCCACTCATTTACTGATGGGCACTTAGGTGGCTTCCAGCACTTGGCTATTGTAAATTGTGCTGCTATGAACATTGGGGTGCATAGGTTCTTTGAATTGTTGTTTCAGGATTCTTAGGATATAATCCCAGCAGTGGAATCACTGGGTCAAAAAGCAGTTCCATTTTTAGTTTTCTCAGGAAATTCCATACTGTTTTCCACAGTGGCTGCACCAGTCTGCATTCTCACCAACAATGCACTAGGGGTCCCTTTTCTCCACATCCTCACCAGCACTTGTTGATTTGGTTATGATGGCCATTCTGACTGGTGTGAAGTGGTATCTAATCATGATTTTAATTTGCATCTCTCTGATGGCTAGTGATGCTGAGCATCTTTTCATATGTCTCTGGGCCCTCTGTATGTCCTCCTTAGAGAAGTGTCTATTCAGGTCCCCCCCCCTTTTTTTTCTTAAACCTTTCTCTGGAGAAGTTAAATACAATTGATTAAGCTTGAGCTTGCCACTTTGCTATCACACTCCAGGCACAGGATCCTTGAGATGCCTACTCCTGGGTTCTCACCATCAGAATTATTGGGTTGCCTCTAATTTTTCCCAATTCCTCACCTGCAGACACTTTGCACAACAGGGATGAACTTGCTCACGTATGGGATGTACTGCAGGTTATGGTATCTTGCTACTACTTCTCTTGATCTGACTTCTATGTGCTTCGTCGAAAAAATTGCAATAGCATCTAGCTGGCCTTCCCTGCAGGACCTTGTGATGTCACTTTATATTATAATACTTGTTTCCCAAGTACATTGGAGCTATTTTGAATCATGTCTGGGCTCCCAAGGCCAAGTTAGGTGCAGTGTCATTTGGGGACTATTTTTAGAGGCAATATAGTCAGTCATGCAGTGATTTCTTACCTCATAGTATGGGTATCAGCCAACCTCAGTTCCAGATGGTATTTAAAAGGTAACGTTTTAAGCTTTTATCTTTTATAGTTCTTACAGGTGAGAGAGCTGGTAAACAGATGACCTGAGTCTAACAAGTGGTCAAATTGAATTCAGGTTATTTCATACTCAGAAACTTATCAGAAACATGTTTGTCTTGCCACCAGAAGAGAGGACAAATGGCAGGAAATGTAAAATTTGTGCATTACCATGCTTCAGCGCATGGCTTGCAGAAATGAACCTGTCTTTGTATTCAGGTCCACAGGAGTTCTTAGTTAATGGGCAAGCACTCTAGGAAAACTGAAGAAAGGATAGACGAAATTCAATCTGTAAATGTAATAGATGGGAAGAACTCAATTCATAAACCATCTTTTTAAAGCGAGGTTGATTTTTAAGTTTAGAAAAGTAGTAGAAAATTAAATTATGAATTTTAATTGCCTTTTCCAGATAACTCAAAGGCTATCTACCTTCCCTTTAAATAAAATTGAATTCCCGAAAAGTAAGACACTGAGTCCAGAAGCCAAGATATTTCTTGTGATGTCTTTGGTACATTCATTCCTCTTCAGATAAGGTTCTGTGGAAGTCTTTTACCCTGACTTCTGCTTTCTCATAATCTTACTCATCTCTCTCAAAGTAAACTCTGGAGTCACTTTTATTTTTAAACATTTAGATTTAGCAATTTCTAAATTGTATTTTACAAACAAATTTGCAGATTTAAAAAATGTATGTATCGTGCTGAGAACTAAAATTTATTTAAATAGGAGAGAGTTGTTTTTGTTAAATAAGAAAACCAAAAAAATGTGAACCTTCTGTTGGCATAACTTGCCCCAATAAATTATGTATCTTAGCATAAGCTTTGGAAGCTGAATATTCTGCTCAACACTTACAATGTAGTTTACTAGATGTATTTGGTCACTGTGTTTATTTTGATATCTCTTATTTCCTGTCACTGATATTTAAGAGTTTAGGGTTGGAGGCACTGGTACCTGTATTGATTACAGCAGCATAGTTCATGAAGAAAATACCTTTTTTGGTATATATTAATCCAAAAATGATTGACTTTCCCCCCTCTTGCTAGTTTCTACTTTGATTTAAATAATCAGTTTTAAATGACAAAATCACAGCAGCCCTGCAAAAATACACAAGACAGGATTTCAGAATTGCTTTCTTATGTCATCTGGTAAGATATTAGTCATTTAAAAATATTTTGAGGCAGAAGGAGGAGCGGACATTGAAAAGGAGTGGTACACGTGTGAAGCATTCTTCTCCTCTCTGGGCTAACAATGCCTCCATTCACTTCCCTGGGCCCTGGGGAATGTGTTCTTCCTTTCTTCTAGGACTGTGGGTTGGCCAGAGAGAAAGGGGAAGACAGAAGGGCAGTTGAGTCCTCTCTAAATCACCAAATACCTTTTCAGCTGACAGACCAGTTCATTGTCAGCGTGTACTTCAAAAGAAGGAAAGCTGAACTAGGTTCTTTATAAATAGCTCTCGCTGATTCCTCTGCTAGTTAGATCTTTTGTCTATTCTTGACATTGTAAAACAAGGCAATTTGGTGATAGTTCACTGGATATTTTCTCATGTTCTTTTTCTCCAGTGGTATATAAAATTGAATGTTAAACTATCAAAATGGATACCTATCCCTTTATAAGCAAAACTTACATTACCATTTCAAATGTCCAAGGACCCCATAGCCAGAAGATTTCCCACCTAAAAATGCTATAATATTTCTTATAGTTCTGAGATTCTATAGAAAGCATTGTATATATTCTGGGCTATCTATATTACTACATAGATACAGGAGAAAAAGAAAACCAGTTCTGTGTTAAAATGTTTTAGGTCAACATTTATATAACAATGATAAATAATCTTTCCTGTGCTGTGAAAAATATTCTACAGAATGAGGTAATGTGATAGGATATTATGCCAAACAAAAATTGTAGAATTTGCTTTACAGTTATTCCTATAAATATCATCCCTCTCCAGATATATTGTAAATTACTTGGGAGAAGGAATGCAGTTTTGTAGCTTTCAGAGACCTGAGCATAGAGTCTCTATGTCATAAGAGCTCAAAACCCGTGTCCCAAATGAAGGAATGAAACTGTAGGATCCCTCTGCATGGATTTCTTGAGACCCTCTCTATAGGTCCTTCCAAGAAACTTGAAACTTGGAGTTCTATGCAAGTACATAAAATATCAAATAAAAATACCTGACAATTAAATTCCAGTTAAAAAGAAACACCAAAAGGAGACTATATTGTGGTTTTGTAAGAACAGATAAATGAGGTCTCATTATTGATAAACTTGGCAATAATTTTCCTTTAAAAAATAGAAACAATTAGAGTATAATCTTCTTGGTCACTAATTGGTTTTGAAAAATGTCTCTTTTCATTTTATAATTGAGCTGTTCAAAACGTGGTAAACCATAAAGGGCCATTTCCTCAGAAAGGAGTGTGGATAAGCCCCTGCAGTTTTGCTTGGGCGATGTTCAAAGCCAAACCCTAAACCTTCCCCAGAACTTGAAACAAATGTAAGTACTACCACAAACCAAAGTGAGAAAATTTGAGAAGGGATTGTTTCCACTTCATCTTCATCTTTTTTTATTTGTGTATTCACACTGCTTATCTAGATGTATCCTGCTTTCTCATACTAGCTCCGGACAGTGAAATCTCTGGGGCCAGGATTTTGGAACAGCAGCTTTTGGGAGGTTTATATTCTGGTGCTGTCTACCCAAGACTCCTTCCCATAAGAAGCCAAAGGGACTTTCAATGGGACAGTTCATCTGAAATAATAAAATGCATGCAGACAGAATTATCTTATTATTCTTCCCTAGAGCCAGAAAGCCTTTGTTGTGTAGCTAAATGTTTGATATGATCTTCATAGGGTAATAATTGAATGGAATGAATGCTAGCTAAGAAATAAGCATTAATATATGAATGGTTGACTCCTAGGTGTGCCTTGTTAATACTCCTATCATGATCCATTTGAATTATTGCTTTGTTGGGCCTTTTATCCCAAAATACAAGATTGTTACTGTACTGACCTAAAACATATATACTTTTTAGAGTGGCATCAGGGACAAGTAGCTGGCAATCAGAGTTTAGCATTACCCTTCCATAATTTGGAGCTGTCCTGGGGAGGTAACTGTCTGTCCTGCCAGGGGCCACATTTTCCAGCTTTCTTGCATCTGATAATGACATTGTGACTGGTTCTGCTGAAAGGAAATATGAGTGGAAGTGACACCTGTCATTTTGGAAAGTGTTGAAGAATCAGATCTGTCTTTCCCATGGTCTCTTTCCCTGTTCTAAGTGAGGAAGACTCCAAGACCCTAGAAAGGGGAGGGGTCCTAGAAGGGGCTGGGGCCCAAGTTTTAAAATGCCCATGTGGTAGGTGGGGGGAAGACCACCAAACTGAGAGCATCTACATTAGTCTATCATAAACAAGACATAAATGTTTATTGTGTTAATGAATTTGGAGGGGGGGTCATATCTGTTTCAACATCTACTACCATTTTAACAAATAATGAAGTAAATAAAAACATCCCCAGAAAATGTCATTGTAAAATGGCAAATTTGTTCCTATCCTCTACTTATGCTAAAAGGTTAGTATTTGTACAATGAAGGCATCTGTTGAGGGTCATATCAAAACTGCAGGATTTATAGACAGAGAAAGCACACACGTTCCATGAATGCTGACCCATTCCCATCTGCCCCTTCCCAGACAATGGTTTTCCTAGAAATCTTTAAGGCCATCCTAGATGCTCATCTTGCTTTAACCTACCTGTTCTCTTGCCCATATTTCCATTCAGTTCTCATCTCCGCCATGAAGCTTTCCCTTATCACTAATGGGATCATTCTTTTCTTGGAGCTCATAGCAATTAAAATCTGTACAAGTCATTGTTCTGCCTCATATGCTACCTAGTAAGAACACTTCTTACATTATTTTTAATGACTGAAGGCATTATTTTTGCAAATTGTAAGTTAATGGAAAGGAGAGATAAGTTTTTTTAAAAAAAATGAATTAAGATACTGGAAACAGATAGACACATTTCTGCTTTTATTTATAGCAAGATGGTGGCAGGGGGAGAGATGGTTCCAGGACATATCCCTCACTGTAACATTGACCTCCGGTTTAGCATGCTGTCTGTTTTATATCCCAGAAGGGATGTAGCAGTTACTGATCCTTCTACTTTCCCACAAAGATTAAGACATTTATTCATAAGTAGAGAAGTAGAAAATTGTTCAGGAGTAGTGTGGGCATCACCAGTAATTTTGGTTATTCAGGCCCCCTGGTTATAGTCATCTTACAAATTGGAGAGCATATTTTTAGCTAATTTAGTTCTTGGCATCAATCTTATTCTACCAGCGAGAGCGTCAATTGTAGTGCCATTAGGATGGCAAGTTTTATGCGTTGGTCCTACCTGAAAGTTGAAACCAGATTCATTCCACCCACACTGCCAGCCATGTGGTAAACCCTATCAGTTCCTTAGATGGGACCTAGATTTCAGTGGACAAAATGTAATGTGAAGGCTCCACATCCTGTTACCCAATTCTGAGTGATCAGGTCTTCATGGCTGAGTATCAAATGTCTACATTTATCATACCAAATCTTAATCATTGTCAACTGTGCAGAAAGATCCTTAGAGATTTTTATATGCAGTAAATTCAAGAAATTCTCGGGTATGCTTCTCCCAATACTGTAAGCCACGTCCCTTGTGTGCACACATACAAATCACGATTTGAAAGACAATTTTACATTTAGGCTTAAATAATTTGGAGGGTGAGCCTAAGATGAAGCCATGGAAGAGAAACTTTGAGTGAAGGGTTTAAGGTATATAATACTTGTATGGCAAAAGTAAGAACAATGAATTCTCTTTCATACATTTTAGGTCAATTATTTCAAGTAGTTATGGAAAACCTTGAATCATTAACCCTATCTCTAGACGTGGTTTATTTGAGGCATTTTAAAAAATGTACATATCTAGTGCTCTTTCCTTTCACACATTAAGCTTCAGTTTAACATATGGTAATAATGCAGCATAATTTAGTTGTCCAATTCTTCATATAGCATGAAATAGGGAGTACAAAAGCACACATGTGCAAACCAAGCTAATATTTCTTTCCCACAAATAAATAAGTTATTCAACTAGATTCTCTTCAATTGTAGAAATTGATGATATCTTCATGAAAGGAACTAGTAGTTTAAAAAGAATTCTGTAATGTTTGAGTTATTTAATAGGACACCAGAAATGGGGCAAAATTAAAGGAAATTTTGTACTTGATATAAAAAAAAAATTATGCCAATGTAGAGAGAAAAAAAAATTCTGAAAAATTTTAGCCCCAAGGTTAATTTTTATTACATACTGAGTGCATAAAAGCAGTTTGGAAAAGATGTCATTTTCAGCCACTTTTCTAGTATAATTCTGCAATAACAACAAAAACTAAAGTGAGTTGGATTGTTGCAAAGGAAGGAGACTCTCATAAGGACAGTAAGTGGATTTACCCACCATTTATTCTCTCATCTTGTTTTCAGCACTACATTCGTGACTGTGTCAGTACTTCCATTATAAGCCTGTACTTTAAGGAATTTGGAATTTGGCCAATAAAAGATCATTCTGAACTAAAAGTTGGCACAGAAAGTTTCCTCCCATGAGCAAAAGTTGTTTTCATTATTTCTTCATTGTTGTCTTCTTTTTTCCCCTCCTTTTACAAAATTCCATAAAACTTCATCTGGTTGCTTTTAAACCTGGATATTTGAAGAAAAAGTTAAGTAGAAGAGAGCCAACCCAGTGGTTTGAAGACAATACATCTTTTGTCCATCTGGGCAGAATTTGCATTTTGTATTTTATATAAAGAAACCAGTACTCTTCAGTTGGAATGTTTTACAGAAGAGCAAAAACTAATTTCAAAAGACCTCTTAGTCATTGCCTCTAATAATGAAGTTAAAAGCAAAGAAATGAGAGTGAGACAAAGCTTAGTCACTTATTCCTATTATCGTGTACATTACTTTCTAGCTATTTATAAAGACTGTTCTTCATAGCATTCCTGCTATGTTTCATACCCATTTACAGTTTTATTGATGTATAATTTATATATGGTAAAGTTAACCCATTTTAAGTATTAGTTCAATGAGTTTTGGTAAATGTATGCAGTCATTCAACTACCACTGACCACAATCAAATTTCAGAACAATTCCAACACCATAAAAACTTTTCTTGTTCCGCTCGGCCATTATTTCCCACCCTTGGCCCCAGCCACCCCCAGGCAACCACCGATCTTCCTTCTTTCACTGTAGCTTTGCCTTTCATAGAAGGTAGCATCTTAAATAAATAGAATCAATTGATAGATAAATTTTTATACCTATATCTGACTTTCACATAACATGATATTTTTCAGGGTCATTCATGTTCTTGCAAGTATCAATAGTTCATTTTTTACTGCTGAGTGGTATTCCATGGTATGGATACACCAGGATTTGTTAGTCCACTCATGAATCATGGACATTTGATGCTGTTTCCAGTTAGGGACTATTATTAATAACATTTCTGTACATATTTGTACATGTTGGAATGTTTTCATTTCTCTTGGATAAGTTCCTAGGAGTTGGATTGCTAGATCATATGATAAGTTTGTGTTTAACTTTATATGGAACCGTTAACTGTGTTCCAAGTTGGGTGTGCCAGTTTGTCAAGAATTGAACAATATTGAGTCTTCCAATCCATGAACATGGTATAACTTTTATTTATTTAGGTCTTTAATTTATCTCATCAATAATTAACAGATTTCAGTGTTCAGAGCTTATCCATCATTTGTTATTTATTCCTAAATTTTTTGTATGATGGTGTTATGAATGGATTTTTAAATTTTAATATCAGATTGATCTTTCCTACTGGGTAAAAATAGAATTGACTTATTTATCAATTTTGTATCCTGTTATCTTGCTAAATTCACTTGATAGTTCTAGTAAATTTTTGTTGGATTCCTTAAGATTTTCTAATATAAGCATTCGAGCAATATATTTCCCCATAGACACTGCTTTTGCTGAATAAATACCACAAGTCTGATTTGCTGTTTTATATTCTGTCAATTTAATAATTTTCTCATTTCTTCTTTTCCCCATGGGTTATTTTTAATTGGTAGAATAGATGGAAATTTCCCAGATTTATTTCTAATTAAATTCTATTGTGATTGGAGAACTTAATTTCAGCTCTTTTAAATATATTCAGGCTTACTTTATGACCTATCATGTGATGAATGCCACATGTCCATTTCAAAAGAATATCCATTTGTTGTTACCTGAAGTTTTCTACAAATGTCAATTAGGTCAAGTGCCTTATAGAGTTTTAAAGTCTTCTGTAGTTTTATTGACTCTCTGTCTGCTTGTTCTAACAATTGCTTATAGAGGCTTGAAATATTCAGCTATGATAGCTGACTTATCTATTTTCATTTTCAATTTGGTTTTTGCTTCATTTGTTTTGAAGCTCTTTTTTTTAGGTACATAGGTGCATATATACTTATAATTGGTATATGTTTAGTTGGCACTTCTATTATTATAAAATATTCCTCTTTTTCTCTAGCAATATTTTTTGTCTTAAAGTTTATTTTGTCTGATATTAAGACAGCCTCTCCAGCTATCTTGTGCTTATCCTTTCCATGGTATATTTCCCCATACTTTTACTTAAAATGTGTCTTTTTTATATTTAAAGTATGTTTTAGACAACCTATATACTAGGATCTCACTTTATGAAAATCCAGTCTAACAATATCTGTTTTTTGGCTGGAATATTTAGTCAATTCACATTTTTCTGTTATTATTCGTATGGTTAAAGTTGTCTGACATTTTGATAATCTCTTTTATTGTCCTTCTGTTCCTCCTTTATATCATTGTTTTCTGTTAAACAAATATTTTTAGTTCTTTGATTTAGTTTTTGTGGTTGCTCTAGAGATTACAATTTACATCTTTCACTTACCATAATCTATTTCTGTTATTCTTCTTCTGAAGTTAACTGACTTCTGCTAAAATACAGGAACTGTGGATCAATATAACTCTTCCCTTACTTTATATTATATTTGTTATTTTATTACTTCTATATAAGTAATAAACCCAACAATACAAACTACAATTATTAAACAGTAATATGTTTTAAAATAATTAAAATAAGCATTCTGTATAGGTATTCATATACATATACATGTGTACAGAGACCCACACCCATGTCATTTCTGGTGCTCTTCTTACCTGGGACTCTTAAGTAACAATTCGTTGACACTTCCTTCCATTTTGAAAAATTCCTTCTACATTTCTCATAGCATAGGTCTGCTAGTGACAAATTCTTTTATTTCAAAATGTCTGTATTTCACCTTCCTCTTCCTAGGATGGATTTAGTGAATATATTGTAGAATTCCTGGTTAACACTTTCTTTTTAAAATATTTTTATTGATTATGCTATTACAGCTTTCCCAATTTTTTCTCCTCTATCCTGCCTCCACCCTGCCCCCCACAACCCTCCAGCATTCCCCCCTGCTTAGTTCATGTCCATGGGTAAGTTATAAGTTATATAAGTTATTTGAGTCCTTTGTTTCCCATACCATTTTTTATCTCTCCCTTTCTACCTTATGCCTACTAATTATGCCTCTTCTTCTCTGTACCTTTTCCCCCGTATTCCTCCCTTCCCCCTCCCCATTGAAATCTCTCCATGTGATGTCCATTTCTCTGATTCTGTTCCTGTTCTGGTTGTTTGCTTAGTTTTTGTTTTTGTTGTTTCACTTTTCTTTTAGGTTCATTTGTTAGTGAGTTTGTTGTCATTTTACTATTCATATTTTTTATCTTCTTTTTGTTAGATAAGTCCCTTTAACATTTCATATAATAATGGCTTGGTGATGATGGACTCCTTTAACTTGACCTTATATGGGAAGTACTTTATCTGCCCCTCCACTCTAAATGAGAGCTTTGCTATTGAGTAATCTTGGATGTAGCTCTCTTCCTTGCCTTTCATGACTTGGAATACTTCTTGCCAGCCTCTTCTTGTCTGCAAGGTTTCTTCTGAGAAATCAGCTAATAGTCTAATGGGAACTCTTACCTTTCCTCTTGCTTCTTTTAGGACTCTCTCTTTATATTTAATCTTGGGTAACTTAATTATGATGTGCCTTGATGTGTTCCTCCTTGGGTCCAACTTCTTTGGGACTCTCTGAGCTTCCTGGACTTCCTGGAAGTCTATTTCCTTTGCCAGACTGGGGAAGTTCTCCTTCATTATTTGTTCAAATAAGTTTTCAATTTCTTGGTCTTCCTCTTCTCCTTCTGGCACACCTATAATTTGGATATTGGAACATTTCAGGTTGTCCCAGAGGTTTGTAACACTCTCTTCACTTTTTTGAATTCTTGTTTCTTCATTTTGTTCTGGATGGATGTTTATTTCTTCCTTTATTTCCAAATCATTGCTTTGAGTCCTGGTTCCCTTCCTGTCACTGTTGGTTCCTTGAACATTCTGCTTTATTTCACTTTGGGTATCCTTCATTTTTTTTTCATTTTTCAACCAAGCTCAATCAGATCTGCGAGCATTTTGATTGCCAGAGCTTTAAATTCTCCATCAGATAGGTTGGTGATCTCCTCATTGCTTAGCTCTCTTCCTGAGGCTTTACTCTGTTCTTTTGTTTGGGCCATATTTCTTTGTCTTGGTGCCCCTGACAGGCTGTAAGGGGGCAAGGCATTAGGTACTCACCCGGGCCAGGCAACCCTCTTTGCTGTGCTTTGGTGCTGCCTGTGGAGGAGGGGCCAGAGAGGGAACAGTGCAGCTATGCAGCTAGCCTGCTCGTCTCTAGTGCACATCTCAACAGACACTCGTGTGAGACTGGGAGCTTCTCTTACCGCTGCAACTATAGCCCACAGTCAGCTCTGAGTCCCCTTAAGTCAGCCTCTCCCATGCAGCCCTCCAAGCTAGGCATCCAGCCCTGCCCCCAAGGTACACCATGCCACGGTTTTTCTGAGTCGGCGCAGGAGGTCCGCCGTCTTCCAGTCTGGTTGTTCTGGTTGATTTTTTCTTTAATCCTTTGTTGTCAGAGTTCTATGCAGTTGATTTTCTGCTGCTTTTGGTTGTTTATTGATTTCAAATTGGTTGTTATCCTCCTTTTGTTTGTGTGAGGAAGCGAACAGTTTCTACCTAGGCCTCCATCTTGGCCAGAACTCCCTTTCTTCTTATTCTTAAGCACTTTGAATATGTAATGCTAATGTCTCTGGCCACTGTTATATCTGATGAAGAATGAGCTTTAGTTATGTCATTGTTTCTTTTATATAATGTATTATTCTTCCCTACATGCTTTTAAGGACTGTTTTATAATTTTTACTTTCAGAATTTTGCTTTGAGATGTCCAAATGTGTTTTCTCTCTGATTTGTTCTTCTTTGGGACCACTAGGCATCTCAGTTAATATTGATTTAACCAATTAACTGATATTATTTAATTAGTTAATTAACATAGTTGATTTAATTAGTTAATTTAGTTAATCTTAGTTAATATTTTATAACACATTTGATAAGTTTTAGATATTTTGTCAAATATTTTTCTCTCCCTTTTTATATCTCTTCTCCTTTTGAGATTCCAATGACATGCATGTTGGAATATCTCAGGTCTATGTTCAGTTTTCTTTAATATTTCATCTCTGTTCTTCAAATTGAATACTTCCTATTACTGTGTCTTCAAGTTTACTGATAGTTATTTTTCTCAAATCTATTGTTTAGCCCATTTAGGCTCAGGTTTAAAGTTTCTATTAGATTATTTTTATAATTTCTGTTTCTTTGTTGGCATTCTTTGTGGCTACTTAGTAATAGCATATTTTTCTTTAATTCTTTGAGTATATATATTTTTAAAGTTTTTGGACATATTTGTAATAGCTGCTTTAAATTTTTTGCTAATACCAACATATAGACCAATTTGGAGTCAGTTTCTATTGAGGGATATTTTTTCCCCCAGATGAGTATGAATTGTTTTTTATGTTTTCTTAGAATATCTAGTAATTTTTGGTTGGAATGTAGACATTGTATATGACATGATGTAGCAATTCTGAATTCTATTTTGTATTTGGAGGATGGAGGTGATGGGTAGTCTTGCTTAGCTTGGTAGGTAATTAAATTTCCTGGACTGAAATGTGTCCAAAATGAAATCTGTCTCCCACATGGTGTACAGTTGATATCTCTGCTTAGTTTCTTTCTTTTATATATATATACTTCTTTTTTAGCATGATTTTCTAAGCCTCTCCCTTGTGCCCGTGTAATTTAATGGTCACCCAGAAGTAATTGGGCACAGGTTTTGCTCACACAGGACAGTAAAATTTGTATTCTTGTTATTAAGCTGTAGGTGGGTTGGGGACACACTCAGTGGCATAGCATATTCTTATGTGTTCCCAGGATTTTAACTTTTGTCAGGCATGTAGAGCTTAGCAGTCAGCCAAGTATGTGTGGAGAATGCATCATCACAGCACTTCAATAGCTCTCCCACTTCTAAAATCCCCTTTCTCTTAAATTTCTAGCTGCTCTGTCATTTTTTCCAACTCAAGTCCATCATCTTCAACTAGAAAAGCTGTGGGTTTTTAACCACCTAACCTTGAAGGGTATGGGAACACTTTCAAGTAAGGAGGCTGCAAATTCAGTTCTTAATCAAATACAGTAGTAGGTTTTCATGAATAAACACTTAACAAACTGTTGTCAGCTTACAGCTATTTCCTGCTCCTGAAATGGTTGTTTTGAATAATTTCATCCAATTGCATACTTGTTTTCCACTGAGAGAAATTGCCCAGCTTCATTACACGGCCTGTTCCCAGAGGCTGGACTCATATCTATTCTATAAAGGGAAGTAAAGCTAGGCAATCTTATCCTTTCCTTGATAACATTATACAGGGGAAAAAAAAGAAAGACAAAATATACCTACTGCTATGTCAGAATGCAGGTAAACAGTAATACTCTACATGACTTTGACAAACTTTGTGAAGAGTTTTTTGGATATAGCCTTAAAATTATATATATCTATATCTCCTTTGATCTAACTTTTAGGTTGTAAATACCATTTAATCTATCTATGCTACTTCTAGGAATTATCCTAAAGAATAAATATAAACATGTCCCAAATTATAAATACATATATATTCACTGAAGGAGTATTTGGAATAGTGAGAAATTGGAAGGAACGCAATGTCCAGCAATTGGGTTTTCAGTATATCTGTGTAATAAAATCTCATGCTGTCAGTGTAAGTAATGGCATTGGAGTAGTAGATGTATATTATTGTATGAGCAAAGAAGGACACAATGTAATATAACAAAATAATTGTAGTACTTTCCCACTTTTTAAAGTTCATATAGATAACATTGGAAAAAATCTGGAAGAATGTATATCAAACGTTATTCTATATACCAAGCTTATAGATAATCACCTGTTGCTATTTTGCTGTTATATTTTATCTGTATTTCATATTTATTTTCTATAATGAACTTGATTTATTATATAATGAAAATAGTGACTTCACTAGTTCTATGATGTACCTTGTGGTTTTAAATATTTTTAAATATTTAAGTATTAAATATTTAAATAGAATATCTGCTTGGTTTGCCTATGTGTCAGGGACTAGAATTGATCTCTTCCTTGAAAGATGCTGTGCCAGAGGACTGGCTTTGTCTGGTGCTGTGGGGGGTGTGGATATAGTTTCAAGAACAAGATGGCAAAGTTGTAATAAGCAATAGCCAAGAGGAGGCCTGCAATCTCACCATTTGATGTGTTGAGGCTATATAAGTTCACCATAGATCGAATGGATACCAAAGAAGATGGGTGGGGTTGAACCATCTTTTAAGAATCTCTTTCACCTGCCTTGGTGGAGGCTTGGGATAGGGTAAGGAAGAGATCAAGCCTAAGATGGATTTCTCATACAGGGGCTGTGGAGCACAAGGCCAAAAGAAGATGTGTTAGTTTCAAAACTAACACATGCACCCCATAGAAGAGCCAGGATTCAGAAGCCAACCACACAACTACAACCTATGTCATTCAGTGTTAGACCCAGAAATGACAACCAAGTCACAACAAGCAGTGTTATCCCTTCTTCATACCCTGTTGTACAGAGTGGTATGGGCCTGGGGTTGAAAGTTGAGTTATGAATTGAGTGAGAGACCAAATTTACTTCAGCCATCGAGCTGAGCTACAGGGAAAAGTAGAAACAGGAGAACAGATCTTAGAGCTAAATGAGCCTCAAGTTCTAAAATGAATGAGCCTAAATTCTAAGAACCAGAATAAAGCACTATACCCACTGGTAGTAGTTACTAGAAAATTAAAACTAATTTCATTTATATCTGAACAACTCTAGATGCTTCAATATCAAGTGGTTCCTCAGACAGCAGAGCCCAGCTGACAAACTGGAGGCCCTTATGCTGTCATCGTATATTTACCCGGCAAATATTTACTAAGCACCTATAGTATGCCAGTCACTGTTTTTGGTGAAGAGACAGCAGCCAATATGGCTCCTAGGGACTGTCCTTATCAACTTACTATCTCGAAATATCTACTATACCCCCAACAAGCTCAAACCATTTCACAACAGCTTATGTGGACCCCCTGTTTCCTGTCTTCATACTCACAACTGAGTATCTGTCTGCTGGATTCTTGCTACTGGTACAGTCAAGTCCAAAAGACAACCTCCCCCATCCTCTGACACACAGGCACTTCTCTCTGACGGAATCTCACTGAAGTGATACCCATACCTCTAGACACTAAGAATGACTTGACTTTTCAGCTGAAACTCTGTACCTTCACACAGGATGTGCCTTTACTCTTTGGAGCCAATAAGTATTGATCATGTAAGATCTTGCATCCACATTTCAAGAATGACGAATGTAAGGCAGTACTAAGAACTATGAGAGGTAAGTTGTGGACCAGGGAAACTGGAACAAATGGAAGAGAACAGTAGGGCTGAGACTCAGAAGCAGGGCTTGGTCTGCTCGGATAGACAGCCCGGGCCAGGCCAGTGTCGGGCACTGGAACATTATCAATGGCAGGAACTGGTCACTTGATCTGGGATATTAATACAAAGAAAGATCAAGATTTTTTTTTAATTTTTATTGTTATTCAATTACAGTTGTATGCCTTTTCTCCCCATCCCTCCACCCCACCCCAGCTGAAGATTTAGATGAGCAGTCTCAAAAGAAGATTTAGGTAACTCCCCCAAAACCATTAATTTAAAAGATCAAACCAAGTTCAGATCCTGGGCAGAGTTAGAATCCAGGTAATCAGTAGCGATCTAGGCCAGCTTGCCTTCTTGGGGGCTAGAGTTCCCTGAAAGAAGTAGGGTGCATAGCAGGATAATCAAATGGTAAGCAAAGCAGATAATAGGAAACTAGGGTAGCTGGCAAGTCTTAGGGATTCAAGGCCAGTCATGGTTGTTGAGGAATTGGAAGTGTCAGGACTGGAGTGGAACAAGCTGGAAAGAGAAAGTATATTTATTGAGAAAATAATAAGTACCAGACATTCCCTCCTAACTTAGTTTATTTTTATCTCTCAGAAACTCTGTAAAGAACATGCTATCATCCCCTCTCTCATCTTTTCTCAAACATGGCATAACTATGTGCCAAGCACTTTCTTCAGGGATGAGCAAACTGAGACCCAGAGAGGTTACTAACTAGCCAAAGGTCACACAGCAAGAAAATTACAGAATCTGGAACAGAATTCAGGTCATTATGACCCCAGAGCCAATATTTACCACTTTACCATTCTGAAGAAAAATGAAAATAGGATATAACTACCCTGTAGATTCTTATTCTACATGGAGGCAAATGACACCCAGAAACTAGGACCAGACCAAACCCACGGGGGCTGGATTCACAGGACAGCATGTTCAGGAAGCGGACAGGTTATTATAGTCATATTACTACACCAGCCTTCAAGGGTGCTTACAGTTTCTACCACTGGGATCGTTCCTTTGAGTTGAGATGTAGCAGGTGGTGCACAGATATATTAGTGTACAGGATGTGCCAGTGAGGATGGAATCAGCTACAAGTATCAAAATGCCAGATGGCTAGGGTACACAAAAAAGGAAGAGAAGTTTGGATCACAGCTGGTGGGGTTTTTTGTTTTTGGTTTTTTCTATAAAGGGTCAGAGAGTAGATATTTTGGGTTTTACAAGACACGTGATATCTCTGACACAACTACACATTCCCGTCATTGTAGTGTGAAAACAGCCCAGACAGTTTGTAAACAAATGGGTGTTCCAATAAAACTTTATTTTTAAAAATATCAAACTCAAAGCTGAATTTGGTCCACAGGCTGTAGTTTATAGTTTCCTAATCTAGAATGCCTACAGTGTCTGCCACAGTGGAAGCAGACACATTTAATAACTAGGGACCAGTTAACTTGTAAAATGTTAATTTACCAGACAGGCAGTCATCATCTTAAAAGGAAGGTTGCCTGGGTCGGCACAGGGCACCGGGGCCCCAGGTGCCTGGCTCAGAGGGAAGTGCCGAAATTCACACACATAAAGGGCTCTGTGGCTAACAACATGAACTCTGCTGACCTCACCATTTTTCTCAGGTGGTGCCAGAGTGAGCAAGTGAAGAATCCTGGGGAAAATCAGATACTGAGAACCTCATGTGGTATTTGGTTTCTCTTCCCCTGTGCAGGATTGTAATATGGGCTCTGGTTCATACAGGGAGGGAAATAAAGTTCTGCTTAACTAGTTATTGTCAGGAAGAATTACCTTCTGCCCAGAGGGTGGGTCTTAGTTCTAGACGCTGCATGAGTTACTTATATAGACTATATAGCTGCAGGATTTTCGAGTACTAAAAAAGGAATAAGGTGCTTCCAATAGGCCCCAAAATGGGTTGGGGTGGAGTGGAAGAGGAGGTGATATATTGTAATAGCCATATTAAACTGTACTAAACTTGAAATAATGGGAAAAATATTTCCTTAAAGCTAATAGGAAAAATCAGTTACCAGACTCAGAACAATGAATCTAAGTTGTCATCCAGCTGCATGGACTTAGGAGGAGAGTTCCTGTGCTGAGGTTTTCATTATAAAACATAGAGGCATTATTGGGGATAAATGAACCAATATGAATGAAATTCCTGTAATTGCCAGCCTGAAATTTCACGCCAAGAATCGTCTGATTCCCAGGTTGATGTGGAGTGGTTTTTTCTGAAAGTTCAAAAAGAATCCATTTTATTAGTGGAGTGGGATTCTTAGCAGGAGTATGTTTATAAACTTGGATTCTTCAGGTTTCCTCTAATATTGAAAACAGAAGGAAAGGGAACTTCTTCATTGAATTTTTTTCCCTGAATCTACTTATTGTGCTCTTTTTCTTTTTTGGGTTTGTTAAAAATAACAGTAATGGTATCCAACCACCAACGAGCAGAGAGCCAAGGTCCTGCCAGGCTGTGGTGGCCAAGCTGGGAGCCAGTGGGACTGTCTGCCCAGGGTGTGTATTTTTGTCCAGTTCATCTGCTCCGATGGGTTGCCTTTCTCCATATTTGTGCAAAGGAGCCTCATAATCTTGTGGTAGCTCTGCCTGGTGGCGACTGTCGGAAGGGTTGGCCCATCTTGGGCTTATTGGGAAGGGAGGAGCCATGGGAATGTTTGAGGCCTTTCTAGTGAAACCTCCCAGGAATAGTCAGTGAGATCCAGAGAGGCATCTGAGTGGAGCTCTGCACCCCCTTTTCCCACATCCATAGAGCAGAACTTCACAGAATAAAGTCACAGGACAAATAAGACCCAATGGAAGCCTAATGACAGGATGAGGCTAAGCAAGTGTTTTGGGGGGAATCCCCTTCTCCCTTTTACCCCTTCTTCTGCCCTCTTCTCCCTTCCCCTGCTCAGTGCCAAGATCACAGTATTCGGCTGACTCTCGCCCTCCCACTCCCTTCCTCTCATTCACTCACACACCCCAACTCCCCTTGATGCATGTGTGTCATATTTCTGTTTCAATAAAGCTTTTTAAATGGCTTTCTAAAATGTCAACCAATATGCTGTACTATATATCATGGTCACAGTAAGAATGGGTCATGTGGCTTTATAGTCCAAAAGTGAGGAGTTCATTAATTTGGCCATCAGTCCACATCAGTAAATCATTAGCTTTATTGAAAGGTCCCAGTGTAGGGATCATTACGCTGCCAGAGTAAGGAGAGGGCAAAGTGAATGGCATAAAAACATAACTCAACAATGAAGACTTTGACTTAGTTGTTCTTCAGTTACTTTGTCTTCATCCCCTTTGAAAACTGCATGAATTTTATCTTCCCTAGGCATAGGCATACATACACATAACATTTTACAAGCAATTTTAAAGAGTTCATGTACATCCTCCAAGCCCATTCACAGATCTGAATTTAAAGATTCTTGAGCAATATGAATCTATCATGACTTATATATGATATATTAAGTGACATCAAAATAGACACAAATTTGTAATGTAGTAAAAAGGAGAAAATATACTTACCATAGGAATATCTGTCATTTATCACTTAACTAAATGATTAAATTTATCACCACTAATAGTGATTCTACCTGGTATTATGTGTCTTCTGATAACGATGCGATATAAAGGCTATTGCATAACCAGCGAGGAATACCAGCCAAAAATGCTTATTGACATCTAAATAAGCCTTTAGACCTAATGCCTAGTGGAGGGAAAATTCAGAAAATAAAAAAGTTAAAGGATATTTATTTGAAGGAAACAATCGCACAAATTCAAAATGTGAAACATTCTAAAAGACAACTAGTTTGCCATCTTGAGAAAGTGAAGATCTCTAAAACCCAAACAAACAAAACATCTGTGAGGGCTGTTCTAAATGAAAAGAAACTATAGAAACATAACAACCAAATGTCCTATATGAACTTTGATTGGATTCTGGTTCACATAAATAAGCTATAAACAAACAAATATTTGGATAACAATTATGAAAAATTTAATATGGCTAGATATTAGTTGGTATTAGGAAATTATCATTATTGCCTTAAGTGTGATAATGGTAGGTAATATATTTTATAATAAATATGTGTATTTATATATTTGGTATATGTTCAATACATGGAAGCAGAGACAGGATGGGCAAAAGGAGTTTTACAGTTGTTTGTATGGAAAACAACTTAATAGTTAATAAATAATAAAAGAATAAACTCTGTTTTGCATACTCAAAGTATAGACCTACTATTGCCCCACCCTGTACATATAGATAAGGTACATATGGCAAAAATCTTAATATACTGTTTCATTCTTTCAACTTTTCTATATATTTGAAATCTTCAAAAAACTAGAGAAAAAAGAATTAAATGTGAATTTTTAGAAAAGCAATAGCACAAGGAATTATAGTTCTTCGTCATGTGCTTTATCAACTTAAAATCTTTTGCAGGAATACTTGGTTCTGAATAGCTTGGCTTCACAAGCCAAGACTGAGCATTTTACGGAAGGCCGTCCTTGACCAAGATATCACAGGGCAGCTTCCTCTTTGGTGCTCTCACTCTTGCAAAGGTAGATGTGATTAAGAAACTGTACTTTTAACACTAAAATGCACCATTGCTTTGGGGAACTTTGCATCCCAGAGCCTTAAATAACACTTTCTGGCAAACACTCTAGTTGAGTACTTTTTAAAAGAAAACACACCAGAACTGCCACTGGCCGTCACGGCCACCACCAGCGCCACCAGTCTCCTCTGCTATAATACGAGGAGATATGCTATACATAAAAGTTAAGGAAATGTTATCACCTGAGATCATATTTTCCAACTGGAATTCATTGAGAAATAAGGAAGTTGGACTTACAGAGTCACGATTTGCCGGCATCACCACGTCTAATTAAGTCAACCCGTATTATCTCCTGTCCTGTCTGGCGCGGCAGTGTGTAATGCTGCAGATTACCGGGGACTGCCAAGAACTTACTGCGCGGTATTAAATCGTATAGATAATGGCTTTTGGCATTTTTGTTAGGAGGGACTGGTTTCAATATAAAGTAAGGAAACATCATTTTACTCTCAATGGTTAGTTCATCACCAGCTTTTTTTCCCCCTTTCTTTTCTTTTCTTTTTTTTTTTTTAAGTCCTGAAAATAGCTTACCAAAGATTTGTCATTTCCTGCCTGAAGAAAGTTCTGGAGCATTTGTATTTTTATAAATATCAGATGTATAATCTCAAACATGAACTTATTATAACTAGCCCCAAGGCATCATGAGCCACAAGTTGCCACATGAAAATTAAAGGGGTCAAATTTGAAAGGGATGTGTGTCAAAAGGCTCGGGAAAAAGGGCAAGAGCATAATAAGCATCCCTGAGATGAACCTGTGATTGCCGTGGAAACTGCCATCTGTCTTTTGCTCTTGGTTAGATTCCCAAATACCTTTTATAGCCCCCCAGTAGTGAATAGGGTCCTCTGGGCTCAATTGGAAGAAAAATATATGAAGTTGGCTCCTCTTAACTGAAGGGGAAGGGAGAGAAGTGTTTAAATGACTTACTATCTCTTGGGCTCTATTTATTCTGTTAAAAAATATTGTACCTAGTATTTCAGAAATGGCAACTCTTTGAACCTCAGTGAAAGCCTTTGGGAGATCATTTGGTATCCTTTTGGAGCAGGGGACTTGATGCTATTGTTTTATTGGCAGCATTTATCATCAGTCCCACTTACTATTTTACCTTTTTCTGTAACCTGGGATGATAAAGTAGCATCATAAAAACAGACCTGCAGGTTTGAATTAGTCTCCATTCAGCTAACCCATTGTTTCCCAATTGGAGTCTGCTACAACCAAGGACAGGGTCTCTGTGCTAGCATATATTCATTCCCAGGGGAGTGAGCAGAGAGGATTTAACAAGTGGAGAGTGGTGATTAGCATAAGAAGCAAACTCCCAAGCGGCTGGAATTGAAGTAAGGACATAGAGAACAACCAGTAATTACATGCAGGAAAGGAGAGAGCAATCGCCAAAAAGGCCAAATACAAAAAGTGTAAAAATAAAGAAATATGGTTCATGAGTCATCAAGAGAAACAGATTTTTCTTTTTTAATTAAAAGGGACACCAGAAAAAGATTAGATTACAAAAAGGGGTCTTATCTAAAATAAAAGGAAGGTAGAGATGCTTTGAAGCCAATAACCATGGGGTGCATGGCACTGAAATTTGTCTGTGAAACACAATCTTGAGCTGGGTAGGTCAGCTCAAAACATTTGACTGAGGAGTAATGCGTGTGTGCACATGTGTGTGTGTAGCTAACTCTTATTAAGTGCTTAATAAAAGTGCAGGCAGTGAGCAAGTGCTTTGTGATCATTTAAATGTTTGACTTTAAAATCACCCTATGAAGCAAGCACTCTAACTATTCTCATTTTCTAAATTAAAAAAAAAAAACAAGGGGTGAGCAATTTGCTCAGTCATGTAGTTAGCAAGTGTCAGGTAAGGACCGTGGTGATAGCCGCCATTTGTGCGTGCAGACCGCGTTTAGTCCTCACAATCATTGCATGATACAAGTGCTCTTATTATCACCGTTTGACAGATGAGGAAACTGAGGCTTAGAGGAGCTAGGTAAGTTTCATGAGATCCTGTAACTGGTACGTGTGAAAGCCAGAACTCAAACCCAGGAGATTTGACTGGCTTCTGAGTGCCCATGCTATTCTGTGTCTTCATGGAGCTTTTAACTGTATAAGTTTGATCTTCTTTCCCAGCAATGTCTATGTCTTCTCCATTGGTAGAGAAAATGACTTTTGAATAAGAGTGTTTGATAGTTGATGTCTAAAATTAGTTAGGTTTTAAGGGAATACTATAAAATAACTACAATCATCATTTGGAATGGCAATTAATGCTGTTGAGTAGAAAAAGGTATCAGTGATATTAAAGGCATTAATAATCTTTATTATTATGAAGTTCTGAACTCCATAGATGAGAAGAGGGATTTCAGGGACAGAACACTGGTTTATTTCTGACTATTTCCATATTCATACTCTCTTTGGAAAAGAAAAATCATGGGCCATGGTATGAGCTCATTATTTTCAAATCTGGAATTCTTAGCTTGCATCAAAATTGGCTGAATGCCGAGGCTGCGAAACCTGGGTGATGGAGCAGAGCTCAGGTGTGAGCATCTGCAAGGTTCACAGGTGACTGACCGGAAGCTGCAAAAACAGGTCTGTGGGCACAGACCCAGGCCAAGAACAGTCTGAAACTAACAGAAACCTGGAACCCATGAAATGAAAAAGAAATCCACACCAAAGCACTCTCTCTGGTGGCATTTCAAAATAACAGGGAGATTGGAATAACTCCAAAGTATTTCAGAAACCTGGGAATCAGAATTATATCAGACTTCTTATTAGCAACATTAGAAACTGGAAGACAGCAGAACAGTGCTTTCAAAATCTAAATGAAAATGATTTCTAAGGAAGCTGTTACTGTATACTACACACACACACACGCACATGTGCGTGCACACACACACAAGACATGAGCTCCAGTGAGCAGATGACCCAATACCGGAGAAAGGAAAGAAAATTTTAAAGACAAAGTCAAAGAGAAGTCCCAGGATGAGAGAAGGACAGTAAGCCTAGAGCACCCAGCCTAGAGTGGAGCAGGAATGCAGGGTTCCAGAGGGAAGCTTACAAAAATTAAACTAAAGATTACCTGAAAGTTTGGGACTATATAGGAAATTACATCGATAGGCATTTTGCAGATGTTTGGGATGAGTTAGGTGTAGGTTAAAAATAAGCAAACAGAAAGATTGAACAATTTTTCAGTGGAGGAGAAAGTTAAAGAAGAAAAATGTAATCAGGTCACTACTTCATAGCAAATAATATTTTTGTAGTCATAATAAAAAAGTACTGAATATGGATTCCATCAAAAATTTATTTCATCAATCCAAGACACCTTGTAAAATGCACTATTATTTTATGTGTGAAAAAAAATGACACACGTTCATTGTAAAGTGCGTATCAGTTTCAGAGATATTAAAATGTATAAAACTACATCGTAGAATTGATGAAATACAGTTTATTAGAATAAAAAGAGGAAGGAAGTAGAAACTCCTTATCTAACATATCAGAAGCCAATATATATCATTTTAAGTTGATGATTTTGGAGATTGCAAAACATACATCATTTTTAAAAATAGAGAAAATATCAGAAGAACTTGCTAAGGAAAAGTGTTTGCCTTATCTGAGGAGAGTAGAGAATGAAAGGGAACTATCTGCTAGAGACGGTTTTGGTTACATCTCTGAGCACTTTTTGTCTTTTTAAATGCAGTACATATGTGATTCTTATAAATATAATTTCAATATTAACTGCTTTATATTCCATGTATCTGAAAAAAAATTTATGTCCTGTGCTATTGCCAAGTCCCCTAAACTTCATATACATGATCGTGAGGCCTCAGATTTTATTCCAAAGGAAAAATATTGAAGATGGTATTTATTTCCAAAGAGGTAAGGCTGTACTATCTCTGAAAGTTCAGCAGAAGTCCCATTCATTAAAGTTTGTCCAACTTTTGACATTATGAGACCTCTCCATTTTCTGAGATCCTGTTGTACCTCAGCCATTCCAGCGATTCTCCATGTCCACGGTGGAGGGCAGAGTCTGGGCAAAGGCAGAGAGAGCTCCTCCTGCTGTTGGGGCTCTCTGATTGCTCGTGGAGCATTTTCAAATTATAACACTACCCGAGTGAGATATTAATACTTTTCCAAGAGGATAATCTCCACCCAACCCCATCAGGGTCCTGCTGTCTTAAGGCACTGCCACTGTTATTGATAAAAATATTTCATGTTCCTCTAATATCCTGAGGTGGAAGGAAGTTGAAAGAAAGCCATACCACTTAGCCGTTCATTATATGAGTTTCCTTTTTAAATATATGAATAGGGAACTACTTCTCCTTTTTCCATATGTTTAGGTCTTTCCTCTGCAGCCAAACAGTAAAGTATTTGAGGGTCCTGACTCCTTAATGCTGGTGCTAAACAGAGTGCTAGGCATATAGCAGGTACACTATAAATATTCACTGTTTGACTTTAATATGATTTAAACCCTTTTTCTTGCTGGAGGCTGATAAGAGTTAACTGCATATATAATACCCTAATAAACTGTTTATTCATATTGCCTTTTAATGCCTTTGTGTCAAGTTTCTTACTACTAATTAATGATGGCTTCATTTTTAAGCATCTTTTAAGCCCTATACTTGGAAGGTTTATAATGGGAAAATGCTGTTTGAAACAAGACAATTTAATTTTTAACTTTCAAATCTTGCCAGATACTTTTGTATTTTGGTTCTCACTTTTGTAATTGAGTGTGTGTTGTGTATATGAAGGAGAGAGATCCAGGTTAATGAGATGTCTTGGGCATGAAGTTCTCTGAATACCTTTCCCAAGACAGAAAGTTGAATTAATAAGGGCGATAGGATACATACGGAAAGATACATAGAAATGCACACTTTTGTCTTCTCCATTCACCAAACATCTACAAATGAGTGAAAAGGATAGAGTATGGGAAGTGTCTCGCATGACCTGGGTAGACAATAGGAACTTATTTAAAGGAAGTTATAAAACAGATATTGAATACCAGGTTTGACATTTGAGGGAACCAAGAAACAGTCAAGAAATGTGCATGTACAAAGATAAAAAATATGCCCATTTCTTCTTTTGAGAGAGTTGCCAAGTTACTTACCTTAGGTTGGATTGCTTACCTTAGAGATCTTTTCCCAAACATCCACTCCTCTCAGAAGGCAGAGCTTCTCTTGTATTCTAGCCTCTGCCAGGGAATGATAAAGGCCTTCTTTCACTAATAAGCTCCCCCAGAGCCTCATCGGTCTGGGATGGTCCACCGTGAACTGTGAGCATTGGCTATTGCTCTTTGCAGTATAAACAGAAGTGGTTTGTTCTGCTCAGCTCAGCCCTGAGGCCCAAGACAGGTTTCTGCAGCTAACATGGTTAACAGAGTCACCAGGGATAGGTTTTACAGGTACCTCTCTCTACTTCCTAGAATGTCCAGCTGAGGGTGCAAGGGAGCCCTATTGGACTTAAGTGAATGACAAGGAGAAGCAATGTCTGGAGAGGAAGAGAACTCAAGAGAGGCAAATGAGGGTGTGAAATAGCTGACATTGCTGATACCAAAGAGTATAAAGAATGATCCTGTCTAATGAGGAGAGTTGTGATGTATTTATGACCATTAATGGATTTAGCAGCAAGACTTTACTTTTTAGTAATCACGGAGTCCATTTGCAATTTTGACCTGAGCTTCCTGCTTCTCCTCACTGCTCCCCCTCGCTAAGCTGCCTTCCTCTCAGCCTACAGCCCCTCAGTTCTTCCTTCCTCTGGGGGCCTTCTGGGAGAGTCCCATGGGGAGGTGGCCACACATTCCCTACAGCCCTCTACCCTGTGAGACAGTCACATTGCTCCACACCAATAAAATGCATTTAACCTTGACCTGTGGGAGATGTAAATCTTTCAGGGTCTATTTATGAATCAGTTTAATATTTTTATTTTTCTGTCTAGATATCTGCTATGTATCTATCAATGTTGTAAAACTGGCTTTCCAGCTTTCCCCCCATTATAGAACAGTTTGTTCACACTCGTTCTCACCCAGTGTGTTTGTACAGGAACGTGAACTAGGGTTCCCTGAAATGATGGCAGGAAGAAGGGAGTCTGGATGTTGGCCCACTTCTCCCACTCTCACCCCTACCTCCAGCTCGTCCCGAGGGGCCTGGAGGAGCAGAATTTTGTAAAAATGCCATTTTAAAAATAGAAAGCCTTGTGAGCCCTGGACATGGGAAATGTCTTATTTCCTCTGTCCTGTGCCCAGGGTTGTCTGCCACGTGCTGTTGAAACAGCGAAACCTCAGCTGAAACTCGGAATTAATAACCCTTCCCAAGGGCTGCAAGCTCAAATTTCCTTTACTGTCAGTAAAGCAGTGGACTTTTTTTTTCCTAAAAACCCACAATTAAAAAAGTATATATATAAGAAGACTGTTTACCTATAGCAAGGGGACAAACTAGTTCCAAACACATTTGGCACTACTAATATGGGTAAGCTTGGTAACACAGGGCCTAAACTTTTGTCTTTGAGGACTCTTTAGTATGCTAATTATAAATCTTTTTTTAATAAATAGTATAATTCCAAAATAGTCTTCTCTCTATTACTTATATGGATTTTAGAAATATTTTGTAAATCATATTTACATTAATTCAAAATGACTTTCTCATGAATCTAAATTAGTGGAGCTCTAAATTACTTTTATAGGAAAGATTCAGGAAAATATTTCTCTTTCATACATAATAAAATGTATACTATAAAAGTATAATCTTCCAGAATGGTATAGTGTTGTTATTCCCTTTTTCAGAGCTGGTGGAATCAACCAGCATGTCAGTGTGTTTACTGACTCAGAGTATCAAGTTACCCAGGATAACAAGTACAGTCGCTGTCACTATGTCTGGAAATAGCAGATGCTTTCAAAGCAGTAGTTCCTGGCTCAGTTCAGACTGAACTCAGCTCCCATATGTTTATTGTGTTGATCTGAACCCTCAGTGTCTCCCCAGGTCGGAATTGCTGAACACCATAGCCAGTTAAGAATTCTCCTGAAGTCCCAGAAGACCACAGACCTAGATTCCCAGTGGAATCCCAATGCTGGAATCATTCACTGACAGTACTGCATTGACAAAGGGTCGGTCCCTGCCCTCAGACCCTCACAGTCCTGGGGGGGGACGGTTACAATGTGAATACGTGTAATACAGCTCAATGAAGAGCTCCCTCTGCCTGCAGCAGGCTGCAAATAGGACCTCAAGCCCGAGAAGACATTTGCCAAGTGGGTGAGTGAGCAGAGTACATTCCAGGGACAGAACTGAATGCAGAAAGGCACAGAGAACTACATACTTATTGAATGCTCTAATAGAAAACAGCAATTGAAGCCAAGCCTTAGCTCCATGAAGCTCAAGTTCTGGTAGAATGAGGTTTGTGCCGTGTTCCGGGGGATGGAAGCTTAGCGTAAATGAGGAAAGTGCTGAAGATGAGGTTGGTGATACAGTTTAGCTCCCATCTGAAGGGTCTTGAAGGACAAACTTAGGAATTTGAACTTTAACCTATAGGTGGTTGCAGGAAGTGTTGGCCACTTTAGTCTCTGGAGGACAGGATTGATGATGACCTTCCGTAGATGAAATTAAAACCACATGGTGTGTCTAAAATCTCAACAGTGTTCCACCTGGCATTTGCTGGAGCAAAGTCCATGAGCTGATTTCATACCCTCCGTTGGGTATGAAACTGCCGCACCATTGCACATGGTGAAAAATTAAAATGAGGGCAGGAGTCACAGGAAATGGATGCAAAGTGGTGGCCTTGTGCACTGGCCTTGGACTTGAACCTGAATTCCTGCTGCCTGCCAGTGGCTTGGAGTGTGCATATGGCTTCACCTGAGGAAGCCAGATGAATAACATAAAATGCCATGCCAAGATGTTCCCTCTGGGTACTTTAAACATTCCTGGAGTAACATAAGGCTTCTGTGTAAAGCCTGAAAATGTGTAATCTGGGAAAAAATTTTTCATCCTCAGTTTGAAAACAGGATTCAAATGTGTAGACTCTTGTCTGCCCCTCTTACACTGTGGTCTCCCCCATGGTCTTGAAGTTCCTTGAAGGTGCTGCACATACCAATTTTGCAAGGAAATTGCAGTCACTCTAGTAGCTTCGTCTCTAGTGAAAAGAGCGTTCTTAAAGATATTTATATGAGCGATGTGCTGCTTCTGGCCACCACCCACCAAAGCATGCACTTCTGTTCTTTAGAGTAGTAAAAAAGGGCACTGATTCATTCAGGCTGCCTTTGACCAAAAACCTGGATTAAGAATATAGCCTATAGCAGCAGACACAGTGAAGGATCTTGTTTTATGCAGACTGACCTCATGACCTTGACCTGACACAGCTCCCTAACTGGGGCTTCTCACATTTCTGCTATGCATCAGAATCACATGGGACTTTCTAAAACACAGATTTCTGGGCCACGCCCCCAGAATTTCTGATTCAGTGGGTCTGGGGTGGGGCCCAAGAATTTGCTTTTTTAACAAGTTCTCAGGCAATGTTGATGCATTTCTGAACAATACTCTGAGACTCACTTATCTTGTATCCCAAATTTACCTGACCTACCAAAACAGAATCTTTTGGGGAGGGGCCTCAGGTGTTTTTGTCTTTGTTTTCCCCAAAGTGTCTAGGTGATTCCAGTCATAAGGGAAATTTGGGAAAGAATGTTGACTCACCCCAGGTGAATTACGTGATCATTACGTCTAACAACAACTTACTGTAGCAACATTTACACCAGACGTGTCCAACCTATGGCCCGTGGGCCACACACAGCCCAGGGTGGCTGTGAATGCAGCCCAACCCAAACTCATAGATTTGCTTAACATTATGAGATTTTTTTTGTGATTATATGTCACAATGTATTTAATGTGTGGCCCAAGACAACCCTTCTTCTTCCAGTGTGGCACAGACACACCAAAAGGTTGAACACCCCTGATATAGAATAATGGTTCTCAATTTTGGGTGCACATTAGAATCACTTGGGAAGGTTTTTAAAAGTACTGATCTCTCTGTCATATTCCAGGAGATTCTAAGTCAACCAGTCAAGGAAATCACCACCATCTGTATTTTTTAAAAGCCCCCAGGAATTTCTCCTGTGTAGCCAGGGTTTGGCTGAAAGCCTATTAGAAAGCTGTGAGTCCCCTGCTTTCCCGGACTAATTACTCCAACACCCGGTCTGATCCCCTCCTTGGAAAGCCCTCCCTTACACCACCGCCCCCAGGCAGGGTACATGCAACAGGTTGCCTCCTCTGCAGAGTCAGCAATTCCTTCAAAACAGCTGGCACAAACTTTGTAATCACTGTGGACTTACCAGAGTGCCCTGTGAGAAAGAAAACTTCTTGGGGACAGACACCAGGTCTGAATTTCCTCTGCATCCCAGTGCTGGGATAACAGGACTCGGCCAGCTTTGGAAAGAATGAGCAGAACTGTGGTTTTCTCGTGATGCCTCCTGCAGTAGAGCAGAGGGCAAACCTTGCTCTGCCACTTAAAAGCCCTGGACATTGGACTTGTCATTGAGTCTTGTTTAGACTCTGTTTCCTTCTGTGTAAAATAGACACCGTATGAGGTAGTTGTCCTGTTGAAATGAGATGATAGATGTAAAACATATCTCACAGTGCAAAACATGTAGTAAGAGATTTGGTCAATGCTAGTAATATTTACGTCATGCTCGTTTGCATTGGTGAATTCACTTTATGTTCTTCAACATTATTTCTGCTAGACTAGGTCATATTTCACCCACACCTAGCAATACTCTCCTGGCCCCAAAGTGTGCTTTACAAATGGACACACCTATTTTCTCATTCTGAAACTTTTAGAGTTTAGTTCTCAAAGGGTGGTCCATACCTGGACCAGCAATATCAGCTTCACCTGGGAACCTGTTAGAAATGCAAATTACTGGGCACCACATCAGACCTACTGAATCAGACCCTTGGAATTAGTCCGAACCATCTACGGCCCCACCAGCCCTTTAGCTGGTCTTGATATACTTTGAATTTGGGAAACACTGAAGAATGATGCTTAAAAACACTTTTAGCATTCCGCTACACATTCCTAGTTTATATGAACCACTGGCTCCTAAACAGAGGATCGAAGAATGGCTGGTGCCTCCTCCCTACAGTGGTGTATCAGCTTTCCAAGGGGAATGTAGGGTTTGAAAAAGTGACCCAGAGATTCTCTAGAGGCCGTGTTCCCTGTAGATAAGATTGTTTTGTTTTGTTTCTTTTACACTTTTTAGGCCATAGTTTTGGAACTTATTCAGGTTCAGCCAATGTTTATATAAAGGATATTATATGTCAAGCTTTATGCTGAATGCTTTTACAAGTATAAGTTTATTTAATGCATATCAATAAGTTTATTATTGACTCTTTAAAAATAAAGAAACTGAGGGTCAGCGAATATAAGTAATGTGCCTTTGTCCTTACACAATAATGATGCAGCTGGGATTTAAGCCCTTTCTATTCTTAATCACTTGGAAATTTCCCATTCAATTCTATTTATATTTTCTATTTCTTTCATATGGCCTCAGTATATTAGTCTTTGGAATGAATTTATTTAAAATATAAAGTAATCTAATCATAGCATTTCACTACTATGTCTATAGCAGTAATATTTCTCTAATTTTAAAACTAAGACTAGAAAAAGGGCAAGTTCCAGTTCTGATAGCAGCAGACTCTCCCTATGATAATTATATAAATCTCAACAACTATTTTTTAAAATCGAATATATAGACCTCCCCACAAATTAACAAGGATAAATAAGATTCAACCAACACTATCAAGTACATATTTAAGGAAAAAATATCAATATTACAAAAAATTCTTCAGAAAATAGAAGAGAGAGTACATCCCAATTTGTTTTGAGGGCAGTATAAATTTGCTTTTTTTAAATACGTAACCTTTATTATACACTTTTTCTATCACCGTTTAGTCCCCAGCAGTCACCACACTGTCGTCCATGTCAATGGGTGCTTTTTCCTTTTGAGACCAGTATAATTGATACTAAAATCTGAAAAATGATATAAGAAAAGGAAATTACAGGTAAATACATCTCCTAAATATCAATGCAAAATTCCCTAACAATATATTAGCATATCAAATTGTTTGACTAACAGAAAGATTAACGCACTATTAGCAGATAAATTTATCCAAAATGCAAGACATTTAAAGTAAATCAATGTAAAACACCAAAATCATGGAGTAAAAGAGAAAAATTATACAATTGGCTCAATTGATTCATAAAAAGCATTTGACAGAATACAGCCCCATTCAGGATAAACAAGTTTCAGCAAATTACAAAGAGAAGGGCATCTATAATTAGCATAATTTCTATATCCCAGCAACAAAAAATGGAAATTAAAATAAAAATGTGTATAATAGCATTAAACATATAAACTACATAAGAGGTACATTTAACAAAACATCTGTAAATCCTGTACAGTTAAAACCACACATTTTACTCAGAGAAATCAAGGCCGAAACAAGTGAAAAGACATGCCACGTACATGTCTTTTGGAAGACTCAAAATCGCTAACGATGCCAGCTCTCCCCAAATTGATTTATGCAGGGTGCTGCAAAAGGAGGTTTACAGTTGTGACTATGCAAAACACAGTTTATTCTTGTATTCTTATGTATTAATTATTGTGTTAGTTTTCCATACAAGCAACTATAAACCTACTTTTGCCCAACCCTGTAGATTCAATGCAACCCACTGAAAATTGCAGTAGGCTTATTTGTAGATATTGACAAGCTGATTCTGAAATTTTTATAAAATTGCAAAGGGTCCATAAAAGGCAAAAGAATTTGAAAAGGAATAACAGTGTTAAACAGGACTCTTACTATGTGATTTCAAGACTTATAATAGGCCACAGTAATAAGACAGTGTGGTGTTGGTATCAAGATATGCAAATAGATGAATGAAACGGAACTGAGACCAGAGATAGACCTACACATAACTGGCTTTGACAAAACTGCCAAGTTAATGCAGTGGAAAGTCTTTTTAAAAGGTGTGCTAGAACACTTGCAGAAACACATGGAAAAAAATGAACCTCGATTACTACCTCACACTATACACAAAACTTAATTCAAAAATGAATAATAGACAACCTTAAAAGCTAAAAATGTTAGGCTTCTATTAAAGACATGCAGGAAATCTTGAATGTCTTTATCACCTGGAGTAGGCAAAGGTTTCTTAGAGGGACACAAACAATATTACATGTAAAAAGAAAGAATGAATGATATTTTATCAAAGTTTTGATTTCATCTTCATCAAAAGACACCATTAAGAAAATGTAAAAGCAAGCCACATGCCAGGAGGAAATATTTGCAATACACATCTAACAAAAGCCTCATATCCAGAATATATAAAGTATTTCCACAATTCAATAACAAAGAGGCACTCCAATTTTTTAAATGGGCAAAAGGACTTGAACTGGAACATCACAGAGGAAGACATACAAATGGCCAATAAACACAAAAAAAGTTCCTTACATTATTGTTTTTGAGGGAAAAGCAAATTACAACCATAATAAAATATACTACATACTTAGTCAAATGGATGAAATCAAAGCCTTAGACAACAGTTGACAAGAATGTGGAGCAACCAGAATGGTGATCTTTTGAAGATGACTGTGAACGAGTACAACCAGTTTGGAAAAGATTGGGCAGTTTTTTATAAAATCAAACACATTCCTACCCTATGACCCAGTAATGCTACTTCTTTGGATTTACTCAACAGAAATTATAATATCCATGAAAAGATATGCACAAGAATATTCCTACCAGCTTTCTTCAAGCTCACTAACATGGAATCCTTTCAAATGTCCATCAACAGTAGAATGGATAAACAAATTGTGATATATTCATACTATAAAATACTACTTAACAATTTTAAAAAGAACAAATATTAGTCCTGGCTGGTGTGGCTCAGTGGATTGAGTGCTGGCCTGTGAACCAAAGGGTCACCAATTCAATTCCCAGTCAGAGCACATGCCTGGGTTGCAGGCCAGGTCCCCAGTAGGGGGCATGTGAGAGGCAACCACACATTGATATTTTTCTCCTTCTCTTTCTCCTTCCCTTTCCCTCTCTCTCAAAATAAATAAATAAAATATTTTAATAAAAATGAAGCAATATTACATACAACAATATGGATGAATCTCAGCATTATTCTGAGTGAAAGGAGTCAGTCACAAAATAGATCTGCCGTGATGTACAAGAATAGGCAAATCTATGTACTGTAACAGAAATTAGGACAGTCGTTATCTCTAAGAGGAGGGCTAAACTGGAAGGAAGCACAGGGGACTTTTCTGGGGAGATGGAAATGTTCATTAATCACGATGTTTATATTGGTGTATTCTTTTATCAGAACTTAACAAATCATTCACTAAAGATGTGAGCATTTTTCCTGTATGTAATTTTCTACCTCAAAAAAAAAAGACAACAATTTGAGACTGATTGCTAGATAATTAAAAGTTCACAGTATGCTTTGAATTTTATTAACTCTAATAAAATACATTTTATTGTACATTGGATATTTAATATAAATCAAGAATCTTACACATTAATCAAAAATTGGTTTAGCACATTCCTCTGGTGTAATGCATCTTCACACACTGGCCCTACGTGGCTCCACTTTCCCCTACCACATTGGTAGTAAATAAGTGAAGGCTATGGAGGCTCTTTTGCAGATTAGAGCTCTACTTTCAAAATACTTGACCTCTTTATAGTGGTTCCTTATTTCTAGAACACATTTTTCCTAATGTGCAATGTTTATGCAAGCATGTCTCTAATATAGAGAGCTACCTGTCATTATTTAAGTGAAATATGACCTGTTGCTTGCAGTTAGATTTAAATGTAAAGTCAAACTTGAACAAAATATTGAGACTAGTTAATTTCTACCAAAAGCCCTATTTTAGCCAATACAAATGGGAAAAGTGAGTCAACAAAATTATATATTTAAGATGTGCAGTAAATAAGGAATTTTGATTTGGTTTGGAGTGTAGAGAAAAGGTAGTAAAGCTGGTAACAACCTCAAATTACTGATCCTCCATTTTTACTGAGTTCCACAGTAGGTCATTTTTAATTATATGCAGCTTCTTTCTAAACAGCAGACACTCTTGTTCCTGTAATAACTGACGGGGCAAAAACCTTTGCTCTTCTGGCATTGCATTTTACAGAATCGACTGAAACGTTAATACAGTTAGACTTATGGGTGTTAAGCATGATGTCATAGTGTGGTTGTGTTGTTCTTGACTTGAATGACCTGTTCCAAACAGCGAACCAAAGAGGCCTAGTAATGACCCCATGTAGAGTCAGACCCTGTGGGTGTACTTTCTCTTTTTACTTTAGGGGTTTTTGGAACTAACTCCCCAATCCAAAGCAGGGAGTCTGGGCTCTTTCCTCAGCAGAACTGAAAGTAATCAACCTATGTAAGAACTTCCTCCTTACCTACGGAAAGTAGGATATACGTCAGAAGTTGTCTTTCTGTTTTTTATAGATGCACATACTAAAGAGCCAACTGGCAGTGTGGGGTTCGCAAAGCCACAGAACAAAGCAGAGACAGGCAACAATTACGCTTCATCTTCCTGTTCCTTGCTCACTGTGTTATTTTTCATTTCGTTAGACAAATGTATTCTAGTCCCTTGATGTGAGTGCCTTTGGGCCAATGTTAAAATCATTATAAAAGGTTCTGTCTGGCCCTGAAACTAGAAAACAAGGAAAAGAGGTATATTTTTAGTTCAAATAAATGCAATGCAATTAGAAAAATATGTGATAAAAATATATAACTTTCTTACCAATCTAATCAGGTTAACTTTTCAAACAGTCACTCAACAAAGTAGTTTTAAGATGATCTTCCTGTTTTAAAGTAACTTCGAATCTAGTTATAAGGACAAAATATACACATTGGAGATCTTGAATGAAGTCACAGTGTGAGGCTCAAATAACAGGACACATCTGTAAAGAAGGTGTTCCAAATCAATAAATGTGCCAGAGGTTATCACTAATTAAGATGACCGTGTAAAATTTGAGAAGGAAACCGAATATCTAGGAAGAATTGACTCCTGTTTTTAACAAGTGCCTGTTTGGGTGTCAGGTCAGCCCGTTAACCGATGTGCGGGTTTTCACGCCTGTGGAAAGCGCACGTGGGCTCTTGGCAGTCTGTGATGAGCTACAGCTCTTCGGTGAATGCATGCGTTTAACCGCCGCAGCCACCTATGACTATGATCCCAATGTATTTCAATCAGTTCTTTTCCTACTTTGTCTCTCTTTACTCTGTGACCCTGAGGACATGAATTGTGATTTAACAATAATCAACTTTTATTAAGCTCTTACTAATACCAAATACTTTAAATTTCAAGTTCTTTGCATATATTAACTCATGCATTCCTAGTAACCTAATAACATAAGTATTACCCCATATTTACAGATGAGAAAACTGAGGCATGAGGAACATACCCAGAAGGTGTATGTGGCAGACCCGAGATATGAAGAAAGGCCGTCTGCTTCTAAAGCTCATGTGTTAATCCCTACACTGTACCATGTCTTGTCTTAGTATCATTTGTGCCTAAAATACTGGCCCACATAGTATCACTGGCTAGATGAACACGTGGATGATGAGTAATTTCTGTAACTGTAAAGTTCTGGAAAGGTGTACCAGGATTAATTCAACCATTATTGGAGCAACTCCAGAAAGAGTTACTTGATGCAGAAGGACACAGAACACAGAGATGTCCCCAGAAACTGCAATGCGTCCCCAGTCAGCAGATGCCCTCAGACTTTCAGTCCCTCCTCCGTTCCCTCCGATAGCTATGTACTGCACTGTGTTTTAGCCTGGATGATTGTTAAAGCTCCTTGCAAGTCATAGAAACTCCTCAAACTTGCTCAAGTATTAACTATCAAGAAAAATCTTGTTGGTACAAAGGGAAGAAAATGTTTTGGGAGTGGAGGAAAAACCAGTTTCCAAAGAATGGAGTGTGGCCTGCGCAGTCCCAAATGTGTCTGCTGCAAGTATGTTGCATTTATGCTTTTGAATGTTATAAGATAACTGTCACCTAAGGATTTATTTATTTGTTGCTCATAGGAAGCTGAACAGTACTCAAAATGAAGCAGTGCTTAACACTCCTCATTCAAACAGGCAGTGGCCTGTCGGTGCCAACAACACTTTTCCGGTCGTGATCCCAAGGGCTCTGGCCCGAACCAAAGCTTTGTGCCTTTCTTTTGAATACGTTAATCATTAATTCATTTATTCATTTTCATATGTGTGCATACACACATATATACGCACATATATATATATGCATTCATTTAGAAACCGTCTCTTCTTTGCTTTCTGTTTGCCAAGGCAAGTCCTGGGCAGGGGGTACACAGTAGGGAGCAGACAGGCTCAAACCATGGCATCTTGAAGTTTAGAGTTTAGTGATATCAATATATAAATGTGTCTTAGTGAATATTCATATATGTCATATGTAATTCTTAGGCCCTTAATTACTGAGAATTACTGAGGCCTGTTCTCTCATTTGTAACTAGCCTGGCCTTTCTCATGATGAAATGACACTTAATGTACATGAAACCCCCCTTTAAGTGTAAAAACTTAACTCAGAAATAGTATGTAGTCATTTGCTCGGTTAACAGAAATAGATAGTGATGGCAGCTGGAGCAATGGAATGTTTCAGCAGCGTTAGGAGGCAGTCTGGTAGGGCACAAGGGGCATGGCTTTTCAGAGAATGACATCTGAGTTTGGATTCAGACAATACCACACACTGGCCATGTCTTCTTGGGCAAGTTACACAAGTGCCTTGAATCTCAATTTCTTCATCTCTAAGAAGAAAATCATACCTGCTTTGCAAGTGTTTTTGAGGACCAGGGTGAGTTTCTAAACCACCTGATATAGTTCAGTCTTCAGTGAATGCCGGCTGCTGTTTTCGGACTCTTGAACTATTCAGGAGTTAGGTATTAGGACTCTTAGCTTTCCTAGGCTTCCTCCTTCTTTCCTTTCCTCTCTTCCCCATGGTCCTACCACTCTCTGCATCTATTTAGCCATCCCCTGACCTTACAGTCACCCACTACCGCTCCACAGTCAAAGCATGTCTTCCCAGCTGGTATTCCACACTCCATGGGTAGCCTTCTTGTTTTTTCCAATAAAAATCAATGTCTCTCATCCCATCCCCATGGGGTTCTATTTTCTGTGTGGGTATGGAGGCCTGATATTATTATCCCAGGAATAAATCCAATTGGTTTATTTGTTGAGCACTAAGCACATGCCAGGTATTTTATCCCTACTATATTTCTACAAGGCAAATATTATTTCCATTTTATAGACAGGCAGGACGTTATCCCAAATTCACACAGTAGAAAGTGGTGCAACTGGCATCTGAACTCTTTCTGCCAAATCCAACATCTAGTGACTCCCTGCAGACAAGGTGAACCCTAGTTATAAAGAAATACAACCCTTAGTTGTAGCACTAGCAAGCATTTTTAGGGACTTTATTTTAAGAAATGCATGACCTTGCTAAAAGTAAATTCATAAAATTGTCAATTAACCAACATTTATTGAGCACCAGCATTTACTGAACAGTTACATGCCAGTGACTGTTCTAGATGTTTAGCATACACAGATGGATAAACATGGTTTTGACCAAAGGTGTTCATGTAAATGAGGAAGGGGAGGTAGGGGGAATAGGCAGGTGATTATGAACAGAAGGAAGAAATAGAGTGTTTTTGGTCTGTGGTCAGGAAACCACGGATGCAGAGGGCCGACTTAAATTATACATGGATTTTCTACTGCGTGGGTGGTCTGTCCCCCTAACCCACTGTTGTTCAGGAGTCAATCCTAATTAGTTCAGCCTGGGTAGGGGATGGCATAGTCAGGGCCTAGTTACGTGTTGGCTTTGGTGGAGCATGCTCACAGGCAGAGAACGGAGGAGGGGTGCATCAGATATAAAGTAAACAGCATGATGAGGTGACAAAGCTATAAAAAGATAGGAGTTATTTGAAGGGACCACAAGAAGGAATGTGAATAGATAGAACAAAATATTCATGGGGGGAATGAGAGATGAGAATAAGGAGGTATGTTGGGGTGAGGCAAGATGGTAGAAATGTCCTCGATACTATACTGATGATGTACCTGGACTTGGGCCTGTAACCTGTGGGCAGCCATAGAAAGTCTGTGTTTTCCAATAATGATTCTGATGATGGATATGTTAACTCACCTTATTGTGGTAATCATTTTGCAGTCTCTATGTTTACCAGATCATCCCATTGTACACCTTAAACTCACACAAGGTTACATGTCAATTATATCTCAACAAGACTGGAAAAATAAAAATGAAATAATGACTCTGTATAAGTATCAGTTAACCCCATTGTGTTAGCTTATGGTTCCTAAAATACCACAGATCAAATAATGGCTTTCTCTGGATCTGCCACAGGTAAAAGCTTGGTATAGCTCTATCTAAATGAATGACAGGACTTAATTCTGAACCATGGCTTCGTGTTATAAGGCACCACATTATGGATCCATAAATAATATGAATGAATTATTGCGGTCCCTGTGCTAACTTTATCTATGATGTAGAAGTTACACTATCCATTAAAGCAGTCCTAGAAAGAAAACCAAGAAAGTCCCATTTGCCAAAAGACACCAAATTTTCTTCTGCACTGCCACCAGTTTTTTTGTCCATCATGAGTTCTATTTTAAGCTATAACTTTCCTAAATCAGATGCTAGTTTTAGGAGCTAAGCATCAGTAGCTCTGGCATGGCCTGGAGTCTTCCTCAATCCAGCAATGAAACTGAAATGAAAATAGAATTATGGAAAGGGCAGATGCAGTATCTTATATCACTTTTATTACATTATATTTTAGCAGCTGAGACAGGAGGGGAGAATATTATAGAATCAGCTTGCTGCAGTCGCGCCTATAATTATATTTTTCCTTGATAAGGCATGGGCAAAGGGCCCACCAAAATATTGATGCGAAACTTGATCTCCCAGTGCTGTGGATTTCTCCAGGCCTTGGATTGAGACTGAGAGGTTTTGGAAGTGCTTGGCAGCTGTAGTAAATTCAGGAGCTGGAGGCAAGGAACAATTCCTCTAGCACAAGCCCAAAGTCAATATATTATTATAACTACAAAAGGGACTCCTCACTGTACTTTTATACTCTTGATTGGCTCCTGTCCAGCGCATGTGTCTTATGTAGGTGTAAACATACACTTTACACAATATTTGGGGGGAAGGTTGGGAGCCTTATAATGTTTTCATGTTGTTTTATATTTAGGGATAAGTGTGTTCTTTATAAATAGAGATGCTCATTCTGAAGATCTCCGTAAACAAGTGGCACTAAAAACTGTGTGCCCCATGCTATCACATATTTTGAGTTTTGCTCTCTCTTGCTATCTTTTCTATAAGTACCAGTCCAATTTACCTTTTTCAAAAAAATATTTGTTGCAATATGGACATATAAGATAAATCCAGGAGGGACCCAGCCATGTAATATGAAAGGTAGAGATATTTATTGAAGAAGATACAAGGTACAAGAAACACTGTACGTAGGAATGATGCCTCAGTCCCCTTCAAAGTAGGCACCTTGAGACCTCACACAGTTCTCCCAATTGCTGTCAGCTGCCCCATCATATTTTCCTGAATTTCATCGACAGTGATTCCCTTTCAAAGGTGATTTTAGATTGGGGAAAAGCCAGAAGTCACTGAGCACCAAATCTGGGCTGTAGGGAGGTTGAGTCACCTGGGCAATTTGATGTTTTGCCAAAAAACCCTGCATAAGACGTAATGCACCAGCAGGTGTATTGTTGTGATGAAGCTGCCAGTCACCAGTTGCCCATAGCTGTGGCCTTCTGAGTCATCGAGATAGTTCCTGGGAAGGAGTGTTCTAGCTTAGTGCAAAATTTGATGTAGATTTGAAGCTCTACTCACTCAGTCATTTTGAATGTGATGGCCATACAGTACACAGGCTCACTCAAGGGTATCCCCTGACTAGTACAGTAAAGTCATCATTGTTCATGGATGCACATTCCAGCCCACTTTCCTTGGCTGCCAGGTTACATCAATGTCACAGAAACCATTCTCATTATATTAACAATAGCTTGGCTTTTTCCAACAGACCTCATACAGCAAGAGCAGAGTTTGCTGAGGACTACTCAAAATCATTACGAATTAGAGCCTCTACAGTTATTTCTGCAGGCAAAGCTATAAGACATTGTACACTCATGACATCGTATGGCACATGGAAATGCCTGAGGTCACTGTGACAGACAGGAAGCTGCTGGCAGAGTGAAAGCGTACGTTTAAGAACCAGACATAACTGAATTAAAAATCCCATCGCCGGCACATCTGAGCTGCATGAGTTTAATGAGTATCTGAGTTTCTTTCATTATCTGTGAGAATGTGAGGAAAAAAATGAGATTATACAGGTTCCAGCACAAATAATGCCCCTTTATATTACAAAATGTTTTATTACAAAATCCTAAGCATGTAATTCTGTAACATAACAATATCACACTCAAGCACACCATATGACATTTTAGGTGAAATGTTCAAACTGCTGTTCACCTCGTGTGAGGCACTCACGTACCCTACCGACCACACTGAAGCAAGTCTTCCTTCTGCCGGACACTGTATACGTGAAGCACCCAACCGTAGCCGGCACCTAGCAGGAGCCTCAACAATACATATTTTCCCCTATCTTCCCTTATTTTTCCACCTGAGAATAAGATTACTTGTGCATGAATGGACAGGATGTCAGGAAATTTACATCACAAATTATCTAGTAAGTAAGGGATCTGGTTACTAAGGTTTATAATTAGCTTCAGGTGTGATTTTTAAAAATGTTGCCATCTGTTTATAGCATGCCATCTTTGCAAAAACAACTTGAGACAGCTTTCCAAATTAGGCATGCAATAAACTTGATCAAATTATAGTAGAGAGAAAAGATAAGGAAACATGGACCAAATATTCTAACCTAGTCGCTGTAACTGAGTACAGTATTTGGCCAGGAAAGGTCCTTGGAAATTTCCATTATATGTACCCTCCATTAAAACAAAAAAGGAAAGATGAAAATTCATGCAAGGAGACAGAGTTTAGCCTGGTATTCAAAAAATTTCTTACTTGGGTAATTTTATTGTGACTACTTAGAGGCATTGTTGATTTTAATATAATAGGTGACGTTCTTAATTCAGACCTTTGAGACTCCAGCTAGTTCAGTCAGACCAGAGTACGGCAGTAGGGTATACTGACTATGTGCAGGTCCTAGACTGGAGGCCTTAACTCTGAAAATCAATTAGCTTCATAACCAACCCAGGGAAGACACTACGGTAGAATAAAGATTTCCTATGCTTTGAAATGGAACCAACCTAGGTTCTCATATCCAGCTCTGCTACTTATTATTCCTTGAATCCTTAGACATATTTGCTTAAGCTCTCAAATCATTGTAAATAGGGAATGGTGATACCTAGTTTTTAGAGTGTTAGTGAGCATGTAGTGAAACAAAATAAGTCTCTGCCTCTGGTCCCAGCAGTGCCGTTGCGTTTCTTGTCTAAGTTTGTGTTGTAAACCCCTGACTTAGGTTCCATGTGTCCTTCTGTTGGGGATCCCCCAAGACAGAGGTGCTGTGAGGCATCACCTCCTTAACAAATGCCTGTGCACATGCACGCACACATGCAGAATCAGTCCTTGTATGTTCGAATCATGAAGACTTTATTTCTTTAAAAATTTTTTATTGTTCAATTACAATTGTCCCCATTGTCCCCCCATTACTCTGACCTGCCTTACCCAGCCCCACATCCCACATTCAAAAATTTATTTCTATTCTGCCTGTTTAAAGTGATGCTGTTTCTACTTTAATTCTGAAATTATACCCTATATCATTGGCTAGTTTGTAACTTTGAAGTTCTTAGTCCTAATAGCAGTAAATACCTAGTCAACATTTTGTTTTTTAACATTTAACATATTTACAAATCATTTTCTAATTTAACCAGTTTATCTAGCTAATTTCAGCATTTCTTCAAAATTCACATGGCAGATAGAATGATCTTCAACAAATAGAGTCTGTTATCAATTTGAGTTACAAGACTAAGGCTTGAAAAAACACAAATACAATAGAATTATATTACCTTGCTCTTTCGTTTTTTTATTTGGTTGTTATTTAAAGCTACCCCTGCTAAGTGTTCTCTCCTCCAATTCTTTATTTAGAATATTTTATATTTTTTTATTAGCCAAGAAAAATCCTCATGCATGTAACAGCATCTATATATTTTATAGAATTACTTACATATAATACATAATAAAAGATCTTGATAACTTAAACTCTCAGTAACCTGAAGTTTCTATGACACATTTTGAAAATCTGTCAAGAGGTGATTCCCATAACAGACTTGTGGAAGAAAAATCTTTTTATTATGAAGCTGTTGTCCTAATGAGAAATGGGGTACATACTTATATATTTTTTGTACTGAACATATTCATGAAATTGTTGGGTTATCAGTTACTACAGCACAGTGAAAATACTCACTGGGAATGCAATATATTCCAGTCCTCATACTGGAGTCACCACATGTTGTAATCTGTACAAAAGTATCGCACAGGTTTGGTTACTATAACCAAATTTTCTGAGGACAGATGACCCTGTGATAAAAAGAACAGATTCTGGACCCTTTGTGCATTGTAAGACCTAGTTCAAAAGAATTTCCCAGTTCACTGTCACTGTTAAATAACCTCATAGCTTTCCCATTCTAGAACCAGGTATTCTAAAAACAAACCTTCAAAAATAAAAATCTGAATATTGATACCATACCTCTATGAGGTGGTATTAAAAATATGTCAGTGATGATAGACTTCCAAAGCATGTAGATGTACTGCCATATTTTAAAAGATTATTTTGTACCTTCAGACTTTTAAAAAGTATATTTGATTGATTATACTATTATAGTTGTCTGAGTTTTTCTCCCCCTTTATCTCCCTCCACCCTGCACCCCCCTCCCTCCAGCATTCCTTCCTCCCTTAATTCATGTCCATGAGTTGTACCTATAAGTTCTTTGGCTTCTCCAATCCCTGTGCTATTCTTAACCTCCCCCTGTCTATTTTGTACCTACTAATTATGCTTCTTATTCCCTGTACCTTTTCCCCCCATTCTTCCCCCTGCCACTCCCCACTGATAACTATCCATGTGATCTCCATTTCTGTGATTCTGTTCCTGTTCTAGTTGTTGGCTTACTTTGTTTTTGTTTTTGTCTTTTAGATTCAGTTGTTGATAGTTGTAAGTTTGTTGTCATTTCACTGTTCATAGTCTTGATCTTCTTCTTTTTCTTAGATAAGTCCCTTTAACATTTCATATAATAAGGGCTTGGTGATGGTGAACTCCTTTAACTTGACCTTATCTGAGAAGCACTTTATCTGCCTGACCTTATCTGAGAAGCACTTTATCTGCCCTTCCATTCTAAATGATAGCTTTCCTGGATACAGTAATCTTGGATGTAGGTCCTTGCCTTTCATGACTTGGAATACTTCTTGCCAGCCCCTTCTTGCCTGCAAGGTCTCTTTTGAGAAATCAGCTGATAGTGTTATGGGAACTCCTGCACCTTCAGACTTTTATAGAGTAATAGGATAGTTGACTGGAAGATTTGCCTGAATAAATTTGGTAAGTTACAGAAATTTTTCCACAAAAAGAAAATTCTGGTCCCCTGATTTTACCATCTGTAAAAATGACTAAATTGACTATAGATATGTGGTCAATAAGAGAAACTAATCAACCTAGCATTAATGGAAAAATGTGTGAAGTCTCTAAGACACAGTCTCATATGATAAACAGGTTCAAGTTTATTACATCTTATAAACCATAATTAACTGGAATTTAGCAATTTACCTATACCTTATACCAAAACTTATGCTATAGGGTTTAAATAAAGTCTGGTAAGATGCCTAAAGAATTTGTGTTCTGGGTAGCTGGATCTGGAAAAGAATTTAGAGTTGCCTTTGGAAAGAGATTGTTTTATTTTGTAAGACAGGCTATAGGAAATTTTAAGCAGCTTATAAGGATTAATCAAGATGTTTAAACATTTTGCTTTTAGGAGGAAGTCATAATTTCATTTTTTTTTAACCACAAGCAACAGTTTTTCTACTCAAAGAACTGTCAGCCTTGTGCACATATTAGACCTGAGCTGAAATGGAAAACAAATGGTCTGGATAACTGAAGTTACTCAAGAAACATACTTCGATATTTCATTTTTTGTGAAGTGTAATAAAATGGCTTAGAATGGTCAGAAAAAAAAACAGTATAAAATTTAAGAAATTATCTGCATGGCTAAATATTTAAAAGCAAAACCATGTGGTTTATACCAAATTCTACACATGATACGATCTTTTATTTCATGAAACGTTTCATTTTTAATTCAGCTCAAGATCTCCTTTTATAGATAGTTGAAGTGATTTGACCAGACTTGCATGTTAATTCAAATATTGGACTAATTTTAGATTTCTATCTTTGTCTATTCTTTTTTAAAATATATGTATTGATTATGCTATTACAGTTGTCCCATTTCCCCCCTTCACTCCACTCCATCCTGCCCACCCCCTCCCTTCCACATCCCCCCCCCCCCCCCGCCCCATATAATTCATGTCCATGGGTCCTACATATAAGTTCTTTGGCTTCTACATTTCCTATACTATTCTGACACTCCCCCTGTCTATTTTCTATCTACCACTTATGCTACTTATTCCCTGTACCTTTCCCCCCTCTCTCCCCCTCCCACTCCCCTATTGATAACCCTCCATGTGATCTCCATTTCTGTGGTTCTGTTCCTGTTCTAGTTGTTCGATTAGTTTGCTTTTGTTTTTGTTTTAGGTGTGGTTGTTAATAAGTGTGAGTTTGCTGTCATTTTTACTGTTCATATTTTTTATCTTCTTTTTCTTAGATAAATCCCTTTAACATTTCATATAATAAAGGCTTGGTGATGATGAACTTAACTTGACCTTATCTGAGAAGCACTTTATCTGCCCTTCCATTCTAAATGATAGCTTTGCTGGATAGAGCAATCTTGGATGTAGGTCCTTGCCTTTCATGACTTGGAATACTTCTTGCCAGCCCCTTCTTGCCTGTAAGGTCTCTCTTGAGAAATCAGCTGACAGTCTCATGGGAACTCCTTTGTAGGTAACTGTGTCCTTATCCCTTCCTGCTTCTAAGATTTTTCTCCTTCTCCTTAATCTTGGATAATGTAATTATGATGTGCCTTGGTGTGTTCCTCCTTGGGTCCAGCTTCTTTGGGACTCTCTGAGCTTCCTGGACTTCCTGGAAGTCTATTTCCTTTGCCAGATTAGGGAAGTTCTCCTTCATTATTTGTTCAAATAAGTTTTCAATTTTTTGTTCTTCCTCTTCTCCTTCTGGCACCCTTATAATTCAGATGTTGGGATGTTTCAAGATGTCCTGGAGGTTTCGAAGCCTCTCCTCATTTTTCTGAATTCTTGTTGCTTCATTCTTTTCTGGTTGGATGTTTCTTTCTTCCTTCTGGTCCTCACCATTGATTTGAGTCCCAGTTTCCTTCCCATCACTATTGGTTCCCTGTACATTTTCCTTTGTTTCTCTTAGCATAGCCTTCATTTTTTCATCTAATTTGTGACCAAATTCAGCCAATTCTGTGAGCTTCCTGATAACCAGTGTTTTGAACTGTGCATCTGATAGGTTAGCTATCTCTTCGTTGCTTAGTTGTATTTTTTCTGGAGCTTTGATCTGTTCTTTCATTTGGGCCATTTTTTTGTCTTGGTGCACCTTTTTTGTAAAGGGGCAGAGCCCTAGGTGTCCACCAGGTCTGGGTAACGCTGGTCGCTGAGCTCTGACACTGTATGTGGAGGAAGGGCCGAGAGGGAGCAATGGTGCTTGCTCCACTCTCTGCGGGATTTGAGTCACTCCCTCAGCTACCCACAATCAAATTGGGCCCCTCTGTTGCTGATTCCCAAGTGGGTGGGCTTGTGCAAGCTCTATGCCCCTGTGGGTCTCTCCAATGACCTCTCCTGTGAGGCTGGGAGTTTCTCCCACTGCCTCCTCAACCCCCATGGGTGTTTTCAATCAGAGGTTTGAGGCTTTATTTCCCCCGAGCTGGAGCCCTGGGTTGTGCGGTCTGTTTCACTCCCCCACCATTCCTCCCAGTTTATCTATGTGTGAATGTGGGGTCTCAGGGTCTGCCAGCCGCCACCTTGCCAAGACTCCTCTCTGCCCTGGCTGCTCATCTCTGCCCCTCCTATCAGTCTGGATGAATGTTTCTTCTTTATCTCCTTGGTTGTCCAACTTCCAGACAATTTGATTTTCTGTCAGTTCTCGTTTTTTGTTTTTAAATTGTTGTTGTCCTTCTTTTGGTTGTGCAAGGAGACACAGTGTGTCTACCTATGCCTCCATCTTGGCCGTAAGTCTCTTTGTCTATTCTTAAATAAATAGAAGCCCTGGCTGTTGTAGCTCAGTGGATTGAGTGCCGACCTATGAACCAAAGGATCACTGTTTCCATTCCCAGTCAGGGCACGTAACTGGGTTGCAGGCCAGGTCCCCAGTGTGGGTCACGTGAGAGGCAACCACACATTGATGTTTCTCTCCCTCTCTTTCTCACCCTCTCACCCTCTCTAAAAATTAATTAATTAATTAATTTTTAAAACATAAATAAATAGACGATTATGTTTGTAGAGATGCACATCTTGTTGGAAATGTGTAGGAGCAGCAGAAACTCTAATAATGTTGATAAAACCACCACTTATATAAATCTCACTGTATGCCAGGCACTGTATTTCAAGGCCTTTATTTTTATACTTTTAATTTATGAGTTACCGTATTTTTTGGACTATAAGATGCACTCCCCCCCCACCAAATCTGGGAGAAAATGGGGGTGTGTCTTATAGTCTGAATGTAGTTTACATTTACATTGGTGAAATATTATGCTATTTGTGCTATTAAATATTTTACCACATTTTTTGCTTCAAATTTTTTTTTCCTATGTCAAATATTAATTCACCATAAAGACTTGGTTTTATTTTTGGGCTCTGTATTCTGTTCCATTGATCTATGTGCCTGTTTTTATGCCAGTACCAGGCTGTTTTGATTATAATGGCCTTGTAATACAGTTTGATATCAGGTATTGTGGGGGTCGGGTGGAGGGATGGGGAGAAAATGCGGACAATTGAAACTGAATAAAAATAAATTAATTAATTAGAAATAAAAGAAAAGAAAAGAAAAAGAAAAATATTTTTTCCCTATTTTCCTCCTTTAAAATGTAGGTGCATCTTATGGTCTGAAAAATATAGTAATGTAGAGGTTATCTCCATTATTTCTTTTCCATTAGTGTCCTCATTTTACACATGAGGAAATTGAGACACAGTGAGTCTATGTAGTTTATCCAAGGTCACACTCCTATAAAGTAGCACAGTCAGAATTTAGACCCAGTCCAGCAAGTTTTAGAGTCTGCTTAACTCTTACCTACCACACTATGAGCCAAAGTTTAGAAACTGCTGTATAGGATGAGTACACTTAGCAAATAGTTTTAGTATGGTGCTAATCGCTGGTGCTGCAGTTCATAGAATGACTTCCCTTTGGGTGGTTTGATTTGACTATAGCATCTTAGAGAGACATCTGAAAACATAATCACAAAGAGCAGTAGAAGTGCTGAGTATGTTATTGAACATTGGGAAGTGGCCAAACTCCTCCCCAACCAAATGGAAAGGTAGACTCCACCTGGGCTGGGCTCTAGAAGCTTCAAGTGTGGGGATGGGCAACTCCTGATGTGGTTTTGGGAGTGGGACAAAGGTGAAGGAGCACAAGAAGAAAGATTATTCAGGATACTGAGTCCCGACAGCAATAATCATACAACTATAATCACTATAAGTGCATGGTTGACTACCTCAACTGGACCCTCGATGCTGCCTAGTGACTCTGTCATTTTCCATGGTTGGCTTTCTCTCCCTGGTGTTCCACAGTGAATACCTTGTTCTTTTTCTGATCTCTTCAAACTATTGGCCCCCAACTCATCTACCTCACTGTCAGCACAGAGAAAATAACCATCAGCCAGAAACCCCCTCGGTCTCTAGCTACCAACCCACAGATTTCCTCCATGAGCGTTCACCCCAGCTACTCTCCAGCCTGCGTCCTCCCTCCTGTCAGCACCTGGCTTTCTATTTCCACTCAGGACCCGATTCCTTCCTGCCTCCTCACAGACCTCATGTAACTGATTATGCATTTTTTCTTCTACCTAAATCCCTACTCTCTGCTGGCTCCTTCCCATGAGCATTTAAAGATGTTCAAGGCTCTCTGCTTGTTTAAAAAACCACCCCTTCTTTCATCTCACAGCTTCCTCCATCTTATGCCCCAGAGTCTGGCCATCACAATCAGACATTTTTAGAGAATTGTCTTCACCTACTGTATCCACTACCTCACTTCCTGGTAGCAATTAACCCTTTGAAACCTGGATTTTCTCTCTCCCACATTGCTGAAATCCCCTAGCCAGGTAGCAGTGCTCCTGGTTGATTTACCCAGTGGACATGTCAATGCTGATGTTACTCATCTTCCCTTCATGTGGCTGATCACTTCCTTCTTGAAATATATCAGTGACCTTGGAGGATAGACAAGTAAACAGAGGAGTTTTACACTTCCCAACACCACTGATTTCTTGATTTTATTCTGGCTTCCTGGTTGCATTCTTCTCATGTTATTGGCAGTAACTTCTTTGCCCATTCTGGGAGAGTTTCCTAGATTCTGTCTGAGACTACCTTCTCCTCTTACTCTACACTTTCCTTGTGTCAATTTTATAAACGTTTAATTATCACCTAGATGTGTACTATTCTTGAATCTATATATTTAACCTAGATATTGATCCTGAATTATAAATCCAAACATATGTCCTACTGACTCACAGTTCTAAGTATACATCACACTCACATATCCCAAGCTTAAGTCACAATCTTCTCATACCCTTTTAAATCATCTTCCTCTTCCCATTTGCTATGACCCTAGTATTTAGCAAGTTCTATTGAGTCTAATTACCTGTCTTTCAAATTTGTTCACTTTTTCTCCATACCCACCACCTCTGCTGTCACTACCCCAGGCCAGACTCCCACCATCTCTCAACTGGCTGACTACTGCAGTCTCCTACCCAGTCTGGTGTGCTTAGGGTCCATTCCAGCACTGCAGCCAGGATAGTCTGTCTGAAATACAAAATAGAGCATTTCAGTTCTTATTTCAAACATTTTAGCAGCTCCAAATTGTCCTGTGGAATAAGCCCAGATTCCTTACATGATTTGCAAAGCTTCTCTCGAGTTGGTCTCTGCTCATCTCCCCACTTTCATTCTCAATACTCTTCTCTCAAGCTCCATGGTCCAGTGATACCAAAAACTTTTCCATCCTTGGAAGTTACATTCTATTTCTCTATCTGGACTTTTGTTTATACTGTTCCCTTTGCCTCTGCAACTCTCTTCCCCATATTTTTTATCTTCTAAACTCTCATTTATCCTACAGGCTCCAGAGTCCAAAGGACTTCCTTTGGGGAACATTTCTTGACATTCCACAATCTACATAAACCTTTTGACTTCTTGTATCTTGCAATTATGTTTAAACAAATGATTTATATATTTAATAATTACTTAGTTAAATAATATAAACTGAATAACATTTTATATTTTCTCTCATTATTTTAGAAATTATGTCAGTTAAACCTATCACCTATCACATCACAAAATAACCCTGAACCTATTATAGTTTTGCATAATTTCATTCTGTAGTTTAATAGACCTTAATGAATAAGTGTTTCCCTGCTGCTTTTGTAGATATAGGATAAGATATGCTAATACAGAAAGGGAGAAATAGCTGAACTAAGTGTTCACGAAAGTAAAGTGTGGTGGAGAATGAAGACAACATCAATACGAAAGGGTTATTAGGTAAAGTATATACTCGGTTGATGTCCATTTTGGTTCAGTTAATATTTATGAAGCATAGAACCATGTGATGCCATGCTCTCTCTGTACTGAACTTTTTAGTGTGAACTACACATTGTATACAAAATAATGAAGTAAAATTCTATGCTGCCATACTTTCCCCCTTGCTGCCTGTGCCCAATCTTACTTTCATCCCCTTCATTCCTATGAAAGTCTTATTCCTGACAGTAACCAGAGGGGAGGTGGGAGTGGATAATGAGGGGAAAAGGGGAAGGGTTTACAGGAACAATTCTAAAGGACACATGGACAAAACCAAGGGGGAAGGGTAGGATCAGGGGAGGGAGGTGGGGATAGCTGGGGGGGGGGAGTGGTGGGGTAAAAGGCAGACAACTGTACTTGAACAACAATAAAAAATGTTTTAAATATATTATAAAATATATTAAAAAAAGAAAAAATAGAATTGAAAATATCGACCATCTAGAAAATGACATGCAATACAAGTTTCCATTCTAATTCATTCTAATTCTAATACAAGTTTAATTCTAATTCATTTTAAGAGTAAGGAATTTAATAGCTCATTAAATTCCTCATTATGTATGATTATGCATATAATATCTCATTATTTATTATTATAATAATAATAACAAATATCTATATTCCTTGAGTTTAACTTTTGTGCAGCATTTTCCCCAAATTTAAGGAATTTCTTCTTTTACCCTACAAATATTACTTATTCTTGAGTGTTTTGTTAATATGCCTTATTTCATGAATCTCTAGACTCTTCCACTTCTTAAGGGCATACTTATTACTCAGTACTATAAGAATAAGTCATTGTTGAAGAAACAAAAACAAATATGAAATATATTTTTAAATATATGAAATATGTTTCTTTCTGTATGTCTGTCTACCTAGTTGGTCAAATCTAAATAAACTACTTGCAGAGGGGAAAAAAACCTTCTTATTCCAGTATGTACACGTAAGGGTAGTCCCCAGAGGAAAGAGGAGAGAATATAAGGCACAGGCCCAGTAAAATTATAAGCTAGTTACAACTTGGAAAAATTAGGATTTTTTTCTTTGATCTTCCTTTGAATGTTTTTTCATAACAGTGTATATGTTGGTCCCTTTGACTCTTAACTCATGACTTTTCTATTGGTTTAGTAAGTTTCAGACACTATTCACAAATATTACCTCAAATGGTAGTGCCCACTAGGACTATGGGAAGAGCAGAGGAGAATCCGAATTGTACGGCAAAAGGGGCCCAGGCAAGGGGCACTTGTTTTTGCAGCTTATCTCCTTTTAGCTACATCTCTTTAACTTAAATATTTATACTAGCCAATATCATCACTTTTTAGCTTATTAAATTATTTTATATACTTTAAGCTTTTATCCTTTAACCTTTAACAAACCTGACTATGGTTTGTGGGCTGATGTTTTGTGGGCTGAGGAAGTGGCAGACACTGACAGTCCTGACTAACCGTTCTCTTGCCCAAGTGGTTGTGCATGTTTGGACATGTTAAGAACTCTGAAAATGTGTGTACTGGTATTTTTTTTTTCCTGAGCTGTCATCTGCTTTAAGTTAAAATACTTAAAATAGTCTCAAGCCTTTGTTAGCAAAGTTAGCTAGACATTAATAAAGGAAGGGATCAAAGGGAATCAAACATTAAGAAACGTAATAAACTGGGAAGTTGAATCCAATAGTGGTCCTTCTTCACTAGGAAGTAATAGTGCCACACACTCCCCAGGGCATCGTCCACCCTTGGGACCCAATCCCCTGAAGTAGGCAGGAAGGATCATTACTAGGGGAGGATAAAAACAGCAGGAGAAATTCCTCTGCTGGGGGCATGCCCAGTAAAAGCTAGGATAACACAGGTGGAGGTACTTCCGTGAGGCATGCACAGTGAGAGTCAAGGTGGCGATCATAAAGGCCAGTCTCTCTAGCCTGGGAAAATGATCAAATTGCATAAGGGCCACAGCACCCCAGTTGATCTAGGAAATGGATTGGTTAGGGGAAGGACTTAATGCAAGCCCATGAAAGATTGGAAAATTAATTAGTTAGTTTGAAGAAGCGTCTGGTCCTTCCCAAGACTGAGATTATATAACCCCAGCTTAACAAAGAAGTGCTCTCTTTTTTTTTTAGAAAAGAAAAAAGAATGAGTGACTCGCCCTGGCCGGGTGCTCAGTTAGTTGAAGCATCATCCTGTGTACCAAAGGTTGTGGGTTAGATTCCCATAGGGTACATACCTAGGTTGTTGGTTCACACAGTCTGGATGTGTCTGGGAGGCAAGCCATCAATGTGTGTGTGTGTGTGTGTGTCTCTCTCTCTCTCTCTCTCTCTCAATAGCAGCCATGTGGCCCTAGCAGCTACCTGGGGCCCATGACACGGCATGTGGGCCTGGGCACAGAGCTATCCAGAGCATAGCCAGGCATACAGACTAAGCTAGCTGGATGGAGACAAAGACTGGACTGGACTGAACCAATGGCAAAACAATGTCTGCACACTGCTCTATTTCTGGGTCTGATGAAGAGAAAGTTGAACTTTTTCCATGGTGGGATGGTCAGAGATGAGACATTGGGACCCTGGGAACAGAATTCTATTTACACACACACACACACACACACACACACAAAATCTTACCACCAGACCTCATCCTGCAATGGATGAGTTTTCTGAAATGCTTTTCTTGTGAAAAGCCCCATTTCCACTGGCAACAGCTTGACATACAAAAATCCAGGACTAGGAAGGCTGAGCCTAAGAGGAGGAGCTGCTATGTTTCAGGATTTTCTACCCCCCAGTACTGCATCCATTGATCAACTGAGAATTAACATCTTTCCCTATCGTAAGTTTAAAAAGAATTGCACTCAAGGAAGATTGCATTCCACACTTCTGATCTCTCAACTTCTTCCTAGCATATCAATTATTTTCTATAATATGGTCACTGGAGCAGAGATAGTAAGCTACACTTACAGTTTAATGGAAGTGAGCAAAATTCTTATTAGAATGAGCAGCATTTTTCATTCCTTTTTCCAAAAAATATTTTTCCTTTAATATGTACATCAACTAGGTAGATGGATTTGTAAGTCTTATGGATTTCAGTTCTTTTCTAAGAAAGTTTCCCCTTTATAAATTTTTAAGTAATGTTCCTTCTCAAGTTCATTTTTCAAACTTGATCCTAAGCTTTTATTTCTTTGCCCTCCTTCCTTTTTCTCCTTTTCTCCTTTTCATGCTCACATCTAGAAATGAGGTTTCCTGCTCCTCTATCTGAACCCCAGCAGTGATCAATGAAGTGAGTATCAGTTACAAGCACTCGTCCAGCGGGAGCCAAATTGGCTTAAAATCAGCCTCCCTGGGTAAACCAAGAAAATATGTAATCCTGATTGATTACTCCCAGAGAATATATTTATGTCACTGATAGTCTGTGCAGTTGAACTAAAATCATTCTTAATTCCAAATCCTCCCTTGGATTTTTACCTTCTCACATGTCTATGCCACAGGTAAACAGTTTGGGTAAAGAATGAGGAGATGAAATTTTATTTCAAAGCTCTGTACGGTAGTGAATAGGTAACACCATCTGGGATCTTTAAGCTTCTTCAAATTTGTCTTAAAAGATGTAATAAACTGTAATGCATTTGATCTGACCCAGGGTCTTTGTGCATTTGTGCTTGAAAAATTCCATTTATTGAGACCTTGACTCTAATTCAGGTACTTCAAGCTCAATCTATTACTAAAACAGCTTTACCACTGAAGGATATGATGAGCTTGGCTGCTCTTTGGGGAAACAACGTTCATAATTCCCTGTATGGAAGCCTCTCCTGAGGCCCCGCTGGAATCCAACTTTATTTCTTTGTCTTCAGTAAAGAGCTCTAGATCATCAACTTCTGCCTAGAATTACTTCATATATTTCAAGGAAACATTAACTGACAGTCTTTAAGACTGTCTATGCAATCTAGAACCCACTGTCTTTGATATGAGAGTAGAAAATGTCTTAATCAATAAAATTTAGGATTTTTCCTCAAAATACTGAATTTCTTTTGTTCAAATAAAATATATGAGGCTATAATGATGAATTTTTATGAGTTCCCTCCATCCTTCCTTCTTATAATAACCTTTAGACCCTCAAAGAGGTAATCTAACTTTTCCTGACTTTTACTGTTTTATAGCATTTTAATTATTTCTATTAACATCTTCTGGACCACATCTGTATATGTCTTTTTTTTAAAGATTTTATTTATTTATTTTTACAAAGAGGGGGAAGAAGGGAGAAAGAGAGGGAGAGTAACATCTATATGAGAGAGAAACATCAGTCGGTTGCCTCTCGTACCTGCCCCGACTGGGGACCAAACCCTCAACCCAGGCATGTGCCCTGACTGGGAATTGAACCAATGCCCTTTCACTTTGCGGGATGACACCCCACCAACTGAGCCACAGCAGTCAGGCTGTATATGTCTTTTAAATGTGGAGCCTTTTCTTTTAAATACACAAAGCACATGTGAGAGTTACCAAGAGGTTTTGTTGGTGTTAATGATGGCATAAACTTTGGCATTTGGCATGATGGGACCAATGCTGAGTACTTGAGATGATGAGGAATGGGGACTGCTGAACCCCAGACTTCCCTTTGGCCATTAACACTGATGTAGGAATAGCAAGGTAAAAGCCAGGGGAGACAAAAGCGGATCCATAAGGCTGGAGAAATTAACAGCAGTGAGGTAGGGGTGGGAACTGCACCAATAGCAGCAGGTGTCAAGTCTGAGCACATCACATACTTGAAAACTAACATCCAAGACTTGATCTTGGATGTTCAGAACCCAGGGTGTTGAGGAGGAAGCTCTGTAGAGAGAGTCCTCTTCTGGGGGACATCTTTCAAGGCCTGGAGAACACATCTCCACTCAGCTCAAAGCCATGGTCCTAGCTTAGGAAAGACATGGTAAGAGTGGCCAGGTGACTCAGACATTCTTTTCCCATCCCTGGAGATTTAGTCTCATCAACCAAAGATAGGGCTGACTTTCCTCATGTACAACTTTGAAGACCTGGGTTTCCATATGGATCTGAGTCCCTATCAAGGATATTCACAGGTCATATGCCATAATGACCACTGCTTAAATAAGAAGGATGCACAAGTTAGTGAACGTGTCTCTCAGGGGTGAAAGAAGCTGCTTCCATACTGGATGCATGCAGAATTGGCCCCTTACCATCACTGTAAATCCAAGTGGCAGATGAGACCCCATATCAGTGATGAGGAAAAAAGCAAGGAGACCCAACAGTACCATCTGCCCAGCAAAAACAGGTGAAGTCAGGGGCTTCGGACCACTTGATGGCAGTTGGGCTGGTCCTCTCGCTTTGTTCCTATTGTATGTGCCTTGTCCTGCCCTGTTCGTGTGCCCACCCAACTTCCAGCCCCCCCCCAGTCTGTATCTCCCCTATGACTCTTTAAGACTACACATCTGTTAGCCTTCTGCTCCTTACTTATTGATCTAATTTAACAAACACATCTGTGTTGTTACCATGTGCCATATACTGGTCTAAATACAGATATGAACTACTACATTTAAAGAGGTCATCCAATCATTACCCCACTTTATAAATGAGTTTGTTCTCACTTTTGGTTTTCATATTCCTGGACATTGTATATGGCCAGCCCACTGGGGACCCAGCCTGGCCAGGTTCAGCGTTATCAGTACCCTGACAATGCCTCTCGTAGAGCAGGGCTGGACAGTGACCACTGTCTAGCAGCCAAAGGACTTGGGCTTTGCAGTTGGGCAGTTTGAGCTCACATTCCAGGCCCACCACTTACTAGCTAGGTGACTCTAAGCAAGTTAGTTTTCTCATCTGTACAATGGGAACCGTTTCTACCTCAGAGGATTACTGGGGGATTAGAGATCACATAGGAAACTCTAGCAGATGTTCAGGAACAGACAGCATTTAGGAAATGATAGCTATTGTTATTCTCTCTGATTTCCCTAAGAGTGTAGAAAAGTTCTGCTTGATTAAACTGCATCCAGCAGAAACGTTAGAAGTGAAGGTGACCTTAGATTTCGGCTATTTGGAGCCTCTCCTTTATGAGTGAGGAAACTGAAGCACAGAAAGCTTTAGATTATCTTGAAGTCATCTAGTTAATTAACAAGAGAACAGGAAAACAACTGAGGCTACCTGATTCCTACTTTCGTCTTTAACCACAACCACACCCTGCTACTTAGAGGGCTCGACCGAATAACCGACAGAGCCCGGGACCAGAGATGATCTGTCAGAACACAGACCCCAACACATTCTTATACTTCCAGTCATTCCCAGCTTTTTCTCTCAGACCTCTCCCTTCAGGCTTCTAGAATAAGAAAGCTATTGTTCAGAGGCAAACACACAGAGCCCCTGCTGGAGAAGCCTGCTTTTCAGCAGCAGTGATTCTTTTGATTTCATTCTTCTAAGTTTGTGGAGAGTCAGCTGATTGGAAACAGAAACACACTCTAGGCTCTTTTGTCTTCTCCCCCCAACCCCCCTTCTAAGGCAACAGCATGCATTCGGTATAATAACGTACTACATTAGCTAAGATCACTTTTATTCTCTCCTGATAATGTAGAGATTAAAATTTACTTCTCAGGAAAAAGAAACTGTTCCTGGGTGTGGGGCTGAAATTGAACTATTTGATGTCTCTGGTGGCAGGAATTCGGTCGTAGTGATATTGTTACCATATGGATGGATGCGGAGCTGTTGAAGACGGGGATGAGAATTCCAGGGCGCTTGACTGGGACCACCAAGATGATGAATGACATGTTTGATTCTAAGGAACTAACGTGAAGAAGAGTTTCACATTTAAATCGGAATATCATGTCAAAATGAAAACCTTATTATATATGCAACTACATAGACACACAGGAACTAGGTCCCCTTGGCTCTGGGAAGGATCCACATGACACTGACACAGTTGGAATGTTTCAGAATTATTTTAAAAAACCAGTGAATCAGCAGAGCCGTCACCATCATTTACTCCTTTCTTCCTCTGTTTCGTAGTACTGTTCTCTTTTCTTCCCTAGATGAAATTTGGTTGCCCTTCCTTGAAATATTGAGCGATTTGGGGGTTATCAGGTCTCTTTGCTCATGATATTTATCACTGGGGCCATGGCTTAGTGAGCTGGGCTCATTGTACTCTGAGTAGCTTTTTGTTTCAAACCCCGCTTTGTTTTAAGCTAGGTGTTGAACACAGCATCAAAGGTAGGCAGGCAGACATTCAGAGGCAGATGTGGGCACGTTCCCAAAAGCTCAGTGCCAAGGGCCTTGTGTTTCTGAACAGAGGTGACCTGGAAAGACTCCAAAAACAAGATGAAAAATACAAAGTTGAATTTAGTTAAAGGGAAAGAGAAAGGAAAGCATTGAAAGCTTGAATCCCGTTAACTTGAAAAGTTGAATTCTGGCCTTTTAAAAGCTTCCTTCCAAAACAGACCTGTGTTAGTTTAATCTCTGGCCAATTGTAGATTTAAATTGAGCTTCTCACACTTATTAATCTTTTTAGGAGTGAAAATGGCCATTGTTGCTAATAGGGAACTGATTTAGCATTTTCTGTTTATAATGGAGTTTTACTCTCTTGGATGGTTAAAACAGAGACCATTGACATTATTTTTTATTAAGCGGGTCTCTGGCCAAACAGCTCGGGAATGGAGCACAGTGATCGGGGCAGCACACGGAGTCAGTGTGGCCTGAACCCAGTGTCCGGCACGGCCACTTCGGAACTTAGGATGGCAGGCAAGTGGCTTGATACCTCTAAACCTCACTCTTGTCACCTATAAAATGGGAATGTTTTGTGACATTTAAGCAAGCAAATGATGTAATGTATAATGCTTCCTACATAGTAATTAAATTCTATAGGTCACGAACACATTGAATTGCAAATCTTTAGAAAGATTTGGAAGTAGTACCAGGTCCAACTGGTGACCGTATTCATGAAAAAAGCTGAGACAGAGCAGGCTGCCTCACCTGGCGTCATGTGGCCCAGAAGGTGCAAAGCCAACATAAGAGCCCATGTCTTTGTCTTCTCTTCATTGAAGCTACTCTGTGTAAATGTAAAAGGCTGTTTTAAATTTAATTACTGTAAAATAATCATTTTATAGCTATATTAAAACATTATAGCTGTACATATATAACAGCTCTATAAAATAATGACCATCTTATTAAGCACACATTGTTTTCCAGTCATTCTATTAAATCTGTACAGATATTATCTCATTGAATCCTCTGTATGACCTTTGAGGTAAAAACTACTGTTGCACCTATTTTTCACAGCTGAGGAAAACTCACCACAGAGAGTTTAAATAATTTGCCAAATCCTACGTTTACCAGCAGCAGAGGCAGAGTTTGAAGGTAGGAAGTCTGTCTCTGGAATCAGCCCTCTTAAGCTCCACAGTGACTGCACTTCCGTAATTGTCCCAAGTAAACAAGACACACATGAACAGTCACCACTCTTCTCTCCACAGGCACCTTGAAAAATGATGAGACCATATCACAAAGAGTGGCGAACTTGGACAGCCACACCTTGTCCATCATAATTTTATATATTTATTCAAATGGCTGCCTAGAATATATATGTAGATATAGCTCATAAGAAAAATCTTAAGTTTAGATGTCAGAATGTGTGTATTCAAGTCCCATCTCTGTGTCTTTCTAGAAGGCTAAACTTGCACCCCTGCCCTTGCTGAGCCTCGGTTACCTATTTTGTTAAGTGAGAATGATGACCCTCAAGGTCCTGTTCTACTAGGCTGTACATGCAGTTACCTGGTGTCTAAGAGGTCCTCGAAGGAGGCCTTCTCTTTGGTGGAAAGTGCAGACAGTGACGATGCAGTATGCTCTTCTAGTTTCCTCTATAAGCTTTAGAAAATTAAACTTAGCAAAACATTTACACAGTTCCTTCAGGATGGAAAACATCATGGTAACATTGTTCCTGGGTCAGCCTGCCCTGGGGCACAGGCCCTGTGGACTTCTGCAGACCAAGAACATTCACTGGGTTGACTTAACTCAGAGAACTGCTGCATACAAGCTCCTTGGTGCATGGAGCTTTCAGGAGGATGCTGGGCCCAAAGTTAGTCTGAGAGAAGCTTTTGAACTTTCTATGAGCTTAGACCTCTGAAGATAGAAAAGTACAACGTGGGTGTTAGCCTGCAGCAACCTGGGCCCCAGCATGACCAGAAATGGAAAAATGCCCCCAAAGAGTTGAAAGAGTACATTTGCAAAGTTTTAAACGAGTGTGGCAAATGGTCCGTCACACACTCTCCTCTCCTAGTTTATTTTGATACATCCCCACCTGGTCCCCAGGTGTGTGAGAACCACACAACGCCGTTCATGCTGCTGCTGTGGACCAGACGTGTGCAGTGGAAGCAGGGCTGTGAGCCTTGGAACAATGGCTTTATTCTTTCAGGTGCCCAAACAGTGTATGGAAGGACCTGCTGCTGCAAAGGGCAAAGGAAGAAAGAAGAAAAGAAAAGAAATTGTATACTTTGAGGAATTGGTCTCGATGGAAAAGACCAGAAAGTAGAAAGAAACTCTGTCAGGAAAATGTGAAGACAGTCCTTCCCGTTTGTCCCCCAACCTGCACCCAGGGCCTGAAACAAATGTCCAGGTGAATGGGTCGAATAGTAAGAAAGGAGAGGAGCAGGGAGAAAAGTGTTTTCTTCGAAAACCCAGGAGTTTAAGTCTAGAAATACAAGACGTTTGCCAGAATGGAAAGTTGGGAGTGTTCTTGATTACACATATGGCTTTGTAGGAATAGAGAAAACTCTGGAGAGTTTGTTTTGGCGTTAATTATCTCACACTGGAAACCATCATAACAAAATGGTGAATTCTGGAATTTCCACTTTCCCTTCACCTGAAGAGGGTATACATTTTTGCCTCGGCCAGACAGAGACCTCACATTATTAAAGACACGAGTGAATTGGAAAGAACAGTTTTCCACCTCGCTCTTTTATGGAATTGGCAGGAAAACTTTACTAGTCTCCAGGCGAAAATGCAGTCTGTGATATTCTCAAATTTTTCTATAAGGAGAAAAGGTGGCAAAAACTTCATAGAATTTTGTCTGAGGAGAATTGGCAAAGCACTATTACATAGATTGATATATGAAATGAAATTTCTTATATGTGACTTTTTGCAATGGAGAAACAAGTCATATCTCACATCCATGGGATGAGACTTATTAATCCATTTGTAACCTCATTGCCTTGAAATAACTAAAATTATAAAAAGACATTAAGTAATAAGTATCCTGCTTAAACACAGATTTTCTGGTTTAAAAGGAACGCTTGTATCTAGATTAATAAGGTGACGCAAGACACTACATCATCTGGCAGAAGAAGATTTAAAGCAGTTCAGGTTCCTTGAAAGAAGAGAAAAATAACTTTCAGGATGAAAGACCAAAAAAGAAAAATCTGTGTGTGGTCCAAACCGCTTTTATTTATTTTTAAAAACAATTTGCCAAAGGTGTTTAAGCCGCATGGTGATAGTTTTCGTAAAGTTTTAATGATTCACTTGTAAGGTATGATTAGTCATATCTTTGACCAGTTGAGAAACACAAAAATAAAAACTTTTTTTATCATTGTTTGACCCTAAGAGTTTTGGGAAATTTGATGAGAGAAGGTGCACTTAGTAATGCCTGCTCCCCATTATAGTTTTAAAACATAATAATAAATACTTAATAAGGTTAGACCGAAAGGGGAAAGAGGTCTGGCTGAAACAGAGGTCAGACCTCCCAGAAAGCTGAAATGTGACCTTCTCTTTGTCAGCTCTTTCTAGTTCTAGACTTCCGATGGGCATACTGGGTTAATTTGTGGCTCAGTCAAAGCTTCTGAAGAGGAATATTTGCTGTATTTCTTGTCCTTTAAAAATATGTGTGCCAGTCTTCCTGACAGCACATTCTGTGAAGCAACCCATGGAGTACAGGCTGGCTTTGTCACAAGAAAATCAGAGAGATTGTTTTTAAAGAAAGAAATTTATATATGCTTTTTTAATTTCACTTGGTAGTTAAGGGTCGTAAACAGTGGTTTCAAATATCAAGGATTATATAGTTGTTCAGTTATAATCATCCTATATTTGCAGCATCTGTGAGAGCTGTGAAAAATAATGGACAAATTTCTTGTCCTAGCAACTATATACTTGGTAGGGTTTAACAATATCTTTTTGTTTATTATTATGGTAAGAACACTTAATGTAAGATCTACCCTCTTAAATTTTTACATATACAATGTACAATACGTTGTTGTCATCTATAGATGCAACGTCATACAGCAGATCTCTGGAATTTAGTCATCTCGCTTAACTGAAACTTTATACTCATTGATTATAACTCCTCATTTTCTCCCACCCCTAGGCCCCTACCGTAGCCCCTGGTAACCATCATTCCACTCTTTGATTGTATGACTCTGGCTGTTTTAGGTGTTTCTTGTGAGCTGAATCATTCAGTACTTGACTTTCTGTGACTAGCTCATTTTGCTTAGCATCCTGTCCTCGCGCTTCACCTATGTTGTTGCATATTGCAGGATGTCCTTCTTTTTGAAGCTAAATAGTAAGGATTCCATTATATGTACGTACCGCATTTTCTTTATTCCCTCATTCGTCGATGCATCTTTAAGTTGTTTCCACATCTTGGCCATTTTGAATAGTGTTTTAGCGAACGTGGATGAACATGAGAGTGTTGATATCTCTTCAGCATCTTGATTTTCATTCTTTTAGATAAATACCCAGAAGTGGGATTGCTTTATCACATGGAAATTTATTTTTCATTTTTTGAGGCATATCTATACAGTTTTCCATAGTTTCTGCACCATTTTGCATTCCTATCAACAGTGAGCAAGGGTTCCAATTTCTCCACAGCATAGCCAGAACTTGTCATTTAAAAAAAAATTTTTGGGGGGGGGGGGGGTAATAGCCATCCTGACAGGTGTGTGGTGATATATCATTGTCATTTGATTTATATTTATGATCATCATTAATGACGTTGAGCATCTTTTCATGTACCAGTTGCCCATGTGTATGCCTTATTTAGAGAAGTGTCTATTCAAGACCTTGGCCCATTTTTTTAATCTGGTTATTAGTTATATGCTATTGAATTTGCTATATACTTGAAGATTAACTTTTTATCAGATATATGGTTTGCAAATATTTTCTTCTGCTCCATAGGTGGACTTTACACTCTGTTGATTGTTTTCCACACTGTGCCACAGCTTTTTAGTTTGATATATTCCCACTTATTTAGGCTTGATTTATGACTTGGGCTTTTGGTGTCATATCCACAAAATCATTGTGAATATCAATGTCACGAAGCTCTTCCCCTGTGTTTTTTCCTGGGAGTCTTACAGTTTCAGGCCCTGTGTTTAAATCTCTAACCCACTCTTAGTGGATTTTTGTGTGTGGTATAAGGAAAAGATCCAATTTCGTTCTTTTGCATGTAGATATTTAGTTTTCCCGGAAACATTTGTTAAAGAGAGTAACCTTATCACTAATGACTCAAGATGTAAATGGATTAAACTTCCCAATCAAACATGTAGAGTGGCTGAATGTTTTAAAACAAAACAAAACCCGAAACAACAAGACCCAACACTTTCTTTAAAGTTCAAGTTCAAGATGTATAAAATGGATTTATTCTCTTTTCATTCTTATTTTAAGATACGGTTATATGTCCTATGTTGTTGTCTTTATGCATCTTTAGAGAAACAAATAGCATACTATAGAGACTGATGCTAACCACAATCTTTAAAAATTGTAAGAGATGTTTGGAAGAGGAAATCACAGTGAGCTTTATCAGATTGCAGGTTTTATTATGTGGGAGAAATGGCTCAAAGGGTACGTACTGTAAGATTCTTAAATTGTTTTAAATACTCTACAAGGATATTGTTCTTTCTTCTGTCTACCCATGTCACAGATTAACATCCAGAGAACAACATCCAGGTGCTAAGCCAGGTGACTCCCCATCTGTACCACTCTAGCATTCCACTATAGGCCTCGGCACGTGGTGTATACTGTTACAGTGTCTGCCTTCTCTCTGGACTGCCAATGTCTTCGGTCAGGGATTATGTTTAAATTTTCTTTATATCCCAGTACTCAGGGTAATTTTATGTGCAAGTGTTCAAGCCCGTTTGCCTTTGTCCTTGGGTAATATATTATTCCATTTGCCATCTATATCTAAAAGTGTACTTCATATTAAGCAATTTATATTTGTTCCCATAGAAAACCATGAAAATATTTATTTTATTTTTGATCAGTCATAAATACACAGGGTAAAAAAACAAATGTTAAAAAAGGGTATACAGAAAAAAATAAGTCAGGTTTCACCCCTATCCCTCAGTCACCTAACTTCCCTAGCAATTTGGAACCTTCGTTGGATATCTTATTTCTTGTGAATGTTTTCCAGAGGCATTTAATATATATATAAGCAAATACATATATTTAAAGTCCATGACCAATCACACAATAGGTCCTTAATGCGGGGAGAAATAAAATATGACAAGCTAATATTTCTTGTATGGTAGTAGATTTAACCCTTGAGTGTTAGCGTGAAGTGGCCACCAGGCACTCCCAGAAAAGTAAGTCCTGTGTTCTGGGAGCCTCTGCCGTAGCGATATTTCACCCCATGTGGCCACCTTGACCACAGAAAGTCAGGAACGCTTGTATAGGGGGACAGAGAGATACCTTTATATTATCTCATGGGTATCCTTTTCCGTGCTTCTTTGTCACAGAGATAAAAAGAGTAGTAGTAGTAGTAAAATAGTTAATACTTATATAATGCTCGCTATGTACATGATTCCAAGTATTTACTTTTTCTGAACTCATTTAAACTAATGTAATATCTACCTTAAGCCTGGACTTAAGTGTACTTTCTCTTCAGTGACCAAGTCTGGAGTAGACCGGAAAGCCTAACACACTTGCTACAGGCACTTACCCCCAAGTGAACAGGACTGATAGATCTACATAAGTGTTTGGTAAATTCATGGATATTCGTAATTGCTCACTGAGAATAAGGGGATGTTTCTTGGCATAATCCAGTAGATTAGGTTAGGATGAAAATGGGCAAGCATGCTTTTGGTCATAAAGCTATCACTTATCTGACTTTAGTTTTGAATATTTCATGGGTTGGATTTACCTAGTAAGGATCCCCTTAACATTCCTACCTTGCTCCACCAGGGGGCAATGGAAAGTCACAGTCATAGCTTTTGTTTTCACGGGTTGTAAGGCATAAACCAGTGGTTGCCATCTTTGTGTGTGTGTGTGTTTGTGTGTAAAATTCAATCTCCTTTTCCTCCAAAATAAAAGCAGCCCTATTATTTTTCCTGATTATAAAAGTGATGTTGCCTATTGCAGAAAAACTTAAAAGATGTAGTCAAATATAGTGAAGTATTGAAAAACAGTCATAATCTAACCTCATGAAAATGGATATCACTGTTAGTAGTTTAATGTATGTATGTCTTTCCAGAGTATTTTCTGTACATGTATATACCTATAAATACTGATTTTCTCTTTTTGCTAAAATAGGATAATATTCTGCATAATTCTCCTTCACAATATATCATGTACATCTGTTCCTATTATAAATAAATATGTACATCACATTTTAAAATGGTTGTATGGCCCTGACTGGTGTGGCTCAGTGGATTGAGCATGATCCGGTGAACAAAAAGGTCACTGGTTCAATTCCCAGTCAGGGCACATGCCTGGGTTGCGGGCCAGGTCCCCAGCAGAGGTGTGCAAGAGGCAACCATACACTGATGTTTCTCCTCCTCTCTTTCTATCTCCCTTCTCCTCTGTCTAAAAATAAACAAATAAACAAATAAATCTTTAAAAAAAGAAAAAAAAGAAACTCTACCTTAAAAAAATTAGTTGTATAGTGTTTCCCTCTATGAATGTACCACATTTTAATTAGATAATTATCTGCTGATATACTTTTAGATATAAAGGTTTTGATAATATAAATAAGTATTACTATACATACATCTTTATATCTCTAGTAGTTTCATTCACATTTGGTTAACCTGTTGGATACATTCTCTAATGGCAGCTAAACACATATTCCATAAGAAAGTTTCTATCTTCAGATGGAAAGATAATTCAGAAACTTTGCTGCTGTGATGAACAGTTACTTCTTTCTGTTTTAAATGAGAATCCATTTCTCCTAGCACAACGAGATTATTGTTGCATTATAATATTCAATGTTTCACTATTTCTGTGTCCATTTTTGAGGAGGAATATGGAGGATAAAAAGTGATTGCAAAGGGGAGACGACACAGATGTAGAAAGTAGGAAGTGGCGTGTCTCTAATAGGACTATGAGTTACAAATAGACGAGGGGAAGAGTCAGAGAACCTTGGCATTGCCCCCTTCCCCATGCTGAGCTCCACAAAGCTCCAGGAAGACCGGGTTTGGTAATCCCTGGTTTAGAGCCTTGTCTTCGGAGACCCTCACTGAAGAGATCCTAAATCCTGCTCTTTCACCTCTTTGGAGTTGCTGTCTATGGGTTGTATGGCAGCACTTTGCCATCTTTCTCAGGTGGTGCCATAACTATGAACTAAAATGCAGTTATTTGGAGCAATTTTTTATTTGTTATTGTTTATGCTATATAGTTGTCTCCACATTTTCCCCCTTTGTCCACCTCCACCTGCCCCTGCCCCTCTCAGTTGTCATTCCATAGCAAGAACGGTTCCCCAAATCATAAAACCCCTTTTCAAATGTAATTGTGAGTATGCTTCAAAAGCTATTTTGCTATATTTCTGTAGTTAACAAAAGACACTGATAAGATATTTATACAGTATCCAAAAGTCTTTTACTTTAGATAAATCTACAAATAGTTCAAAAAAGGGAACATTTCCTTAGCTTATTCAGTAAATGTTAGTTTCCACTGTTGGCTCACCTTGTAGCACCAGAATTCAAAAGGGTTGTTTGGATTAAGCTTAATTTCTTTTACTTTCCCTAACTACACTAAGTAGTGGTTCCCACTAAAAAAAAAATCTATTATCTAAAATCTCAGGCATCTACTCATTGCATATTTACCATTAAAAAATCTTCTGTGCTCATTTGCACTACTTTCCAGAAGGTGTTAAATGAACCAATAAAACTGACACGTATTAGGGTTAGGAGGTAAGGAATAAGCTCCACCTACAGACAGATAAAGTAACAAGAGCAGATCTAGCATAAGCCAGGCGGTGAGGGACAAATACCATATGATCTCACCTTTAACTGGAACATAATCAACAAAAGAAAAAAGCAAACAAAACATAACCAGAGACATTGAAGTTAAGAACAATGTAACAATAGCCAGAGGGGAGTGGGGAGGGGATAGTGGGGAGAGGGGTCTACAGGAGCTACTATAAAGGACACAAGGACAAAATCAAGGGGGAGGGTAGAGGTGGAGGAGGGAGGTGGGATTGGCTGGGGTGGGGTGGAGGGATGGGGAGAAAATGCAGACAATTGTAACTGAATTTAAAAAAAAAGAGCGGATCTAAATGGATAAAGGACTTAGTACAAGCTACTAATTAGCCTAATAGAGAGAGAACGATCTGTGGCCCATTTATTCATGTTCCACAAAACAAAAAATTTTCACATAGTACACACATCGCAGACATCTGAGCTGAGATGTACTTTGAATTTAAAAATCCTCCACTCGGAGCACAGTTTGCCCTGGTGATTCCTGCAACAATTTCTTAATAGTGTTTACGTAGAGGTCTCTGAACACTTATTAAATGCCATTCCCAAAGCTGAGCGATCTTAAATTTGTCATTGCCCCATCTCCCAAGCCTACATATATGTCAACTATACCAGGTCATTTTCTATCCAAATTAAGAAATGCGTTGAGTGTCTGAAATGGGTAAGGGAATGCATTTTAAAGAAGGAACCCTGGAGTACATGCCCTCATGAGAAACCTCACTTTTGGAGGCTTTTGATTGGAAATCTAAGTAGGGCCACAAAGAAGAAAGATTTTTTTCAATTAAATCAGAAGAATCCTATTAAGAAAAACTGGAGGTTTTGATTAAGAGTTTTAGTTAAAAATATGTTGAGATCTGACAACTGGTTATCCTTTGGTATAAGCATTATTAACATATTCCATTTTACTTCAGCAGAAAATTGGAAAAGGACAAGGATTGAGTCCCATGCCCCACGGATTACCGGAGGGAGGTAGTTTTAGATCAGGGTTTTCCTGACCAGAGAGTACCTCAGATGCTTTCTAGAGCTCTTCGAGGTATCCTGAGATATTGCTGGGTCTTTTCACTCCTTCAAGTTCCCATAAGGATAATATTTTGGAATCTGAACCTAATTCCCTTCCCTGATCTGCCTTTTATCCTCTAGTTATGCACATGTTCCTAAGTGTAGTCAAATCTGATGACAAAAGCTCAAAATGTAAATATTGCCAACTACAGATAGAATATATAATTCATCTGCTTTCCCAGAACACAGAATAGGAAAACATAAAAATGAAGAATTGTCATTACAATCTTGCAACCTTCATCTCTATGTTTACTACATTAGTAGAATGACGCTGCCCCCATTCAGACCCTGAATCCTCCCCAATCCCCACCCTCCCCCGACCCCAATCTATTGGACTCCAAAGAAGACATATTTTCCTTCATTGTTGCTCAGTCTAAAGCTCCCTCTCACCCTGTTTTCCATATTCAATAGTTAATGTGGGCATTAGGCTTTGGACCAAATAGACCTAAATAGTTCAAGTCCCAGCTCTGCCACTTACTAGACAAGTAACCTTGGTCACATCAGTTACAGTTTTTTTCATCTGTATACTGAGGTTACCAATAGCACATTCAGAGTGGTTGTAGGAATTAAACGAGAAACATATTAGGTACATTACAGTGCCTCGCATACAAAAGGGCTTAATGAATGCTAGTTAACCTCAGAACTATTTTTCCCACATATTGAAGAGTAAAATATAGAAAAAATGATAGTAGACTTCCATGTTTTTTCTCTTCTTTGTTCCTGCTGTGGGAAAGTTTGGAGCATTAAAGATATTTTTAAATAATTTTTTATAGAGATAAAGATCACATAACAAAACTTGCCATTTTAAACTATGAAATTGAGTGGTTTTTAATATTGTCACTGGGTTGCATAACCATCACCATTAATTAATTCTGGAATGTTTTTATCACCCCAAAAAGAAACTTCATGACTATTAAGTAGTCACTTTCAATTCCTTCCCTCCCCTGCCCTTGGTAACTCTTACTATGCTGTTAGTAGCCCGTCTCTATGGGCTGGCCTGTTCTGGACATTTAATATGAATAGAGTTGTATAATATATGGACTTCAGTATCTATCTTCTTTCACTTAGCATAATAATTTCAATGTTCATCCACATGTCAGTACTTCATTCCTTTTTATGCCTGAACATTCCATTGTATGCATATACTACACTTGCTCTTCCATTCATCATTTGATGGACATTTGATTTGTTTCTATGTCTTTACTATTATGAAAAATACTGCCACGAACATTCATGTACAAGTTTTTGTGTGAATGTGTTTTCAATTAAGAATTTGCTTACCAATATCACATGCCGAATAGTACAGATTATTGTAATTGTCTAAAGCAGATATTCAGAGGTGGGGGGATATATTAAATTTCTATGACCTCTTAATCAATATAAAATGGTAAAGTTCAACCCAATCACTTCCATTTTTACAATAACTATATGCAATTATATGGAATACATACCCATATCCATACACACACTGAGATGTAGTGACTTTTCTAGTCATTACAAAAATAAGGCCGGGCCCGGCTGAGCTGTTAAGGAGTTTTATATGCCCCCTCTCCTCCATCTGAGTCCTTTTTGATTCCTTCGTCACCCACCTCTTCCATTCCTCTGCACCCAGAATCCGATGCTGACCTAAGAATGTTTGGCCTCCCATAGTCTTTGATGAAAAGTCATGTGATTAAATCATTCACTGGTGACTTATGGCTTGACATTTGTGCCTCTTTTCCCAGAGATACTTCTATGTTCGAGAACAACAAAGAGTAGGACAGTGTTTAACACAGAAGATGGTACTAATGATGGCATTTTACTCCTAAAAAGATATTTGAATCAGGGTCTTTGCCACTGTTCACAGCTTTTCATCTGGGAAGCAATAGCACACTTTGCTTTCTTGTGCACCAATTTGTGTTTTCAGGTCTTTCTAAATATTTTCTGTACGTTTAGCTGTTCCAATCATGTATGTATGATACAAATGAAGCATAATTTATACTATTTTAACTATTTTAAGGGTGTTCCTCACTTAAGTGTTGGTAATATCAAAAGTCCCCAGCCAGCAGGGTTAACATATTCCCACATACTCTGTACACACCCTACTTTGACATTGGATATACCTTGGCTCAATTGAAAAAGGTACTTCTCTGAGCCTCGGCTTTCTCATCTTTAAAGCAGTTATCATAATAATATTAATCCTCTAGAATTATTGTGATGATTAGAGATAAAAGCATCTAGGAAAGTATCTAGCAATTGATTAGTGCTCAATAAATAGTAACTTTTATTGTTGCTGTTATTCATAGTAAGGGGAAGCCGGACTGTGGTTTCCTAGGCCCTACACGTCCAGGGATGGCTCATGCGTCTGGTGTAGCTTTCCTAGGACATGCTCTGCCCTCTGCTTAGCTCACTCCATGGTTTTAACTCCAGACTGAATTGCATTGAATTTAAAGCAAGGTTAAAATAATAGTAATTGGAAGCTGTCTAATCTAGGAGATACACAAAAGCGTGTTGAAGAAATAAGAAGCCCATTTTAAGATTCCTGTTGTCGTTTCTATGTAGTGGGTTGTAGGGACTCAGAAACCTGGGTTCCAGTCTGGTTCAATTCCTACATATATGATTCTGAGCAAGATTATTAAACTCACTTGTCTTCAGTTTCTTCTTCTGTGAGCTAGAACTAATGATGTTGACGCTAACTATCAATATTTCATGTTTTGGGGTAAATACTGTATTTTTGGACTATAAGACGCACCCCCATTTTTCTCCCAAATTTGAGGGGGGAATACATCTTATAGTCCAAAAAAATATGGTAAGTGAGAAACTTTATATTAATAATAGGCAAAGGGAGGCAACTTTAAAATCAGTGGAAATATTCTGATTAATTTAGTGGCTGGGGAGAAGGCATTACTGGCTAATTTAGCGGGAAGGAGTAGGAACACTCAACACTCTGTAGTAGGGCAGTCCCATGAAACAAACAATTGTCCCATCCAAATGTCAAAGGCACTGCTCTTCAGAAACACTGCACCTCATGAATATGTTTTGAGAAATCTAACATCTAACATGGAAAAGTCACACTAATGCCCATTGATTAACATGTGGATCTGAGTGGTAGGAAATGGGCTCCACTTTCTATATTCGGTGGCTGGCAAGTCTTGGACATAGTCCTAAACTTTTTATTTGCTCTTAGAAAAAAGGACAAGAACATACAACATCTATTTTTAAATTTTCCATGTTCTGCTTTCTGTGCCACCAATGAAATACATCAAATTTTATTCTGGGTAAATTGGAGGAGTTAACAATTGATCAGAAATGTACCTTAAAAAAATAGTGATTGGAATTATGAAATTAAGCTTATTGAGTGTGTTTTTGCCCTTTGGAATGCAGGAGTTTATACAGCACAAGATGGTATTGTTTTCCCCCTGGATTTAGTGGCCTACACAAGTCATACTGTCGACAGGTTTACATTTTACAGCAGTATATGAGTGGCATGAGAAGAAACGAAACCATCTGTAAAATATCTAGGGTTCTTTTCCAATAAATGTATTCTTCTGTTATAAAAAATATTAGGGTCACTTTAGAAAATTTGGAAAATAGAGAAAAGAACACAGAAATCATCTATAATCAGTCCACTTCCAAAATAACCATTATTAAAATGTTGGTGGATTTCCATTTGTTTTTTTACTTGGTATATTCTCAATTTCTTTTTTTTTTTTTTTTTTACTATTCTGTAATTACCAATGTGTACTTCTTTCTTTAGACATTTTTTTTACTGTTGTTCAAGTACAGTTGTCTCCATTTTCCTGCCACCACTTTCCCCCACCCCACCCATCACCTCTCCCAATTTTTTTCTAAAAGTTTTTCCACTGAACATTACATGTAATATTCACATAATTCCTTTTAAAATTAAAAGTTATTTTCATAAATGTTTTTGTGGTTGTAGGCTATGGGGGTGGGGATATTTTAGGTTCTTCCATCTAAATGACTTTGAACTTAATGATGTGTTACTCCTTGAAGCAAATAATAAGGGAAATTTAATTTTTCAACATCTAGAATTGTTTGTGTTAGACTCCAAAGCCACTTCTTTTTTTCCAATTTTTAATCCCCTAGCATACCGCAAGGAGCATAACTCTGAAAAGCAACATCAAACTGATTTAGTTTTCGTGCAGAGAAAGATTCTAGTGCTGGACTCAGATTTTTTTTTTTTGGGGGGGGGAGCAAATAAAAGCTCCAGAGACTTTGTAGCTTAGTGAATAAAGGATTGGCCTCCAACCAAACCCAGCTAAATGATTTTGGTGGTCTCAGCTGCGTTTCCAGCAAGTTTTAGACTGCATTACAGATTCATCATGCACAATTATGTGCAATTTGGCACAATTTTCAATCCTTGCCTAGGAGAGGCCCTCTGTTTGGGGCTGAAGGGAAGAATAAAATACTTCTGCCTAGAGGGAACAATTCTCTTAGGTCAAGGTTGTGTTATAAATGAAAAGGAAAGGGGTAGAAGTGTGGTCAAGCACAAAGAATCTAGGGGTAAGTAGGTACAGGATGTCAACTGTACTTAGAATTTGAAATTCCTTACTCTAAGAGTCTTCATTCAAACAGAAGATTTTGATAATTCCAACACTGATGGGCACATGGATTCTCTCCTACCTATAATTGGCACAGGTGGGTTAAGATCCAGGCAAATGTTCTGCTCACTCAACCCTGGAACATAGGAAAGGATGAAAATCAGTTTTGAATGTAGTTGGGGAAAAATTTTACAGACTTGATGAGGTGCCTAATAAGTTGGAACAAATACATTATGAATCTCTAGAAATCTCAAATATTTCTACTATTGCAGTAATGCACAATAATTGTTTGATTGAACATAGGCCAACTCAGGAAATGAAAATTCTAGCAATTAACTTTTTCTTTCCATGGTCCACTCCTCTTACATTCCATTATTCAACTTGGATTTGTTTTAATTATTTGGACAGACGTATGCTGAACAGCAAAATGTTCCTTGCTTTGTGTTCTAGTTCTTAAGGAGTTGGCATTTTACCGTCTAGTTCAATATGTATACGATTAAATAATTAGTTTCCTGAACAATAATTGTTATCCATAACCAGAGACTGGGCTATTAGAGTTCTTCCAATGTCATTCATTAGTTAGGTCTGAGCAGCAAGGTAAATACAGCCTGGGAGTTGATAAAATAATATTTCCTTATCCAAATGAGTCCTGCATCGGTGGCTAAATTTACCAAAATGCTGGCACTAGAGTTTGGTCATTTTTGGATGTAACCTAAAATAGCCCCTACTTATTGCATTATCACTAATTAAAACTTAAATGAATGAAAACTTAAATAAATAAATAAATGTTGATAAATCTGAGCAAAGAAGTCCAACCAAGTAGCTAGAGGAAAATAACCAAAGAAGCTCCAACATGGATATTAAACAGATTGTCTTTCTAATTAAGAACAAAAGGACTCATGATAACCAGGGTGGATAGGTTGATAACAGAACTTCCTCTCTTCAGCCTCCCACCTGAAAGTGATATTGGAGACAAAGCAACTGATGATGGGAATATTCCATCAAAAATATCCCAGGGCAGTTGGTTGAATGGGAGCTCTAACCATTTTCTCTAGAAAAGTCAGCATCCTTCCTGTCTAGATGAGGTTTTGACTAAGGGAATCATACCACTCCCACCAACTCACTCCTCAGGCATCCTGCCACAAATTGTTGGCAAAAGCTGCTGTGATTCTTCTGAGGTCTCTCCTAAGTAAATGATCATAAACTCAGTTTTGTAAGCAATCCAACTTCTTATTTGCCTGTTAGAAGCCAACCAACATATACAGGGATTAATTAATTTTTGTTTGAAAGCAACATAGAAAGAACCTGGGCTTAGAAATCAAATTAACAGTCACTTTTGATTTGCCTCTCCCAAGCTGTGTGATTTTAAATCATATTACTTAAGTTTTTGTCATTTGCTTTGTTCATTTGTAAAATAGGAATAGATAATGCCTCATGTTTTCAGTAAGGAATGCTTATGAACCTATTAACATAGAACTTGGCATACAACTGTGATTAACAGCAGATGATCTTTAAAATCTTACTATGGCACTTGTGGTGAGCCTGCGCTTTAGTAAGGAAATATGTGACAAAGTCCTCCTCATTAATGCTTGGACAAGGAAAAAATCAGACTTGATAACTCCAATTTAATAACATGTGACACCTCCAAGTAATACCTAGCTGCATGGGTTCGAGAGCAAATGAGATGGGAAACTTGAAGAAGTGAAGAAATATAGAAAGCAACATAAGGAGAGTGCAGAGGTATCTTCTGGAAACCACAGATAGAGGAAAAGCAGAATTAAAACCACCAAAAATAGAAGAAGAACTGTAGTTTCTAACAACATGATGATTTAGACACCCTAGATAGAATGCCCAATATACTAAAATACTAAAATTACATTTGTAAAGCATATCTGAGCTGGAAGTAAAAGAAGTTCTTAGAGGCTAAAAATGAAGAGAAAGTTTTAATCCAGAGAGGAAAGCATAGGCTGGAGCCATCTGCCAAATTTGGATGGTCATGTATGTACTGGGAGGTGAGACATAGCCTGAGGGCCAGGAAGGAGGTGGGGGTGGGAGTAGAGTCTCCTTTACAAATCCAGGACACCCCCACCCACCAAAAGACAGTACCCTAAGTGGAAGAAACTACCTGACAGAGGTCCTTAATTCTCCTTGGCTTTACCTCGACTCTGAATTAAATGGGTAAAAATAATTCTCTATAAAATATCCCCTTACAAACACTAATAGGAGATCCCAAATAAAAACTCAGGTGACAATTAAAGTAGGTCTCTGCTGATAATGCCCCAGGGTAGAAGCAAACCTCAATTCTCTCCCAAATAATAAAGTCAATCTCTGACCTTAAAGAATTCCTAAAGAGAAAACTACGAGGAATGTGAGTTCACAGTCAAAGCTCTCTAAAACCATGTTTGTGTCCATGAAGCGTAATAAGCAAGGATGATAAACTATGTTAACAGTCCCTCAAAACCTACAGATAGTGACCATTATCAGATGCAGAGTGACCTGCCCAGACTCTCTGGCCCATGTATGTACTCTACATCGGCACTGGCGTATACCCCCAGCATGGATATACAAAAATGTTCATAGTAGCAATTTCTTTAATAGGTTTAAACTGGAATCAACCTGAATTTTCCACTAACAGTAAATGAGATAAGTAAAGTGTGGCACATTTATTCAGTGAAATACCATAAAAGCCCCTAAAATGAATGAATTATGTTATAATTACTCTTATCAACATGGTTATATATCGAAAACATTAAAGAGAAAAGGCAAGTCACAGAAAACCATATCAAGTATGTTTCTATTAATGTAAATTTCAAAAAGCAGGATATTATTTAGGAATGCATTCATATGTATGTTTTAAAAAGCAATGAATTGATTAAAACAAAATTTAGTACAGTGGAAGAAAATCTGGGAGAAACCTGTAAATCTGAGTGGAGGCACAGGTGTTCATTTATTAAGCTTTAAGGGAAATCATACATGGCATCGTATACATTCTTTGTATTTGTGGTAATTTCCAAATAATAAGCAAACGCAAATAGCAATTAGAAGAAAAAGCCAAGAGGATCAAGATTTAGGCTGACTTTGAGGAAGAATTTGAGGGTTTTCAAGTGAAAAAGGTAAAAGACTTTGAAAGAGAGAAAACAGGATTTGACTTAGAGTATTCCCATGTATTTTGAGGGTAATTTCTTTTTGGCATTTTCTTGGGAAATAATAATGAGGTACTATATTCTTTATTTATTTTTGGATGCCAGCGTGAAGTTGCTTTGAATGCAACCAAGCAAGAAACAAGGAATTCAGATTTATATGGATTTGTGTTTTGTATTTGTTTGTTTGCATAAGTTTTTCATGACAGGAAAAAATTGAACTTCTATCAGTCAGTTGCATGTACATGACTGAAGGCATCACCACGGTCCCCCATTCCATCGTGTTTCTATTCTTTTTACGTCTCATTTCTGTCCTCTCCCCTCAGTAGTCCTATGGGCTGTAATTTTATCATATGCCCATTCCAGGTTTCATCATGTACTGTTTCCTCACCTCTGAGACACAGGTTTCTCATATTGTAACTCTTCAGAAAGTTAGTGGCACTGCATAATTAGCAGGTGCTTTAATTGTGGTATAGTACTTTTCCTCAAAAAATGAAAACAGAAACACCCTCTATGTTTAAATTGATGGGTGGTGTCTTTTAAATCAACAACCAGAAAAAAATGGGAAAATTGATAACACTTATTCCTTTGTCTGATTCAAGTGTAGATGAAGGCATTTCTCTTTCCCTGGATTCCCTGCGTATTGAAGTGATGACAGTTCCTTACATAAGCAGCCTTTGATTTTTGACATTTTCCTCTTTAACCCTCTATTCTACTCAGAAAAATGTTCTTACCTATCAATGTAATCTTCTCACTTAAAGACTTCTACCAAACTGAAAAGGTAACATCCAAAAAAATTGGGATATAATAATTGAGTTATAACATATAAACATAGGGTTTTGTTTAAAAGAGACAGTTCCCAGGAATGCATGAAGTTCATGCTTATCCACTTATAATGAACCATAATGATTTAGTTATTGGAATTAAAGTATTTTTGGATAACTGAATCCTTTAAATAATAGTTGAGGGTTTTTTTTTTCTTCAAGGAGATTTCTACTGGGTCCCTAGAGCTGCCATGTGTTAGCAGCAAAACTTTGGGAAAGTTGTAATAACTGAGTCTACTGCTTAATCACTGATAATAATACTTTCAAACGTTAATAAGTTAGTGAACAGTTACAAGGTACCAATCCCCATTGTTCTCGGCACTTTACATATATTAACTCTTAATTCTCAAAATAACCCTAGGAGTTGGGCACTATTATTATTCCCACTTTGAATGGTTTAAGCATGAAGAGTAAAACACTTTAGAGACACAGGTGCAAGTTGAGTGTCAGAGCAAGGTTTGGAATCTAGGCATTGGGTGAGTGGGTGGATGGGTGAATGGATGGAGCGGCAAGTGGGCATCAAAAAGAAGATGAGGTGGTTTTTCTAAAATGTATCACATGCATTCCTGCTCATAGATACGAAACATCAGTTAATCTTTTATTTACACCGCAGGAGAGTCACCATGAGCGCGTGTTACTGAACAGTGCTGCACCGGAGCACTGCTCACAATGGTGACGAGATGGGAAGGGCCTCCTAATCCCAGGCTGTGCAGTGATACTAGAATATGACCTTGTAGAGATTCCTGCAGACTATGACTTGGGGAAAGGGCAGTGGAACTTACAGTTGTTGCATAGGTATGACATATATGAAAGCGTGACCATATTTCTATGTTTATTTAGGCAGATTTTATTGTCAGCATTTTATACAAGAGGAAATTGAGACTCAGAGAGGCAAAGAGATCCACCCAGTGTTTCACTGCTCTTAGGTGGAGGAGACAGGATCGGAGTGCAGAACTGGCTGTCTCCAAAGTTTGTCTCTGCTCTGTACATCCACATGCCACCTTCGGGGCTGAGGCCAGGTCTCCGGATGGAAAGAGAAATTCTTAATGATAAATGTGTTTGATTCTACTAACTATCAATGTATAAGCCCGTGCTGCATGGTATTTTGGTAACAGTGATGTCGTACATACATAGTAAAATTACAGACTTCAAGTCGAATGAAAAAGTATTAGTACTCAGACCTTAGGATGCTACAGTTTGGCCCAAAATTGTATAGGAAAAACCCAAAACAATATTTCATTAACAGTTCAAACTGATATGTGTTCTTTGTGCTTTAAGTCTCCACTAACTTCGTACCCCAAACAATGATTCCATTCCAGAGTCATTGTTGTTCGGTTGGAAAAAAGGTCTAAATATGATTAGGAGAAGGACTACAACTGTATAATGTTATAGGGTAATTTAGAAACTGATAAATTAACTGTAGTTTCTATAGAAGAGGTATTTTCTTAGTTTAGTATTTTTTAAGAGATAGTTCATGTTTTAGAAATAGTTCTGAATTCTCAATACCACTTACTATTCATGAGTTCTTGAGCAAGGTAACTGGCCTCACTAAAACTCAGTTTTCTTAACTGTAAAATCAATATAATAATTGTATTTATATCACAGTATTGTTGTATTAAATGACATAACCCATGTGAAGCACTTAGCACAGCATGAAAAGGGCTCAGTAAGTGATAGCACCTTATATCAATATTGATAAGGTTCATAATAGAAATTGCAATATTCTTTGTTTTATTTATCATTACTATGTACCTAAGCAATATTTCCTCTTTTGGGGTGTGTGTGTGTGTGTGTGTGTTTCCTACATAAATGCGGTGTGATTATAGAGGAAGTTTGTCTCAAAGAGAGCACAGCACTTTCACATTGAACCCTGCAATGCCCGTGTGAGCCAGACACAGTTTTCTAATTGGACATAGATGGAAACAGAGGATATTGCTCTTTGTTTTTATTTTCAGATGCGGAAATTGAGGTACAGTGATCCCAACTTCCTATGTCAAGTCACAAGATTAGTGTATGACATAGGTACATGGTCTGGTTGGTACAGATGCTGCACTGAAGCCGTTGCTTAAGAGAGCAAAGGCTTTTTACAGGAGTTCTTGGTTGCCTTCATACCTAATCTTTTTATATTTGTTATACTTGGGTAACATCACATCTAAATTTGGAAAATAATTTCTTGCTTTCAGCAATACATTTCTTGGATAAAATAAGGCCTTTGGCTTTGCAGCACTCATAGAATTATTTTTAATTTGTAAAAATTTTATTGTATTTTTTTCCATTATCATTTATCTCCCTTATACCTTTTTCACCTCCACCCACTCCCTGTCTCCCACAATCACAACACTGTTGTCCATATCCATGACTCTTTTTCTTTTTTGGCTCAGTCCCTCCCCTCCCCAACCTTCCCTACCCCTAGAGCTTTATGCTAAGTGAAATAAGCCAGTCAGAGAAAGACAAATACCATATGATTTTACTCATATGTGAAATCTAGTGAGCTAAAAAGCAAAATAGAGACAGATTCATACATAGAAATTTTATTCACGTCCTGATGCTTTATATTTTGAGCCATATATATTTATATGCATTATCTACACAGACTTTGGTCAAAGATCTTGATTTAGGTTCGCTTTTTGGTATAAAACTCAGCATAGCTATCATGCATTCCATCATTATAATAATACTTAATGATTATACAACAAGTGTCTCTTTCCTGAAGCTGGCATTTTAATAAGGGTGGAGTGCATCTTAAACTTATATCACCTTGCAAACTGCATATATTGCCGAATGGTAAGAACACACTAGGCCCAAGAGGGAGGCTTTTCTTTTTAATGGAATATGATATTATCTGAATTGTTACTCTTAGGTTTACTGGGTATTTTCATTTGCTTTATAAATACATGTTTGCTAATGCATAATAGTATTATTGTAATAGGTTTATGTAGTTCTTTGAACATACATTATTAAACACAAAAGGATAATAAAATTATATCAAATAGGGTTTTAGAATCATGAAATACATGTAAAATTTGCTAACTTTTTTGTTTCATGTCCTGAATTTTGGAAAATATATCTCACAATCACAAGTACATGTGTGTATTAAGATATGAAAGGCAAATCTTATTCTAGTTTAGAATCTCTTTCTGGAGCTAGCTGCAGTTTTGACAAAACGCAGAATTGGAAGGATAGATAGGTTATATAAATAAAGCTAAGTTCCTTCTCCACAAGGGCTCTGGGTTCAGCTCTGATTTCTGCACGTGTGTGACCTATTCTCACCATCAGGTTCCACATAGGGGATGAGATTACAGGTAATTCTAAGAGAGGCAAAACTAGTTATATATTACTGACAATGGGAATTTTTAATCAATGCAAGAATAGGCCTGGACAACAAAGCAACTTAAAAATCAATAACAAATCTTTTAATTGCACTCACCCTATGACGGATTTAGGGAGCAAAAGTTGGGAATTTAGAAGTAGCAAAATAAGATTTATCTGCCTGAGAGCATTTAAAACAAGAGGGACTGTACTAAATAAAATAGCCTAGAAACTGACTTAGAAGTGGCAGCTCTCAGGAGTAAGCAGTGCCAGCAAGAAAGTTACTAAATGTCATCACTGCAGTTCAAAGGAGAGAGAAGAGGCAAGGGGAAGGATAGTGATGGATAATCAGAAGGATAATTAGCATGCCATGGCTCTGACTTTTTTGAAATGATAATACTGCATGTGTAAATAGCTCTTTGTCATTTATAAAGCCCATTGAAGTATCTCATTTGATTGCCATGATTACCTTATGGGAAATAGAACAGGAATTATCTATATTTTATAGCTTACAAAAAACTCAGGGAGAAAGAGGTGATATAGGCTGGCTCAAAGTCATAGTAGTGAACTTGAACTGAGGTCTTCAGATCCCTAGTCCAGGGCTCTTTCCATTACCACACATTCAAATTCCAAATTTCACAAGTCTCATTTTCCTATATTTAAGTATGTTCACCAACACTATAAAAACACAATCACTAAGCACTATTATCAAGGTTTTTTGGTTTGGCTCTCAATGGAAGGCTTGCTCCCATCTATTATAGATACAATATAGTTCTGAAGGGTTTGGTTACATGTGGAACTCTCTAAAATATATGCTTTCTGTACACACAACCACTTCCTGATTCCACATTGAAATATGGGACAAATCACAAGAAAACTATAACCATAGAAAAAAATAACAAAACAGTACAAAGCCAACAACTATGGAACCATCTCACTTGCTTATTCATAATGCTTGGGCTGGAGGCATATTATAAATAAGATCCTGCTGGGGAATGTGGTGGCTTCTAAAGTTAGAGTGGACCTCGGAGTCAGGAATAGCCTGAAGGCTGTCTGCATGACCCTCATGGAATCCTTTGTCTTCTGAACTTGTCTCTGTGTGTGAGTTCTAAAATTAGAGGGTTATGTTGGATTTCTAGAATCCCTCCACAGCCAACTCTAGGATTCAATTACCTTTAGTTGAGCCTCTCATCCCCCTCAACTTGATCATTATTTATTATGTCACAAAATGAATTTTGGATTAACTGTCCCAGCTGCTATTTATTGAAAATTGGGTCTAGGCTAACCACTGGTCAAAGAGCTTTCCATTTTTCTGTGGGGTCTGGATTTTAACCTAGCATATACATGCAAAGAAAATGTAGCATTGTTTTATGAAATTATTTAATCTTGATAATAAGTCCTCCACTCTTCTGGAATTTTATATGTGCCTTGTAGTATCCTAATCATCTCCTTTCAGTTTACAACTTTCATATATTCTCTCCTTTTCTTCCCAAAATAATATCTAAGTGCAAAGTGGTTTAGCTCTGTCTTTGTGGGATTAGCAGAATAGTCAGAAATTTTGCAAGTTGACTCTCAGGTTCCCATTTTTTGTGATTAGCCACCTCCATACTGCCAACAGGGGGTCCTCTAGAACCAAGGGAGAATTTGGAGATCTAAACTCAGCGTAACTCCCAACCCCATTCTAACCAAGGTGTGTGTGGACACCCTAACCATGAATTTCATCCCTGTGCTCGCGAGATAAGGTGGACAAGATATTTCTTAGCACCCCAGAGTCTTCTGGGGTGCCCCCACTAGCATCATGACACTCAGTCTGCAGTGAATCCCCTAAGTGGTGAGAGCATGAGTCTTTCCTGGGAGAAAGAAAGTTCTTTCTTCCTCTTGTTATTAGACTAAAGGGGTTCATTAACCTGCTCGCATCAAAGCCCAATTAAATGCAAACAGGAGTTTACAGCAAAAAAAGTTAAGGTGTATTTAAGGAAATGGTGCCAAACCTGGAGTCACAGTTGAGCTATGATTCTAATCCCTGACTCCCCAATGGCTTCTTGGAGATAGGTTATATAGGGGAAAATTTATTTAGTCACAGTGACTAAGGGAGTTAGGGTCGTGGTCTCTATTGATTGGTTCACACTAGGGTAAAAGGTAGTTGATCACTGCATCTGGTCCTGATGTCAGTCATGGTGTTGCTCTCTCGGGTTTCACAAAGGGGTGGTTGATGGGCTCATTCTCCTTTTCTGGGTCTGGAGCTGAAACACAACTGGGGCCTAGGTGTTATCTTTTGTTTGACTAAATTGAGAGGCATTGTTCCTAAGATTATTTGATGCTGACCAGAACTTCACTGTCCTGAGGACTTAATGGTTGAGGGAATGAACATGCAAGGGAAAGGGAGGTGGCTGAGTCAGTTGTGCTCTTGTCTGGACAAAGCCAGTTTGAATCAAAAGGAAGGGAGGAGAAAAGGTCAGATTAAAGAAATAAAGTTTTTTCATGGTTATATTCTTCTGAATGAGAATGATGAAAGGAGATAATAAAGATTGCTTTTGTATGGAGGGCACCCCTCAAGTACCCAGCTTGGGTGATAGGGGAGGCCGTGCCACTGGACCCTACAGGACACCTACTACATTGTGTCATGCTACCAAGACTGGGAGTGATAGCATCTCTACCTAATACATACAAACAAACACAGGGAAGCTGCCTCTAGTTTTTTCTGTGATGTTTAGAGGCAGGGTCTTCTTACAGAGTTAAGATGTTGATCACTGAGGTGAGAACGTTGATGTGGATGAATTGAAGGACAGTCGTAGATAGCATGGAAGAGGAAGCTGATGGAGCTGCCCAAGATTCTAAAGGCTGCTTTGAAAGCTTAGAAATAAAAAAAAGGGAAACATTGATTTATAAGGGCTAGGAAGATAAGAACAGAAAATGATGAGTGTGGGATAAAGGCAGGAGAAACAGAAAGTATGTCATAGAACAAAAGAGAAGGCACGGTTATTACAAGGAGTTGTAATTGTGAACGAGGAAATTAGGAAATGAGCAACATTTCCTATACTTGCATTCTCGGGCATTTCCTTTATCCCATCATTTTTTAAGGGATTAAGTGCTTTGATTTAAGTCCCCCTTTCTGTTTTCCCATTCCATGGGCATGAAGAAATAAAGCACATACTGAATGGAAAGCACATACTGAATGGGGAGTACCCAGGGACTGTTAAAATAAGACATGTTTACTGCTTCCTACTTTCTCATTCTTCTTTTATCCTTGCTATCTCCTGCCCCTTTTTTGTTCTTACTTTTAAAAAAAAACTTTTAAAAAATTTAATTTTCAATTACCATTTACATTCAATTTTATTTTATATTAGTTTCAGGTATAGAACATGGTGGTTAGATAATCATATACTTTAAAAAGCGTTTCCCCCAATATTTCTAATACCCGCCTCACACCACACATAGTTACTACACTGCTAATTAGTATAAAGCCTATGCTGTACTTTACATCCCCAGGACTATTTTGTGACTACCAATCTGTAGTTCTTAATCTCTTCATCTTTTTCACCTAGCCTCTTTATGTCCATGGAATGTTCTCTGTATCTGAGTTTGTTTCTATTTTGTTTGTTCATTTATTTTCTTCTTTAGATTCCACATATGAGTGAAATCACATGGTAGTTGTCTTTCTCTGTCTGACTTATTTCCCTTAGCATAATGTCCTCTAGGTCCATCCAGGCTGTTGAAAATGATGAGTTCAATCTTTTTTTATGGCCAAGTAATGCATAAGAATATATGTACCCCTATGTTCATTGCAGCATTATTTATAATAGCCAAGATATGGAAGCAGTCCAAGTGTCCATCAATAGATAAGTGGGTAAAAAGTTGTGGTACATGTGTACAATGGAATATTACTTTACCTCTTTATCCATTGCGTCTGTTTTAAGATTTCTCACTATTAATTTCTCTAACAGCCTTTCTCCATTTACTCATTCCCTAAGCTTCTCTTTTTACTTAATTTGTTAGTATAAGGGTTCACAAAGAGAATATGCGGGAAGAAGGATTACAAAAGACAGAAAGTTATAAGAAATTGACTAAATGAGAAATTGGAAGTTTTAGATTGAATGTACAATTTATAAAACAGAAAGAGGCTGTATAATAAATTGGTTCAGGCCCTGGCTAGTGTGACTCAGTTGGTAGGGACTTTGTCCCATAACCAAAGGGTTATGGGGTTGGTTCCTAGTCAAGGCACATACCTAGTTGTGGGTTTGATCCCGGGTTAGATCGGTACAATCTCCGGTCCAGGCATGTTCAGAAAGCAGCCTCACACTGATCTTTCTCTCTCTCTCCCTTCCTCTCTCTCTAAAAAAGGGGTGTCAAACTCATTTTCACCGGGGGCCACATCAGCCTCGTGGTTGCCTTCAAAGGCCCAAAATAATTTTAGGACTGTATACATGTAACTACTCCTTAACGGATATGGAGTTAAAATTACATTTGGCCCTTTGAAGGCAACCATGAGGCTGATGTGGCCCCTGGTGAAAATGAGTTTGACACCCCTGCTCTAAAAGCAGTGAAAAAAATAGAAATAACAATGTTCTCAGGTGAGGATAAAAATAAATAAATAAATTGGTTCAGAATTAAAATGAATAAAAGAGATGAGATAAAGGTAGAAATAAAAAATATATATTAGGAAAATAAGGGAATGAGAAAATTAAGGAATATGTGTGCTTTTAAATGGTTGCCATAAAGCAAATCTGGGTTTTATATTCCCATCCTCCACCAATAACCCTAATAGTTATTTTTGAATTATAAATAATTTTTTAATTGCTGATTTTACTTTTCTGGTTATCCCTCCTGGGAAAAGAACATAAAATGTTGCTACTTTTTACTGTAGGCAAAGAGGAGTTCAAAGAAAAACTTGGGAAAGGAAGAAAGTGTACGTTTTCATGATTAAACTTCCAAATGACTCAGTCAATTTGGAAGGTTCACATTTTCTACATTAGCGCTTCATCTGAAAACAAAAAGAATTCTCATGCTTTTCTCATTAAGGCTAAACTTACCTCCATTACTATTCATCCTATTTTCCTCACTTATTACAGTGCTTCAGGTGAACACATACCACAAACAAATGCAGCCTGAGCTGTTACAAAACAGAGACAGGTTGGTCACTTCCACCAGGAACAACCTTTCATCTGAAACAGCCAGAGACATCCCCATCAGACTTGAGGGAATCCATGTGGATAGCATGTGGTTCCTGCTAGTGCAGCTCCTTTGTCCCACAAAGTGTGCTAGCACATTTGAGTATTTGTTTAATTTTCTCTAGACTGTTTCAGTTCTCCACCTGGCTGAAATTATGCAAGTGGAATACACTTGAATGGGTGGAGATAATTTGAATGAAGTGATAATGTTCATATGTTTGACCTAAATACTGAACGTTTACACTAAGCTTAAAGTGGTTAAACATTTTCTAGAGTTTGGCCTCCAGATTATCTGCTGACCAAAGGTAAATTCGATCTACTTCATATAAGTGGTTTTATTTTATTTTTTTTAAATATATTTATTGATTATGCTATTACAGTTGTCCCATTTCCCCCCCCACTCCACTCCATCCTGCCCACCCCCTTCCTCCTACATTCCCCCCCTATAGGTCATGTCCATGGGTCATACATATAAGTCCTTTGGCTTCTACATTTCCTATACTATTCTTACCCTCCCCCTGTCTATTTTCCACCTATCATCTATGCTACTTATTCTCTGTACCTTTCCCCCCTCTCTCCCCTTCCCACTCCTCTGTTGATAACCCTTCATGTGATCTCCATTTCTGTGGTTCTGTTCCTGTTCTAGTTATTGGCTTAGTTTTCTTTTGTTTCTGTTTTAGATGTGGTTGTTCATAACTGTGAGTTTGCTGTCATTTTTACTGTTCATATTTTTTATCTTGTTTTTCTTAGATAAATCCCTTTAACATTTCATATAATAAGGGCTTGGTGATGATGAACTCCTTTAACTTGACCTTATCTGAGAAGCACTTCATCTGCCCTTCCATTCTAAATGATAGCTTTGCTGGATACAGTAATCTTGGATGTAGGTCCTTGCCTTTCATGACTTGGAATACTTCTTGCCAGACCCTTCTTGCCTGTAAGGTCTCTCTTGAGAAATCAGCTGACAGTCTCATGGGAACTCCTTTGTAGATAACTGTGTCCTTATCCCTTGCTGCTTCTAAGACTTTCTCCTTCTCCTTAATCTTGGATAATGTAATTATGATGTGCCTTGGTGTGTTCCTCCTTGGGTCCAGCTTCTTTGGGACTCTCTGAGCTTCCTGGACTTCCTGAAAGTCTATTTCCTTTGCCAGATTAGGGACGTTCTCCTTCATTATTTGTTCAAATAAATTTTCAATTTTTTGTTCTTCCTTTTCTCCTTCTGGCACCCCTATAATTCGGATGTTGGAATGTTTAAAGATGTTCTGGAGGTTCCTAAGCCTCTCCTCATTTTTTTGAATTCTTGTTGCTTCATTCTTTTCTGGTTGGATGTTTCTTTCTTCCTTCTGGTCCATACCATTGATTTGAGTCCCAGTTTCCTTCCCCATCACTCTTGGTTCCCTGTACATTTTCCTTTGTTTCTCTTAGCATAGCCTTCATCTTTTCATCTAATTTGTGACCAAATTCAACCAATTCTGTGAGCTTCCTGATTACCAGTGTTTTGAACTGTGCATCTGATAGGTTGGCTATCTCTTCCTCGCTTAGTTGTATTTTTTCTGGAGCTTTGATCTGTTCTTTCATTTGGGCCATTTTTTTTGTCTTGGCGTGCCTGTTTCATAAAGGGGCAGAGCCTTAGGTGTTTACCAGGGTGGGGTAATGTTGGTCAGTGCGCTGTGATGCTGTATGTGGAGGAGGGGATGAGAGGGAGCAATGGCGCTTGCTCTACTCTTTGCTGGATTTCAGTCACTCCCTCCACTACCCACAATCAAACTGGGACCCTTTGGTGCTGATTCCCGAGTAGGTGGTCTGTGCATGCTCTAGGCCCCTGTGTGTCTCTCCAATGAACTCTCCTGTGAGGCTGGGAGTTTCTCCCACTGCCGCCTCAACCCCCATGGGTGTTTTCAATCAGAGGTTTGAGGCTTTATTTCCCTGCACTGGAGCCCTGGGTTGTGCAGTCTGTTTCACTCCCCTGCCATTCCTCCCAGTTTATCTATGCCTGAATGTGGGACCTCGGGGTCTGCTAGCTGTTGCACTGCCCGCCCCATTCCACAATCCATCACCTCGCTGAGTCTGCCAGCCACTGCCTTGCTGCGAGTCCTCTCTGCCCCTCCTACCGGTCTGAATGAATGTTTCTTCTTTAGCTCCTTGGTTGTTGGACTTCCATACAGTTCGATTTTCTGTCAGTTCTGGTTGTTTTTTGTTTTTAAATTGTTGTTGTCCTTCTGGTTGTGCGAGGAGGCGCAGTGTGTCTACCTATGCATCCATCTTGGCCAGAAGCCCATATAAGTGGTTTTAATATGTGAATAGGATAGAATACATGTTTAGGCTAATCAATAAATTGTTATTTTTGTTTGTCCATTCATCTTTATCCTCAAGTTTAAAGATCTATTTTGTTTCTGCTGTGAAAAATTAATAGCTTTTTGTGTCTGGTTTTTTAAAGATATAATAGTAGTATTAACAATAGCTACAAAATATTGAGTGCCTACACTGTGCCAGGTACTATTTTAGATATCTTTTGTTTACTTTGTTAAGCAACTTTTGAGTCAGATGTCATTATTCTATGTTATAAATTATAAAACTGAGGCTTGGAAAAGTTAAGATTCTTGCCTAAAGTCACATGCTTACCTGGAATACAGCCATATTTGAATCCAGAACATTCTGACTCCTTCACCCCATGCTGTCTCTCCATGTGGTGCAATCCCGCTTTGCTGGGTGACAGTGAAAATAGGGCAGAAGGCATCATGTGGGGAAGAAAAAATGTTCTTCTTCTTCACAAAGAATGAGAAGTTTCCTTTAATGAAATGTATGCAGAAATCTGTAACTTAAACTTGATGAAGGACCATGGTATCATTGGCTCTATAAAGAAGGGAAAGAAAGCTGAGCTTATTAAAAATAATAATAATAATTGTTATTAAATAAATAATAATAACAATAATAATAAATGTTAAAATAAATAATAATAATAAGGGTCTGGCAAGAAGTATTCCAAGTCATGAAAGGCAAGGACCTACATCCAAGATTACTGTATCCAGCAAAGCTATCATTTAGAATGGAAGGGCAGATGAAGTGCTTCTCAGATAAGGTCAAGTTAAAGGAGTTCATCATCACCAAGCCCTTATTATATGAAATGTTAAAGGGATTTATCTAAGAAAAACAAGATAAAAAATATGAACAGTAAAAATGACAGCAAACTCACAGTTATGAACAACCACATCTAAAACAGAAACAAAAGAAAACTAAGCCAATAACTAGAACAGGAACAGAACCACAGAAATGGAGATCACATGGAGGGTTATCAACAGGGGAGTGGGAAGGGGAGAGAGGGGGGAAAGGTACAGAGAATAAGTGTATCGCAGAGAGCTTATTGAGAGTAAGGGAGGAGAGAATTGGACTTTGACTCTCTTCCCATTCTTCTGCTGAAGTATCTCTCCATAATCAGTAAGGATCTTTTTAAAGATAGTCAAAGAACGAAAGAAAAGAAAAGACATCAATGTTTGCACCTTTTATTTAAAATGTAGTGGGTTTTAGATGTTTCCTTTTTCCCTCCCACAGCCTATAAAATACTATTTCTAGACAGCTCAATGAAATATTTTTCCTGTGCTATATCTTGGCTCCTTCCTCAGGGCTTCTGCTTTTCCAATGATTGCTGGCGAATAAAGGTGATAAACCAGATTCGGGCAATGATTGTGTAGATTCTCAGCCTGCTGCCAGAGAAATGTGACAGGTGGCAGGTAGTTTGCTCCTCCTTACAAAGTGACTGGAAAAGGACTGGCTTTTAAAACTAAGAACTTTCCATGACTATGTTTTCTAGGCTGGAAAATACTAAAGAGTAGCTCAAATTCAGAGGTCTGTTAAGCCTTTAAGAAACTAGTGAAGAAGATGTCTCCCTGCTGTAAACTCCAGTGATGCTCATATTACCAGTTGCCACGCATCCTGCCACATAGCTCAGTCTTACCACATGTGACTAATTCAGAATTGTTTGGAAACTTTAATTATGCCAGAATCCTGGCGGGCGAAATGACTCCAAAACTTGTGTCTAAATTTAGCTACTTTCCCTTTCAACTGTGGTAATTGGCTTTTTCTTTTTCTTTTTTTTTTTTAATAGCAAAAACTGTTTTAGATTGGGAAGAGTGGGAGGAATGTTTGTTTTGGAGAACCTCTATAGGCACATGGATTCTTACAGTACAGAAAGGAAAGAAAGATCAGTATCTCCAAAGATACAAAGGAGCCATAAAACCCAGAGCCTGTTTAGGGATACGTTAATGGCAGGAAGGAGTCCAGTGCTTCTGCATATAACCTGAATATGTGTGAGACTGGATTATGAACAACATCATAGTGCTCTTCTTGTGATTTCCTTGAAATTACCTCCCCCCTCTGCTGAGCACCCAGTGGGAAGAGATCTCCACTAATGAAGTATTAAGCTACGGTGAACAACGATCCTATCACACAACTCTGATAGGCAGGATCTCTTTATAGAATAGATTTCCACAGGATGGTCAGATGCCAAATGGAAGGAGGGCAAATAACAGGCAGGGACCGTGTGAGACTGCAGTGGATATGTACTTGAGAAAATCAAGCAATAGAACATAGCTGAGGGTAAAAGCACAATTATAACCCTTGTGTTTTATCCTTAGATATTTTCTTAAATTCAGTGGGAAGGGAAAGCTCAACTAGGTTTGGCTTCTGGTCCCATCTTGTGCATACTGAATCCGTGGGAAGTTACTTAACTGTGCTGAGATGAACTTTCCTCATTTGTAATTCCTGTTACAGGGTTAGGGAGTTTTTTTGGTGAGTGTGTGAGTATTAAATAATTTATGTTAAGTTACAAATTTATTGGGATGTTTATAAATATTAAAATGTTGATGTTCTCCTATACTTCCATACTTTCTTGTATCCATTGTCTTTCCCTCACTCTAAAGACAGCTTGCTTGCTTGTTTTTTGTTTTATTTTGTTTTGTTTTGTTTGTTTTGTTTTTTTACTTTGAGAACATGAGGTAGGCCCTGAAACTCTGTCTTTCAATTGCAAGAGCTAGGCCCAGGAGACAGAAGTATTTCTCCGGCCATACATATCAGCTGACCACAGAGTTAGGTTAAGCTAGTCTAGGCTAGAACTGTCCAGTTGACTCAGAATCATCAGAAATTATTAAAAAGTGATAGTTCTTTTAAGCCACTGAGTTTCAGGGTCATTCTTCCTGAGCAATAAAAAACAAATATGAGACTTTAAGATGGCAGAACTACCCTGATTGACTGTCCCATTTAACTGAGGTGGAACCTGAATTAACCAAATATTTGTTCCTACAAAGACTGTTTTAAACTTAAAATCACTGTCCTGAGTGAAAATGATACATGTGAAGTAGTTATCATTTCCACCAGATGGAAGTTGAGGGCTTGCGATGCTGCTGAGTTCAGCTAGGAAAGAATAAAGAAAATTACATTCCTGTGCTCTTCAAACTTCAGTGTGCTCGTGAATGACCTGGGGTCTGGTTAGATGCAGATTCCAATTCACTAGGCCTACATCTCTAGATCACACTTCAGATTCCACATTTCTACCAAGTTGCCAGGTAATGTGGATGCCGCTGCTCAGTGGACCAGACTTTGAGTAGTGAGGCTTTACATTACCAAGTGCTTGGTACCTGATCATGGCAAATGATAGTCAACAAATGTTAGCTCCTTCTTCCTTCAGTGTCCTCCTCTCTCTTTATCCCACCTCCCCAGGAAGTCTTAGGTGAAGAGATTTGACCCCGCCCCCAAACTCCCTCCTGTCCTTTGAGAATGAGTTTCCATCACTGTCACATGTTTCCTTCCTCCAGCCTCCAGCCTGTAATCTCATGAGTACCCTGGATATCCCCTAAACTGTTTGGATGTCTGATATCCATCTGGTCAAACCCAATGGACTATTTTTTCACTTCTCCCTCTCCTTGACATTTCTGCTCAATTTGTCACTACTGGCTATTTCTTTATTCTTGGAATGTTCTCCTCCCATTGTTCTGCTGGCTGACTTCTCCTGTTTCTGCTTACACATCTCCTGGATCTCATTACTCTCTCCTCATCTTCTCTGCCTCTCCCTTTCTCTCCATACACTCTTTGTAAACATCTTACGGAGAACCCCCTGTATGCACATCTAAATCTTGCTTTGGGCTTTTATCCACCCCCCCTTTTTTTTTTGGTCTACTCAGTAGCAAACATTCACGGAAGCCCTCCTATTGTGCCAGACCAGGGGATACATACGCAAATCCTGCCCTTTAGGAGCATACATTTGGATGGGGACAGGCTGCAGGCAAAAGTTGGAAGGGGCAGGTCATTTAAATGATGATCTTATGGAGATTCTGGGCTATTCTCCTCTTTACCCACCATAGAAAATATGATCCAACAAATTTTCCGCCTAAAGGCTTCCTCAAAATCGACCTCTTGCCTGCATTTCTTGGGCAATTCCCTAGGTCTCTGGCTTTATCATCTAACCAGATTCCCACATTCGCCTCCAAGATGTAGGGTTGCCAGACATCAATTGAAGGCAGGGATGGTATGACTCATTCTAGGGGGAAATGAATCAAGTGCTTCCTCTGTAAGTAATGAGGAAATTTCTTTCTATGGGTTTAAAACATTTTACTTTACTTTTATGTTACTTCTTGAATTTATTTTGAATAATGCATTAGTATAATGAATTTTTTTAAATGTTCAAATGTCTTATTTGAATACTATGTAATAATAAATAATGAAGCTTCTTTCTAGCCTTTCGTTTTATAATACCTCTGACATACAGGAATCTCAAAAGCTTTTAGTAATGTTAACTATAAAATGAATGTTAAGTTTTAACTTCAAGTATGAAAAGAATAATTATCCACCTTAAAAATTTCAGCCTTTTAAAAAGCACAAAATTAATTTTTAAATCCTTGCTATAGATAGATGAATAGTGGTTTTCCCGACTCCAGTAGTATTTGGCTGACATTTCACTTTATGCTTGTCATGTTTATAGTCCCAAACTAGCAACACATGGTGCAGGAAGGGAGTTATAGGCAATTGGTGGCAGGATTTGTTTTAAATGATGTGAGAATGTCATTTACTCATTCCTGTTCCTCAAGTAGCTTTCCCCTCACCTGCATCCTCTTTATTCCAGGCTGACATGATAATAATAATTTTATGGCAGCACATAAGTGCCAGTGAAGTCAAGGAATATATAATAAAACAAGTGTCTGAAAACCATTAATTTATAATATCTGTGCTTAACTATTATATGTTTTTAAATCAGCAAAATATTATTTCAATTCTAAGTACTTTCCTCTATGTTGTAGGAATAGTCTTCTTTTAGGATTCACTGTCTAAAATAATTGTTTGAAAAAGAGTGCTGAAAATATGATTTTAAACAATGTTGAAAATAACCCTGTTGGCTCATGGAAGATGATCACTAGTTCTGCCATTTCATAATAACGCCAACAAAATGACACATTGCTGAGTGTTGAATCTTCAATTTGATATGGTTCAACTTTTTAGCCTTCTGTGATTTCTCAGCTACGATGGTTAGTGGTGAGGTAATTACTGGAGCCAGGAATAATTAGGGACTATATCACAATAAAGGTTCTGGGATACTAGGGTTCAGAATTCTTTCTCTGTTCCAAGGTAGCAGTGTTCCTCCCCACAAATTTGCTATCAGACATGCTCATGACAAATTTTAAAATATTTTTCTTCTTTCAGAGGATATTAATTTTTTTATTTAGTAAAAGGCCTCTCTTTTCTCTTTTGGTTTTTATGGTGGCTACATGTTTATCTGAGCCCTTTCAGTAATTTTGCCTAACTTTTTCTGAATTGGCTCTTACTTCTTATATACCTAATTCATAATCTGATCTAGTTCAACATTGCTTCTTCACTTTGTGGTGTTTTACATTGGATGATAGTGTACTCTGCATGCCATCATTGTATTTCCTTTGATATTTTCCTTTTATTCATTTTAGGACCCTTCAAACTGACTTTACAGGATTTCTTTGTTATTTCACATTTCTTTTCAATATTCTTTCTCACTTATTCTTGAGCTGAATTTTGAAAAAATAATGTTCTTAAGTACTTACCTTCCTGCTTTATAAGCCCCAAATTCCTTTCATTGCATGGTTGCCCAAAGTTTCTGTGCTTGCATGGACAAAAATCAAGATATCCAAAAAAACAATGTGTCAGCACACATCCAAGGTCTTATAAATGATGTGGGAGACATATATTTATTCATGTGGAAAGGATGTCCAGGAAATATTGTTAGGCGAAGAAATAATTTTCTAAAACCAAAATATACAATGGGATCTCATTTTTGTGTGTTTACATAGAACCTGTTAAATATTTTATATTGTGAATGTAACATGTGGAAAGAAAACTCTTTAAGGATTGGCACCAACATAAAAAATAATTTTGTGGAATATTTTAAACATGTAAAATGTATAGAGCAAACCTAATATAAATAAATAGTATGATGGCCACATACCTCTGTGCCCATACCAAGTTTCCTCAGCCTTAGTATTTTGTTGTATTTGTTGGAGATATATTTTTAAAGATATATAGCAGTGTTACCATTGAAGCTGCCTGTCCAGCCCTCCTATATCTCATTACCCTTTCTTCCTCACTCGAGCTATTCTCGCCCGTGTTTCTAAATTATTACTCAACTTGGAGACATCTGGAAATCATATATAGTATATTGCATTTTAAATTTTATTTGAAGTGTTTCATTCAGGTCCTTTGCCCATTTTTTAATTGGATTGTTTGTTTTGGTGTTGAGTTTTGTAAGTTCTTTATACATTTTGGATATCAACCCTTATCAGATGTATCAGCGAACATGTTCTCCCATTCCATGGGTTGTCTTTTTATTTTGTTGATGGCTTCCTTTGCTGTGCAAAAACTTTTTAGTTTGATGTAGTCTCATTTGGTTATTTTTTCTTTTGTTTCCCTTGCCGGGGAAGATATATCAGATAAAATATTGCTATGAGCAATGCCTGAGATTCTACTACCTACATTATCTTCTAGGAGTTTTATGGTTTGGGGTCTAATATTTAAGTCTTCAATCCATTTTGAATTTATTCTTGCGAGTGGTATAAGAAGGTGGGTCTAGTTTTTACTATTTTTCTGCATGTGTCTGTGCAATTTTCCCAACATCATGTATTGAATAAACTATCTTTAGCCCATTGTATGTACATTCAGATGGCCAATAGACATATGAAAAGATGCTCAACATCACTAATCATCAGAGAAGTGCAAATTAAAACCACAATGAGATATCATCTCACACCTGTCAGATACCTACCATTAATAAATCAACAAACAATAAGTGCTGGTGAGGATGTGGAGAAAAGGGAGCCCTTTTGCACTGTTAGTGGGAATGTAAATTGGTACAACCACTGTGGAAAGCAAAATGGAGATATCTCAAAAAAATTCAAAATGGATCTGCCTTTTGACCCAGCAATCCCACTTCTGGGAATATATCTACGGAAACCCAAAACACTAACTCAAAAGATCATAAGCACCCCTCTGTTCATTGCAGCGTTATTTACAATCACAAGATATGGAAGTAGCTGAAGTGTCTATCAGTAGATGAGTGGATAAAACAACTATGGGACATTTATACAATGGAATACTACTTGGCTGTAAAAAAAGAAGAAAATTTTATCCCTTGTAACAGCATGGATGGACCTGGAGAACATTATACTAAGTGAAATAAGCCAGTCAGAGAAAGACAAATACCATATGGTTTCACTCATATGTGGAATCCAATGAACAAACTGAACTAACATGCAAAATACAGACTGATTCATAGATAGAGAGCAGGATGGCAGCTGATGGGGGGATGATAGAGGGGAGGGATTGAGCAAAGAGGAAAAAGGACTCATGGACATGGATAGCAGTGTGGTTATTGTGGTGGGGAGGGGAGTCTAAGGGAGATAAATGGTGATGGAAAAATACAATAAAAAATTTAAAAAGAATTTTCCAATATTAAAAATGTAAATAAATATAGTAATTCACTTAGTACATGATATTACACAACTTGCTTTTTTCCCTCTTAAAATTTTATTCTTGATATTCATCCATGTTGACACATATAATTTTAGTCCACTTATTTTAATTGTAGTATAGTATTTGAATGTATGACTATATGTTAGTGATTTATCAGTTCTCCCATTGACCAATATTTGGGCTATTTCCAGTGTTGTGTTGGTTGAAAACATTGCAAATGAAGTTTTTAAATGTCAGTATATGTTTTTATTATTGTTTTATTGATTTTGGATTTAATTGAATTATTATAAGAGAACATTATCTGTGTCATAATAATTCTTTAGATTTTCTTTGAGCCTTATTTCATGGTTATTTTTTTAACTGTTCAATTTAGGCTTGAAAAGAGTCTATTCACAGTCTAGAAGTTGGGTGCAGTGGTGTGAATTAGTTGTTCACATATTGCCTCTTCTACTTTTTTAGTTTGATTTATCAGCTAATGACATATTTTTAATTTTCTCCTAAAGTTCTCAATTTCTAATAATTCTGAAAAGTGCTGTATTTATTTTCAGGCTCTATTATTAAGCACATACACATTCAGAATTGCTATATCTTTCTGCTGAAGAACTTGTGTTCATTTTTATATGTAATGATCCTCTTCATGCCTATCAATGAATGATTTTTGCTTTATTTTATCTAATGTTTATCATAATTAGGCCTACCTTATTTTGGATAATACTTGCCAGCTAGTTTTTCATCCCTCTACTTTCAATCTCTCTATGTCCTTGAGTTTTACATGTTTCTTATAAAAAGGTATCAAAATTTTGTTTTTATCGAATTTAATAATATCTGTCCACTTAATAAGTTTAGTCTTTTTCATTTATTTTTATTAATGACTTATTTGTATATATTTTTACATTCTTAATTTGTGCTTTATCTCTAATAGAGGTTTTGATTTGCTGCCTTTTTTGCTTCCTTTTCAGCCTTTTATTTTTCAGCACTTTCACTATTCTCTTCCCTCCCATTGGTTTAGAATTAAAATTTTCTAGTTCAATTTTTTGTTCAGTAACATTAAATTTTAACACCTATATTTGATTTCAGTAAGTTAAAATTGATTAATAGTTCTACACTTTTCCCAAGCAATACAAAGGCCCTAGATTTCTTTTTACCCTAAACTTCTGCTGCTTCTCCTCTTCCTCCTCCTTTTCCTCTTTCTCCTCCTCCTTCTTTTTAAGAAATTGAACAAAGCTTCTTTTTTGTTTTTGGCTTAGTTACTAAGTAGAAAGACCTCTTCGGGGCTATATATTGGCCATGTTGGTAAGTTATTCCAAGAAGTGTTTTCTATGCATCTTCTGAGTAATTTATATAACCCAATTGTAATTCGGTCACAAAATTAAAAATTTGTATTAAGCATCAAGTATATTTCCAGAAATGAGTCAATTGTGCTAAAGTATGAAATGAAACTACTCAGTTCTTTCTCCTATCCTGTCAAAATAGCTACACTACATTTTAATTACAAAAATAATTTCAACAATAAGTTCAGCCAGTTTGTACTATAGTTCTCGTTAGGAATCTTAAGCTCCACAATTTTTATGACTCCACTTGTGTCTTACATCCTAAGTCTGGGAGATTCATATGCACTATATAGCAATAAAACTTTGGCAAGCCCTCATAGAAAAAAGATTTCATATTATAGATTCTCCTCATCAATATATTAACTTTTGAACATAGGAGTTAATTCTTGGTGAGTACTCTGTAAATGCAAATACAGATGAATACCATGTTAATGTGAGAATAAAAAGTAAATGCCATAAGGAGAAAATAATTGAAATTATAACCTTATATGATTGCTTTTTAAGAGCACATATTTACAGACAGATATAGCTAAAGATTCCCGCTGAGAGGCACAAGTTGCTTCTCCACAGCAATAACTCTGACTTTCATATACATGCACAGTTTGCACTGTTCTAGAAAGGGCTTTTTAAAAAGAATATAAAGGAATATGTGCAGTGAAATACAATACATTATAAACAAGTAGATAGTGAAATTTAGGTAAGTTAAAAATTCACAAAAAATGTATTTAAGCCAGTATTTAGCAGAATTTCTGCCATGAGCTCTTGTGTATTTATTTATTAGACGCGGGATATAAGTGTGGCCCTCTGCTCCTTAGCAGCTAACATAAAGTGGGGAGGGCGGATGGTTATATGATTCATAGTGTCCAAGAGATTATTTAAAATTGCTCAAGGGCAGCATACCTTTTCTGGCACAGAGACCAAAAAGTAGTTTTCCCTGTGGGTAATCGTGAAGCCTGAAATGCAGGGCACAATAGTCTTGACAACAAGCACAGTCAATTCCGTGATGAGATGCACAGGCATTTTCAGTGTAGACAAGTATCATCATAAATCAGCAAAGATAGTTCATGGTATTGAGTTTTAAAGTGATCTGAATTTTTTGAACTATTCTTCGTGCAACCTAAATGTCATGTCTCTCCATCAGCGTTTGCGTATGTACCGTATTGCAGTAAGCATGACATTCCTTACCCTGGTAAGCATCTGGAGTACAGCTAGTCCTCCCTCTTAGTGATAGTGCAGAACCACATGCTGTAACAATCAGCTGCACTGTGTCTGGCCAATATCCTCCCAGAAGCGTTGACAAACTCCCAAGAAGAACGCCTAAGAAGTCTTCCTCACTACCCCATGGAGGAAGCCAAGATACCTGTGTTCAGGACCAACATTTTCTCAGGAAGCAACTTGACACTCACTTTAGCACACAGATAAACATAGAAAAACTTCAAAGAACTCGCAGTTGAAGCACCCACAGAACTTGAACATTTACTATGTAAGTAAGCCTGTCCCAGGGAGTTCTGCAAGATAAATGGGGCTGCATAACCTAGGCTGAGATAACTGGAGGTGTTAATTTGTTTATGGTTGTTAATTATAGGCTAGATGCTGGGGTCATCTAGTGAAAAGATTGCTGATTGCTTTCCCTGTAAAGTGAGTGATCTACAGGAGCCCTTCTTCCGGCAGTCGGGTCTTTCATCATAATCCACACCATTGCTAATTAACAACAGCAAAACCACCCCCGATGCCAGGGGATGAGAATCTCATTTATTCTGTTGGATCTGAAACATGGTGTGCACTTTTGATAATTAGTCTCTTGTTTGATATCTTTCTCTGTCGAAGCTCTGGTATTTAAAAATTGGCTTTCTGTGCCTGTTCAGATTTTTAAAAGCCTTTTCAATATAATTCTTATCAAAAATACCAGAGAATACATTTTTATTGCAAATGACATTTTTGCCATATTTGCTAAATTTTATAAATTACATTGTGTTTATTTACTCTGTAACTCTATCATTCTAATTATTTTAAGTAAAAAATTAGCACTAAGTAAAATGTTACAAAGTATAGTTGGTCATTGTTTTTAAGATCCTGAATGTAGGAGCTTATACCCTTTGCAACAGCATGGATGGAACTGAAGAGCATTATGTTAAGTGAAATAAGCCAGACAGTGAAGGACAAATACCATATGATCTCACCTTTAACTGGAACATAATAAATAGGAAAAAAAAGGAAACAAAATATAACCAGAGACATTGAAGTTAAGAACAATCTAACAATGGATAGGGGGGAGTGGGGAGGGGACAGTGAGGAGAGGGGATTACAGGAACTACTATAAAGGACACATGGACAAAATCAAGGGGGAGGGTAGAGGTGGGGAAGGGAGGGGGATTTGGCTGGGGTGGGGTGGTGGGATGGGGAGAAAAGGCACACAACTGTAATTGAATAACAATAAAAAATTTTTTAAAAAAAGACCCTATGAGAAATTGTTCTTGGTCACTGTATTTGCGTGATTCAGTGTTAACATTTTATTTATACTGGGATGAAGAAGCTGGTTTATTGGGGCACCCCTAACAAGATATTTCTTTTATGTGTTGCTATTATGATTAATGAAACCTTAATTGAGGTACCCCTATAAGACAAACAGAAAGCACTTCATTGTGTGCGTGCTGGAACTATCCAGTGTTACTAGAAACTGTGACTTGATGGCCCTCCTTCAGAGAGGTGCACAATGTCTTCAAGAAATTTTAACTCCAGCTCTGTATTTCTTTAGCAAAAGTAGAAATATTTTTTTAGAAATATTTTTATTCCTACCCAAAGTTTAATATTAACAGGATTTTCTCAGATTTGCAGAAAGGACAGTTACCCTGGGATGGCTTGGATGAGAATGTTCAGAAATTTTCTCCAACACAATTATATTAAAAAGTCAGATAACTCTGGCCAGTATGGCTCAGGTGGTTGGAGTGTGGTCCCATAACCAAAAAGTTGTAGGTTCATTCCCTGGTACAAGAGCATATGGGAGGCAACCAGTAGATGCTTCTCTCTTGCATCTATGTTTCTCTTTCTCCCTTCCTCTCTCTCTAAAAGCAATGAAGAAATAATGTCCTTGAGTGAGGATAAAAACAAGTCAGATATAAATCATTGAAATATGGGCTTCTCTGACCATCATATTCATTGGCACAGGTATTATCTGCATACTTAATACTTTATGCCTCGTCCAAAATCAATGTTTTGGAATATATTTCTGTCTTAAAAAACAATTTTCTTTAGTTTTTAAATAGAACATTTAATTAGGAGTATGTTTTAGCAGAAAAGATAGTGACTAAAGACTTGGATGATTTTGGTTTAAATTCTGAATCAGCTACTTCCTAGCTTACCTTGGACAAGTCACTTACATTATGAGTCTCAGTTTCTTTATTTGATAAAAATATAATTAGTAATACTAGTCCCACTACCTTGCGGGGTTGTTGCAAGGACTGAAATGATGCTGTGTGGGTGAAAACAGTTAATCTACACAATACTGTCAACATGTTGCTATTAGTAGCGTGCAGTTCATAAATTGTGGTACTGACATAAAACAAGTGTAGTAGGTTGTTTAAAAGCCTTCTGTGGTTCAGAACTTAGCATGCAGACAATGGCATCTTAGTGCCTGCTCTCAAACAAGCATTGCTTCACTTAACCCTACACCTTGACTTGCCTGGAATGCCCTGCAAAAACCCTGTTTGTTTCAGTTTCCTTCATTTTGCATGATATTTAACAACAGTTTTTCATGCTCATAGCCTTTATCTTCATCTCTGCTATTCGCTAGTTTTGAAACTTCTGTCATTGGTATCTGCATTCTGAGCTTCTACTCCAGGTTATTTGTGTTTGCATGTTAAAACAAAGCTACAACAAACCTCAAAAAAAAAAAAATAGTGGTGTAGTTGAAGTAAGCAATCATCTAATTTGTAGAATGATGCAAAACAATTCATTTCCACATTTTTTAACCTTAAAGGGTACTATAAATTTATACAAGAAATAATCCTCTTATTTATAAGTCAAAGTGAGAAATGCCAGCCTTCTTTCCTTTTTTTCACCTATCTGCATTTTAGTGTCTAACACCTTCCTTTTTCCACGAGAAAACCACTTTCAATATTTTTTCCAATTGAATAAAAGAAAAAACCTTCCCTGTCCATCTTAGGCTACATCAGGGCTGGTTCACACGTTCCTCATGGCAAGAAGATGGCTTGTTTTTACGTTTGACCACTCAGCTCAGGACAATATTTACTGAGCCCTTGTCAGATTCCAGGCATAACGCTACGTGCAAACGACACTCAGAGGGCTCATAGTCTACTTGTAAACTGGGTTTTGCTTTGAGCGTTCCACTCAGTTTGTTGAATGAAAGAATGACTAAATGAATGCATGAGAGAGAGATTAAACAAGGCATCTCTAAAGGTTATTCCAAGTTACAAGGTCTGTGAATCTGTGATATACATTTATAATATAACTATTATTACAGACTATACCCACATGGAGTATGCTTTTTATTTTTTACCAGAATTATATAAGATGAACATTAAAAAGTACTGTTACTTTTGCATGCCACTTAATCACCTGTGGATATATTGTTTTCTCTACTTGTTCAGGACAGGTCATGATGGCTTGAACCTGCTAGGGGTTAAAGGGTATCTGAAGAAGTGATAGCATGAGCCACCTTCTTGGCTTGCTCAGAAGTCACCCATTTGTAGCATTAAAAATTTCACATCTTGGGGAAGCCCTCAGTTCTGGGCAAACTGGGATGTTTAATCTTGTAGATAATTGTCTGGGTCTTATTTCTTCTTCTATTTTGCACCATTTAAACTTAGTAAAGATAATAGAGAAGACAGTGTGGTGGATGCTGAGGCTGACTCCTGACACCCATTTCACCCCAGTGTTCTCTCACCCTTCTGCCACTGTTTGGTTAGAGGTGAAAATGTCTAGGCCAATTTGGGTCAAAAAGACATTAAGAAAAATTTGCTAGGGGCTTCTGGAAATGGCAATTTCTTACTTCTAAGAGAAAAACACTTAAAAAGTAGCCTCTCTCTCTTATTAAATGTCCTGATGTTCCTAGCAGCCATCATACCACTTTGAAAGGTACGAGTCTTGGAACCAAACCAACCATGTAGACAGACAAAAAGGAACTGGGTTCCCTTGTGATATTGCTAAGCTGTCAGATAAACTAACCCTACCTCTGTCTACTGCTAGATAAATATCCTAATGTAGAAGCCAGCTTGAGTCCGGTTTCTGGTTTGTTTTTTCCAGCTGAAGAAATTGCAAGTGATATCTAATTCCTTAAATAGTGGCTGTCCTGGTTGAATGGGTGAAAAAGTTAGCTCATTGAAAGGCAGTGATCAGGGAGGGGGAACAGAGCAGCCATGTATAGAGAGGCTATTTCTTCAGCTTTAAAAGTACCACTAGGACAAAGAATTTTTTTTTAAAGAAGAAAGTGAAACAATTGGATGGACCACTGAACAATAAAAAATCATCTGGTGTTGCATTTTAAATCTGCAAACTGAGTGCTAAAAGGAGCAAAAAGCTTTTAAAGTTTCTATGCTCGAAGTTAAGATCCTTGACTGCGATAGCTGAATCTATCCGCAGCGTTCTTTTTTAGTCCCATGCCTCAGGAAGTTCCGTTTTGCCTCTCAGATGTTACTTATTGAATGGTTGTAATATCTGTGACATTAGAAATGTACAATCAGAGAAAAAAAGATAGAGATATAAATGAAGGTGCTCATTCTACATGTATGTGTATGTGTGGGGGGGCGTAGTTATAAACTATTCTGCTTTAAACTTATTACAGAAAGTTAATTTTATATTCTCAAGTTACAAAGCCAATAGGCTAAAATAGTGGCAAAGAGGTAAAGGAAAGTTGATTAGAAATACAACACGAATTTAATCATCCTATATCTCCAGATTACATTCATCACAGAGACATACCAACCCAGAAAATAATTACCAAATCTTTTCTAGACAGCATGAGACAATATGAGAACAGCAGGTCTAAAGCAAAAGAAAGAATTCTTTGCATTGCACTATTAAATGGAACACTTAATCAGCTTTTTTGCCAAGAGAGAACTTCCCATTATGTTAAGTTATAAATAGGGCTGTGGGAAAATATCTACAAACTGAAAAGATGTGGACCTGTGTCTGTTGACATTGGTTGTTTTATAAAGTGTTATAGACTCAGTACTTGTCAGAAAGAGTAACTCATGAAGACTTTTGGAAATCTTGGTTGTAAGTAATTTCTTATTACTTAGTCTAAGGTTTGATGCACCAACTTGGTAAATAGTGTATTTTTCAGGGCAGGTCTCTCAGAGTTTTCCCTTTCCACCACCCTCCCCTACTCCCGCTTTATCCTTAAGCCATTTCCAGGTGTGTGAGTATTGTTTCAGCTCTCCTGCATTATGGCATGGAAATGCAACAGCAAGTTTTGTAAAATGCATTTCAAAGTAGTGCTCTCCAGAAACCAGACTGAATTTTACTTAGGTTTTAAAGAAACAAAGTGTATGTTCAACAAGCAGTGGCTTTAAAGCCTCCTTTTTCCACTAGAGATAAAATAAAAATGAAAAATGTGAGTATTGGCTCTTGCTAGGCCAGATCTTGACCTGAAGTGTGTAGCATTCAGGATAGAATTCAATTCCCATGCTTTATTCAGAAATCTTATCCATTGAGGAATGAGGTCATTTAAGTAACAGGACTAGTGGACTATACTTAGTCCTTCTCCAAAGGAAGACTTTTGGCATTTGCATTTTAAGTGACATCATGGAAACGGGCCCGCTTTTTAACAGAGCACTTGGCAAAATTAAATAAGTAGATGGTGGGAGAGTCGATGCAGGATCAATTCTGGAGTTTCAGTAGTAGCCCTAGACCAAATGGCATCCCGAATTGGATTCATCCAGGCTTGCATTTCTCAAGGGCAAAGGAGGAAAGAACTCTAAGCCTGTGTATCAGGAACTGAGCGATGGTGGGAAGGGCAGTTTAACTTGTTTTAATTCAGCCTGGTTGAAGTGTGGACCACATTTTAGTTTCTTAGGGTCTGTGACACAGATGCCTGTGGGATGCATGATATGCTAGAAGCTACACTAACATTTACAAATGTGCCAGTTCTCTGAGGAGGTGATGTGTACATCAAAGAGAAAATGCAAGATGCCAATATGTTGTCTTCTGCTCTCCAGATGTTACTGAAGTGACTTCCTTTCATAGTGGCCTTTCTCTAGAAGGAAACCTTTGTTACTAATCAGCATTTGATCTAGATTTGAGGCTGAAAATTCCAAAAGCTGGATCTTGCCTCTGAGGAGGTCATTCATAGGTCACCTGCTCTAATCCATGATGCAGGCAGTATTGTTCTTTGTCCAGTCCTGAAAACACTATTATCTTGTTCAGTAAGCTGTTGTCCTGCTTCCCAGGTGTTTCTGCCCTTGCAGAGTCTCAGGTGATGCTAAGACAATTGATTCCTATGGCTGAGAGAATTTGGCTCAATATGGAATTAGCCTTAGCCAGAAGGTCGACTGAACCCTGGAATGTCAGGTTAGTCCCTGGACTAAGCCAACATAAAATTAGATTCTGGTTTAGGTAAAGGAAATTTGCTCCCACTCCTAGAAATTTAAACCTCTAATGCTGAAGTTTTTAGTTTTACATTGTTCGGTGCAAATGCAGTCATGCACTGCCTAACATTACGGTCGACGATGGCCCGCACATACAATGGTGGTCCCGCAAGGTTATATTGGAGCTGAAAAACGTCAATTGCTGAGTGACGTCATAGCCATCATGATGTCGTAGCACAGTGCATTATTCACATGTTTGCCATGATGCTTGTGTACACAAACCTACTACTTGGTCATGAACAACTATGTTACCGGTTTATGTATTTTCTATACTATACTTTTATTGTTATTTTAGATTACACTCTTTTGACTTTTAAAAAAGTTTGCCAGAAAACACTATGTGCTGTTATGCCAACAGCAACCTCGTACATCACATGTTCACTGCATCTCTTGATTGCATCATTTTCTCTTGGGTTTGATGTAATCTCACATTGTTTTGTTCATCAGGGCCCTTAAGCATACAAAAGCCACTGCTAATCTGGCCAGAAAGAGGCCACATCAAGCGATGGACCTGGAAACAAAATTAAAAGTGCTGAGGACTATGAAGGTGGAAATTAGTAATAGTAATTGCCTGCCAGTCAGGCATGTCCCGTTCCGTCATAGCTATGATCTTGAAGAGCGAGAACACAGTGACAGGATTCGTTAAGAGATCTGCTTCATTGAAGGTAATGAGAGGAACACGAGTTTGAGAAGGGCCTGTATCGGGCAAGGAGAAACTTCTAATGACCTGAATTGGAGACCAGACATAGAAGCATAGCCCTCTCAGCACCATGATGATTGCGGCCAAAGCAAAAATTTTGTCTAAATTGTTGAAAGAAAAGGCTGGACCTAACTATGATATTGAATTTACTGCTAGATCTGGGTAGTTTAAATGATTCAAGAATCATTTTTCATTACATAATGTGAAAGTGAGGGGTGAGTCTGCAAGTGCTGATGTGAAGGCAGCTGAAGAATTTGGGGAAACTCTAGATAAGCTGATTGTGGAGGAAAATTACTTTCCAGAGCATATATTCAATATGGATGAAACTCCCCTATTCTGGAAATACATACCTGAAAGGACTTTCATCCATGATGAGGCCAAGTCCATGACAGAATTCAAGGCTCGGAAGAACAGGATAACAGTCTTGCTTAGGGTCAGTGTTGTAGGCTACAAGTTGAAACCGTTTGTGATCTGGCACAGTGAAAACCCCAGGAACTTCAAGCATTTCAATAAGCACACACTCCCAGTGCACTGCAGGATCAGTAAGAAGTCATGGGTAACTCAGCTCCTCTTCAGATTCCTTCCTGAGTTTCTATGCCAGTGAAATGAGGAAGTATGGAGAATAACATATCTTTAAGATTTTGCTTATGGTAGTTCTATTTTTAAATTTTTGAGGAAGCTCCATGCTGTTTTCCATTGTGGCTGTATCAGTTTAAATTCCCCCAACAGTGCACAAGTGTTCCCTTTCATTCACATGCTCACCAACACTTGTTATTTGTTGTCTTTTTGATAATGGCATTCTGACAGGTGTGAGGTGGTATCTCATTGTGGGTTTGATTTGCATTTTTCTGATGACAGTGATGTTGAGCATCTTTCAGTGTGTCTGTTGGCCATCTGTATGGCCAGTGGAGAAATGTCTATTTAGAACCTCTGACCATCTTTTAATCAATCTGTTTTGTTTTATGTTGGGTTGTATAGTTTTTAAATATATTTTGCATATTAGACCCTTGTATATCATTTACAAATATCTTCTGCCATTCAGTAGATTGCCATTTGGTTTTGTTGATGGTTTTCTTCATTGTGCAAATTTTTACTTTCATGTATTCCCATTTACTTATTTTGCTTTTGTTGCCCTTGCCTGAGGAGATATATCCAAAAGTGCATTAGTAAGACCAATGTCAAAAAGTTCACTGGAACATAATCAACAAAAGAAAAAAGCAAACAAAATATAACCAGAGTCATTGAAGTTAAGAACAATCTAACAATAGCCAGAGGGGAGGGGGGAGAGGACAGTGGGGAGAGGGGTTTTCAGGAACTACTATAAAAGATACATGGACAAAACTAAGGGGGAGGGTGGAAGCAAGGGAGGGAGGTGGGTTTGGATGGGGTGGGGGGGAGGTGGGGGAGAAAATTCAGACAACTGTAATTGAACAACAATAAAATAGTTAAAAAAACGTTCACTGCCTATGTTTTCTTCTAGGTTCTTTATGGTTTCAGATCATACATTTAAGTCTTTAATCCATTTTGAATTTATTTTTGTATATTTGTGTAAGAAAGTGGTCCAGCTTCATTTTTTGCATGTATCTGCCCAGTGTCCCCAACACCATTTATTAAAGAGACTATCTTTTTCCCATTGTATATTTCTGCTCCCTTTGTCATCAATTAATTCACCATGTAATTGTGGGTTAATTGCTGGGCTTTCTATTCTGTTCCATTGATCTATGTGTCTGGTTTTATTCTAATACCACACTATTTTGGTTTTATAGCTTTGTAGTGTAGTTTGAAATCAAGAGCATATTACCTCCAACTTTGTTCTTCTTTCTCCATATTGCTTTGGCTATGTGGGGTCTCTCGTGGTTCCACATAAATTTCAGAATTATTTGTTCTAGTTCTGTGAAAAATACCATTGGTATTTTCATAGACGTTGCTTTGATTCCATAGATTACTTTGGGTAGTATGGTTATTTTAATTATGTTAATTCTTCTAATCCATGAACAAAGTATACCACTTCATTTATTGTGTCTTATTCAATATTTTTATCAGTTTCTTATAGCTTTCAGAGTTCAAGTCTTTCATTTCCTTGGTTAAATTTATTTCTAGGTATTTTATACATTCTAATGCAATTGTAAATGAGATGGTTTTCTTAATTTCTCTGCTTTATAGTTCATTGTTAGTGTACAGAAACACCACAAATCCTATATATTAATTTTATATCCTGTAACTGAATTTACTTTTAATAGTATTTTTGGTGAAGTTTCTAGGGTTTTCCACATGTAATATTGTGTCGTCTGCAAGTAGACAGTTTTACTTCTTCCTTTCCAATTTGGATGCCTTTTGGCACTTGTGTTCAATTAAATCAGTGTAACGTATAACCCAGGTGCTTTTCAAACTGCTGCCTCTGCACTGGAACTCAGAGCAAGTGAGTTAGTGTGAGTCCTGAAGGAGTCTCAGTTTCCTATAGCCCTTCAGCTCTCTCAGACATAAGCCCCGCTGGCTTGCAGAGCCAGATGTTGTAGGGGCTCCTCTTCCCGGTGCGGGTATCCTGGGCTGGTGAGTCTGGTGTTGGGCTTGGACTCCTCACTCTTTAGGGGGGGCCACCATGGTTTTTATAACACCCCTACTTGTGGATTCCCACACAAGGGGTATGAGTCCTGACTAGGCCATGTCTCTATCCCTGTGAACCACCTCAACGTGACTTTTTCTTTCTACCCTTGGTTTTAGAAACTCTGTTCAGCTAGTCTTCGGGGCGTTCTTGTGATAATTGCTCTAGATTTAGTTGTATCTTTGGTGTGTCCATGGGAGAAGATGAGCTCAGGGTCATCCCACTTCATCATCTTGACCTCTTCTTCCTGCCGTAATGATCTTAATGGGCCAGGTTTTAATCACTCACATTTTTCAAACCTTCATTTAGACTATTTTGTCATTCAAACTATAAGCACCAGAACTCAGTGTATTTCTAAAGAGGGGTTTTAAGAAATGCATGTATTACTGTCTATGTAACTATGACTATTTGTATCTTAATATTGATCTAGCTCTTGTACATTCTAACAGAATCCCTGATAATAATTTTTATCTTTTGGCCATGTCATTCACTGTGATCTTGGGATCTCTTAATTTTCAACCCATATGAATAAATTAACACTATCACTGGGTTCAGGTTTGTTTAGATTTCTTATACAATATTTATTTCTCCCCTCTTATCCACAAATGATGTTCTTAAATAATTTCTCAATGGTCTGTGAAGTTAAATTATGGACTTAGCCTGAGTTGAGAGTGTCTTGCTTCCTTTATAATATGATATCATCATTCCAAAAGGAAGTCCTGCCTTTAGTATTACTGTTTTCAGGACAAGAAAGGAGAAAATTCTCTGCGCTTTTTAAGTATTATATTCCTTGAATCCATGATGCTTTGATGAAAGTTACACCATTATTTTATGTGCAACCCAAAAAGATAAAATCTCAAGACAAGAATCTAATAATAATATGATATACTAATCTAAGAGAATCTGGTAATATAAGAGTTTATTATACATGAGGGCTATGTCCTTACTGTATGAGTAAATGAAAAGACAAACAAATAAACAAAACCACCATATAAGAAAGGACAGCCAAAAAGCTTGCATTTCTCAATATTAGCACTGAATGGGAAAAAGAAAAACAAATTCCCCCAATTATTTGAACTAAAATCCAGTATAAACACAGGTTTGCTGCTTGAATTCACAAAAGTGATCATAAGTTGCTATTGGATAAGACATATCTAAATTTCAAGCATGTTAAAATATATTTTTAAAGTTTGCTTTAGAATCAGTGAAAGGAATTAATTTAAATTGTTCAGAGATTGGCGCTGTTTATAGGTTTGCCTATGTTTTCTTGTCTTCTAAGAGGTTTGGGAAGCACCTATATCTATACCTCATTGTTCCCCGAACTGGATTTCCAGATGTCGCAAGGTCATTTATCACTGGATAAACCTCTCTGGGTTCAGCTTGATGTTTTCTCCCATCCTCCATAAAGATAGAACAATTTAGAGGCTACCATCCGTGATGAGGTGTGTACATTTTAAAGGCCCTCAGAGCAATACAGTATTGTCTTGCTCAAAGTAGTGTACTTCAAAATGTAATTGTCAGATGTAAAATGACACTGAAAATGTATTCAGTTTAACAGCTGGCTTTATGGTATTGGTTTTCAACACTCTCTTTCCATCAGATACACAGTAGACTATCATCTTACTAAATTTCTCAAATTAATTGGGATCATACTTCACATTCTCATTGCATGGTTGACTCTCAAGAAATACCCTGATTCTTCTTGTGACATATGTGCAGTGGAATTACTTTGTCACTGACTCATACATTCTCCCTTGGTGTCAGAAAAAAAATAATAATGTTGTCATACTGACAAAATAGAAGTATGAGACCATATGGACTTAAAATAATTTAACACGATCTTTTTTTACACTAAAAGTGACCTGGAAACTATATTCATTAGGTACTAGTGATATGCAGATTTTTCTCAGATCTGATTTAGATCAGTTGTTTCTACTCTAGAACATTAGTCCAGTGATTAATGTTAATTAAGTCTGGAAAACTCTGCACACCCTGTTCTTCTCTTAAAAAGTCACAACACACATTTGAGAATTAAATGCTCTGAGCAGCCTGGCAGTGCAGAAACCTAGTCAGCTTTTCACAGCCATTACCAAGAAACCATGCCTTTCATATAAAACCTATTCTCCTTTGCACTGCACAGTTTAAGATGCTAGGGAACACTTCCTCTTTTTGATTCTGTTAGCAATGATTAGGGAGGCAGGCAGGATGCACAATGGGTGGGACCTTATGGGCTGTTTTAATGGGAAGCTATGGAAGGGTTTTAGGTAAGAGAGTGATCTAATCGGATGTGCTGTAGGGATGAAGAAATCAAATCCCCTTCATCCATAAAGAGTTTATTCCTTCATTCAACAAAAATTAATGAGTGTCTGTTATATGCTAGGCATTTTGTTAGATGCTAAAGAGTAAGATTCAAGAGATAGAGTAAATGTTAAATTCTAAGATGACAAAATGATGGTCATCACCAGGGCCAGAATCTTAAGATAATATGTTGGAGAAATGTTGTGATAGGGAAATTCAATTCACCACACATTCACTCTGTATCACTGGTGTGCTAGATAGCCGTTTCCTCTCAGAGTAACAGAGGTGGATCTAGTACATTCCAGGCTGGTGGGAAGCTCGTAAGATTGTGGAAGAGCCACCTCTGTATGGTGTCAAGCGTCAAACATTTGTAGAGCAAGACCTAAAGAAAGCAGAACATTCTTTCCTTTGCCCTGAGACAGTTCATAAACTTCAGGATTGAAGGACAGTCTAGTTCCACAGTCCACTTACAATTGATCTAATATGTTTAAGTTTCCATTTTAGAATACACTATGCCATAACTTTAAAAAAGAATGTAATTTATTACCAGAGACTATAGAAAAACATAAAAAATAAAATGTAAATAAGTCATAGTCATAGAGATGGCTTGCTCCAAGCCAGAGATCCCAAGGTTTTCTAGGGGTGTCTTGGTTCCTGACAGATTCCTAGATTTGGTTCCAGTCCACATATGTTCTTAAAACAAACTCTTTAACAAGCAGAGAAGCATCTCTGTTCATGCGGTAATAACCACAATAACAACAACCAAAAAACCTGATTAGCTGCACTCTGGCAGTATAAGTCAGGGGTGATCGATATCAGTGCTTTACTTGGGAATGAGTTTTTTAGCTAGTGGTGCTCAAGATGGTGTTTTCCACTATGTTCTTTTACTTAAATCTAACCCTAGCGACTCCATCTTTTCAAAGCCTTGAAGTTATGATATTTTTATGGCTAAGAAATAACAGTTTCATTATTTATTGACATACTTCTATAAGACTTTTTCCTAAATGTGTGAGCTATATATTCTTTGATCACCCTATTGTATTTCAACAAGTTGGTAATATTTTTTATAGCAAGCATAGAGACAAAATTTAGTCTTTTTCCCGGTGTGGTTGCTCAGAACAATTTTTATTGATATTTTTAAAAAGCTTCTTTTAACTTCACTTCTCAGTAGTGGTGATGCCATGGAAGCTTTTGGGATAGTTGTCAACTTTGGAAAATCTTTATCAAGCTTCTTTCATATTATGCTCCTGCAGAATACTTACTTGCTACAGTGTTGTGCCGTCCAGGCAGAGGAATTCAAATAAAGTCTGTTTTGTACCTCCCATAAAAAATATATGATGTATTTATAATTGTATATAGAATATATTTCTAACAGGAGTGAATTTTCATTTTGAATTGGTGTCAATGAAAACCAAATTCTTAGCTTCAAATTTTTATATGTCTAATGAATAGCAGAATTTTCCACAAACAAGTTTCTGGTTGCGTACATTCCAAAACTTGTTTCTACTCATTATTCACATACTTCTGGTGTTAAGCGCCCCTTACATCAGGCTAAGCCCCAGTGGGACCTCTGGCCTTGCACTCTGGCGTCATGATGCTGGGTGAGTCAATACAGTGGGTAGTCAGAGTATTCCTGGAAGCCACTCATATACCAAGGCAGCTAGCAATAAGGGAACTATAAACAACATAAATACACCTCACTAAGTACAAACTAAATCTACCTTAATTTCAACTTCCCCTTAGCTGAGTCTCAAAAATGCTCTTGATCACTCCAGTGAAACTTGACCAGAGACAAGTATAATGAAGGGGAAATTGAAGTGGAGAGAGGCAGCAGGCTTAACCAATTGTGGTTTGAATCTTTTATTTCTGTAATTTTTTATAAAACCTAAACTCATATGAACACATTGGTAGGGCCCCTCCCAGGATCTTGGAAGGCGCTCAGCAGTTGAAGAGTCTGAAGCTTAAATTTCATTAGCTTTCCACCTCTGAGTTTTATTTTTCTCTTGTTTCCAACTGACTTAGGCTTTTTCTACCCAACTATACCTTTTCCTATTGCATGCCTTCCTCTTACAGTTTCTGCTGACTCCCCTGAAGCCCAGTTCTACTTTCTAACTTCTTTTCCTGCAGCCATTCAGCTTAATCTTTCACTGCTTGCTTCTTTTCCCTCCAGAAGTGGTTGCTTTTGGTTTAAGTACCGATGCCTAGAACAGTTGCCTATGACAGGGTAGGGAAGAATGGGGAACAGTATCACGTGTTTTGAATGGGACTGCCCCAAGGTGTCACCAGATTCTGGCATCAGGAATATGAGTCAAGGAAGCAGGCCTGCTGGGTGGTGAGACCCACCACTCTTGGTTGGTGGTGGATAGAGCACATTTAAAGTTATGCTACCTGCCCTGACTGGTGTGACTCTGTTGGCTGGGCATTGTTCTGTGAAGGGAAAGGTCTCAGGTTCAACTCCTGGCCAGGGCACATACCTAGGTTACAGGTTCAGTCCTTAGTTGGGACACATTGAAGAGGCAGCCAATTGATGTTTCTCTCTCTCTCTTTCTCCCTCCCTTCCCTCCTGTCTAAAAATAAATAAATCAAATCTTTTTAAAAATGAAGGAATACTACCTACCCCTTGATTACTATGTTTGTCATAGTCTTTCTATCACAATCAATTCTCTTCCTCAGAATATTGATATATCACTTTTAAAATTCTTATAAACACACCATTTTGGGATAATGTGTCCAGGGAGAGGAGCCTCATCTGTGCTTCTAAGGGGTTTCCCTTTAATGAAAGACAGAGGGATTTAGGGGGCGAGCAGGATCCACGACTGGCATTTCTAGTACAAGTAGGTATTTAAATTTTAAATGTGCATATGTCATATAGAATTTCTCATTTTTCAGAGTTGGTTACCTTTGAGTGAAAGCAGTATTACTATAAGTTATCTGGTGATAAGTGAAAAGTTATCTCCTTCTCGTTCATGTGGACAGTTTCCCAGATCTTTGCCTCCACCCACATCCTCCTCCTCCTTTGGGCTTCACGTGAAACCATCCAGAAGACCCACTTGTCCGAAACCATGCTTGTTCCTGATCTACTTTTGCTCCACTATTTATTTTCACAGTAAACACTACTATGTATTTCCCACGCCAGCTTCCCAAGGACAAAAAGATGCCCTTTGAACTTGATTTCCATGTTGTCCTTCTCATTTAATTGGTCAATAAAATGTATCAATCCTAAACTTGAATATCTGCCAAATCCCTCCACTTCTCTCCATGTCACCACCACTGTCATCAATGTGGCCCGCCCTTCAGGTGAGTGAAGGCGTCAGCCTCTCAATGGCCACTCTTTTCCTTATTGTACCTCCTTCATTTCTGGTTTAAATCTTTTAAAATCACTACTTAAGTCACCTCTAAATCATTAATCTCTTCTTGTCCTTCCTCTGCTTAGAGTTTCTCAGGATGAAGTTTAAATCTTTTAGTCCTTGCTTATCAGCTTTCTCAAGGCACTCTGAACACCCTTCAGTCCATGACTGAATGTCGTGCTCCTTCTCATCCTTAGGTCTTTGCATCTTTTGGTTCTGCCCCCCAAAATGCCTTTCTGCCATTCGTTACTTAGCACATTAATCACGGTTGTTTGAACATCATGGTCTGGTAATTCCAGTATCCCTGCATATCTGGTCTCTGAACAGTGTTTATTCTTTTACCATTTTAGTATGCCTTGTAATTCTTTATTGGAAGGTAGATATGATTTACTGGGGCAAAGTGGACCACTGTAAATAGGCTTTTAGAGCTGTGATAGTAAAATATAGGGGAGAGAAAGCATTCAATAGTCCTACAATTGGGTCTCAGTCTTTTGGTGACCCGGTGCCTCTGGATCCTGAACTCCACACATGCTTCTCAGTCCTTCCTCATTTCATGGGATAGGATGGCTAGAGTGGGCTGGAGTAGGGTATTTTCCTTCCTCTGGGTCAGTTAGCTCTGATATAACCCCAGTAGTTTCTCCTGAGGTCAGACTTCGTTAAGAACAGAATGCTCTGGTATACTTTTAAACGCTTTCTTTTTTTCCCCTACACTTCCAGAAGCATGAGAAGGTTTTTCTTTGCTATTCATTGTGAGAACCTAATTAAGCTTCTGGAGGTAAAACTCACAAAAGTGTGGGGACCACCCTGTGACTATGTCTTCCTAGAGTTGAGTCTCAGAATTGTTCATTTGGAGCCTCTAGCAAGTCTTCAGTTACAGTTTAGTTCATCCTACCCTGGTTCTGGTGCCCATGGGTGTCCCTGCTCACGGATTCCTGTCCCACTGAGCTCTGATTCTCTGGAGCCACTTGCCTGTCTGTCTAATTTGGGGATAGCATTTGCCCTGTGGCTGCACTTCTCTTACAGATCTAAGAAAAGTTGTTGATTTTTCAGTTTGCTCAGCTCTTTACTTTTTAGGATGGAGTGGCAACCTCCAAACTCCTTACTTTGAGCTGGTCCTTGAGGGAGGGGCCTTGCTTACTTTCTCTGCTTCATGGTAGCACCTAGCAGAGCCTCGCCCACGGAAGCTATCACAAAATGTGTTTAATACCTGGTTGGTGAATAACTAGTTAATGAATTGATGATGTTTGTAGTCTAACGACCTTGACTGATTGGATATAGAGGTCTGTAGTAGGTACAGTTTGCCTCTCTCTACCACACTGTCTCGGATTCCTGTCACCTCGGATTCCTGTCTCCCAAGTCCACTGGCTCAATCTGACCCTTCTGTTGCTTCTGACAATTTTCTTTCTTTACCTGAAATTTAAGGACATTTATTAGGTTACTCAAAAAGGGTTTTAATGAATGCTTTTTTTTAACATGTATTAACTTTGAGTGGTTTGGGGTTTTGTTGTTGTGTGGGGTTGGGGGGATTGAGGATGGTTGTAATATGTAAGCCCTTCATGTAAAAATAAACTTCCAAGGAATTTCTCAAATGTAGCTCCCCATGAAAAGATCAATAGAAATAATGATGAGGTTATGGCCTGTTCCATCATTTTATGAGTTATAATAAAATCATGTCATATAATTTTCATAAGGATGAGGTTATTTTATTCTGTCTTTTCTCATAGGAACTTCTTTCAAGAATATTATTCTCCTCCACCACAGTCTAGTTTCTCTCAATCTAAGTCAACTGACTTTTATTTTGCGTACCTGAGATGAGTTTATGCTTTTTTTTTTAAAGTCGTTATTATTTTATAGAAACATTTTATTTTTTCGCCTTATCCTTCATTTTTTTACTTGGTACGATTAACTCTTGAAGACTTCAAAGCCTGTTTCCCCTGTACTACCAAACAATGAGGTATGACCATTGCAGTTAACAGTTGTGAAGGATTTTGTGAATATTTGAATCTAAAAAGCCTCATTCTCCCGTAGCTCAAAGAATGCAAATTTAATGCACTTCTAGCTGCTTTGAACCCACAGGAACGCAGGTCTAAATCATATCAGGGTTTTGTACACCAGGCCCCTGTCAGCCTCTGAGGAGGTGCCCTGCTGATCGTGACCTCTTTCAGAATGGCCAGATGATGAATGCACCCAGGCTTTCCTTTGCAGCTACATTTCTCTCAACCCACCTAAGCACCTTTCAACAAATAGACTGAGTATCTTAATCAGTTGTTCTCCTCTCTCGTCATTTGTCCTGTCAGGATCCTGGACTTGTGCCTAGTAGAGGAAATAACAGTAAATTTCCATTTAAGCTCATCAGCGGGATTTCCATCAGATTTCTAGGTGCCACCACTGAGAGTTGCGAAATCTCCCATTACAGAAGCTGAACAAACTAAGTGTTCTCAGCATTCCTGCCTCCCTAGAATGGAAAACCATTTTTCACCTCCTTATTCCATTTCTCTCTTTTCCAGATTGTCTCCAATTGCTCTACACACCCCACTCCCGTCTTCTTTGATTCATCTCTGCCCACTTTCCCTTTGGCCCCTGGATTTAGTCTGCCATCAAGCCTTGCCAGCTACTTTCTCGACCAGAATTTCCTGTATCCTCCCTATCTCTTCATTTCCAGAGCTTGACTTCCCCTCCAGCCCCTAAGTGCCTCTCGTGTTTGCCTCCTTACAGCCTCAAGATGGAAGATTTAAGACTCAACTTGCATAGTTTCATCTTTTTCTTATGATCCTTTACACTTTCAACTATATTCAAACAGTGACAGAATTATTTGTGTTTGATCTGAGGCCAGAACTATTGCTTGAGTGTGGTAAACACTTCTGATTCTCTGTCTTTCAGCATTTGTTTCTCACCTTCAGCATGCCCCCTGTGTTTTCTCCATTTGCTCACATAGGCAGCAGCTGAGCCATCTCCAGACTTTGGAGCTCAGGAAAGGGTGGACATGGAAGATGTTGACGATGACACAGGAAGACCAGGCAGCAGATGGCAGGGACACTTTTCCAAACTTCTATGAACATGTACAGTTTAAATTCCAGGATTAACTCTACAAGATTTGGCCTTGGACCCCCCTGTGTGCTAGGATTGCAAATGCCAGTCAGGCTAAGGAAAAGCTGAGGGGAGAGAGGAAGGATTCTTCTTAGAAAATAGAAGCATGGAGAAGAGTTACATATGGCTCAATTTGATTTAAAACTGGTATGATAGTATGAGCTGCTTTGCAGAGCATCGCTAGTAGTGGCTAAATTTTTTCAAAACAGTGTATTATGTTTAGATAAAGGAGTCTTGGAGAGAAAGAGGCAAAATAGCATTTGTGTCAATTAATATCATCTTGTGGGTATTCCTCCTCGCCTGATAATTTCATGAGGCCCTGAATAGCTGGGTTTGGCTCTATTTCTTTCTGAAAAATAACTTTTGGAAAATGTTTTTGCTTTCTCTAAAGAATTACAAGCAGAAAAAGTTACAGGGAAGTTACCCAAACAATTTATCATAGATCTTTAAACCTGGTTGTCTAACCCTTATTGGGAATGTTAACTCTTGAGAAAATTGTGTATCTGTTATCAAATTGGCAAGACAGATTGAAAACAACCCAATCATGTTTTAGATATTCCCTCAAACACTTCTTTTCTTCACCAGCTCTTGGAGGTTTGGGTTAAAGAGCAATCCCTTTTTCCATCACTGAGGAGAAGAATCACACAAGCCTTAGGCGGAGAACGTCCCATTCAGAGAGCTCGCTTGTGAGAATGAAAGTGAAACGGCTCATAGTTACAAGGAACATTTCCATCCTCAGTGAAAAACCACTGAGATCACCTTCACTCTTCCAAACAGTCTGAAGTTGTAAACACCGGCATCTCTTGTATTGCACTGGAGGTGCTCCATCGTATTGTGTCCCCATATACTGACTGGAATGCTAGAGGTACAGAGTGAAAGTCGGGGTCCGTGTCCTTAGCCTGCCGCTTGGTAAATGCATACTAATGGGAAAGTTTTGTTTTTTCATGTTTATAAAACAGGGGTCATAATAATAATGGCCACTGCTCAGGGAGGCTGTGAGAATTGAATTCAAGAAGCAAAGGGAAAAAGAAGATTTGAAACAAAAACAAAAGATTTATCTATTTACCCAACAAGCATGTATATTGAGTTCCTAATATGTATCCAGTTTTGATCTAGATACTGGGACTATAAAAATGGGAATTGAAACCCATCTCTATGGTTCTTTGTCATCCAGCGGAAGCCATATTCAAACATTTAAACAAGGAGATAATTGCTTTAATTAAAGTGTATACAAAACAAAAGAAGAGTGGAGAAATAATTCAGACCTGCCATGGGGAATGGAAAGAGAGTTTCATAGAGGGAAAAAACATTTGGGCTAACTTGAAGGTTGAGTAAAATGTTGCCAAATGAGTAAATAGTGGGAATTGATCCAGGGAGAAGGCCATGTGCAGACACAAAGGCATGAGAGAACATGGCACATTTATAATCCGGAGCTGAAGGGAAAGAGCTGAGCCAGAAAGACAGATTTAGGAGTTCCGTCTTATGGGAAACAATTGAAACCACGATAGCATGAGAGGAGATGAGAGCTAAGGATGGTTTCAGGTGCATGAACGATGAGAAACCCATGAAGGAGAAGGAGTAGCAGCCAGAGAAGTAGATGGAAAACTAGAGGAAATGAAGGTTTTTAAATTAATGGAGGAGATAATTTTAAGAAGGTGTGGTAACAATGTCATATACAAGGGACAAAGGTATCCACTGGATTAAAAAATCCCGGAGATCCTTAAAAATTCTTAGTGAAGATCAATGAAGAGACAGATGTGAAAGCATTAATGCCATGTTTTGAGGTACGAATAGGAGGTCTGAAAATAGTAAGTATTTGCCGTTTGTTGGCTGAGAAGAGGAAGAGAAGGATGGGGCCATTGTCTGAGAAGAATGAGAAGGTCAGAGGTGTTAGGGAACGTTGTCTCCTTTCCAGCAACTAGGTAGGATCTGTGTAGAGTTGTAACTAGGGAAGACAGAACATTTTCTGTCTGTAGGGAACATTTTAATTCAGACTGAAAAGACTGAAACTTATTTTTGTCGTTGTTTGACATATATACAGCATATAGATCCACATAATTTAGAATTTTGATTGGTGGTTTTATCAATTAAAATTTGAATGCACTTATTGTAGGATATGGCTAAAATTAAATTCTAGAAACATGAGTAATTTTCTTAAGCTGGGATGAAAAGCTACACATCCCTTCATTTAAGAAGTAAATTGAGCAACTATTACATGTCTGTCACTGCACTAGGCCCTAGTGATACAATCTGGGCCAGGTAGCCGTGCGTCCTGCCGTATTAGAACTGACCATCTCATGGAGGAGGCAGACACTGAAAACAATGATAAAAACAGGTATTGAAACATAATTGTGTTTAATTTTTTCCTATTTAGGCAACTCATGTTTTAACCTTTTAATTTTCTAATACTACTGCCATCCACAAAGCTTTCTCATTTTATTGTAACAGGCAATTTTGGGGCATTGAATGCTATTGGGCAATTGACTAGGCACAAGAGGAAACAAGGGTTTGGAAGAGATACATTCTGTCAGGATGAGCTTATAACTAATTGTGCAAACTGGTCCTAAGCTTTTCAAGTATAAAACATAATTTAAAAAATCACATATAATAAGTTTAAGTGAGGGATAAAACACTTTTTATAGGAGTTCTAAATTTTCTATTTCTAAGATACTGGTAAAAAAAAGCATACTTTTTAATTGCTCTTTTAATTAACTAAAATCATATAAAGTTAGAACTATAAGGAATCCTAATTATCAGGCAATCCATAAATTTGTTTTATAGATGAGAAAACTGAGAGCCTGAGAAATGAGGAATTTGCCTAAGATCCCACAAACCTAATTTAAAAATTGTAAGTCTCGTCAAATGCTTCCATTTTCAGTCATCAAACATTAATCAGAAGATATGAGATAGAGTTAAAATTTTTATTACCAATTTGCAGCAATATTCACGATCCAAATGTTTTATTTGCTGTACTCTCTGTACCTGTGGTAGCCAATTTGTCTAAGTAGACAGTGATAACTTACACGTGTATAATGAGAATTTGTTTCTTTCTTTCCACTTCCTCTATCTTACTTCTTTGACCTTTTCAAATCGTACTGACCAGGACACACATTATAACAAAGTACCGATAACAGACATTCATCCATGATTATTGCTCATACGTATTTTTTCATTAGGAGTTGTAAAGTTGTAAAATAATGATGATTTGTTTCTATTATTATTTTTTCATGTGTTAACTAAAGTCTTTTTCATAGAATTTTTTCTTATCACATTTTAGGTATAATGAAGTAGAAACCATACACAAAGTCAGGATTTCTTACCTCTATCAATGTTTAGACTTTGAGCTTCAGTCTTAACAACCACTGTTGATGATCGGTGAGGTGATTTTGTTTTTGTTTTGGTGTTTTCAGTGTTGTTATGGACCTCTGGATTTTATATTCTTGCAGTATTTCAGTCCAATGTGATTATTGTTTTTATTCTCAAATTTTCCCAAATTAGGCCAGAGGGAGCCCCTTTACATTTTATGCTTTATCTTTTTCACATATTTTTATTTATCTTTAAAAGCCTCCTCACTCTCTGACACAAGATTTCCCAAGCTAAGCTTACTTATTTCCTTCACTAGACATAAGATTAGCTATTTCTCCAAGAAACTCTAGTTCCTTTTATTGGTTAAGATTCATTAATATTTTGAATATGAGTTTTGCATCTATTTTCAAAGTGTGAATTTGGCCTTTTATACAGACACACACACTACATTGTCTTGTCTTATTAGAATTTTAGTAGCTACACAGAAAATTTAAGGAGTGATTTCTCTGTTTCTATACAGTAAAATAATTTGTGAGTGAAATTATTCATTCCTTAAGTATTTGGAGTACCTTGCAAACCTTCTCAGGATGGTAGTTTCTTTGTGTAAACATGTTTATCTACTAATTCCATTTTTTAAAATAATTAATTTACCACTAGCTCAACAGTGATTTAAAGAACAGAAGTATGATTTTTAATGTTTGTATAGCATTTTCAGATGTTTTCTATTGGAAGAATTATCTCAATACATCTGGTCACAATATATTGACTCAGGACTCTTTTTTTCAAGTGAGGGAAAGATGGAAGAAAAAGATTCAATTACCCCGGAGTCTAATTCTTCATCCCCTTTTATTATTGAAATACTGTGGCTTCAAAGTATTGATTGTAAAGTCTCTTTCCTCACACCGCTGCCCGTCCCATGTCCTTGCTTTCCATCACGACAGAATTATTTGAGACATGTTTATGGGATTTCCAGCAGAGCTTTAAAATAGAAGATTGGCCACAGTGTGATATCCTGGCCAAACTTTATGTTTCTCAGATACTGGTTTTAAAAAAATGGCAAAATTCTCTCTAAGCTACTAATTTTTTTTTTGTAACACTACAGAATCTGAAATGTTGGAGCATTACAGTGAGTGGCTAAAAATTAGAAAGAGTCACTGGTTGATCAGAGCAGTGAGATGTGAGTACAGTTGGTATTTTTAGTGGGTTTTACAAAACATTTTCTCTCTGCACTTGACTATTCAAGTGTAGGTGCAATAAAGTCTCTAAAGCTTGTATCATAAAATTCTGTCACCTCATCAATTTCCAATTGTATTTCTTTGAAAGAACTTTATACTTCAAAGAAACTAAATCTTAGATGTCACATAAAATATGCTGATTCATGCATTTATCGACATCTGGAATATATAGAATATTCTCCCTATTGATTGGGTCTAAAGAGTTAAGTATAGTCAAAACATAACTTTTCAATAAAATGAGAAATTTCTTTATTATATCCAGGTAATAGATTGATTTTTTAATATATTTCTGTAACATAAGCAGCTTCTATTAAGCATTTTTAAAGAGAAATAAGGGCTTCTACTTCTGGCCAAGATGAAGTGACGGAAGCTGATTTACTCTCATGCCTGAAACAACCCCAAAACATATAAAATATATGAAACAACTATTTTCAAGACTAGAATGAATGACATTGAACTCTCAAAGATGGTAAATAAATCAGGTTTATCTGAGTTTGCTCCAGTTACCTCCTTGAGACAATTTCTAGGCTGTGGTCCAGGGAAGAGGAACCTGGGCAAAACCTGGCAAGTCCTTTGAGATGACCTTTGAATTGGGAAGACCAAGAGTGAGTTCACTGGACAGAATGCCAACAAGGATAAAACTACATGGAGAAAGAACTCCGGAGACTCGCAAGGGGTCCCCGATGTGTACCCAGCTGAGTAATGATGAATGCATGTGTGTGAGAAAACCACTCCCTGGCAGGGAAAGAACTCCCTGAAAGGATTAGAAAGAATACCTGGCACTGACATAGGGTGGTTAGTCCCACAAGCCAAACTGGAAAACCTCACAATTTGCAGGGTTTGGGATAGAATGCTAGAAAGGTCTTGCTTCACTAATGGAGAATAGTTAGCCCCAGCCTAACTAGAGCTCTTGTTCTTATATCTGAAAAGCAAGACCCAGAAGGAGCAAATAATTTCCAAGTATCTTAGAGCCAGGACAAAGCCTAAGAATGTCTGCATAAATACAAACATTTTGAGTACCCAAAAAAGTAAAATTCACAATGTCTGGTATCCAATCAAAAATTAGCAGGTGTGGAAAGAAGGAAAATATAACCCATAAAAGGGGAGCAAAATCAATCAAAACTAACAGACAATTGACACAGATGATAGAATTAGCAAACAAAGACATTAAGAGAGTTATAATGTTATCCCATGTGCTCAAAAAGTAAAGCAGAGACACAGAAAATATTTAAAAGGAACTAAACTTCTAAAGATAAAAACTATAACATTCAAGATATAAAATCCCCAGATGGTAACAGATTATGTATTGCAGAATAAAAGATTAGTCAATTTAAAAATGGAAAGATCCAAAATGAAATACAGAAAGAACCAAAATTCAAAACTGAAAGCATCAGTTAGCTGTGAAACAAATACTATTAACTGATTTTCCCTATATATATGTACAATTTTTACAAAATAAATGGGATTATTAAGTATAGGTTATTTTATAATCTAATAATGCAATAATATATTGCAAACACCTTTGCTTATACATATACAACTCTTGCAAAAAATATTTAGCAAATTGTGTATTTTAACAATGTATAATGCCACATACTACAATAAAGCTGTTTTAAAAAATAAGACTAGAGAACCAAGATGGCGGCGTAGGTAGACACACTGCGCCTCCTCGCACAACCAGAACTGACAGAGAATCGAACAGCAAGGGGGACCAACACCAAGGAAACAGAAAATAATCATTCATCCAGACTGGTAGGAGGGGCGGAGACGGCACTGGGGTGGAGAGGACTCGCGTGGCTGTGGCGGGACTGAGACTGGCGGAGTGTGGGACAAATGGCGCAGGCAGTCCGAGCACTAGCAGACCCTGCGGTCCCACATTTGCACAGATAAACCCAGAGGGCCGGACTCAGAGTGGCGGAGAGTGGGGCAGGCAGAGTGGCGGATAGCACATTGCGGCACCACATTCGCCCACAGATAAACCGGACGAACGGCGGGCAGAGAAGCAGACCGCTGCACAACCCAGGGCTCCAGCTCGGGGAAATAAAGCCTCAAACCTCTGATTGAAAGCGCCCCTGGGGGTTGGGGCGGCAGGAGAGACTCCCAGCCTCACAGGAGAGGTTGTTGGAGAGACCCACAGGGGCCTAGAGTGTGCACAGGCCCACCCACTCGGGAACCAGCACCAGAGGGGCCCAGTTTGATTGTGGGTAGCAGGAACAAGACAAGGTTGCCCTCTCTCACCACTCCTATTCAACATAGTATTGGAAGTCCTAGCCACAGCAATCAGACAAGAAAAAGCAATAAAAGGCATCCAAATTGGAAAGGAGGAAATGAAACTGTCACTGTTTGCAGACGACATGATAGTGTACATGGAAAACCCTATAGACTCCACTCAAAAACTACTCGACCTAATAAATGAATTTGGCAAAATAGCTGGATACAGAGTCAATACCCAGAAATCAAAGGCATTCCTGTACACCAACAACGATACTGCAGAAACAGAAATCAGGAAAAAAATCCCATTCGATATAGCAACAAGAAAAATAAAGTACCTAGGAATAAACCTAACCAAGGAGGTAAAAGACCTGTACTCAGAAAACTACACAACACTGAAGAAAGAAATTAAGGAAGATACAAACAAATGGAAGCATGTACCATGTTCATGGATTGGAAGAATTAACATCATCAAAATGGCCATACTACCCAAAGCAATTTATAGATTCAATGCAATCCCTATTAGAGTACCCATGACATATTTCACAGATATAGAACAAACATTGCAGAAATTCATATGGAACCATAAACGACCTCGAATAGCAGCAGCAATTTTGAGAAAGAAGGACAAAGCAGGAGGTATCACAATACCTGATATCAAACTGTATTACAAGGCCACGGTAATCAAAACAGCCTGGTACTGGCATAAAAACAGGCACATAGACCAATGGAACAGAATAGAGAGCCCAGAAATAAACTCAAATCTATACAATCAATTAATATTTGACAAAGGAGGCAGGAGCATAAAATGGAGCAAAAACAGTCTCTTCAACAGATGGTGTTGGGAGATCTGGACAGCTACGTGCAAAAAAATGAAACTCGATCACCAACTTACGCCATACACGAAAATAAACTCAAGATGGATAAAAGACTTAAATATAAGCCGTAACACCATAAAAGTCCTTGAGGAAAACATTGGCAGGAAAATCTCAGACATTCCACGCAGCAACATCCTCACAGACACATCCCCTAAAGCAAGGGACATAAAGGAAAGAATAAACAAATGGGACCTCATCAAAATAAAAAGCTTCTGCATGGCTAAAGAAAACAGCACCAAATTACAAAGAGAACCAACAATATGGGAAAACATATTTGCCAATGATACCTCAGACAAGGGCCTGATCTCCAAAATATATAAAGAACTCACACGACTCCACTCCAGGAAGACAAACAACCCAATTAAAAAATGGGCAAAGGACTTGAACAGACACTTCTCCAAGGAAGACATACAGAAGGCCCAGAGACATATGAAAAGATGCTCAGCATCACTAGCCATCAGAGAGATGCAAATTAAAACCACAATGAGGTATCATCTCACACCAGTCAGAATGGCCAACATAAACAAATCCACAAACAAATGTTGGAGAGGATGCGGAGAAAAGGGAACCCTCGTGCACTGTTGGTGGGAATGCAGACTAGTGAGGCCACTGTGGAAAACAATATGGAATTTCCTCAGAAAACTAAAAATGGAACTGCCCTTTGACCCAGTAATTCCGCTGCTGGGATTATACCCTAAGAACACTGAAACACCAATCCAAAAGAATCTGTGCACCCCAATGTTCATAGCAGCACAATTTACAATAGCCAAGTACTGGAAGCAACCGAAGTGCCCATCAGCAAACGAGTGGATCCAAAAACTATGGTATATTTACACAATGGAATTCTACGCAGCAGAGAGAAAGAAGGAGCTTATACCCTTTGCAACAGCATGGATGAAACTGGAGAGCATTATGCTAAGTGAAATAAGCCAGGAAGTGAGGGACAAATACCATATGATCTCACCTTTAACTGGAACATAAGCAATAGAAGGAAAAAGCAAACAAAATATAACCAGAGACATAGAAGTTAAGAACAATGTAACAATAGCAAGGGCCGGGGTGGGGGGTGGGGGCGGGGACAGTGGGTAGAGGGGATTACAGGAACTACTATAAAGGACACATGAACAAATCCAAGGGGGAGGGTGGAGAGGGGGGAGGGAAGTGGGTTCACCTGGGGTGGGGTGAAGGGATGGGGGGAAAAGGCATACAACTGTAATTAAATAACAATAAATAAATTAAAAAAAAAAAAAAAAAGAAAGAAAGACTGAAATCCGGAGGAGAGTGAAGCAGGCGCCATTGCTCCCTCTCAGCCCCACCCCCACGTACAGCATCACAGCGCAGCGACCAGCATTACCCCGCCCCGGTGAACACCTAAGGCTCCGCCCCTTAAAGTAACAGACGCGCCAAGACAAACAAACAAAAAAAATGGCCCAAATGACAGAACACTTCAAAGCTCCAGAAAAAATACAACTAAGCGAGGAAGAGATAGCCAACCTATCGGATGCACAGTTCAAAGCACTGGTTATCAATATGCTCACAGATTTGGTTGAATCTATTCGAAAAACAGATGAAAAAATGAAGCCTATGCTAACAGAAACAAAGGAAAATGTACAGGGAACCAATAGTGATGAGAAGGAAACTGGGACTCAAATCAATGGTATGGACCAGAAGGAAGAAACAAACATTCAACCAGAAAAGAATGAAGAAACAAGAACTTGGAAAAATGAGGAGAGGCTTAGGAACCTCCAGGACACCTTGAAACGTTCCAACATCCGAATTATAGGGGTGCCAGAAGGAGAAGAGGAAGAACAAAAAATTGAAAACTTATTTGAACAAATAATGGAGAACTTCCCCGATCTGGCAAAGGAAATAGACTTCCGGGAAGTCCAGGAAGCTCAGAGAGTCCCAAAGAAGCTGGACCCAAGGAGGAACACAACAAGACACATCATAATTACATTACCCAAGATTAAACGCAAGGACCTACGTCCAAGATTACTATATCCAGCAAAGCTATCATTTAGAATGGAAGGGAGGATAAAGTGCTTCTCAGATAAGGTCAAGTTGAAGAGGCTCATCATCACCAAGCCCTTATTATATGAAATGTTAAAGGGAGTTACCTAAGAAAAAGATCAAAAATAGGAACAGTAAAAATGACACCAAACTCACAGTTATTAACGACCACACATAAAACAAAAACGAGAGCAAACTAGGCAAACAACTAGAACATGAGGGTTGTCAATAAGGGAGTGGGAGGGGGAGAGGAGGGTAAAGGTACAGAGAATAAGTAGCATAGATGATAGGTGGAAAATAGACAGGGGGAGGGTAAAAATAGTGTAGGAAATGTAGAAGCCAAAGAACTTATAAGTATGACCCATGGACATGAACTATGGGGGGGGAATGTGGGAGGGAGGGGCGTGGGCAGGATGGAGTGGAGTGGGGGGGGAAATGGGACAACTGTAATAGCATAATCAATAAATATATTAAAAAAAAAAGAATTCAAAAAAAAAAAATAAGACTAATACCACAGCTATGCGTACTATAAGATATATGCATGATTTAAAGAATTATGCAATAACATTTTTATTTCCCTCCCCAAATAAATGGATCAGATGTAGCATGCAGATAGGTCCCTACAGAATTTCCCAAGGTGTGCGTAGTTGGTAGCGGGGTGCCTGCGAACATGTGTGGTTGGAGGTGCTGAAAGCAGGAAAGGGAGGCAGGTGAGATAGTCAAGAAACTGTCCTCGATGCAACTGTGACCTGAGGAGGAACAGAAGGCGGAATATGTGAGTAAGCTGGATCGAAATTTTTGAAGCTTAAGTTCCAACTGATAAAATTTAAACTCATTGCTAGAAAATCCTTAGTATGGGAGCAAGGAACTTGCCATTACAGAAGTGAGGTTTTAAGACTAATTTTCTGACTATATGTCCATATGTTCATTCATTTAATAAAAATGAGTGTCTAAGCTATGGTGATTATAGGATGAACTGGAGAGGAGAGTCCACTACAGTTATCCACGTGCGGTGATAAAGGCTTGAACTAGAGTAGTTTATTGACCATGACTAGATCACTGTAGTGTCAGGATTAGCAATAGAAGTATGTGGGCTAGGTGAAAATCATTTACACAGTGATAGGGTGGACTCCTGTGTGCTGACCTGGCCTCTCTATAAGCCTAGGTAAGAAAGGCAGCAAGCCAATAGCTCTGAGTTTCTCTGACTTGGTGGGTTCTTCTTTCTCTCAGTCTGGAAGGACCTCCCAATTTTGGACAGGCCTCTACAAGGAACAAGGGAGGTGCTGGGGAGAGCATCCACTCACCTGTGCTATTTGGTGGATATTCTTTCCTTGCTCTTTGCTGGTATCATTGATAGCAGTGGACATGTTGAGTGGGAGAGGGTTTGAGAGAGAGGATGTTGCATTCAGCACTCAGGACACAGAAATTCTTTACAGTTTGCAGAATGAATGAAAGAATGAAAACTTTTTCAGTTACTTATAATGGTGCATTCCTTAAGGTGCTTTAAAAGAAAGGACTAGATGCAGAAAAAAGCAAGATCTCACCTTGAATGCCAACTCTTAAGTGGTAATGACTGCCTAGAGCTCTGGGTTGAGAGAAAATTTGAGGTTGTGTCTGGGTTCTATAAGAAAATGCACTGGACATAATCATCAATGTCTGCCTAGATCGAGGGAGAAAGACTGGCCCCAGAAAGTGAGAATAGAAGGGTAAGTAGAAGTTGAGGAAGGGGGTAGACTGGAAACTGGGACCTTTTTAGCAGAGGTGAAGCTGAATTCTAACAAATAGATGAGCACCTGGAAGAGGAAATGCAGAGTGGTCACACATCACTGAGGCCCTTCCCTGCCCCTGCACCAGTTCCCAGCCACTTTTCAGCTGGGCTGCATGGGGAACGGGGCTGTAGCTTTTTATTTAGACATGTTTAATATTATGAGCACAGATCGCCATTGATAATAGAAAGAGCAAGAACTCAGCAGTCCTGGCTTCAAATCCTGGCTGTACCACTTACTAGCTGTGTGATATATGGACAACTTTCTTTACCTTTTAGAGCTGATTTTCTCACCTTCAAGAGTAGAATGATAGTAACTTGTAAGAATGTCGCAATAATACAAGTGAAGTGTGTAATCAAATAAGTGTTCGATAAATGATAGTTATTACAGGTATTGCACAGGCGAATGCAGCACTCTATTTACCAATGGGATCCTACTTTATTATGGAAATAGACTATTATAAATGGTCAAGGATTTAAGAATGTAATATTTGCAAGGTGTTCCTTTCATTCAAATTCACTACATAATACTGGCAGAATAATTTTAGTATTAATTAGCTGAATACTAGAACTGGTGATAGCTTTGTGATACAGAACCAAGCATAATAATGGTAGCCATTTAAATGTTATACTGCCTAAATCTGTTAAATAGTGTCATAAAATCAACAACTTATAACTGCTTCCGGCTCATCTCCATTTCATTTCTCCCTGGTCTCCTATAAACTCTCCCTGGTGGATTTTTTAGTTAAAAGTGCAGTATATTCTGGCTATTGAGTGAAATCTTATACACACACAAGCAACCTTAAGCACTGAAAAGTGTTTTGGGGATATTTGCCATCTTCTGAGTTTTGGTGAGGTCCCTAAAATTTTCAGTCCCATCAAAACAGTCTCTCTCTGTCTCTCCGACCTGATTATCTAGAATCATCTGTGAGTTCTTTACACATATCATTGTATCCCCTTCTTCTAGGGCAGGAAATATACATTGACTTCTCCCTGAATATTGTTGATCCGTGTTTCTATGGCACCGAGATACATCCTTTCTGCAGTATTTATGTGGTTTCCTTATCATCCCTCTATTTAATAAGCTAAGCCGTGACCTTGCCCCTGCTTTCCTGAACGTCATTTCTCACCCACATGTGTGCTGTGTGCGAGTTACTCCAGCTACCTGGACCTCACCTGCAGTGTGCCCCCTTGCTCCCCAGTGCCATTTCCCATTTTGCCCGACTACAAAGAATATCTTTCTTTGTCTGGTCTTCATGAGAGATACCACTGAGGTGTCCCCTGGGGGGCCTTCCTGGGGGTTCATCAAAGGACATGGATCCTTATTCCTCTCTGTTCCAGTAGCATCTGGTATGGCCCCTATCACAGCCCTATTATATTGTTCAGTGATGGTTCTTCCTAATCTATCTTCCCTTCCCTAAAGATAATCTGCTTGTGGATAAAGACTTGATCCCTAACACCTATGCCAGTGTTTTCACAGAACAGATAGTACTTAAATGCTATTGAGAGACCAAAAGAAATACCTTGCCCCTAATATTTATTTCTCAGGGTTGACAAGAGTACTGAGTTATTAAATAGCACTAATGGTAGAATCTTCTGGAAAATCCCACTTGTGCCTACAAGACTTTGGTGCGTCCTGGGCATACAAACACTGCTTCATGTTATGGTGGCCAATTTCTTTCCCCTTCCTGGAAATCTCTTTAATTAAAATTTCCGAGTCCTTTTGCTTGTGACCTGAAGGCCCCAAGGAACTACATGTGTGGAAACTAACCTGGCTTTGAGCCTAAAAATGGTTTATTGCTTCAGGGAGAGAAATTACTTTCCGGACAATTTAAACTGGATTTTCTTTCCATGTATGTTTTAGATAATAATGGGAAAAATCATAAATTAACCAGAACTTAGAAAAGAAGGCTTTTAACTTGTATGGTGTAGGTCACCTGTGTAGGAAATGTGCATTTTAACAGATGCCAACAAAGAATTGATTACCCTATATGTGGTCTCTGGTCTGATTGATACCCCATAGATCCTTACTCCTGTCCCCATTAGTAATTATACATGTAAACACATGCACTCTATCTCCCTCTTTCTTTGACATTTCTTGAGAGAGACAGAAGTAACATCTGTGAATACATCATTTTTTCATTCAACACACCTTAACTGAGAACCCATTAGAGGTAAGGCCCTGTACTAGGCACTTAGAGGGATGCAGTTCCTTGAGGACAATATAGCTGTAACTACAAAGATAAGAAATATTTATTTATTATTTTTTTATTTTTTAATTGTTCAATTACAGTTATCCCCATTTCCCCCCATTACTCTCCCCTGTCCTACCTATCCCCCACCTCCTACATTCAAACCTACCCCACCCCCATTTTCTTTGTTCTTGGATCCTTTATACATGTTCCTTGACTTGACTTTCCCTTCTTTCCCCTGTTATTCCCCCTTCCCCGTCCCCTCTGGTCACTGTCAGTTTGTTCTTTATTTCCATATTTCTGGTTTTATTTTGTTCACTTGTTTGTTTTGTTGATTAGGTTCCACTTACAGGTGAGATCACATGGTATTTGTCTTTCACCGCCTGGCTTATTTCACTTAGCATAATGCTCTCCAGTTTCATCCATGCCGTTGCAAAGGGTAGGAGCTCCTTCTTTCTTTCTGCTGCGTAGGAAGAAACATTCAAAAAACAAGGTAAAAATGGTGTCATGCCTATGAGAAGCACAGGGATGTGCTTGTGGAGGTCAGAGAAAGGGAAAGGCACATTTGTGAGCTGCATCATTGAAGATTAGATGCTGAAACCAAATCTTTTTGCAGAGTGAGCAAGAAATCCATGTCTTGTTTACAATGTACAGACAAAGATCTGATGGTTTCCATGACCTTTTAAAAGAATTTGAAAATTTAAAACATACATATCTTCAATCTTAAATCTCATATCTTCATTTTTCTAGGATAAGGTTAAGATAAATATATCCTTTAAGAGCATTTATCCTCCAAGTTTTTATCCCAAAGGCTAATGGGTACAGTTTGGTATGTTGATAATTCTTCTGAGTAAAGGGCAAAAATGCAGCTCCACATGAGAACATTGGAAGTCCTCACTCAATGATTTGCTAAATTTAACCTCAAAGAAATTATTACTTCACTGGTATCTCTGAATGTCTTCTAAAATAAGATCAATGTCCCTCAGTCTGTCATGTTTTAGATATGGCCTTGCTTAATGGTGAGGGAGTGCACAAGAAACTGAGCTATTAATGACCTTCCATTTCCAAGACATTCAGTCCATCAAAGCACAAGAAAGTGAGGGTGAGAACAATTGCCCTGCTGAGCTCCTGCTATGAGAAAATTCATGCAATGCCCAGTGACACATTGAGGGAACACCCAGGGCTAAGGGCTGTGCTGGGCTGAGGGACTGGAAAGATGACTCTGGTGGTCTCCAGGAGAGCATTAACTGTCTGGTGGGACAACAGTGAGCATACACTACCAAAAACAAGAAATAACTCCGTAAGCTCACAAGAAAAAAATGAAACAATTACTGTAGAGGAGGTAATTCTTTGGGAAGATTTGCACAGAAATGATGGCATTTAATAGTATTGAATAGCAAGCCTTAAATCAGAAAACAAAATGGAAGAATCAGAACACCAAGCCTATATGAAGGGAGGATTGTCCTGTTTAGTACAAAGAACTAAGATGATTCACTCACTTATGGTCTAGAAAGAGATGCTTTTAGATTGTCTTTCTAGAGGTGGTTTTTCTTGAACCATTTAGGCACACCTACCCAGTCGCATGTATGGCCAGGGTTGTCCTCATTTTCAAGCAGCGCCTGGAGGTTTGTGAAGTATTCTGGTGCCATCTCCTTCTGACCCACCATATTCTTTCACACTGTCGTGATATTTGAAACTCCATCATTCTCCGTCATTCAAAGATTATGCCTTAACCTTCAGGTGAACTCTTATCCAAATATCCCTTCAGAAAATATTTAGTTGACCACCATGGTTTGGATATTAGTTGGCAACTACTTGAAAGCAAGGCTGAAGCAGACAATAATATTAGAAAAGGAATTGTAACCTATGAAAATCACTATACTGTACACCTGAAACTAATATAATTAATGTAATATTGTATGTCAGCTACACTTAAATCTAAAAACTAAAATACAAAAATTATAAATTAAAAAATGAATAAAAATCAAAAAGTGCTAAGAGGAGAGATGGGGGCTGAAACTGGGAATTGATATCTGCTTTACATTTTTACTTTAGGGTTAATGTTTGTGCTTGCTTGCTCTCTCTCACTCACTCTTACCTAAGAAAAGAACTGTAAAATGATTAGAGATATAGGAGTTTCCATACTGGAGTGAAATAACCTGGGCAAAAATGCACACATTTGATCTTATCACTGCCCTCTCCTGACCAAATTTGCTACCCTAAGAGTCCTCCTTTGCAAGTACCCCTCCCAAAAATATACTCTTACCCAAGCTGCAAAAGTTTGTTAATCCCCAAAACATTGTCATACTATCGAAGAGAGCTTCCAGTGCCTAAGATAATTTGGAGAAGGAAAACAGAGCCAGATTCTTACTTCACTATGGCTGAGTATGACAATGCTTGAGTATGGTTCTTAGTTTTATAGCAATATTTCTGTGTGAATTTAAGACCCTATTATTTATAGATTCCAAATGAAAAGGAGTGGGAGAAAAGGGATTAGTACTAGAAGAGGAGACTATCAAAAAAATTTCCCAGAAAAATTGTTTCCCATCTGAGATAGCATGAGCTTCACCGTTGAGCATGAGGATGTGAGTATTTCCCCCCAGTAGGCTGAGCATATTCCATCAAACATGGGGCTACAGAAATCCTAATTAGAATGCTTTGGTGGTGGAGCACTGACCCCTAAAGTTCTGATAATAATAAATAGATCAGATAAGATAGCCTAATTCATGGCACTACTTGGTTAATAACAAAAGCCCACAGGTGGGAGGGGTCGGTCCCCTGACTGGCTATGATAAACCCAGGAACCCTTCATGACCCAAGACAGTAGAGAGCTAGAATAGAAGAAAACTTATCAGATAGAAACTTTCCATTTTTCATTCAGGTTATTTGACCTCCCTAAAGTAATACCTGCATTTTCAACTTCCATGAAGTTATTTTTTATCATTTTTTATTGATTTTATTAAGGTGACTTTGGTTTATAAAATTACATAGGTTTCAGGTGTAAAATTCTGTAATGCATTTTTGTATATCATATTGTGTGTTCACCACCCAAGTCAAGTCTCCTTCTATCACCACTTATCCCCTATTACCCTCTCTAACATGCCCCTACCCCCATTTCCCTCCAGTAATCGCCATACTACTGTCTGTCTAGAAGACTTTTTTTTTTGCTTAATCCCGTCACCTGTTTCACGCGACCTCCAAACCATCCCCTCTGACAGCTGTCAGTCTGTTCTTTGTATCTATGAGTTTGTTTCTATTTTGTTTGTTAGTTTATTTTGTTCATTAGATTCCACATTTGAGTGAAATCATATGGTACTTGTCTTTCTCTGACTGGCTTATTTCACTTAGCATAACTTTCTACAGGTCCATCCATGTCGTAAAGGGTAAGATTTCCTTCTTTTTAAGGCCAAGTAGTATTCCATTATGTAAATGTACCACAGTTTTTTTATCCACTCATCTACTGATGGACACTTGGGCTACTTCCAAGTCTTGGCTATTGTAAATAATGCTGCAATGAACATAGGAGTGAATGTATTCTTTTGAATTCATTTTTCAGGTTCCTTCAGATAAACTCTCAGAAGTGTTATTGCTGGGTCGTAAGGCAATTCCATTTTTAATTTTTGGAGGTATCTCCATACTGCTTTCCACACTGGCTGCACCAGTCTGCATTCTTACCAACAATGCACAAGGGTTCCCCTTTCTCCACATCCTCGCCAACACTTGTTTGTTGATTTATTGATGATAGCCATTCTGACAGGTATGAAATTATATCTCATTGAGGTTTTAATTTGCATTTCTCTGATGATTAGTAACATTGAGCATCTTTTCATATATCTGTTGGCCATCTGTATGTCCTCTTTGGAGAAGATTCTGGTCAGGTCCTTTGCCCATTTTTTAACAGGATTTTTTGTTTTATTGGTGTTGAGTTGTATAAGTGTCTTATAAATTTTGGGTAAAAGAGCAAAGAACGTGCAATGGGATAAAGATATTCTATTCAGTAAATGGTACTGGGGAAATTGAACAGATACATGCAAAAAAAATGAAACTAGACTATATTCTTCCATCACACACAAGATTAAACTCAAAATGTATAAAAGATTTAAATGTTAGACTCAAAACCATAAAAATCCAGTAGAAAACACAGGCAGTAAAATCTTAGACATTTCTTGTAGCAATATTTTTTATGATATATCATCTCCTTGGGCAAGGGAAAGAAAAGAAAAAATAAACAAATGAGAATACATCAAATTAAAAAGTTTTTGTACAGCAAAGGAAATCAGCAATAAAATAGAGACAACCCACTGAGTGGGAGAACATGTTCATCAATGATATACCTGATAAGGGATTAGTATTAACTTTCCTTAAGTTAGATTGGTAAATAATTCCCTACGTATAAGAAAAGACCATGAGCAAAGAGATATAAGGTACTCAGTGTTTGTTCTGCATTTTGGGACTCAGCTTTTTGACTTCCTGTTGGCAACTGTAACTGTAAACTTATCTACTAATAAGAGCTACGGTTTGTTGATTGCTTACTAGAGTTAGAAGTTTTGCTAAGTATTTGAAACATATTTTTCTTTTGCCTCTGAGAGAAGGATGAGAGTTTAGGTAACTGGCCAAGGGTCACAGAGTGAGTTTGTGGAGGTACATGGCTCTGAGCCATACTCGGTCACAAAGTTGTGCTGTCTCCTGTGAGGAAACAGAGGCCCAGAAACATTTCCACTTGCCCAAGGTCACTTGGCTGGCTGGATTCATACTCAGGCCCAAATCTAGAGCCTGCACACTTTTTTCTGATCTGTGCTGTTAGTCTGTATGGGCAACACCACAGCCTAGCCAAGTGGAGAACGGAGAACAATTTTTCTTTTTATTTTTTTCAAGGAGGCTATTCCTTAATGAATCAGGTCAGCGTGATGTAAGGTCTTCTTACCAGGCTTGGAGAACTGTGGTGTCTTAGAAACATTTTTATCGCTTGATACATACAACTGATAGAAGGCCTAGCACTGAAATTATAAGCAAAACTGCTATATTGATGCTTCCACGATTATCGTTCCCAAAAGGCTTTTTTCCGCCGGCTAGTCTAGTCATCTAAGACATATTTTGAAGCATATTAGAAAAACTTGGAATTAAATAAGACCAACTAAACCCCAATACACACAATTCTTAATTGCTGGAATGGATTAGGTGATTATCAGTTTTGGTTCGTAAGATTTCAGTTTAGATTACATCAGTTGAGTTGCTGAATTGCTAAAGAGGGATATACTCAGTTAAATATGCTTTCAGTGGATATTTCCATGGGTCATTCTAGAGATAGTTCCTATATTTTGGGAGGAAAGCAATTTAATATGTAGCAAAAACAGGTTATCCAGATATTATATAAAAAGGATGTTGCTAAAATATTAGGGAAGTTACTTTTATATCAAAGTAAATAATAACAGTTACCATAAACAGCTATTAAATGATACAAAGTTAAAAAAACAGTATACAGCAAAGTGAAATGTGATTTCCAAAAATCTCCACAATTTTGTGCCTGTTGTCTTAGAAACTTGCTTCTTTTAGTGCAATTAACCTGGAGTAGCTAAGTGGCTTTGCCCACATTCTTCTCTTGTTCTCTTAAAATCTCCAGAGATGTTCATGCTCAGGCAGAAAGAAGCCCAGGACCTGCCATGAGGCTTGAAGCTTCAAGAGCTGAGCCTTCCAGGTTATGTTTTCCTAAACCTGTCAATTAGCTAAAAAATTTTGCTTAGGCTTGTGACTAAAAGTTGCTTCTCCACTCGGGGCCTGCTATGCTATTCCAGATGAATTCCGAGATGAAACCCTCTTCACCCCCACGCGTTCCTCATGTCTGTGTTCAAGTGGATGTGGTTGGCACTTAGTAAACCTTAGCACGTGGCAGAGTGCAGAGTCCCTCATCCGTCTTCTGTCCTCGTCCCAGTCTTTGATGACTGACATTGCAGGAACTGTTGGGCACTTTGCTACCCTTCTGCTCCTACCTGTCCCCCACCAAACTATACCATTTCTTCAGGGTCGCCTTTTGTTTTCAACATCTTACAATCATTCAAGCATGGGAAAGCGATTTTAGATCATTATATAAATTTTCCACAAAATTCAACAGGCTTTTATAAAATCTCCTTTGTACCTGGCATTGTACTTGGCACTAAAGAAAATGTATAAAAGTATGTAATAGATCCCCAAAGACTATAAGGATTTCTCATTTGCAGAAGAAAAAAGTCATATAAATACAATTGCAAGACAACGTACGTTAAGTCAGAACACAAACAGTAGCATGTAAATAGAAAGTAAAATGTGCTGTATATAAATATGAGGTGATATTCATGATTTTTGACTATTTCCACTTATTTTTCTTTCATGTGCATAAGTAAAAAGCCTTAGTTCTTTTAAATGTCTTCTTTCTTACTCATTCTGATTTTTAGTGTGTAATCCATAAAAGGCCATTGCTCCCTCCATAAATCTTCTTTAATTCAAAGCATAATTCTCAGAGTTCAAAAAATGAGCAGATTAGCTATTGCTGCTCCTCACTGAAATCGTCAGTACATAAACATCTCCCTGGAGTCAACTACAGTCGGTGTAAAAGTAAATCAAGAGTCAGCTGCAAATTCCAATGATTATCAATGAGTTCTTTAATGGTGTGTGTCTGAATTATAGCATTTTTGCAAACTCCACCACAAATTGCTATTTCCATTAGTTCATAATGTTTTTAGAGTTTACGTATGTACATAAATATATATACACACATGTGTATTTGCATCTGTAAATTTTGAATTTTATAATGGCATATTCTTTGCCACTAGATCAGCTATACTATTTTTAGAAACATTACCCTCTTTACTTGGAAATCATAACCTCTTAGTCAATCTAAATATGACTTCATAACTTTTACAGCTTTTACCCCATGCTTTTGCGAAACCTTATTGTGATTGCAAAAGAGCTCTGTGTGGTTAAGAAAAAGAGGAACTTCTCACAGCATGCCCTAAAATATGCTTTGGGTTTTGATATTGGGATCCTAATGTGGCTGATGTATTTGTGTATAAGCAGAAAAATCTAAAAGGTTAAAAGAATGTTTTTAAGCTAAACTGAAATTTTGACTCTCTCACTTCTTCAGTCACTAATTAAATTAAAGTTGAATCACCCAGAACAATGCTTTCAGGATTCTCTGTACCCTGGAAAAAAGATTAACATTAATTTAAAATGCAGAACCTCATTAATTTTATTCATTAGGCATAAATAATTCTCTTACTAGTTCATCATTCCACATTAGAGGGAAGAGGTCTAAAAGTTCTGTTCCTGTTTTCAAACACAAAGTTTGTTTGTTTGTTTTTATTGAATAAAATTTCATTTCATTTTAATTCTCTCTTGATCTGATTGTAATAAGTTTTCAAGCAAGGCTTCTTAAAATTTTATATACATAGGAATCACCTGGGGATCTTAGGAAAGTGTGCATACCAGTTCAGAAGGTCTGGAGTGGGGCCTAAGATTCTGTATTCTTAAAAATCTCTGGGTGATTGGCCCCTGTGACCTGTCTGTAGACAACACTCTAAACTGCAAGATTTTAATGTATTTTAAGCATGTGTTATTCCCAGACTTAATCGATAGTGCTGTTCTTCTGTGAAACACAATGGATTCCCATGGTATATTTACCTGAGTTTTCCTCTGATTTTCTTACTCTTTGGGTTGCTTATACTAGAAGTTACCAATCCAGAAGAATATCCCAAAAAATCTTCTTCAGTGTATGTTTATATGGGCTTTGAAAACGTTCTAGCTGTGTGTAGAAAACTAAAACATACATTAGATAGAGACATTTAAATGAACTTAATATGATGCCTGCGGTCTCATTCCAATCTTACCTCCACTGTTTCCCTGACCTCCAAACATCTCAGAACTAAAAGCAGCTCTGCCAACTAACAGGAACACGGAGGCAAGGCCAGTCCATCCTCTTTCAGCTGCTGTAGTCCCCAGAAGCCCCTTGGACCAGATGCACAGCCCTCCAGCTGAAATGAAAAGTGTATATCTCAAAGGGGAAAATAAATGTTTGTTGAATGAACTCAAATAAGAGAAGCAAAAAGTTGATGTCACTTGTACCATTAACCAATATTTGTAAGTACTTTGAGTTGGAGAAGGGGGTGAGTTAAAATGGTTAATCCTGTAGTGACTTAGCTATAAATTATCTATACAGATATAAAACAACAGGCTAAATGGGTCATGTGACACTGGCATATTTTAGGTCCCCACAGAGATGGTGGGGAAGTGCTACCAAGCTGTCCAGGTGGGTGCACTAAACATTGAATGCCAGGTGGGGCGGGCCAGAGACGCAAAACCATTATACCATGTACTTGAATAGGTGTACAGACCTGTTCTACCTGTTGCCACTGGGTCCTAGTCACCTATTGGACCATATCAAAGAAATAGATTTCTTTTTTTAAATAAATATTTTATTGTTGTTATAGTTGTCCCAAATTTCCCCCTTTGCTCTCCTCTGCCCAATCGATATTAATCAAGACAGACTTAAGGTACCAACTCAGGTTTAGAAATGTCCCAAAGGTGTTTTTATTGGTTGAAATATTAAATTTATAAGTTTAGAATACAAACACAAAGGAATGCTGCTTAGATGACTTTCAAGAGTCTGGCTCTGTCAGAGGCAGATCCCATAAAATATCCCATTTGTGGAAGAAGCCAAAAGTGTATCAATGTGGCTCATTATTCACAAGTCTCTTTTGGACTAAGCTTGGATGTATTCATTCAAAGACCATTATGAACATCCTCTGAGATATTTGAAGACCCAGATTGCTGTAATTTGGAACAAATTTCATGGAATATAAGAATTTGTGCATAAGACACTGTTCTAAAATCTCCAAATCTTAGAGTTGGAAGCGATGTTAGAGGTCGTTAGTCCAAACTCCCACTCGAAGCTGGAATCCTCTCTGCCACATTTCTTGGCAGATGGTCATCTTGCCTCTGCCTGAACATTTCCAGGGATGGGAAACACACAACTTTTAGAGAAAAACTGTCCTCTAATGTTCACACATTCTCCCTAATATAGAGCTCAACTATGATTTTCTTAAATTTCCACCCATTAGTCCTATTTCTGCTACTTGGAGCCATAAAGGGCAAGTCTTCACCTTCTTCTACCTTGATGAAGAAAAGTTCTCAGCTGCCCTGAAATATTCTCTGCTTCAGCTTTATCAGCCCATCTTTTATCCCCATGACCAGCTCTTACCCATCCAAGTGAGCAGATAATCAACATGCTGAAAATGTTACCCCTAGATCTGAACACAGCACTAAGAAGTGATAAATAAGTGCAGACACAGCAGAACTAATGTGTTTATAAGCTGGAGTTTTGTTTTTATGCATGTGGCATACAACTGCAACATTTTCCCCCCAGCCACATGAACCTGACTTATACTGAATTTATAGAAAACTGAAAATCCACAGCACTTCCACATAAATAATGAGTAGTAAAACACTGGTCTCTTTTCCAGTCCATATTGGATGATACATTTTTCCATTTAACCTAAATTAGGAATCTGACATATGTATAGAGGCTAGCTCATTAACTTTGGTCTGTTCTAGTTGATCAAAATTTTTTTTTATCTACTCATCACAGCTGGGTACTAACCACAGGTTACATTAAAAAAAACTTCAAAGTATTAATGAAAATGCCAAAGATGACCTGGTCTTTCATCTCTCTCTTTATACTGGCATTGATTTACTAGTTTTACTAGACCCAGCAGAGAGCCCAATACATAGTAACTGCTCAATAAATGTTTGTTACATTGAATATATAGGTTTTCAACCTCTTATGTTTCAACCAGAATCTCTTTTGTACCAAAGATTACCGCATGTTTTGCTATAATCAAGCACAGTGAATAGTGAAAACAGGCACTGGACTGAGTAGACTTGATTCTAGTACTTGCTTGCTGTGGGCCTCAGATAACCATTTTTAGTTTTTGTTTCCACTTGGATCTTAAATGGGAATTATCTTCCTTGGTACTCATACAACTATTGAAAGGTACAAATATAATAATATACATGAAGATAGTCCATAAATTACTAAGTGTTAACTATACAAATGTTAGGGCTCATGATTATATCGGGCCTTTAATCTATAGTCCACCTAGTATGGCTGAGGTAAAAGACAAAAAAAGATTGGTTCAATATCACTTGTCCTCAGTGGAGCCATGCTGGGTGCTACTGATCAGCACTTTATTTTTCCACAAGCTCTCAAAGGCCCTCACATATATTAAGTCTGGACGGGAAGCTGGCTGTTACTGTGTCCTCAAGGCTAACTCTGATTTTAAAGCTTTTCTTCTTAGAGTCTTCCACTGCTTTTATTCCTTTCTCAAAACATGTGATGATGCTGACAATTATATGTATATGAAACTGCTCAAGAAATACGAGAAAGAGCGCCTTCTCTGACAATGCTTATCATGTGCACCATCTTCGATATCACAGTTTTCTATGAGTTGAAACTAATACCAGCATCTTTAATTGTGAGGCTTGGTGTCTTCAGATGCCAGCGTATGCCCCTGCCTTCTTCGTTTCCAATTTTGACTTAGCGTCTGAAACCTTAACCATACTGGAAAATTGTTTTTGTTCACATTTACTCAAAATATGCAACACTGTTTAGAGATCAGTAGGATTAGAATAAAAACATTTTTGTTTTTTACACATAAATATTTTAAATCTTGAAAAATAATTTTAGCTAGATTTTTTTGAAACAACAAACCTCCTGTTAATTATTTTTAAGAAGAGGAAAGCATGAATCACACAAAATGATACTAGTTGAGTAGGCCCTTATATACCCTCACCATGCTGTCAAAAACAAAATCCCCATTTGTATGCCTTCATCACTAAAAGGTTGGGAATAATTTTAATGACCATAAATTGGTTCTTAATATAGATGCTATTGGAGGTCCATTCTAATCAATATAGTATCAGTATATATTTATTTCCCCTAATAGGACAAGTACCTTTATGAAATGAAACATAAGATAATTTTTCTGTATTTCCTTTGGACTGAACTGGAGAATTTTACCCCTGGATTAAAATCCAAATTACTGGCATTTATCAAGGACAGCAATGAATTGATTTAATTTCATACTACCATTTAAAAAAAAAAGACATTTTGAACTTTGCTGATGGTGCTGAAATTGAGGAAGCCAAATCACTTTTAATAGCCCTGGTCTGGATGTGTGTGCAGATGGTGATGCACCTCAGAAGAAACTGGGTAACTACTCATACAGGGCAAATTAAAGTCCCAATTTGAAAAGGAAGCCATGATTTTACAACCAATTTTATATTAATCCCAGAGATCTGAACAGAAAACTCAGTTTATTCACAGAAAGCTAATTAAGCCTGAATACTGGCTTGAATCTAAACTACACATTTATTACTAGAGGAGGAGAACTTTCAAATATGTCAAGTTTCAACAGAATAACTCATAAAACTTGAGCAGACCTGGACCATAGCTTGTGTGTGTCCTAACATGTAGAACACAGACTTCCTCCCACTGGGTTCAACACAAAACGTGGCCACGTCATACTTTGCTGTGTCAGGACTGTTAATTGCAGTTCTCATGTCTTCCTACCATACAAAGAACTGTTAGAAATTATAAATTTTAGTGCTTCACACAGATTGGTTATGGTAAGTTGTCTGGCAAAGAAACACCAAACCTTTATGTAACTTTTCCAACTCAGGAAAGGTAGTTGGTAGACCATCACTTTGGTAGCTTAGAAAAGAGTAATCACAGAGAAATGGTAAATTTATACTTAGCCCCACTATTGGTTCCACAAAGAGAGAGCTATTAAGAGGTTTGCAAAGTCCCCTTGTTTAAAAAAAGTTTAGTGTCACAAGAGCTTTGGGGAAGATCCTACAAACCCATTTGCTTGGAAAAACCAAGAGACCATGCTAAGTTTGTCAAGAAGAAATGGCATTATTCCCAGAATCCTGAGTTCATGCTCCTTCTGTCCCGCCTCCCAGCAACAAAACTAAAAGTCAATGTTGGCCAAAGTTTATGGACATCTATTGTGTGCCAGGAACTATCCTACATAATCATAGTAAAGAACAGGATAAACAAGTTTCTGGCCTTCATGGAGCCTACAGTCTACTGGAGGAGAAGGGTGGGACAGGGAGAATATAAAATTAGAAAAAACAAAAGAATATTCATTCTTTTGGATATTTTTCAATATTCAAAGATTTTATTGAAAATAAAACAGGGTGATATGATAGGAGTGGCTGGGAAGTTTCTGTAGATTGGGGAGTGGTCAAAATTCTGTAGGGGGTCTCATTTCCAATCCATTCCCCTCTCTGAAGACAAAGTGATAGTTTAGAAATGCAGTTGGTTAATATCACTTCCACCCTGACTCAAATGACTTCCCTTTGCTAATAGGACCAAATGTGTATCCTTAGCATGACCTCTGGCCCTGTAAGGTCTGGCTCTACCTGCCTCTTCCATCTCACCTTGTGCCCTGCCTTGCTGTGTCGTCATCACTCCATTCAGTACTCAGCTCTCCATGTCTTCATAATCATTATCACATTGGCATTTTTCATCTGTTTGTACCATTCTTTGATTGGCATCACAGTTCACGACTAGACTGGAAACCCCATGAAGACAGGGGCTCATCGCTGCATCCCCAGAACCTGGAACAACTTCTGGTGCATGATAGATGCTAAATACATGTTTTGGAATGTATGGATGCGTGAAAGAGTCTTGCAGGTTTCTCCAATATCCTGGCAGAGCCGTCTCTGGTACCAGCCAGCCCCATGATCACATGGGCCAGTGCCGCTTTTCAAGTATAGTTTAAAAACTATACTTGATTGCTCACTCAGCTAAGTATACTGACTACCTAGTATGTATGGGGACCTGCACTAGATAATTAGGGAATAAAAAGATGAAAATGCATAGCATCTATCCTAATGTAATTTATTTAGTCTTTAAGATACCTCTAAGGTAGACTGTAGCAGGCATTCATTTATTTATCCAACAAAAAAATGTGCCAGGTACTACTTGATGGTGAGTCCCTGATCTTGTGAATTTATGTCTAATGACAACACCAGACTTAATCAAATATTTGCAGAAATACATAACTGCCACTGTAGTATGTACTATAAAGGAAAACACTACTCAGAGAATGTGTGAGAGGACTTGAGAATGAGGGATCTGATCGATTTGGTTAGCTAGGAGAATTGAAGTCCAGGAAGGCATTCTGAGGGGGAGTATATTACCTGGAGGTGGAAGTCACTTTCAACTTGAGAAGAGGTTTATGAAGCCAGGACAGAGAGAAGAGGAATGTGTTAGATAACATTTGACCTTCTCCTTTAAAGAATAGGTAGAAATTTAAAAGCAGGTAATTATGGGTAAATCCAGAAGAGTAGGCTAAGGAGATGACAAGAACAAGGTTCAGTGGTAATAGAATTTGGTGAACCTTGGAGGGTTTTCAGTGGTCTGGCCTGGTTGAAGATTGCAAGTCTGAAGGAGATTCATGGGAAATAAAAAATAGAGGTTGAAGAAGATCGTGCAGGACCTTAAGCATTAAGGGAGGGATTAGGGGTATGATGACAGAGGAGATAGCACACGGCCACGGCCGCCTCTTCATTCTCCTCCACAGCTTCCTGCAGCCAGGAACGACAAGGCCCTGGATCATGTCCTACCCCTCCTCCTCAAGTACACCACTCCTTTACGGTTCTGCTCTTTCCCCAGTAACAGCATCCTCTTTCTTTCCATTAGCTATTTCCATTCGGCCCAGTTTTTTTTTATTCAGGGGGACCTTGATCTTTTAGCATTCTTTAACTTCCACAACCTTGTTTCTCTATGTCCACTGACAAGCTTTTTCAAACAATAGTGTACACTGACTCTCTCCACTTCCCCATGTTGCTCTTTAGGGCTTCAACCCATTGCTGTGTTCTATGCTATCATTCCTTACACTGCTCCTGCCATCATTGTCCATGGCCTATTTTTTGGTTGTTCAGTGCACATTTTTCAGCCCTTATTTTACAATGTACCTCTTTGTGGTATTTGATACTATTGACTCCTGCCTGCTCCCAGAAACTTCCTCTTGCAATAAGTTTTCACAACCACATCTTTCCTGTTTTCTTAGCCATCCTCATGGAATCCTTTTCCTCTAAGTACACCTTCCATACAGTGTTCCCTGGAAACAGACTGGGTTGAGAGTTGCCTGATGAAGGTTTATTGGGATGTACCCTTGGGAGATATACCTGGAAGGAAGGAAGGAATGAAGGAAGGAACGAAGGAAAGAAAGAAAGCAGAAGTGAGTAAAGGGAAAAGCTGACTCATAATGAGGCTGTCGCTGAGCCTGGGGGAGCTCTAGAGCTGGAATAACCCTTCAGAGTTGTACCAAACTGAAACCGTGGAGCAGGCCTTTGTATCTGGGTCTCAGCCAGTCACTGGCTGTGGGCCACCATCTGGGAGGGTTGTAATCTTGGGCAGAACAATTCCCTGTGGCTGAGAGGGGTTCCCACTGGGTGGCATTGGCTATTATGGGGACCTCACACTCTGCACATCAAAACTGAACTCACTACCTTCACTCCAATCCTTTTGAAAATCTACTTCTTAATTCCCCTATCTTTATTTTAATGGCAATAGCATCCACACAGCTAGGATTCTAGAGCCAGAAATGTTCTCCTTCTCCTCATGTCCCATTTCCATAAAGTCACCATGTCCTGTATATTTTACCACATTAATAGCTCTTGCATCTTTCAATTTCTGCTGCTGATCCTTTAGTTCAGACCCTCATCTCTCCCTCCCATTTCTCCCAAGGGGACCTCTTTTTGCAGTTACGACAGCCCGCAGTCTATTACTCTGTTTTGTACAAAGCTTAAATCCCTTTCACTGCCTTTTCACTGCTACAGGGTCTAGCCTGAACTTCTTAGGATGTCACAAAAGTCCTTTCCTGATCTGCCCTCCCCGTCTTCTCCATCCCTTTCTGAATTCTCCTTGAATACTGTTTGTAGCTAACTAGACTCTGATTTAAGATAATTTCTGAGAGTTTAGGAAAGCAACTCACAACACTAGATGACATATTTAGAAGGGATTTCTTCTCAGTCAGAAATAAAGCCCTTGGCCCAGAACGGTGACAAGCAAGGCATTTCATTAAATGCCAGTATTAATCCCAGGGGGTCATGCGACCTTTTGAGCTGCCCAGCCTTGGCAAGAAGGCAGCGCCTGCCTGCTGGCTGGGTTAATCTGAGACCGAATGTTGCCACTAAATCCTTATTGAGCATGATTTATGCACCCAGCTGTTAACACTGATACACACACAGTGCCAAGACCTAGTGCTATTCCTGAGCACTTACACATCTCTGCCTGCTAATCCCTGCCTGCCTTTGAGCTGGGATGGGAGGAAGAGGAGCAAGGTCACCCCAAGTCAGTGAGGGGTAGTGGCACTCTTGCTACTGTGTGGCTGGTGGTGGTATGCTGTGTCTTGTTTATTCTCCACATCATGCCAGATAACATTTGGCAGAATATAAATTCTCTTCATTGGCCTTGTGTGACAGGAAAGCATTCATTGCACATTTCTGGTCTTAATCATGGGTGGAGGAAAAAGGAGGAAGGGAGAGGAGTGGAGGGAGGGAGAAAGAAAAGAAAAAGGGAAAGGAAGAGGAAGGGAAGGGGAAGGGAAAGGAAAGGAATGGGAAGGAAAGGAAGCGAAAGAGAGAATGATAGGAAAAAGAGAGACACTATCACTCCAAACTTTGTTACTTTTGAAAAATAACTTCTGGTGAAAACAGACCCCTTTCTGAAATGTGCGTGCCAAGTTTTGCTTTAAAAGTAGCAAGCTCCCCTTTTGATCTTTTGCGAGGAACCCACCCCCGCCAGGGCAGCCACCCCCATGGACAGCTGAACTCAGCCTCCCAGCCCCTCAGGTGGTGAGGGATGTTTTTGCTTTGGTGTCAGCAAGACCTGATAGCAGCATTCTGGAACCACGGACGGCTGGCTCCTTCCTCCTCGCCCTCAGCCCCAAGTCTTCGCTCGGGTTTCAAGCCCTGTTCCTTCCCAGCTGCCCTCTTGCATTTGCTTTCCTCTCGAGCTCCTGAATGTTACCCTAGAGGGGGCTGCAGCACTGCAGGCTTCCTCCTAGCCGCCACCATTTGCTGTTGTTGGCTGAGAGTCGTGTGCCCGGCGCCAGCTCCTCGGCAGCCGGTGAGGACCCTGCGCTCAGCTTACCCAAACAGACAAGCCCGACACAGAGAGAGTCCCGGCGCCCCTCTCCCAGACCGCCTCCTCCCTCCCCCGCTTCGGCATTCTGAATCTGATTTGTGCATTTCACCAAGTGTGCTGACCCAGGGTACCCCAGTAGCTACAAAGCCTCCAGAGCTCCCTGCCCCCTCACCCCCCAGCTCTTGTGCCTCCTTCCCCCTTCTACACACACTCCCCAGCTGTACATGATGGAGGTTGGCAGGTCTTTTTCTTCTTTCTTGTTTTTAAATGGATCCATATTGTTTTGCTGCAGAGTTCCTTTTAGAAGCTCCATGGGCATTGCATTGTGAAAGCATCTAAAGAAACATAATGTCTCCTCACTAGGTCATGACAATGGCAAAGCCTACGTGCCTGAGGCAACACGGTCACTCCTGGGGCCTGTCTTCACTTTCTTTAATGATCTGCTCCAGCAAGGCAGCAGAGAATACAATTTCCTAATGACTAAATTTTGCTCATTGTTATTTCTTATTGAAGGAACTCAGTTTTTAGAAACATATGGTGGGTGTAAGTAAATGAGAAACACCATCCTATGAGCTAACATTTTAGGAAATTGAATACCTACGTTGTACTTTGTTCAAAGCTGTATATTCTCAGACTCTCAAGCAGTGCTTGGCTCCCAGACACTTAATCAGTACTCACTGAAGAAGGCCAAGCAAGATGTGAAACACTTTACATTATTATCCCATTTCATCCTCATGAATACCTATAGGCCTATAATTTGATAGATAATGAAATGGGATGTAAAGAGGAGAATCTGTACACCCAATGTTATCTAATAAGAAAGCGGTCCACCCTCTGACCCCCAGTGTGGTTTGAGCCAAGGCTTTTAATCATTACAGTATGCTGCTTCGTGCCATCCGGTAATGTGCTATTTGTATTCCATTGCAAATCTTCCCTCAGATCCTGAGGTATCTTCACTGTGGCATTGGCTAGCTGACCACCACTGATCACCCTCAGGACCCTCTGTTTATAGTATTCTCAAGTAGCCTTTTTCCCGCTGGACTTGTCGTCATGCTCTGGTATTTACAGGCAATTCTCCTATAGAGTGATAGGCCTGTCTGAAAAGTCTTGCATCCTGGGAAACATGCACTTAAATGAACTCGATTTATAAGAAAATTCAATCAAGGCAAGCCACTCAACACCTAGGAAACTTTGTGAGCAGAACACCCACAAAAACAATAAGAAACCTGTAAAAACACTAGCACCATTTCAAAGGTGTGCTAGATTCCTAACAAATACTACTAACAATATAGAACTTTACTTTTAAAACATGAAGTAAAAGCTTAATGGAAGGGGAAATGTGGAAGAGTTGAGGCTGCTGAGTAATGGAGAAAAGGCAAAAGACACCCAGATCAGAAAACCAGCAACAGTCACTTCCTAGCAGAGCATGTGGCCTGATAGCTGAGAGGAAGAAGATGGGTGGAATGGTGTTTGGCACAGACCTGCCATCCTCCACAGCTGCTCAACCACAAATGCATTAGCACACCTTGTGTGTGGCAAGGGTTGGGGAAATCGGGTATCCACCAGCCAGCTTCCATATGATTCTGACATCATCCCTCCACCAATCAGAGGAACATGTCTTACAGCAGAACTCGTTCCCCCTCAAAGAGGGACAAAGAGCCCATCTTATTCTTTCTATATACCCAGCATTTAGCATTTTCCATATTCCCAGTGCCTGGCACTTACTACCTTCTTAAAACATGTTAGTGTGCATTTCCCTCCCTCATTAAAGAACAAACACATATGCATGTTTATGTACATGTTACCCTTATTATAAAAGTTTTTATACATATTTTACATATAGAATTTATATAACTGTCTCTGATAAATATTTGGGTCCTTGTTTCAGAAAACATACAAGAGTTAGCAGTAGTATATTTTCCCTATAGCTTCATACTTTGTAGATAGTACTACTTAAAAAATATTTCAAACCATGACAGAATCTATTCATATCACCACTAAAGATTACTTAGTGTTAGGAGAGGATATAGTTTGATTTCTAAATCATTATCCACCCATTGATCAATGTATACATCCATTTATTCAACAAACACCTACGATGGGCCAGACACCACACTGAGAATTAGGCTATAGGGATAAGTTTAATGGACTTACTTCATGAAAAATATCTTAGGCTAAATTTTGGGGATGAATAAGAATGATACTTTATGTTAGTAAACAATAGACTGTTTCAAAAATACATGTCTTTTTTTAAAGTGCATTTTATTGATTATGCTATTCCAGTTGTCCCAGTGCCCCCCCTCTGCTCAGTAACCCCTTCCCACCAACATTCTCCCCCCTTTAGTATATGTCCATGGGTCGTGCATATAAGTTGTTTGGCTTCTCCATTTCCCTTACTATTCTTAACTTCCCCCTATTTTGTTTGTACCTACCAATTATGTTTCTTATTCCCTGCACCATTTCCTCGAATCTTCCCCTTCCTCCTCCCAGCTGATAACCTTCCATGTGATCTCCATATCTATGAATCTGTTCCTCTCCTGGTTGTTTGCTTAGTTTGTTTCTGTTTTTGTTTTTTTAGATTCAGTTGTTGATAGTTGTGAGTTTGTTGTCATTTTAATGTTTATTGTTTTGATCTTCTTTTTCTTAAGTAAGTCCCTTTAACAGTTCATATAATAATGGTTTGATGATGATAAACTACTTTAGTTTTTTCTTGTGTGGGAAGCTTTTTATCTGCCCTTCAATTCTAAATGATATCTTTTCTGGGTAGAGCAGTCTTGGCTGTTGGTCCCTGCTTTTCATGACTTTAAATATTTCTTGCCAGTCCCTTCTAGCCTGCAAAGTTTCATTTGAGAAATCAGCTAACAGTCTCATGGGAACTTACCTACAGGTAACTAACTGCTTTTCTCTCGCCGCTTTTAAGATTCTCTCTTTATCTTTAACCTTTGGCATTTTAATTATAACGTGTCTTGGTGTGGTCCTCTTTGCATGCATCTTATTTGGGATTCTCTGTGCTTCCTAGACTTGTATGTTGATTTCCTTCACCAAATTAGGGAAGTTTTCTTTCATTAATTTTTCCAACAAGTTTTCAACTTCTTGCTCTTCCTCTTCTCCTCCTGGCATCCCTATGATTTGGATGTTGGTACTTTTGGAGATGTCCCAGAGTCTTCTTGTACTCTACTCTTTTTTTGAATTCTTGTTTCTTCTTTCTGTTCTGATTAAATGTTTATTTCTTCCTTCCTTATGTTCCAAATTGTTGATTTGAATTCCAGCTTCCTTCCCTTCACTCTAGGTTCCCTGTGGATTTTTTTTTTTAATTTCACTTAGTATAACCACCATTTCTTCCCTTATGGTTTTGCCATACTCATTGAGTTCTCTGAGCATCCTAATCACCAGTGTTTTGAACTCTGTATCTGATAGGTTGGCTCTCTCCATGTGATTTAGTTCTTTTTCTGGGGTTTTGTTCTGTTCTTTCATTTGGGCCAGTTTCTTTGTCTCCTCAATTTGGCAGCCTCCCTGTGTTTGTTTCTGTGAATAAGGTAGAGCTGCTTTGAATCCCTGTCTTAGCTCACCTGTTAAGTTGTATGAGGTGGAGGCTTAGGTATTTGCCAGGATGGGGCAACCTGCTTCACTGCTTTGTGGCTCTGTGTGGTAGGAGGGGTTGGAGAAAGGACAATACCACTACCTGGCTTCTGGAGATTTGTCCAGTACTTGGCCCATTTTCAGTCACTTCATCCACTTCCCATATGTGACTGGCACCCTTCTAGCTGTTGCCCTGCTGGTGGTTCCCAGAGTGGGTGGGTTTGCGTACTTCTAAGTCCACACAGGCCCTTAAGAATGGACTCTCCTGAGAAACTGGCAGTTTCTTCTGCTACGCCAACCCCCATTGGTTTTTACAGCCAGAAGTTATGAGGCTTTATTTTCCTGTTACTGGAGCTCTGTGTGGTCTGGCCTGGGGCTGGGATCCCTCGCTCCCATGGTATCCCTCCCAATTTTTATCTACCACATGTGAATATGGGACCCCATTCTGCCACTTCTGCCATCACCTCTCCACACCACACTGTGTCCTCTCTGCCCAGACTCCATGACTCTGCCCTTCTACTTGCTGGATGAATATGGCTTCTTTAAATGCTTGGTTGTTAGACTTCCATTCAGTTTGATTTTCTAGCAGTTCTGTGTGTTTTTTGTTTTGAGGTTAGTTGTAATTCTTCTTGTGATTGCCTGATGAGGCAGAGCATGTCTACCTATGCCTCCATCTTGTCCAGAAGTCTCCAAAATATATGTCTTTAATTCAAAGTCAAATGTTACTTACTTATTTTATAATTAGACCTACCTTAAAAATGCTTAAAATTTAATATTAGACATACCATCTTGAAGAAGTTATCATGTTTTGGAGATTTTTCCAGTGAGAAGTTTTGTGGGTTTTTTTTTTTTTATCATTATTGAGGAGGTGAAATTAAAAGAAAGTTTGTTTTTTAATTTACCAGAATATGAGGAATTTTTAACTTCAAAATTAATTTGATTGAACTATTAATATTTTAGCATGTAATTTTAATATTCTCCTTGAGAAAATTCAAAGACTCAGATTAGCTACTCATGGGCAATTACAAAATGTGGGAATACTATTGAGCCATAAAAAGGATGAGGTACTAATTATGCTACAATATGGATGAACCCTGAAAACACTATGCTAAGTGAATGAAGCCAGACATAAAAGTCAACATATTGTATGATTCCATTCATATTTAATGTCCAGAATAAGCAAATCTACAGAGACAAAGGTAGATTAATGGCTGTCAGGGGTGAGGTGAGGGAGGGAGGAATGCGGAGTGACTGCTCACGTGTATGGGGTTTCTTTTTGGGGTGATGGAAATATTCTGGAACTAAATGGTGGTGATAGATGTGCAACATTGTGAACATAATCAGAACTACTGAATTATATACTTTAAAAGAGTGAGTTTTGTATATGCGAATTATGTCTCAATTTTTTTAAGAAAAGAAAATACTGGTTACATTCATTCCTCTACTAGTTAAACTGTACCATGGGGAAATCCAGACTAGCAAGGGATTCAAGTGGGCTGGCGAATATTAGTTCTTACTCACAAGGCTGCTATACACGTCTTACTCCTAATCAGTTTTAAAGTAAGACAGGATTTCAGATGCCACGTTTTCTTTTTGTTGGGGTTAGAAAGGAAGATCTGGGAAATTCACCAAGGGCTGGAAAAGAATTTACTACAGAAAATAAAAACAAATCTAAAGCCTCATGTGTAATGTCAGAAGATGAAGAATGGCATGATGCCTCTTCAAAGACCTGCTTAGTTTATAAAAGAAATCTTTTTTTCTATAATAGGAGATGCTAAGAAGATTTTTAAAAACTTCAGATATGCATGTCCCATGAGGCTTAGAGTGTAATGATCTCAGCCTGGGAGGAATACCATTTGAAATACAATTTCTCCAAATGGCTGAACATAGAGCTTTGAGCTATGTTACCTGAAACAAAAAGTCCTCAGTTCAATTTTTAACCAAGATTTGGGTACTGCTCAAGTATATGAAAATTTACTAGCCCAAAAATATAACAACAAACTTTGATAACCAATCAAAATTCACTCCAGTAAATGGCTACTTTGGAATGGCTGGACAATAATGAACATTATGTTAATATATACACCAATTGTGAATAAAATTTTTGCTATAGGAAAAAAGTTGCTGGCTTTTCTTATGGCCTTGGGTATTAAAAATATCCCTTTAACACTCTTCATACATAGGACACACAATATCTTTTGAAGGCATAGCTAGAGCCTTTTCAAAAATAAACATTTTATCCAAGAGCTGGTTTAAATTTTACAGGAACTTTTATACCTGTTAGGATATGTGATAAATGTGTATTTTTAATCTTCATAGCAGAATTTAAGCTTCAATCTTCTACAGTATGATTTCCAAAGTTTGAGAAAAGTAGGAGAGGGAGAAAACAAATATAATTTGCCATTCTCTGAAATTTTGCCAAGTGTTTATTAAAGGTTTAAGTCATCTCTGCCGTGGAGATTTTCAAAGAGAGTTATTAAAGTTCAAAGTTGGGAGACACTGTATTTTCAAATGGCTGCAGACATTAGCAGCTCGGTTGGATGTATGCTTTGTACTCTCTGAAAAGGAGGAAAATCCTCAATTTAGTTGTCTTTTCCTTTAATCGATATTAAATCTCTGAAAATTGCTAGATATTTGTTTTTACAGCCTCAGAGGAGGAGCTTAACTACACAATTCCAAAACGGGTTTAATAATTTACCTCTAGCTGCTATGATAAGGAGAGGAACCTGACACTTCATTCTGTTCCCTTTAAACTTTTTAATAAGATGGAGCTCCTGACAGGTGGCTTTGCCATCACTGTAAACTTGGTAATACGAGAGAGTGCCCCTAGCGGCATGCCAATCATTTGGTTGAGGCTGTCCCCCAAGAGAGAGCCCAACCAGGGAAAAACAAATAGGAATTGTGTTTCTACAAGGCCTTCTCCTATCTGCCACAAGTCAGCCAGAGTACCTGGTTTTATAGAACGGAGTAGTGGTTCTGGCTCCCTCCATGCCAGCCCCTCCATAGTCAGGCTGTTGTTTAACAGTGTCTTTACAAGCCTGTGCTCACAATTTCTAACCTTGCCGTTGACATGGCCATCTGCTTAAAATGAAGGCTTTGGGGGCCTGGATATACCTCTTTGCAAATAGCCAGCTATGCAGGGCTTTGAAACTCTGGTCTTTGATGTATTTTATAGGGATAAGGAAACATATATTAAAGTCAGCTCTGCTCTACACACTAGGCCACATAACTGAGTCAATACTGAACTTGTAATTTCATCTTCAGTTTTTGTGGAGCTTAAATTAACTGTTCTAGATTTCCTGTTGCTGATGACCTCATAGGAAGTCACTGATGAGCTGACAACTTTTTATGATCTATCTGAGGATATATTTCTTTTGTCTTTCTCTTCAGTATATAATGAATACCAGTGCCTGTATAAATGTTAAAGACTTATCTGCAGAAGAACACTGAGCCTTCTTAGAAGTAGATTGAAGCCAAAGCCAATGAGCTATTCTTCCCAGGGTTTTCTGTTTTGCTATTCAGCCATGGAAGTTCTAGGTATAGAACTCAGAATTAGAAGGTGGACTTGAGGGAATGTTAGTAAGCAGATGACGACTGGAGATTGTAGGAAAGAAAATTAATTTATCAATCAGTTTGGGGTAAATCAAAAGTCTGGTTAATTTGTGGTTGTTTTTTGTTTTTGTTTTTTTTCCAATCTAGTTGTGTGTTTTTTTCCAATCTAACTGATTTTGAGTTTCTTGATGAGATACAAATAGATCTGCTATATATTTTTGGCCCAAACTACTATGTTGGGGAAAAAAAGCTAGGAATTTCTATATATATAGATTTTTAAATATTGCCAATATTCGTTTGAATACATTGTCTCTATATGCCACAGTTAGAAATGGCTCTAAAGTATAAAGGAGCAAATTCTTTTTTTTTCCTCACTAATGGATTGTGGCTTAGAAATAAATGGTTGTGAAATGGAGGTCAGTTTGTGTTCTAATGATAGAGGTGTAGTTTCAAATTTAGGTAGGAAGAAAAATTGGGGGACCTCTTCTGTAGAAATGATATTCTTATGCGGGTATATCCAGAAACCATTCTACTTGAGGATAAAATGGATTAAGAAAAGCTTGCAGGGCGTTACCATGGTATCAATCATATACGAGCATGGCTTCATGGTTTTAGATAATTCTTATAATCCTTATTTTCCTGATTATGCCGTTAATACAGGAAGGAAATTATTGAGTATCTACTAAGGGTCAGGTACTGTGTTGAGTGCTTTATAAATGCCATTCCATTTAATCCTCACATTGGTTTTTTTGAGTTAACAGATAATATTTCTCTTTTGTGGATGAAAAATTAGAACACACAGAGACTAATGAACTTGCCCAAGTTCATACAGCTACTAAATGATGGAAATGGGATTTGAACTCAGTTATTTCTGATTCCAAAATCCACGCTCCTCCAATATTGATATAAATGCAAACAAAATGAAAAAAATAAATGAAAACAAAAGAAAAAATATTACGTATATGTAAAAATCTACCAGTGTTCACCGTTTTGAATTTTAGCCTTAAGGGATAAAAAAAACAAGCTTTGAGCCCCGGCTGGTGTGGCTCAGTTGGTTGGGCATCATACTGCAAAGGAGAAGGTCACCAGGTGAATTGCTGGTTAGGGCACATGCCTGGATTGAGGGTTCGGTCCCCCAGTCAAGGCAACTGATCAATGTTTCTCTATCACATCCATGCTTCTCTCCCTCTCTAAACATAAATTAATGAAGTCTTTTTTTAATGCAAGCTTTGAGGATTAGCCTTCAGGCAGATTCCCAGAATTTCACCTGTGTATTCCTTTTCTCTACTGAAAGAATATTCCCTCCCTGAGGTCAGGATTATGGCTTGCTTCCTTTAAGTATTTGGGAAAAGAACAGATGTAGGTTATCATGGTCACTGAGTGACAGCCAAAAGATATACACAGGCATGAGGATAAACAAATGTCCTTAAATTTTCATCCAACTGCAAAATGCGGTATTTAATGTCTTTCCTCCTACCAATTAAAAATAAAACTCTGTGAATTTTACCAAGGGGCTAATAATATCAGCTGCTAATATTACTAAATATGATCAACAACATTATTGCATATATAATTAGCAACTGCTAATATTGATTCATTTCTTTGTGCCAAGCACTTCTCCACTTCCCTTACATGTCTGATTTAATTTTCTCTATATAATCCAGTAGAGTAAGTACTATGATTAACCTCATCTGACAAGTGAGGAAACTGATTCAGAGAGTTTAGGTAGGTAATTTGCCTAAGGTCACATAGACTGTTGGGATCCGGGATTAAAACCCATTCAGTTGGATTCCAAAGTTCAAGTTATTAAAAACTGTGCTATGCTTCAGTAAAATAAATGTATGTACTCATTTTCCTTGGTGGGGAATAGTTTCTTCTCAAGATTGAAATTTTTATAGGATGGTTCTGATAGTTGATAAACACATTCTTTATTCACTGGCTCAATTTGATGGTTCTTAACCACACAAACTTTGTTTCCAAAGCTCGCCAATGGCTCACTACCATTAAGCATTGGATATGTCTTTTCTCCTCAGGAAAAACAAGTAAAATTACTGATAATGAGTGCTTTGACCATGCTTCTCTAATATGCAAACATAAATTGAAGGTTGGACTTGATAAGATCAAGTCTTCATTCTTCTACATTTCTAATATAAAAAGATGTCCTTGGGGTGAATCTTTGAATCCCAGTATATCTAAAATGTCATCAACATCCATTATTTACATAATGGACAGTTAACAGTAATGTTGGTATTGCTTTATTCTAAGGTTTCAAAGTCGTTTTGTCATGTTATTTTATTAATGGGGAAACTGAAGAATTAAGAGGTTTGCTATTAACAAACAGGTTACTGCATGATACCAAAGAAAAATACTGAATCAGACTCATACAAAATATCGGAAGTATTAGGTGCCCTACTTGACTGGAGTTGAATTTTTTTGACATTTTTTGCTTCAGTTGAATTTTAATAAAACATTTCGATTGACCATTATTTGCATTTATGTAAAAAGTCCAATGTTTTTCAAAACCTGCATTAAAAATTACTTTTATCAAAACAATCAGAACAATGTTCTAAGCAAGAATAATAATAAAATGCTTACTGTGCACCCAATACTGTGTCAAATACTTAGACATTATTACATTTAATTCTTTTAGTTACTTTATGATATAGGTATTATTTTCCTTATTGTGTAGAAGAAACTGTGGTTTGGGAAAATTAGTAACTTGCACAAAAGCATACAACCAGGGGAATGACAGAGCCGGGCTTTGATACCAGATCTGATCTCAAAGCCCCCCAATTTTTTCTCCTCCTATACAACACTCAAATTAGCTCAGTTGTATGAGCACCTCTAGGAAGAAGGCCAATGTGTTATAAATGTCCTTTAAAGTAGAGAAAGAAAAAAGCAACTCAAAGTGATCTGTCAGGATTGAAGTTCCAGACTCTAGATGTGGGCTTAAGTCTAGGACAGAAACTAAATCTCACTCCCAAATTCTCAGTGGGAAGATGTGTCCAGAGGCTGAAGGGGGTGAGGGGTGGGGATGTTGACATAAATATTAATCTGGATTTGTGCTGGCATAGATGATTTTCTCAGCATTTAAAGATGTTTGCTACTCAGGATTGATTTGTCTTTTTTTAAAAAAAACAAACTGATATGGGGTTTATGGGTGAGATTTAAAATCAATCAAAAGTCTACCAAATTACAAAAAGTATTCATCAGAAAATGTTGAACAGCAAGGATACAGACGCAGACAGCCTGGACTGATGGGGCTTTGTAAAATGCACGTGCATAAACCGCACCACACAGGGGGCCAAGTCTGGACAGTCTTTTAGAGCAGATTTAAGTATACAAGGCAAGTTAGTTCTGGAACTAAAAGTAATCAGCAAAGCTAGTTTTATATATCTAAATATAGATAAAATGCATCTCGGTGCACACACATTTCTAACAACACATGTTCTTACCCATGTCAGCTAAAAAAGAGCACTCTTGATGTTTGGGGCAATACTGCTTGTCTTAGAGCAGAATTAGACCTACTTTGGACTTTATCCAAAGAAAAGGTTTAGTTCCAAAAGTACCTTGAAAAGACTTCATTGTGAAATGACTTCCCATAAAAGGCAATCACCAGAATGGACTAAAGGTAGTCCTAAGGGGGAAAAGTTCCCTTAAAATTGAAAATTGACATGAACTTTAAAAAAAAAAGAAAAAATTTTTCTTTTCGCTGGAAAAGGAGGTGAGGCAATCACAAGATCTGGGCCACACAATCACTGTGCTGATTGTTTACATAGTTTTTGACTAGTTTGGAACAATGGTAGTAGAGAGTGTTTTGAACTCTATTTACCACAAGTAACAAAAATCAAAATAAATATTCAGTTGGCTTCATAATGAAGCAAATATTTTCTGTATTATGTAGTAATAAAAGTCAGTGTGCACTGTAAATAAAGTTTGCTCAAGGTCTCTGAGAAAAAAAGCCAAATGTCTAGTGACAGCCAGAATTCTACTACAGAGCACAGAGAGAGAGCTTAGAAATTAGTCACAATCCTGGAAGCTGGCAGTTGCAGCATATTTGGGTTGGTTCTTCTTTATTTTGTAAAAAGGGGAAAGTGTAAAGCCCTGGTAGGATTGGTGTCATTACTCATTGAAATAATGGGGAAAACGAGTGCCAAACCTGTGGGAAAGAAAGGAGGACGGAGACGCCATGCAGACTTCAGTTTGATATTTAAAAAGGGGGTAAATAGTGTCAAGGAGGGAAAGAAAGCAAAGCCATTGTCCTGAGGATGATCAGTAGAGGAACCAGGCTGTTTGTTTCACCTGATGGAAAGCAAAGTGTCCTACAACGTTAAGTGTATTGGGGGGGGGGGGGTCAGTTCACAAGTCACAGGGTAGATGTGCCCTCATGAAGTGCTTTGCTAGACCGTCTCCGAATGTCTTTCTGTTCATTCTTTCTTGAAATAGAGAGCACCTTCGTCCTAAGAGTCTGACACACCTCTCTTCCAAAGGAGTTTGTTTCCTTTCTCTGCATGCATGCCCTGGGGCCAGGGGGCGGCTGACAGGAGCTCATCCAATGTAGAAGAGCCCAAACCTTGAAGTATAAATAATGCAGGTGTCGAGTACACATGGTTGTGCATTTGTGTGATGTGAGCCATTCAGTTTCGTTTATAGGTTTTAGTCCAAAGCTTTGAAAATTTTGGAAAAAAAGCTTTTCAGGACTCCAACAAAACAATCTCTCTTTCTCCCTCTCTCTCTCTCTCTCTCTCTCTCTCTCTCACTTTCACACACACTCACACACACAAATGCACAGAATTTGACCAGAAAACAAAAGACAATAAAAATCAATTAATAAACAAAACCCCAAGCCTTAATAATACATCCTTTTATAAATTTCTGAATGCCTAGTTAAGAATCACTCCGGGTGCTTTGTTCCATTATAATGCTTTTGTTGAGCTGCTCAGGAAGAATGTCAAGACTGAGCTCTGGAGAAAGAAGTTTGGCATAGACAGCTGAGGCGTTGCTGCCAGCCAACGTGGGAAGGACACGGGGCACTGGATAAGCTGGTCATCTACTCAGTGTCCCGGGAAAATTATTGCTATTGTAATTGCAAACTGAGAAGCTTCAAAACTAGAACAATGAGATCAGGGCCATATGTCACAACTGCCAGGAAGAAAGGGGAAGAAATTATAAAGGTCATGACCTATCTTTCAAAATTTTTACTTTTAAATGCCTTAAAAAAATTTAGAAAAATTATCTACAATAGGCACATTTTAAGTCAATATTTAAAATTTGTCATCATAAATTAAAATAGTTGCAAAGTATGTAATATCTGGAGAATTCTAAATAATGACAATTCTAGATGTTTCTACTAAAATCTTTATACTACACCAATTAGAGATTCATAATTATCCACTGAAATATATACTGGACATTTATTCCATTCTCTTTTTTGTTTTAACTTGTATTATCTTAATATATTTATGTTGTATTATATTTAAGATAAGTATAATTATCTTAATATATTGTTTTATTAAGATAATATATGGTACTATCTTAACATACTTGGTTCTTTTGTATAAAATAAAAAAGAACCAAAAGTATGATCACTAACAATCATATTTTTGCAAAAAAGAGGTATGTTTATAAAATTAAATTTAAGTTTTATTAAGTTTTTTATGTTTACATGTCTAAGTTTTGAAAAAGAAATTTTTCTGTGATGATATTATTTCAGTTGCTACCAGTACACTAACATTAACACAAATAATACAAATTTTGATAAATAACAGACTTTACTGAAAATATTTCTCTAAATAGAACATAAGCTGCTTTTTTACCCCAAGTAGTCCATCTATCATGGATAATATCATTTATTGCCAGAATGTGACAGGGTTACTCATAAATCCTATTTCTAATTTCACATTTACTCATGTAAGTGCTAAGAAATGGTGATTACATAAAAGAAATGAATTTGTGGTTTAAGGTAAGTAGTTTTAAAATAGTGTAACTCAATTCTTTGAACTCCTTCTGAGTTATATGCCAAAAATCACTGGGTGATTAACCATCAAAAATTATATTTAATAGTTTATCAGCTAACAACTCAAATATATCTTTAAAAACAGAGAGTATAAGTAGCTTAGCCATCAAAATGCTTCATAACACAACCACTGGAGCCATTTATCTTCAGTGAGAAAATGTGGGAAGAGGGTTAACTACGAAAGGACAACAAGGGAACTTGATGGAATGATGAAAATAATTCCGTAAATCCAGTTTGCATGGTGATTACACAACTGTGTATCTTTGTCAAAACGCTTAGCATCGTACATCTAAAATGTATATAAGTTAAACCTCAATAAACCTGAAGTTTAAAAAAACACAAAAACAGAACATTTTATACTGCAGATTGCTAACTCAATCAACAGAAAAATATTTGCCATATAATTTAATCAGTAAAATAAGTCAGAGAAGGCCCAACTTCATTTTTTGATGGAAACAGGGATATACTCTACAACATCTAAACCGTATCACTTTTTAATTCTAAAACACATATTAATGCACATATTCACTCATTTATTCATACATTCATACATAAATAGATGCATGCACACATACATACCATAAAGAACTTTCTATGAACTGGGTAAAATATGTTCATGCCCTTTAATATCTCTTACTGAACTCTGTTTGTGGTGCTCTTGCTGTATGCCCTAGGAACTGATTCAGTCTTTGACAATAGCTGGAGAATGGAAGAGGCAATAATGGCTTAATGCTAATTATCATCATTCCCATTGCCCACTCTCAGGACATGTAGATTCAGAACAGCTGTACATAGACCAAAATATCAGTTTCTAAAGCCATGCTTGGTCTTTACAGAAAACAACGTAAAACAGGGAAAGATAGCAATGCTAGTAAAGGTTTTATGGTGGCTTAATCAAAGGAAGCTTCACTGAAACCCATATTTTGAATCATTCTTTTGTTTGGCTCTCTAGTTTTATGCCATGGGGTTATACACCATGTAAGTTTTGAGTGCTTTTGAAAAGTTAAAGAACATGCTTTAGAAAGGGGAACTGGAATACGAGGCCATCAAAACACCACAAATGCATAGGCATTTTCCGCAGTTCAGCTTTAGAAAAAAGTAAATATGGTTGAGAATATTCTCCCCCTTAAAACAATCATGTTTGCATATTCCTTGGAAAGGCTTTGAGTACCCTCGTGCATATGCATATCTCAATATGAAGATCACACTGTGCATTGATTTTTATGGTAAAAGAACCCCAATATAATAACCTGCTGTGTTGTGTGTGTGTGTGTGTGTGTGTGGAAAGAGAGAGAGAAGAGAGAAGAGAAAAATATATATAAGTATACATATTGTCTGTGTTTTCGTGTGTGTGTGTGTGTGTTTATACACACACAGAGGGTGGGGCAAAAGTAGGTTAATAGTTATTCATATAGAAAATAATATAAAAATAAATAATAATACAAGAATAAACTCTGTGTTTTGGGTATTCACAACTGTAAACCTACTTTTGCCCCACTCTGTATATATTTTTTAACCCAGCTCATCATCAGTTCAGAGCTGATTTTATGTCTATAATTTCCACTTGATTTTACATCTGTAAAATGAAGTGCAGCTTTACCAGCCTAAATAATGCAGTGTACCAATGAGATGGTGGTGTGAATGGGTAAAAAAGAGGAATTATGTTACTGAAACCATTATTTGAGCAACTTTCAGAAAAGCTTTTGCCACTTACGTACGTACTAGCTTAGAATTTGTATGACTGAAACAGCTTTTGTGTAAATAAATTTGTTTATCTAGCCACCCCAGAAATGAAACCTTAAAATTTTCAGCTCCATGTGTTATTAATTTACTGTGTCTGAAATCATTCTTTCATTGCATGCAATTCTTCAAATCTGAAAAGAATAGAGACCAAATATTTGATGCTAATGTCTCAGATGTGCCACAAGAACATACACCTACCCCCTCAGCTGTTAGTCTGTCGACTGAGGCTGGCATTTTATGTCACAGACCAAGAAACCGGAGAACAGAGCTGTAATTTCATTTTACTTCTCATTATTTCTGGTTCTGTTTTAATAGTAGTTAGTCTATTCCCCTTCTTTCATTATAATGGAACCAGAACTAATGAGAACTTAAGATTCTATTGTGTTTTGTAAAAGAATTATTATATACAAAAATAAAGTGATTACTGATGAGCAAATAAGAAAAATGTTTGCAAATTTATGAAAAATCAACCACATTTACTAAAAAAATACACATGAGTTTTTAGGCTTCGTAAACTTTTTACCTTTTATTACTGATTCAACCATGGAGATAAGAATAAAGCAGAACTTTGGGTTTCACCTGTTTCACTAATGCTACAATTTTTTCTGTTTGCACAATTCATAGGGGGTGGATATGTGTGGATATTATCTATATGCCGATTGATTAGGATTTTTATTACATCACTTCCTGTGGATCTCTGAAATCTATACTATATTGAAAACTGTTTAATCCATCAAGTTAAAATTACTCTTCTTTGCAAAGTAAGCTTTGGGTAAAAGAAATTTCATATGGAACCTGATAGCCCCCTACTTATTAACATTATGATTTCTTTCAGTGTTTTACTGCTTGCTTATAAATACATTTTTTGTTAAAAAAGAATAGTGCATTCATAGTCACGATTGTATACAGGTACAAGTTGTTCACTTTTCTCAAATATTTGGAAGAAATACAAACAAAAACCATATGTTTTAAATATTCCACAGAATACCTTTCTCCCATTTGCTCATATGCTGCAAATATTTTTTTCAATTGGTACTATTCCCAAGGAGTACCACTTACCCTCCGGTTTTATGACAAGAGTGTATGTGTGTGTATGTATTCATAAATGCATTTTTCACTTAGAGGTAATTTTTTAAATAACCAAACATTAAATTGCTAATATATATATATTTTATCTTTACAGCAGCTATGTATGCAGGTCTCAAAGTCTCCTAAGTAACATATAAGATGCTAGGCAAACCAAAAAGGGCTTCTAGTCCATTCTTCTTCAAACCAAAGTGTTCTTCAACTGATCCAAACAGATGAGAATACAATTGGTTTCTTAAAAGCAGTGCTTTTAAAACATTTTTAGGCATGGACCCCATCTAATTAAAGCTGCCAGTCATCTTCCCAGAAAAAAAATTTACATGTGTATACATACATCCACAAATTTTTACATTTAACTTGGCAAGGATTACCAAATCCATCCATGTGGAAGGGGTTCAAAGACCTTAAGTTAGTAGCCCCTATTTTAAAGTTTAAAGAAGGAGACCCAAAATGCTTACTAGGTAACTTACATTGTTTTGGATATTTTATAAACCAAAAATTCTTATCTCTAACTAAAATCCCTCCCATTTCAACTTATTCTCTTCATGGAGGTCATAAAGAACACTTAGTCCCATTAGCTTTCATATTCTTGAAGGCTATATTAAGCCATACCTTGGATGTGTCCTCACCAAGATAAATAATTCCAGCTAAGTAATTCCAGTTTGGCTATACCTTTTCTCAGAGGCCCCATTATTCAATTCTTAATCATCTTTGTTGACTTTCTCTGAATAGTCTTCAAGTTTTTCATAGTCCTCTGAGATTATTGAGCCTATAATTATTCCTTAGACTATAGCAAAGGTTCACCAAATTAGCCTTAGTACTGAACAAGACTTTGTAACCCACTATTCTACCCTTTTTCTGCCATATTGGAAATCCTGAGTTAACAAGATGCTGCAAATGGTATCACTGGTGCTGTTGAATCCTTGGTCTATCAAATTTTACTACAGATACTCTTGAATGCTTAGCCTACCAGATTTTATGACTGGTGTTCTTGAATGCTTGGGATACAGGGTACCTCAAGGTTGCAAGCTGCACCATTTACACGTGCCATTTTCAGAACTCCAGGGTCATTATTTACAGCCTGTACCACAGTAAGTGAAGGCCCTTCCCTTAGTACTTAATGGATCCACTGAAAACAAATTTTGACTTACCTGAATTTCTTTTTCTTCAGTTAACAGATTTCTATTTCATTTTCTTTTCAAGTCAGGAGATCTTTAAATAACAGCTAAGTAAATACCAGTGCTTATACCTTCTTAATATTAAGAAATATTAATTTCTTAATGTTTTTATTGAATGTACTGGGGTTACCTTCGTTATAAAAGCAGGTAGGTTTCACGTGTGCGGTTCTATAATACATCATCTGTATGTTGTATTGTGTGTTCGCCACCCCCAGTTTCCTCCCATCACCTACCCTCCCTTACTCTCTTCAAACTGCCCGCACCCCCCTTTCCCTCTAGTAATCTTACATTTGGTGGCAGCATGGATGGACCTGGAGAGCATTACGCTAAGTGAAATAAGCCAGTCAGAGAAAGACAAATACCATGTGATTTTACATATATGTGGAATCTAATGAACAAAATAAACAAGTGAAATAGAAACAGACTCGTAGATACAGAGAACAGACTGACGGCTGTGGGGTGGAAGTTCGGGAGTGGGGGTGAACTGGGTGGAATAGGTGAAGGGATTAAGCAAAGGAAAAAAGAACTCATAGACACAGACAACACCTACTTGCTGTAATTTCCCTGGAATCTCTGGCTCTTTTCTTCTTGTTTTTTGAGATATTGGTTCAAAGGTCACCTTTCAGTAACTACCCCAATTACAGTTTGTACCCCAGCTACACCATGAGGTCACTCCTGTTTTTGTCAGAATACTTACTACTATCTTAAATTACCCTGTTTATTTATCCATTTGATTTTTCTTCATACCTTCCTCCCTGACTAGAGAAAGCACCACAAAATCAGAGATCTTATCTGCCTGTCTCATTCTTTCCTGCAGCATTTAGGACGGTTCCTCTCATATGGCAGCCCTCGGCACATGTAATATCTTTGTGTGTGTGTTTTAAAAGAAACTGTCTCATCTCTCATTTATCAGACTTCAAAATCTTTAAATGCCATGTCCTTATGAAAAACTTTATTTTTTCTGTGCATTTTATGCATATAATTACTTATGTTAAAGTGCTGTGAATTGTCCAGTTATTGAACTAACTTTGAGGTTTTACTATTAAAAACACCAAAAAATGTCTTGATAAATAAAAGGAGAGGGAAATACTGACTCATTAATTTAAGTAAAATCAAATTACAGGGGGAAAAAAGTTTCATAGACATAATCCAAGAAGAAAAGAGGAACTTTTATATAAGGTGTTTCCACTTCTAAAATATCCCTCTCTGTCCCTCAGAAGCCACTATGGGTTCTGAGAAACCCCTTCACCAGAAATTAACACAGGACAAAGACAGAAATCCTTTAGACAGGATGTCAAAGGAGGAAGAGGAGTTAGAGAAAGCTACGGTCCTCTCAGAACAGGAAAAACATTCCTAGTTGCACTTTTCTGTGTGCATATTCTGCTTCAATATTTTTTGGTAAATCCCTTAGCTGGCTCTTATTCTGTCTTAGCTCAGGCACAATCATACTTAGGTGTAGCTGACATCCACTCCCCATCAGGGACAGAACAAGAGATGTGTCTGTGTCTCCAATCAGATCCATTAGATGGAAGATGTTGGACTCATGACCTTGGCTTCTAATGATAAAAATCACTGAGTGACTTTGGTGCTACTTTCCTTTGAAGAAAGAAACCTTCCCATTCACAGCCTGCCTCTTTTCCTCAATTGCATAGGATGCCTATGAGAGCTTCAGGATTTCATAGAAATAATTATAGATTTAAAGGGATTTTGAAAGGCTGTTTTCATTTAAACCAATAGTTTTCAAACCTTTTTGAATGTGTCCCACAGGAAGAAATACATTGTTCACGGTGGACAAGTATACATATACCTACACTGAAATACATATGCTCGCTCACTCCTGAAATAAAACTTTTGTCAAACAATAGTTGCCCTTACTATATGGGATACACTTGATATTTTCTCTTCTACTATGAACGATTTCTTTTTTCCTTTTGTTTTTAGTGTTGGTTGTTACACACTAAATTGACTTCACGAGCTGTTAGTGGATGACTACCCACAGTTGAAAATAATGCTGTGACCATTTCACAAAATGGTGAATGTTTGATCTGAGCACTTTATCTAGTTTTCCCTGACCTCCCATGACATTTGGTGTCTGCCCTCATTGGGGCGCCAATCCCCAAACTTGACTGTTTCGTGATAGGCTTTTCATGGCTTATCTCACAAGATATCCATAACATCGTTAAAAGGAAAAGACTTTATCCAGGCTTAATACACCGTGAACAACATTCAAGCCAGAATATGCTGAGTCAGTGAGAAGTCTCTGTCCAATGACAATGAAAATTCTGAGTTACAAAGACACTGCTTCCCCACGGATAGATTTTTTTTAAAGCCAGAGTCATAAAATTTTAGAGCCAGAAGAAACTTTAGCAAATCTGGTTCAGCCTTTTGATTTGATGACAAAAATATTCCCATGCACATTGGGAGGAGTTCAGAGTGTGTTTGTTCCCTTATCAGCAATATTTTAAAAAACAGTATTTGCTGCCATGAGCAGATACACTTTAAACAAACAGAACTTTTATATTTTAAGAAATAACACAGTACTAAAGATTTTTTAGTAGTGAAAAAAGTACTGGAAATATTATTTCAAGTATTTAAAAGGGGAGAATGTGGTATCTTAGCTATTTTTTAGAAGTTGCCATAATAACTGAGTTGTGGAAGCTTTATACTTATGGCCCTCACCTCTGCTTGAGAAAATACTTCTGTAGACCTGGGTTTTCCATTATTTAGACATTCAACAAATATAATTTGAGAACCTAGTATCTGCTCTCAAGCAGCTTATATTATAGTGAAATACAAAATACTTGTTTTTTATACTACAAATTATATTATCCATGAAATAATACATCATAAACAATGTATATTTCATGGTCAGACTTTATTGGTGTTTTATTAGGCATATTTGATCTACCACTCTGGATCCTAGTTTCTTGGCAGGGACCTAGACCTTTTGATTTGAGGTCCTCTGTTGCGCTCAGCACCCTATCTCACTCGTTATTTTATTCGTTCATTCAATAAACAGTTCTTGAATACCTAACAAACATTATTCTAGATACTGGAGTTTTCTAGACATGGGGAGGGAAAAGAAGGATAGAAGGAACATGGGAGGAAGGTAGGCTGCAGGGAGGGAAGATATACTCAGAATGAGGGAGCAACAACTTTAAAATTTAAGATATACTGATAATATTTTCAGTAGTAATAACAAAACCTACTAATACTCCCATCTTGAGTGGAGTTGAATCTAGCAGAAGTGGAAAAACTGTCGGCACTCTCCTTCCAGAATTGCGTTGTTTTGATGTTCTGACTCAAGTCTTAAGCGTGACATTTCACGAGGGGCTAAGCTGTGGAGTAACCACACCCTATTCTTGGCAAAGTGTATATCATATTACATTACCAAGGAAAGAACAATGGAAAGTTTTTAAAATAATAAGTAAATACCATATCTTACTTATAAATCTTGTCAAGATTTTCGAGGACTTGCCTAGCTCCACAGTGAACCCCCTGTTTGTTTGCTGTGTAAGATGCCACATGCAGAGCGACTTCTTGAACAGCAGGCTCCTTTTCAATTTCAGCTTCTTCAGCCCTGACCATGGGGGGACTATCCTCTTTAGCAGTAAAAGTAGATCCAGGTTTTATGTCTGGACAGAGTCCAGGGCACTCAAAGTGAAGCAGACGGTTTTGAGGAATTATTTATGGCAGATTTTGTGATGCCTGTGTCGTACTCTGATTTAATAGGGGGAAAAGTGAAATTTGAAGCAGAGTGAATTCAATTTCCAAATTTTACTAGGTGTACAGGCAGGTTTTTACACTGGGGTACTATCGCTACCCCAGCTTCTTTTCATGGATTTCATTCTTTACACAAGTGAGTTCTTCCTTGAACAGACCCATGAAAAGACTACATTGGGTCACACACAAGTAGCCTCCAACTAACACCCTGAAGTCCACCCAACGACCTGTTCTACTGTAACACACACAGTGTATGCCACCTCTGTCTGTGATGAGCAAACTCACATTTCAACAGCAATCACCCTGCCAACAGAAGGGGAAATAACTATAGAATCCTTAAGCAAATGGCACCACAGATTACTTTTATTGGTGATCCGTAAAAATGTTATATTGGCCTGTGGTAACACTGACCATTTAAAACCATCAAAACACTCATTTTGTAAGAAAAAGCAAATACAGGTGTTCAATCAAATTTTTAATAAGTGTAACTTTTAAAGCAAGTCTTGATTATTTTTTCACACCTCATGTTCAAAGAGAATATTGTGAATCCAAAAAAGCTAAATAATTAAAGAATAAGCAATATAAATTTAAGAAATATAATACATGACTATACAGATAAATATCAGTATCAAATTTTATTATATATCAGATTTTAATATGTATCCAAATATACTATTGGTGATAAGAATTTTGTCACCAATTGCATTGTCTTCTCTTTAATTTGGTAAGCAAATTATATTATTATGGTTTTTAAATCATTACATATAAACATATTAAGTACATCACTTTTGTTCATATGTAAAGCAGATGTAGATAAATTTCCCTTGCATTTTTATTTAATCTACCCAACTTCTTTCATTATTAAACTGGTATTTCAAAGTAAAATTTTAAAAAGAAATGAAGTTGCATTTACTTGCAAAGCAATAAACTATCGGTACTTGCCTTGCCTGTCTAACGCAGACTTTTGGAACAAGAGAAGGGAGAAATAAAACAAAATGTTGAACCAATACTGGTCTTTGAGGAAGCAGGCAGGAAAGGAATTACACATAAGGAAATAACATTTGACTTCCTTGGTCCAGTTGGGAAATAAATACAAATATTATTTATAAATATATAGAGAGATAGATAGATACAGATATATAAGGTCTCTCTGTTTAATGTATATATAATATAATTTATATATGTGTGAATGTATATAAAGTATTTTAAAAACAACAAAATGACTATTATCCATTACCTAGCTTAAGAAATTGACTGTTACCAGTGTCTTTGAAGGCTTTTGTTTAGAAATTAATTTACTCATTCAACAAATATTTGTTGAGCGTGCACTGTGAGCTTAGATCCTGTGCTAGATATTGGATACTGTAGTTAACAAAACTGGAATAGTTCCCACCCACACAGAGCTCAGAGACTAATGAGGGAGAGAGACATTGAATGCAATCACACGAATGTAAAGACATTTACAAATGACTCACAACTATGAGTTTTGATACATTCTGGACAAGAAGGCATTGAAAACAAGCAACAGGAAAGGCCAATTTAGATGGACAGATCTACAAGTCATCTCCAAGGAACTCCTAAGCTGAGACATGAAGAACTGTTGTACTGTAATCGGTAAAAGCAGGAGAGGAAGCACATGGAGAGGAAGTGCGTGCAGGGCAGCAGGAAGCGCTAGTGCAAAGCCCCTGGGAGCACGGTCTCATTTACATATTAGTTGAGAGAAAGGCATCGAATCTACATATGTGAAAACTTAATCCAGAGAAATACTTCTCTAATATTTGCTTTCCTGTTGAGTAGGGTGGCATTGTTGACATAACATGGTAAAACTTGTGCTCGCTTTATTTATTTTTAACTTGTAAGAAATTTAGTAATCAGACATGGCAGCATACCCATTATCACACTGAGTTCCACAGTTATTTGGCACAAGGATTACGAGCTCACATCAAGGGGTTTCATTGGAATTGCTTTTACACAGGTAAATTACTTTTATGTTCTTTTTCACTTCCTTAAAATTTTGTATTGTAGTAAATATACAGCACATAAAATCTTACCATTTTATCTATTTTAAGTGTACAGTTCTGTGGCATTAAGTACATTCAAATTATTGTGCAACTCTCACTACCATCTAACTCCAGAATTTTTTTAAATTCCCATGTTCTTTTCTTTAAGGCCATTTCTTACACACACCTATACCATCACTTATTAAGTTTCCTTAAGGAAAACTGTCACATAGTCATCACACATAGCTGCAAGAGAGGCTAGAAAACGTCTCTCTTCTGGGTGGCCATGTATGTATGTTACCAAAGGAAAAAAAAAAAAAAAGAATGATAGATTTGGGGAGACAGTTAATATTTCTGGCACAGGTATGTTTTTTAAACTTTTTTTCCTTTTAAAATGCAAGCATAGGTTTAAAAAACAAGCTGTTAAGAGCAAAAGTAAATGCATATGATTACAGTAAGCATTCTATGTACAAGGCCATTTTGAGGCTGACGTGACCATTTCTATCTCTGTCCAAGAGACAGAAAAGTGAGGGAAGCAAACAGGGAGTGATGGGGGGGTGCAGAGGAAAGATTTGTAATCAAACACTGACACCAAACGCTAGGTCTGTGAAATTATTTGGACCCAGGTATAACTCTAACGAAGACCATGAGAAAACCATCACAGCCACATGCCTTGGACTTTGCACACTGCAGACATGCGTCCTCTGGTATTCATCCTAGAAGTATGCTCAGGTGACACACAGCGGACTTAGCTTGCTGGACTTAAATGGAAGAAACCTCAAGGCAAGGACTTGTATCCCACCCAGCTGCTCCCAAAAGGCTTTTGTGATTGGCTCTGACCCTATAATCACATCAGAGGGCCAGGGGTTCTTCTCTTTATCCTAGGAACCCTATACTTTGTATAACTACCACTTTCTGTGCTGTGAAACCAATATTTGATTTTAACTTCTAGGAAATGTACGTGTAAAAAAATAAATCTCTGGGTTCTTTTACCTAGTTCTTGCAATTATACCTCCTGGTTCTCCCTCAGGATACCTGCATACTGGTAATGTTTGTGTTGTTGTTGGCTTATATTTAATCCTTTGTGGTTTTATTCTATATAAATTTTCCCTTTTGCCATACTTACCAATTTCAAAATTTCTTCATGAAGTCTTTTCAAAAGAAAAGCCCACCAAATATTCAAGTAGAAAGTTAAAACATCCAGTTTTACCCACAAACTCCATGTCCTTTTATGAACCAACCCCCCCCCCCCAAAAAAAAACGCTATACTGTACTATAAATTATTTTTAGTTGCAAGGGTTTTTGTCAGGATTTTATTATTTGACAGGTTTTGATATTTTTGACAGTATTTATAATTGTGATATGAGATAATCTTTCTAACTTAACAGGGAAACTATTCATCCAGCTGGTGTTAGCAAATATAACCAGCATATAACAGGAATAAAATTGCATGCTCACAATGATATATTTTGTTTTAGAGTAAGAGAACTCTGATTTTCCATGGTTTAAGTGCTATTTAAAATTTCAAATTTTATTTCGATTTCAACTCACATTTTGCTTTAGTTTTCAGAGGCCATGTTTTCTTTTGCTTGCTTTTTTTCTCTTGCTTTTTTTCCTCTGCTGCCTTATTTGTAGACATAGCGTATGTTCATTAACTCACATGTTAATTTAACAAGTATTTATCTAATGCCAATTATGTACAAGACTTTGTGGAAGAACTGACATTAGAGCTACAGTTCGAAGGTTAAAATGGACTTTGGTAAGGCAGAGATGGCAGGGAGGGCCTTCCAGGCAGAAGGGACATGATGAACGAATATAGGGAAGTGGGAGGACTTGGAGTACTGGGACAATATCAGGTATTTCAATTGGGCTGAAGCATGACTTTCTATTATCCTGGGACTGGAAGCAGATCAGGGAGGTCCTTGAATGCCAAGCTGAGGAATTTGGCTTTTGCATTTTAATCCCACTCTCTCTGTATTGTCTATAAATCTGTTAACACCCCTTCACCTTATTGTCTGGCTCTGGTATAATTATTTTATCTGTAGAGGGTGATGTCATGGAAATAGTACTCAACTAAGAATCAAGGGCCTTGGATTTATATATTCCATTTGGGTTTAATATATGAATATTGCAACCATAATTCAAACCTCAGCAATTAAATTGGTGTCTCTCTGTGTCAAAATGTCTACAAAATGCATTTTATCTGTTGCCAGAATTTTCTCCATACCATGCCTTGCACACAGTAGGTGCTCTATAAGTGTTCGCTGGATATAATTCAATAAGAAACTTCTGAGATCTGTGACATAACAGCCGCAATGTAGAAAAATGGAGTTAGACCTCTGGTTTGGGGCTGGTGAACAATTTTCTCCTCCTGATGCAGTTCAGGGCTCTGTTATGTGCTTGCTTGTTTGTTTGCTTGTTTGTTTGTTTGTTTAGGGGAATAAAAAGTCCTACAATTACCATCTAAATTATGGCAATGTTTATTAGGATTTTCAAGCATACAGAGAAGTTGAAAGATGAGTGTAGTACACACCCACATACCCACTGTCTATGGTGGTAATGATTTATTGATCTCTTACTTTGCATCCAGCTCTGAGCTACACTGCCCCCACCAGCCCTCTGGTGCTAAGCGTTATTCTCATCATTTAACAGCTTATAACAAAAATGAAACAAACAAAAGACTGGGCTCAGAGACTTTCGCCAATGTATTCCCTTAAAGTTTTTCCGACAGTCAGTGGAACAACTAGGATTTGAACTGACTGGCTCCAAAATCTGGGTCCTTTGCGCTACACCAAGCAGCCTTCAGAATTACTGTCTGCTATCAGCCAGCGTCAAAGATTCCAAGCAAGTACCTATAGTGTGAGAAGCCTTGAATTGAGCATTGCAGGCACTAGGAAGTAGTGTGAGTTGAGGATCTTAGTGCTTTTGAGCAGCTAGAGACAAATCAATCAAATTTTAAAATTTGTTGGGTTTCTTCCATATGGAACATGCAGTGCTAGACACTTTGTAGGGAAAGGGAGACAGTGGGACAAAGAATTTAAAAACATGCTTTTTCCCCCTTAAATAGTCTAACGTAGTGTGGCTATTTAAGCCACACACATAAAAGCTTAGGTCTGAAATGTTCCTGCTTTCTCTCTGCTTACTTTGTTCTACTCACCTGCAGTCTTTCTCCTTTTCTTTTCTTCCCCTAAAAGACTCTGTGTATATCAAGGTCTTTTTCAATTTCTATTTCTTACCCTTGGGTACTCTTCACTGAGTCCTCAAACTGGCAATGACCTCTCCCTTCTTTAAATTCCCATGGCCCTTTGTTCTACAAAGAGGCAGTGTAGCATAATAGTTAGGAACACAGATGGTCTAGGTTCAGATCTTGGCCTTTCCCCTCTCTGGGTATGTGATCTTAGGCAAGTTATTTAAATCTCTGGGCCTCAGTTTTCTCCCCTGTTAAAGAGGATATATCAGGCAAGGATTCTGTTGCAGAGAACAGAATTTATCCTTGCTAATCTCAGCATAAGGTGTTATATCATGGGGTATTAATTAACTAACAGAAAATTGGAATTGCCAATGGAAAATGTCTCTTGTTTGAGCTTTCTGAAGACTCCCATGCTACTCTACAGCAACAGCTCACCACAGGAGCTGCTGCCTCTTTCATAAGCAGGAAGTCACCTGCTGAATGGAATTGTAAGGGCTGCAAGAACCATGCCCACATTCTCTGATCCATCTAGTTAACTGCATTTCCCAAGTCTACCTCTTGACACCTACAAAGGTAGTCAAGCTGTTAGCATGGCTGCTGACAAACCATATTGCTCTATATAGTTATTTTTACAAACACAAACAGCAAAGTGTGGCCTCTGCCTCACTTCCATCTTCCAAATCTTATGGGAGTATTTCTGAGTGGCCAAATCTAACTTAGGTTTAGTACCCTAGCTGCAAGGTAGTCTGGGAAATGTAGTTCCCCAGTTTCTGGCCTCTCTGTTTCAGGAAGGGACTGGTTGGTATGAATGTTGACAGCGGATCTGTCATAAATAACATCCATATGAGGATAATAAGTGTACCTACTCTGTAGGGTTGTTGTAAGAATTAAAAGAAATATAAATATAAGACTCAGTCATTGAGAGACTCAGTAAATGTAGCTGTTTTCATTAACTGCTCAGAGAGTTGTACAGGGAAAAGTCAAACCACCTTAGATATGGCTCCAATTTTTTCACCTGTTAATAAGTAACTTTGATGAACTCCCTTATTTAAAAAAGCACTAGTTTCCTCATCAGTAAAAGGAGAATAAAAATTACTGTCTACCCTATAGAGTTTCTGTTCACATCATATTAGGTTAGGTGTGAAAGACGACTTGAAAATTTTAGCAAATGCTCCAACCACTGAGATGTTACATGGGTATTAGGTGAATTAGAGAGCTAGACACCTGCTCAAATTCCAGCTCTGTCCCTGAGACCAGCAGTCGGCTTCCTGTAGTTTTATATTATTCATTCTCACACCATTTTTCCTCCCTTTAATTTTCAGAATTAGCCAGGGAAATCACACAACTTCCACATATGCCTGTGAGGATAGTAAGGCCCAGGCGCCGCCATAACCACCTCTTTCAAGAGGGGAGAGGAGGCCCTACCCAGAGCTAGTCAACACCCCCCACCCCTGAGTTATTTTCAGGAGACCATCTGCCCTTTCGACCCCAGTTCAACTGGAGGGCCATGCAAGAAGGTCCAACCTCAGAAAGAGACAGGTGGCTCCATCGTGAACACTGAAACCTACTCTCCCCAGGGAGAGAAATTCCAAGAGTTTAGCTCACTCTTTCCTGCCATAAAGTACACTGAATGTTAACAGCTTGCTCCTGTCCAAGCTGGTGTTTTTTAAATTAAGTATTGTTAAATCCATACCATTTGGAATGATGCTTCAGACAGCCCTGACACTCTTGCTTCTGCTTTTATTTCACCTAATATATTGTGCAGGGAGCCGGTAACCAGTATTACAGCAGCCGGGGCTGCTGCTGCTGCTGCTGCTGCCGCTGCCGCTCAGACACTGGCAGACAGCTTTAATTTAGATACCTGAAGAGGAAAAAAGGAACCCGGCCAACGCCCTGCTCAGATGCCGTAAGAGGCCTTTCCCAGGTTGCCGTTAGTATGGATCTAGATTACCTAGAGTTTGATGTTATTTGTCCTTGGCACTGATGAAAGTTTTAGAAATGACAAAAATAGGAGACAGAGAAGCTATCTGCTAATATAAGATACTTTCCACTGTCAGGTAACATATACCTGTAGTAAAACCTGGGCAGCCTGCCGCCTGCTCCTCTGCTTCATTATAAACTTCCCCTTTCACCACTATGACACCACTACCAACATCTGAATGTGTGTGCATGCACACATATACATGGAAACATGTATACACATATGTGTGTTTGTGTATATATACAAGATGAGAGTGAGTCAAAGTCAGAAGACCTCGTTCAAAAGCCAGTTCCAGCCAGTGGTGCCTGAGGCAAGTCACTGCATTTCTCGGAGCCTCAGTTTTCACATAGCTAAAATGGGGTGAGCTACTTAACCAACTTTACAGAGGAGTCATAAAGTCCAATGAGATTGTAGATGTAAGATTTTGTAAACTTTAAAGCTATATCATATCAACTTTATAGTTATCAAAATTAGCTCATCCCCCAATTTTACCTCGATCACCCTAACCCAACTGGACCTTGTTCTCCTGTGTCTGAAGTTACGGTAAGCGTGGGTTTGCCTGCCCTGCAGAGGGTAATGCTTGACTGTGCCACTGCCTTTCCTCGGTCCTCGGGGCACCCCCAACAAGAAATGCTACCGGCATAGGGACCAGAAGCCTGAGACACTGCAGTGGCCATCCTCCAGGCATTCAACAAATGATTTAGAGCTTAACTTAAAAACATTGTACCAGTCAGTACCTTGAGGTGACCGTCTCGCTGTACATTGACACATGCTCACAGCTCCGAGGCAGAAATCTCTGACTCAGCATACCTAGACAGTGTTGATTTCCAAAGCAGGAAGGAACCTAGACGACCATGCAAGTGGCCAGCAGTTATTCTCTTACCAACCTTTTTTTTCCTAGTCTTCTACAAATGGTATTGCGTCATCACCATCTTTACCATTATTGCTCCTCCACCACCTGTGCTTCCTTTCTGACCTACCCAACGAATGGAATGTACATGCATGGAAGCAGACAGTGGCGTTAGATTATATATTGCATGTTTTTACAGAACTAGTTGGAACCCTTTAGTTAATGACTCTGATAGAAGGAAAAAACCCTGTAGCAGAAAGCTCTAATGTGGAAAAGGGAGATATATAACATAAATGAGGGTTTATTTCAATCAAATAATTTTTTAATGTTAAAGATTTCAGATAACACCAGTCAAGCATTTTCACAGATAATAATGAACACTCTTTAGCTTATGAGAATTAGGTAGTTTTGGAGGATTTATTAAAAGAATCTTTGTGAAAAAGAAACCCATGCTTTAAGAACAGGCCTTCTGGTATGGGTTTGTACTATTTACTTTTCTAGGTGAGCAAAAGGCGGATCCTTGTATGCCCTTGACTTTCCTCAGAGGTTTGAAATGGGAATTTTACAGCTCTTCTGTCTTCAATTGCTGTGCCATGGGAAGAAGGTAACCTGAAGTTGAACAACCTGCTTTTCTTCACCTTTGTGAGAAGGAGCGCGGCAGATGCGCATGTCGGCAGACCTGCCTATAGTCACATGCCTTTATGGCTTCATCAGGTTTTCCATATTTGTGTGTTTCATGCCTCTTGTTGGTATTTTTTAATGAAAGGAAAGAACATTAATTCTAAGTGTCTTCTACCTCAACCATATCTGTTTCTCAGCTATTGGGAGACCTATAAAGAAAAAACTACTTCCTGCTGACATACCTATGGAAATGTAAGACCAAGTTTGCTATTCCATTCTTTCAAAAACTCAATGATTTCCTTAGCAGATAAGGAGAAAGACGTCTTTGTTGGACACTTGACACTTTTCTAATGCTGGAATTAAATCCTGCTCTGGTAGAATGAAATTTTTGCTGCTGGTGGGTTAACCTGACTCAGAAGCTTCCTGACCTTCTCTTGGCCTTGTCATCGTTTCACTGCTCATTAGCACTTCCTCCAGGCCGGGCCAGACCTGGAAGGTCATCTTTGCATCCAGCCCTCTGGCAGCACTGGAAGGACAACGGAGGTAAAACTCACTTCAGCCTTTGCTGCTGCAGTGTAGCAGCTCTGATAAAGGACACGAAGAAGGAGCTGAAACTGTCAGTTAAAAGGTTTCGGGATTAACTGAGGATTTGATTCAGCCTTTTTTTTTTTTTTCTCTCCCCTCGCTAAAGCAGATACTTGAGAGTTGGCAGTGTGTCAAAACCAGGCTGCTCCTCAACTCCAATTTTCAGTGCCACTCATCCCGAGTCTTTGTTAAGGGCTTCTTTTAAAACTAGTGGATCTAAATGTCTAATTGTGCATTTAGCCTTAGTAAACCTTGGATGTTTTAAATTGTCACTTTAGAAAGAATTGACTTCCCTTTCTTAGAGATCAAGCCATTAATATACAAAGTAACTTATGCCACTATTCAGGTTAAGTGAGTAACTTTCAAAAATTTATATAGTCTCCCTTTTCCAAGTCAAGGGGGAAAATAAAGAGCAACTTTATGGAAGAGGAATAAAGCAGTTGTACAGAACACATTTAAAGGGCACATTAAGTCAGGTTTTGTCTGTGATTCTTTCCCTTTATGGCATATGTTATATATTGACAGGGATTAAGTTTCTCTCCTGAATGGAACAATACAGAGTCACAGGGAGCTACTGTACTTTACAAAGCAACAGGCATCAGCACACGTAAATGGCAAAGAGAAGGATCTCACAAAGAACTAACCAGGTTAGTTAAGAGCACAGGGCTTGGCTTCATCTCGTGCAATTCTGCATCTTTTGCATTTCTCTTCTCGCTCTGCTGCGTGCTCTGGTCTTCTTTCTTTTTCGTCCTCCCCCCCCCCTTTTTTTTTTTTTTTTGCTCGCACTGTTACACTTTCTCTGTCCCCCTGGCTTTGTTATTCAGCATGTCTGATTAGCAGGAGCCTGATTGGCTGGCTGCCTGCTCGGAGAGAGATTCCATTCAGCTTACCCCCCACCCATCCACCTACCCACCCACCCCTAGTCAGGAAATGTGAGCGGGGCTGATGGAAGCTGATAGGCAGGGCTGGAGTGTTAGCACCAGGACTGGATGTGACAGCAGGCAGAGGAGCACTTAGCAGTTTATTCAGTGTCCGATTCGGATTCCGGCAAGGATCCAAGCATGGAATGCTGCCGTCGGGCAACTCCTGGCACACCGCTCCTCTTTCTGGCTTTCCTGCTCCTGGTAAATGCCTTTTCCTTTCTATACATTGCTATTGCCATTTAGTCTGGGTGCTGTTGGGGTGCTGTGTACGTGCGGGGGGTATATCTTTATCTTCAAACTCCAGGTAAAATAGCCTACATGATTAAAAAAATTCTCTCAGAACTTTAATCCCAACTTCCCAAGCAAAATGAAGTCTGCAGACTTTGTGGGATTAGTTAGAGGTCTATAATGATATCGAGACATGGACTTTGGGCTAGACTGCACAGAGTTTCTGAGCTGGGGACTGCATAAGTGGTGGTGTGTGTGCTTGGCGTTTGGGTGACAGGAGTCCTCAGATCAAACTCACCCACTGCGTCCTGGAAGTTTTTGAAGGATGGGCTGTGAGGGGCTTTTCCCCACCGCCTTTTAAGAATTCTTCTCCCTCTGTGGACATGTGCTACGGAGCCAGGTAAAAGAGGGAATGGGAGCCTCTTTGCAGCCAACCCGGATTATAGCTCATAATTACTGCAAGTCATCTATGGATACAAGTTAATGCTGGTATTTATGAATTGAGGATTATGGTCTTTGATCTCAGATCTGCTTTTGAAGAAGAAGAAAATGCTGACTTTCCGTATGGCTGCTTTCCACAGTCACAGTGATAAGATGCTCTACTCTTGAACATCAGCACACGCTGCATTTTTGACTCAAAGTAAATGTTCCATTGTGACTCATACTTGGTTTTATGGGCAGAAAATGAACATTTACTGTCCAAAAAAATCTACACTCAAAATATTAATAGCAATGCACATTTTTTAAACCAGAGTGTTCTGGGCAGGCAGCTTAGTAAACCTCATCTGAAGGTTTGATTCCAAAACTTGCACACGCTGATTCCAAACAAACGTGATTGTAGCTCTCCCTGTCACATTTGTGGCATGCCAGCACTTCCTCGGGAGGCAACAAGGCAAGAGGGGAACAAGGGAAAAATGCAACAAATACATAGGTTGCATTGATTCGTCGATAGTGAAGGAATGTTTAGTTCGGATCACACTCTGGCAAATCGATCTGCACTATAATTATGAAGAAGGGAAGTGAGCCATTTGGTACAAATTGAAAAACTCCAGGAAGATTCATCAGATAGAGTAATCAGACAGTGATTAACTATTTGATACATTTCCACTTATTTGCATCATTGTAGCCAAGAAATCATAATGCTACATTGCAAATGCTGTAAATATAGAAATGTATTTTTAAGTTTTCTTGAAAACTTAAAGGCAAACTGAATTTTAGGCATGAATGGACTGTGAGCTTTAGTTGCTCAGAGGAATAGAAAAAGTAGAATGTTTAGGTGTGCTTTATGACTACTGAAGCAAGCAACTTATGAAAGGTGCCTCATTTTTTCCATATGGGACGTGGTATTTATATACAGACCATTAGGTTGCCTCGTCTTCTTTCCTTTATGATTTAAAAAAACTGTGTGTTATTTTCCCATCTAATTGTATCATAAAGCAAATTACCAGTGCACATTGCTTTTTTGGTATCTTCCATATGAAGTATGATCTCATTTTCCTTTGGGAAAACTTTCCCATTCGGGAATAGGCTGTTTTGTTAACCATTTGGTAAATGCATCACATCCCTCTTTGATATGTTGACTTTTCATACGTGTATTTGAGCACATAATGAGACATTTCAGATTTAAAACATTGTTTAAATTACAATAATTGTATTGAGGATAAACTGAAATCGAACCCAGGTTTGGTTCACACCTGTATTGAGATGAACAGGGATCTGAGAGTTGTGTTGTGCGAGAACAGAGAGAGAACTAGCTGCCGAGTGCCAAGACTTCAGTCCTGTGCAGGGTGACAGGAGCACCAACAATACCTGCCGGGTACCGGGTGTCCGGAAGGACCAAACATGGGGCCAGCTGTTTGAAAGGCATTATAAATCATCTGCATAACACCCTTGCAGATAAGACATTTTTAAACCCATTTTACAGATAAGGAAATACTAAGCTTATATTCCAGCCCCCCAAATCAAACACATAATAGAGAGAAAATAACTTGTTTGCTTTGCACTGTGATTATAAAACATTTAGCAATGATGGCAGTAATGGCAGAGGTTGGTCTGTGGACTGTGAGATAGTTAGGCTTTTTGCATCATCTTGGCCCTTAAAGATGCGTACATATTATAGGTAATTATTACACTTGCTCATTAACTGCCCCTTTAACTTTGTAGCCAAAATTAAATTACTGGCTGAAAAGAAAGTGACCTTTAGTCTGTTCAGTAGCTGACTTAGAACTAGAAGTGCGCCTCGGCCAGGGTGGCTCAGTTGGTTGGAGTGTCGTCCCGCACACCAAAAGGCTGTGGCTTCAATTTCTGCTCGGGGCACACACCTAGGTTGTGGGTTCGATCCCTGGTCTGGGAGCCTTCAAGAGGCAACTAACTGATGTTTTTCTCTTGCATCTATGCTTCTCTCTCTCCCTCCCTCCTTCTCTGTCTCTTCTCCCACCCTTGAACCTTCTGTCTAGATAGAGAAACTGAACTGGTTGGCTTGTTTTTCCTCTAGTTCTTTTACACATTATAAGAGTCTGTCTACTTCTGTAATTAATTTAAGCAATTTTGAAAGACCCCTTTAATTTAATTGGAAAACATCCTGTTTGTTTAGTGGCAAGCTGGTTGCAACTTCAAAACAACCTTCATATCACTGACGGCTGAATCATCTGTGTCTGACTTGGTTCGTGACTGTGTACAAATATTGAATGTTGTTTACCAAAGTCCTTTTTATTTGGAGCATTATTCCTGAGAAAAATGAGGTCGCTTTGTCTTTTGGATCTGTTTTAAGCTACCACCCATATTTTTATGCAAAGCTCATATCAGAGACTTTATTTTTGTTCTGGACACCTAGGACAGTAGTACTGATCAAGAGATTTTCATCCTGATATTCAGGTCAAATCAAGCCACATAACCCCACTTCCCACATCTTCCCACTCCGCTTCCCTTTTTCATTCTCCCTTTTTTGTCCCAATTGTTTAGCTCAAAAGGAATGTTGCAGAAACCATGACCAGCCATTGACATATGTGTCCATCCAAACTTAAAGTCAAATCACTTCTTGTCAGAAAGGCATTTCATCAAATTTGCATTTGCTTTTTGTTTCTTTTAAGTGGTTTTAAGCTCTTTCTCCTGCTATTGTGGAAGTTGCAAGAGTAACACTTGGAATTATAATAAAGTACATGTGTTTTTCTGTTGAATTTCTTTTTCTTCTCTGCACTAATTTATACATGGAAACTAGTCAAACACAATAGCCCATTCCCTTCAGTCACTCTGGCAATCTCCTCCACTATTATCTAAGTGGATCTGTCTTGGATGGAGAGAAGCACCATTAGCTTGTGGAATGAATGTTAAAGCCCTCATTTACAGCAGACGGTGGCCTGCCCCAATAAGAGTGAGTGTTTGTATGTGTGTGTGTGTATAAGTGTGTGTGTGTATGCACAAGCACCTTTCTCTAAGTGTTCATTCTACATCTTTTGTGTATTATCATGCCTAGATTGTCTTTAAATCAAACTTAAGGATCCTTTTACATAAATCTGCAAAACATAGTGAGGCATTTCTTTTAACATTATTTTCTTCATGCTTTTGTGAAGTTTCTTGTCTAGACATGGTCAGCTGCATTTTTGTTTTCTCAGGCTCCTGTTTTTAGTGTTTCAGTCTGTTCGGGACCATTATCTGCCTCCGTTATTATTTTCATGTGAGCCAGTGCTATTGCTTTATATAAGCTGAGAGAAGTATGTCCAATAGTGGTCACTAGTGAACTACAAAAGAATCCTGTTACACCAGGAATTTTTTTCCTTGAAAGACTACTTGGATATTGAAGACTTTTGAGAGAAAGTGAGAGAATAAATAAATGAATGCATTTGTGCATTTCAGTGAGTGTTAATACATGTTGATTCCTTTTTATCGATATGTTCATACACCAGAAAATAGTTCTCTAGCATATCATGGGGTAAGCTGTTACTCAAACATAGTAGTTGCACAGAGCTCATTCTTATATCCTTATAACTACATTAAAGGAGATTTGATTTCTGTAATTTTAATCGGTGAAGTGTGGTTAACCTCTGTACTTCATACTCATTTTTTTTGTTGTTTTTCTTTTCTTTTTTAAAGAGAGGGAGAGAAACATCAATGTGTGGTTGCCTCTCCCCGCACAACCCAAACTTGTGCCCTGACTGGGAACCGAACCAGCAACCCTCCAGTTTTCAGGCCGGCACTCAATCCACTGAGCCCCACCAGCCAGGGTGTACTCATTTTTTTTTTGACCCAGTTATCTTTTTGCACTTTGCACAGGGCTTATGTTTGGATGAGACATGATCTGGTATTTTGGTTCTCCCCTTTATTATGACTTAATCAAAATATAATTTAAAACTTTTTCAGGAAAAAAATACAGTTTCCTGTGAATTTCTGCATTTTCAGCAATGCCTAGTAGAATGCCTCATATATACAGGCACCCTAACTGTTTGTGAACTAAATTAAGAGAAGAAAGAACTTATGGAGACCATCACACAGTTCTCTAATTCTCCATGTATTTGGTGTTTTCTAACTTCACATGTCGAGTCTGGTTTCTCTGGTTAAGTGACAGCTGTGCTTTAAATTTGTCTATTTCAGGTTTCAGGTCTAAGTTTCTCACACCTAATTATTTAAGTTCCATTCTACCCTTCCTTCATTATGCATGTTCTACTAGGTCTCATGAGCCAGGTGACTCAAAAGTGACCTCTTCATAATGTAAAAAGTATAGCCTTTTTTGGGGGGTGGGGGGAGCATTCCTTGACTCGTCATGAGTTGAGATAATCACAGGAAAATGTGTCTAAGTTTTACAGTCTTGTCATTTTTACTTTCTTCTTCTAGAGAGCTGGCTTCAAACTTTGTGTTTCACCAGAATGAGACAAGTTCATGTCATTTTCTGTCTACATCATAACAGCCATACCATGTGGTTGAATTTGGGCTTGATTGGCAGTACTGGCTCATGCGCGATGTAGGACTGGTATACCGGGGTGACGTCAGTCCTAAAGGATCCTAACTGAAATACGCCAGCACAGCTGTGTAGGGAGCCTGCCTGCTAACTGGGGGAAGCTGTTGCTATCAACCCCTTCTTTCCATGAGCTCAAAAATAAGTGACTGTATCTCCCGAATTCCCACACTTCAAAATTAAAACCTACATTGAATAAAGCTTAACTGTTCTGATTTCCCCTTCCTGGGACTTTGCTAACTCGAGTACCTAGCAAGTATCTACTTGCTCTGCATGTAGGGCGAGTAGAGGTTTTCTGGCCACGTCACAAAGATGCCCCGATGGTAGCAGCCTCAGCCAACAATGACCTCTGACTTTTTATCTGTTGTATTTCCAGAAGCTCGGTATTTATTAGTCAGTTTGAATGTTTTCCTATATTCGTCAATGGTCTCTATTTCAGTCATAGAAATATATCTTATCTCATTGATTATTTAACCTTCATTAAAAGAAATACTGTAATTTCTCTGTTTGACTACCCCACCCCCAACTCCACCAATAATATGTATCTACATATAATTAGCATTTAATAATTGTTTTTCAGAGGCACAAGTACCCAATCATATTCTCTATAATATTTTCAATTGCAACTTCTTCCAATCCTTGTGCTTCCTTGTGTTTATCTCTGTCACTGTGCTTCTCAGACTGTGCTTACCTGTCTACGCCACAAAGTTGTGGGTGACAACAGAAGTGACTTGCTTCTCTCAGAATATCTGGTAATTAGATCTCAATACATTTTTTAATGAATGAATAAATGGATGAATAAGAATAACTTGGCAAAAGAAGGTAAAAAGAAGATAAAGCACATGTAACAAGGGAAAATGTGAACATGTATTTCACACGTGAGGCATTTCACTAACTCTGATGCTGATGAGACCTAGTCAATAATCCTAACAAATTTCAAAGAGGAGACAGCTACTTTGTTTCTCTCTCTCAAACATGTCCATCCACACAATGAGCAATCGAACAACAATCCCTTCTGCTGTTGTTAATTAGAATGAATTTCTCACACTTCGTATATTTTTAAATTTATTTAGTTCTCAACTATTTTTTCTTTTATACAATTGATCCTCAGGAAAAAAAATGATATTTACATTAGCCACAGTTTTATAGAACTGGAAGGTAGTTATAAACTCTCCTTTTAGCAGAGATAGTGCAATGGAATCACAAAAACTCATTTCTTTTTACTACTCAGCACAAAGATATACTGTATTTGCCAGCCTTCCCTGTGAGTGGATGCAGCAATATGAGTGAGTTCTAGCCAATGGATTATAGGTAGAAGTGAAATATTGCACTTCTAGGCCTAATATCTCTCATGTAATCCTCTAAGCACAAAGCACCCTCTCTTTTTCTGCCTGCCGGGTGCAGAGAATCCAGTAAAGAACTTCAAGACCTTAGGGAATGGCAAAGTCACGAAATGCAAGGCCTTGGTCCCTGAATGACTACATGGAGCAGAGCCCCACTCTGCATCTCTCGCACAGTTACATTTGTGAACATGCATTTAACCGTGAGCAAGAAATCAACCTTTGTTGTGCTAAAACACTGGGACTTGCAGGAAGGTGTTATTTGTTAAACTGCAAACCTTTTCAAATAACATATGCTTCCCATTTAGATAACAAGCATGCTAGTACCTACTGATAAAGAAGTACTGATACTCCTTTCCATTTATCATATGGGAAGATTGAAAGAAGAAGATGCCATGTCATCCTAACGGTGGTTTAATCTTTGTGGTTTGCAACTTATCACAGACCTAGAGCATGCTAAGTACTCGGGGGTATGTGCCAGTACTGCAGGAAAAAAAGGAAAATGGGTTCACATTCATTTTTTAAAAAACATAACATCCAGGAGTGAGTGGAGAAGCAAGAAATGAAGAAAGGAACCAAGAAAGGCAGGGCTGTGGTGAACAGCTCGAGTCTAACCTCCTGGAGCAGAGCAGAACATACCAACCTGGTCAAGGACACAGAACCATACAGACCTAAGGGGCAGGCAAAGAAAACAAAAAAACATACCAAGATGCAGACACTGAGGCACAACACCCGTGCAGTTCCAGAGACAGATGTCAGAAACTAAAGGAGTGAGCAAGTGACAGAGAGGGAAGCAGACTCCTACAGCCAAAGACAAATGTTTCACACAGCAGCATATGAGGTAAAATGCACTTCTTGAGTATACCTGGTCTCAGACAGTTACTGATACATTGTTCTAGGAGGTCATGAGAGTGGCACTAGTTTTAATGTGTAACCATCTGGCCTACAGCACAGAGCCCAGCCCAGCCACGTAACTCACTCCCACTCCTGTCTCCACACCCATGCAGTGTCGCTCATCCCACCTGACTCTCCAAGATGCCATGAGAGGCAAATGCAGCATTTGATGTTGAAGTGTTTCGTAAACTTTTTGATACTACAAAACTTCAAGTGATTACTTTAATTCATATAAAAATCATTTATTTATCGCCAGCTGTGTACCCAGCACAGAGCCAGGATCCAGGGAAGATCGATTAAGACACAGTCTTTACGATGAGGAGCTTGGTGGTTAATTGTGGTGTCAGAGTTATTTTTTAAGTGTTTCAGAAAACGCTTCTGAAGGCAGTAGTTCTGTGATGGCTTCTATTTTCAATTGTTCAACAAAACGGCTCTTCTGGTAACTGTCTGCACTGGTGCAGATTCTAGCATTTAATTCTCTTATCTATGTGTAAATGTAAATTATGGCTTCCCACAGATTATTAATGTGTTATTTTTGTGGATATTATCAGTCAGTATCTGACTTCAACCATTAAATTTTCCCCCAATTTCCATAGTTCAGAATATCAATTTGTGCAATATAACACACTAGAATAATTTCTGAGTTAAGATAAATTTTTTAGTGAAAAATTATCTCAAAGCAAATTCTTATCATTGTGAGAATTGCTATTTATTGTGTGTGGCCAATATCTAGGGAGTCTCCATCTGCCCCCTTCTCATGGGAGCGCCATGCTGGCGAACTTCAATCTGAGGTAGTTTCTACTGCATTGTTCTTGCTTTGTAATAACTGAGCCGTGGAAAAAACCAAGCATATTCCATTTGAAATTATATTTCTGCAAGCATGATTACTATAGTAGGTTGCATCTCCTTTCCTCCCTAGATTTTTATCTAAAGTTCTTATTAAAAATTAATTAATTACAATAAAACTCACAAGGCGTTGTCCATGGAAAGGGGGATAGTTGAGAGAAATAGTAGAAAAATCACACGTATGAGCATACGCCATTTTTAATACAGGAGATTTATTCCACTTCTGAGGCAAGAAATTGCAGGACTCTAATAGTTTCACCACCTGTGAATTATTTGGGTGCACCTCATAAGCGGGTTCTTTCTTCTATTTGTTTAAAGAAATAAGTGGTATGTTCGCCAATTCTACACTACATTAATTTTCACAGAGTTTCCATTTTCATCTTCATTGCTTTTTCAGATTTTTTTCCAAAGCTTCTGCCATTCTTCAACTAAAGCTTTGGGTATTTTCCCCGTCAATTTTTGTCCGGGGACTTTCTCTAAGCCCATTCAGTCTGTTGGCATAAATGCTGGGACAAAGGAGGGAAGGAGTGTGATAACCTAAGACATCCTGGCATAAATTCCGAGAGCCCTAAAGGAATGAGACAGGAAATTATGAGCAACCTATAATAAATTCAAACTGTACAATAAAATAAATACACCTTACTTCGTTCTCGTAGTAAGGTACGGTAGGGTGTCCGGTTTCTCAGCCTACGTTGCCGCCTATAATCTCAGTCACCATTTGAAGTCTGCCGGAATATTGTTCAATGATGTACTTCCCCGATAGAACCAGAACTGAAAAAAGGGTCATGGAAACACTGAGCACTCCTACTGTTCAGGTGCTGAAGTGAGATTTAAAGGAAAGATTTTAGAAGCAGTCTGGTTTTTCATTATAGTTGTTATTTATAACCATTGGTCATTGAGATCCAATACAATCTCCCTCATGTGCCACACACTTTTACTCTGGGGCTTGTTGCTGGTCTGAGAAAACAACCGTAGCTTGAAATTGCTGTTACTGTTAGTTTAATTGACATTTGGGATCCCAAGATATAGATTTGTAATGTTTTAAAATTAAAAGGAATTTTTGAGGTAGCATAAAAGGAGACCACAATGGACTGTGATATCTTTGAAGGCAGGAGTTTGGTTTTATTTTGTCTTGGATATCTTTATATCTCCAGCACCAGGCAAAAAGTTGAATAAGTAAATTAACCACCTGTTCCAGCCCTTTAAATTTGCAGATAATTGAATTTAAAATATAAATGCATGCAAAGAGATTTGAAACATATTTGCCAGGAACACCTAAAAAGTAGGATCCCAATCCTGGAAGCTGGATCTCTCTCCTTTGAGTCCATACTCCTCTGAGAAAGAGTTTATTCTCTATTATACTGTGTAGACTCTAAGGCCCTTTATGGAAGAGCCAAGGGAGCTGGCCTTGGTGGAAAAGGTTGAAATGTTGAAATGCCACATGCAGAAGCAACCAAGGGACCAATGAAGCTGGTGAAAAATCATCTTGTGTTAGAACTCAAGGACAATTGTTGGCTTACAAACCTCAGAGTGACCAGGCAAAAACGGGAGACCGAGCAGTGTAAAGCTTGTCTTTCACACTACACTTGTGTCATATCAGTAAGCTTCCTTTCTCTTGCTTTCTGTATCAATGAAAATTGCAAAAACTTTTGGTGATATATTGGGTTGGCCAAAAAGTTCATTTAGTTTTTACCATACAATGGCTCTAGTAGTGCTCAGTTGTCTCTAACTTCATGTGAAATGACTTTGCTAGATTGTACTGGGACAGCTGTCATATCATTATGCATTTAAAAAAACTTACCAAAATTGGTGAATTTTTGTGCAGCCATTTTAATATTAAGGGTGGAAGAAAATACACAACATTTTTGGTGTACTGTCCTTTATTATTTCAAGAGAGGTAAAAACACAATTGAAACACAAAAACTGATTTGTGCAGTATATGAAGAAGGTGCTGTGACTGATCAAAGGTGTCAAAAGTGGTTTGTGAAGTTTCTTGGTTCTGTTGACATTTTGGCCAAATAATTCTTTGCTGTGGGGCTGTCTTAAGCATTGAAAGATCTTTAGCAGCAGCCCTGGCCTCTACCCACTAGAAGTCAATAGTGGGAGATAGCGGACATACTCAAAATGTCCAAATTAGTAAAGTTATTAGTGAAAATGAATAGTGTGTCTTTTATTTTACAAAAAATAAATAAATGGACTCTTTAGCCAACCCATGCATGTGACAATAACTTCATGCAGGACATTGCACAAAATAGGTCTCCAGGAAGTGTTCACTCCCTTCCACCTGTGCAAAATAGCATATTTATTGAGAGTCTGCTATGTGTGAGGCACTGTGCTAAGTACTGGGTATACTCTGTTGAATAAAACAGACACAGTTCTAAAGATGGGTCTTTTCTACCTTTAACATCAAAAGCACTTGGGACAGGGAGGGAAGGAGGAGGCAGGAATTAATTGGCTAGGACGTCCCATTGGGTTCATGGGGCCGTCATGATATTATTTTCTTTAAACTGTATACTTAACCATTGCTGATGTAAGGGGGTCTCTGCCTAAAGAAATAGACACATTATTCATTATTTATAGTGATTCAAGAAAGAATGTGTTAGAAAAACTCCAAAACTCTAAAGATTTATATTCAAGGTCACTCGAGTTATGCTATTTTTTTTTTCCTGGATTCCTCTTTTTTAGTAATACTAAAATCTAAGCTTAATGAGCGTATTACTTTGTCTCTGTGTTTATTGGACACATAAACACCTGTCTTTCCCATCTCAGGACTATGCTTAAGTAGTGAAACCTTTAAACTGGCCCCTCATTCAAGAGAAACAAAGGCCTCAGTGGCATATAGGACACTAATGAAGGTAGGGCTTTCCTTAAAAGGCTTCGCTAGCTCTGTGGAAACCATTAGTAGGTAGGACCTTGACAATTCTTGGAGCACCACCCTGATGACCAGTTGGCATGTTCTCAGCGCTCTGCTGGGAAGGGCTCTGGTGTTTCAACACCTCTGCCATGTCTCTGTTGCCAGCCCCGGCCTGCCTTAATCACAGCGGGCATTCGTAGCCCCAGAAGTTCCACCTGGCTCAGTTCAGTTCCAGTATTGCTGGGACTCACATCGGTGAGACTATTTGGCCATAGACTCCAGGATCTTGACTGTGAGCAACCCATTTAGTGGTTTGTGTTCACTTTAGAGTTCTAGATCATTGAAAGCAGTGATGCACAGTCTTTCGGATTTCATAGACAATTAATATTGCAAAAGTAAATAAAGATATGTTTGCAAGTAGGTAGAAAGTATGGAAAACATACAAAGTTTCCAATTTTTCTACTCTGTTAAGGCAATAAAATAAACTTCTCTCACCATAGTTTTATGAATGAGATAATAGTTAATGCGATAGAGGGTGTTTGCTTCGATGAGAGATGCACTCTACGTATATTAAATTATCTAACTCTCAAAACGACCCTATGGAGTAGTTGTAATTATTTTCCTCATTGTACAGATGAGGAAACTGAGGCACAGAGAGGTTATATCACATGTTTCAGGTCAGTCAGCGAGCAGTGGCAGAGTGCAGATTCGTACCCAGGCAGAGGTCAGTTGTGGTTCCCAACTCTGCCATTTTGTTTCACTGCTGCAAATGAAAGGTTATATGAATAAACCAAAAGTTTCAAATATGTAATTTCAGAAGAAAATCCGACTCAACACCTAATTCAAAATCTAGCTTTATGAAAAATTAACCTGTTTCCTTATTTTTCTCTTTATTTCCTCTTTGTGTCCATGAACACCTTGTCATGGACTGGCCTGCTCTGTGCCAGACACTTACATTGGAACACGGAGCTAGGCAAGACACAGTCATACTACCCAGGAAACTCACAGATTCCAAACAAAGTTCTAAAAGGTAATACAGACAGAGGCTGAGTGGAGGAAATAAGGTGTGCAGGAGCACAAGGAAGGACCCAGGTGAGGGAAGCTGGCCCTTATTGTCTGCAGAGTCAAGCTCTGGGCTAGGCACAGAATAGCTTAGCTTTGAGGTGGATCACTGAAGGTAACATGAAAGTAGGGACACCTACAATGAGCCTTACAGGATCAATGGGGGTTCAGCAGGCAGGCAAGAGAGGGAAAGGGGACCTTCCTCTTCCTGGAAGAGGCACCTGCGTGGGCAGAGGCACAGAGGAAGGAAAGGAAGGTGAGTTCACGGAGCACTGAGTAACTCCCATTGGCAGGAGCCTCGCATGCCATGCCCAGGGGCTTCAACCCAAGTCTGTGTTTCAGAGAGACTGCTATGGTGACCACATGGAGTGGAGAGGCCCAAAACCAGAAGGCAAGTTAGAAGATTGTTGCTCCTCTCCTGGTAGGACGCCATGAAGGCAGAGCATCCACATATATGGATACAGAGATCTTTGCAGGAGAAATTCCTTCCTGTTACATTTTGCAGCATCAGAGACTCTTAAAGTCTGTGTGCTGGGCTCTTTAGGTCCCACTGCTTAGCATACAGCCTACAGCCTTGCACTGAGTATGTGCTCAGATCTTTGCTGAATAAATGTGTGATCAAGTGAATAATTGAAGGCCCCCTTGTTCAAAATTGTGACCTACAGTCAGAGAATTCCACCCTCTCCCCGCCAATTATGGCAGGTCTTCTGGAGAAGCAAATTTATCAATATCCTAAAAGGTTAAGAACTTTCTGTCACTCTCTCAGGAGTTAATACAGGCCCAAGCCTTCTAAAGAGATTGCCACCCTGTGTGACTTAACCTATAGCGGCTATTTCAAATGGGTCTGCTTGTGCTTTTTCAAAGCTTTACCACCTTCCTGTAACATAAAGCCTATAGCATGGAGTCATTTTTGGATCTTGGGTGATTATTGTAATCAGAGAACGCAGTGTTTTCCTGTGGTTGTTTATTTATCCATCTGCTTTCTCACCCAACAGAGCCCTAGTCAGCTCTTCGGATTCACATCCCAGTTAGGGATCTTTCCATGGGAAGCCAGCGAGTGTCTTCGCCCTAATTCCTGCAGTGCTCCGCATCAGCTAATATGGGCTCCCCATGTGAAGTTCCCTTTGCAAGCAGCTGAAACTCCAATAAAAGATGCAGCATTAAGGGCCCAAATTTAAGTTATCTGCCCTGATCAAATATTAATTGTGGTCTTCAGAAGTAATCAAGCCATATCTAACATTCATACATTTATTATTTTATATTAAAAATATAACGTGACCTCCAAAATAACCCACAAGTTTTATTAAAGAAAGTGTGACTTAAATGTTACATTTTAAGACATTTTAATTTTTTTCTTTCTGAATCCAAATGCTAAGGCATCAGATTTTTAACCAGGCATTGGAATCCTATAGGTATATAATTTCTTCATCTCCTAATGATGAATAGTCTCCAGTGTGCACGTAGCTCTTTACTCAGCATTAGTACAAAATTGATTATAGCTTGGCCTCACCTCGTAAAGTACGTTTGCTTTGGAACAGCATCAAACAGGTATTTATGTTTGAAATCATATGGTCCTTCTGACTTTCATTCTAATTTTGGACACCTACCACTTTAACTTTCCTTCCTTCTTCCTCCAAATTGACTGCACACAACATAAAAATCTCTTCAGACTTAGTGAAGGGGAAAGAATGTGATTTTCAGTTTCCTCCTATGTGCCAAGTACTGAGCTATTTATTTATTGATGTTACCTCAGATAAGCCTTACCATAACCCATTTCACAGATAAGAAATCTGAGTACCAAAACCTAAAGGGCGGTATGAATTCCTCTGCTTTTAGCGTACGTGTATTCAATTTTCTTAGCAAACAAATCATATTAAAATATGCAGTACAGACTTTTTTTTTCCATGTTGTTGGAACTGTGTTATTTGGACTCTGTCAGCAGGAGCCTCCCCAATGTGCTGAGTGATTTCCACAGTTTCAGAACCAAGTTCATTAGAGTTCACTGCTTGTACCGTATTTCATCGATCCTAAGATACACAATTTTTTTCTTATTTTAGAAACTTGGATGCATCCTATAATTGATAGCAGGTTGCAGTTTAATGGGTGGCTTTTGTTATTCTTCATGGTACATAAAATAACGTGACTTCATTCTATGGCATCTTGGATTCTATGAAATACTGTCAGGGTCTTTTCCATAGCTGACTAATGAGAGCACAGGTAGGCTTGAGATTTAGCTGCAGAAACATGATTTATGGACTTATCTCCTCCCTCCTTCCATCCATTCACCATTCGCTGATGCAAATGGTTTCTGCCTTTGTTGCCAATCTGCAACATTGCAAATTTGTACATTGAGCTTACTTGCCTTCTGTCTGGTCTGTGCCATACCCAGATCAAATCCTGCTTGCCTAGGACCTCCTTTCTGTGTGTGTGTGTGTGTGTGTGTGTGTGTACAGCTTTCTTATCTGTAAGCACTACAGGGGGTGGCAAAAGTAACTTTACAGTTGTGAGTTCACAAAACAAGAGTTTATTCTTGTATTGTTTTCCATATGAACAACTATAAACCTCCTTTGCCCATCCCGTGCAGTGTAATGCAGTAGTTCCCTATTTTTGGTCAGTATCAGGATCAGCCGAGAACTTGTTAAAATTATAAAGGCCCAGGCTCCTCCTACGTCAACAAGCCTGGGCCCCTGTGTATTTTATTAGCTCTCCAGGTGATTTCTGATATACACCAGGTTGAGAATGTTCCTGGTGTGTTTGTTAAGAGTAGGAACTCTTGAGCCAGACTGCCTGGACTCAAATCCTGGCTCCTGCAGTGTAAACTTTCCGTGTCTCAGTTTCCTTGTCTGCAAACCAGGGACCAATAATAGCATCTACCTCAAAGGATTATTGTGAAATTTAATAAAACGAGTCATGCAACATACTTAACACAATAGCTCACACACGTAGCAAGTGCCCAATAAACATCAACAGTTATTACTCCCCTCCGACAGCCTAAATTCCTCTATCTCATTCCCAGAAACCAATCTGTTATCTTTTCCCAGATTCGAGGCAGCTGATAGCTTTGTCTGGTCACTGAACTCTCCCATACAGTCTCAAAGAAAGGGGCTGGGAGAAAAACTGGGATTTCCTTTTAATATGGGTGGTGGTAGGGCGGGTCTGGAGCCACTGAAGTCAGGGATTCTAAAACAGATAAAGGCTGGTTTTAAAAAGTCATCCAGTGAATTCACTCATAACCATAGTCTAATTCGGGATCCTAACTGTCCTCCGCATCAAAATCACCTTTTATAACTTGGCACTGAAAATATCTGGGCAGCCACAAACCTCCCTCCCACTAGAGAGGCCTGACATTGGCGATTTTCCTTGAGTTCCAGGTAATTTGAGAATGTAGCCACAGTTGATAAAAACTGATTTAATTGACTATTTAAAAGATTCTAAACACCTCTCAGCCTGTTAGGGATTTGTCTCATCTTTGAAGATGATTTATATAACACTTCCCACCTCAACAGCAACAACAAAAGGAATCCTTTTTTCTTCAAATAGAAATATTACTATACCACTTCCAATACTCATATAGTTGATATTAATGCACTTTCTAAATTTTAAGTGTGTGTGCATGTAAGAGAGAGAGACAGAGAGAAGAGACAGATAAAAGAGAGGGAGGATTGTAATGCATAATGTGGAGACGATTATATCATTGGTTAGGTAGCATTCACAAAGCGTCCCGGAACTCTTCCAGTTAACAGTATGTAATGTAATCTGAGGTATAATTTACCAGGCATTTAAATGTGTGAACTTCTTATTCAAAAATAGGAACCATGCACATTTTCTACAAGATAGAAATTAGAACCTTTCTGAGCCCAATTTGAAGAAACAAAACAAAACGGATACTCCGTAGATGTCCAGTCTTCTGCATATGCCAGTCATCTAATCTTTTATGTTCTTTTTGGGGTGGCGATTGTGTCAGATTAAATATTTGGTCTTATTTCCCCCTGTTTTCCTAAGACAGCCGTGTTTAATTACTATCCAGATGAGTGACTTACTCATCCATCCTTATCTCACTGACTTAATTAGTCATAAAGAGACTCTAAATTCCTCTTATCTGTTGGGGAAGTGGTTGTAATACCAATTTTTCTCTTGTCCTTTTTACAGCCACCCTGCATCCCCCGGGCTTACTGGTCCCTTTTTTCTGAAATGCCCATAAACCTGCTGTGTCTCAGAGGGATATTATGTGGATCAAATGAATACGTACAAGTACTCTGAAAACTGTAAAACTCAAATTGTATCATGCCCTGCTCCAAAGCCTTCTTTGGCTTCAGCTATCAGCCCACTCAAGGACTAGTCCCTCAGCTGGACCTCAAGGCCCTATCCCAGAGTGCCAGTCCAACCTTATTTATAGCTGTTTTGAGGCACTGAGAGCTGAGCTACAGAGGAACTGACCTGGCCAGAACTGGAAGCACAGGGGACACCAGTTTTGTATCATGTAGTGACACGAAGAGTTCTATTTAGGGCAGCAGATGGGATGGAAAAGAAGGAACAGAAAAGAAAAACATTGCAGAAGTAAGATAGAGTATCTAGTACAGGTCTGTGTATGTGTGTGTGGATGGAGGGCATGGGGTGAGGTAGAGGACAGAATGATTGGAGGGAGGGGAAATATTTTCTAGAAATGTTTATATAACTGTGTCAAAGGAAGGACGGCTAAAGGGTTGGGGACCCAAACACTGAGTTCAGTCTCAGACATGTTGGGTTGAGGGAACTTAAACAAGCCACTCAGGTGAGTGGACATGGAAGCCTGGAGATTGGGGTGGAGGTATTTTTGTGTATCATCTACAAAGAGAAGAGTTCAGTGAGGGAGAAGTACGTAAGAAAACAGGACAGGAGAGAGGAGCAGGAGCCCAAGGACAGAATTTTGAGATTCCAGAATTTACTAGTCAGGATGAGTAAGACAAAGCCAGGGTGGAACAGGCCAGTCGTCACAGCCAGAGGAGCCAGGGCAGCATATCCCACAGCCAGGCCTGAGGAAAGGTCATAGGATGTGGTGAATTCCAGGGTCCTGATGGATTTCAGAGGAGCTGTGTCACTCAGGGGTAGGGCAAAAGCCAGATTGCAAAGTGTTGAGGAATTTGGGGGCATTAAGGAAGTGGGTGCAGTGGATGTGGGTTAACCTTTCAAGAAGTTTAGAAGTGAAAGGGAAGGAGGCAGGAGGCACTTTAACTCTCACCACTGACACAGTGGAAAGTAAAGGCAGGAAAGCACAGAGTGGGAGCTGTGAGATAAAAGTGGCCTTGGTCTTAATAAAAAGAGGAGAAAGTGCTTTCTTCTCAGCAGCTCAAAGATAGCAGCCGTGTGTGAAATTGATTTCTGAGGCCCAGCACCCGAGACAGAGGGCTGTGAGGCAAATGGAGTAGTAAACCATGATTTAGCACCTTTACTTTCTCTGCTTATTACAAAACAGGCTGGAAAAGAGATGCCTGTGGCGAGCCTCGGCAATCCTGATAATGTCTGTGGCCAAGATTCATTCTAATTCATTCCTGAAGCATGTCAGTGATTATTTCATTAATTTAAGCAGCAGTCAAATTACTTTTACCATTGTAAAACATGGTTGATACGAGGCACAGAAATATTATTTCTACCATTAAACAACATTAAATGATTCTGGAAGAAAAAAAAAGATTTCTTTCTTGCTAAAACCAAAAAGGTGACAGACATTTCAAAATGCTTGCACATTGAAAGCAAAAATTAAGTTTTATTAATTCTGAGAGAAGCAGTATTTGCTTCTTCTTTTTTTTTTTTTTTTTTAAATTTATTTATTGTTATTTGCTTCTTCTTTATCAAGCACTGAGGGTCAGAGAAGGGCTCACAAAAATCACAAGAAAGAATTACATTTCACATGCTAATGAACACTTAATAAGTGGTTTCACTAACAGCTCTTTGACATTGTCATTTAATTTACCAATGAATGGAAGATGTTATTACTTCCCATATGTAAAATACTGAATGATATTTTTCAATTATGATTTTAAATGCTAACAGTACAGGAAATTTAACAAGGTCAAAAATATAAATACTTTTCATGAACTTGACTGGTATATAAGTGTCTAATCACCAGTATTATTTCCCATCTCAATACAAGTAGATCTGTACTATTTATGGGAATGGTGAAAAATTATAACTTGCCAAGAAAGACCAGTTGTTTTAGAAAACCAGACTCTTTCATGCAGTGTTTTAAAATAAGGAACTTACACTACGATCTGTGCTGCACAATAGTGAAGAAAAATGTAGGCTGTTTTACTTGTGAAATAAAAAATAATTTCCAGAATTCTTACCCGGATCTCTGTAGTTACAATACTACCAAAGCAACCAACCCTCAATTGCTACTGACAAAGGACATAATGGTTTGAAAATATGTCTGGCAATCTGAATATTTTAAACAATAACCACTGTAAGCTTTACCAGTAAAGAACCATCACAGCAGAGTTTCTGTTTTGCTACAAAAGAAATGATGTCATGAAAATTATTGATATACCTATGAGGAGAAACATCATAAGACAAAAGCATTCTTTATGAACACTTGGATAGGAAATAAGCCAATATAGAAATCGAAAACCATTACATAAAGATAACATTCACTTATTGTTTAGTAAGTGAAGTAAGTATGTATTTGCTTATACATATTCACTGATTTTCAAAGAATCAAATAGTACACATGTATCAATAAAAAATACAGAGTATAATTTAGCATTTCTTATTTTTTATTCAGAAGTCCCTAGGATTTGACAGAGTTTGTGGATGCTGGCAATTGTATTAGTAAAGAAAAGGAGTTCCATTAGAGATTCTTTGTTTCACGAATTACTTTTTAATTAAATAATTCTTAGAGCCAAAACAATAGGATCATCTCTACTGAATTTCATTTAACAATTGTACTGGTCAATCCTTTCATATTTCAGCACTTTTATTTTTAAAATAATTACAGCAACCCTATAAGTTAAATCAAGCAAATGTTTGTTTCTCATTTTACAGATTAGAAGTTGATGTGGTAATATGGTAATGAGATAAGATAACTAACTTAAAGTCCAGCCATAGACATTTTTCTGGCCAAGGATACCTTAGGAAAAGATCAGGCCAGAGTCCCTTCCTGTGGAAGTGGCTGAACTGAGGCATGGAGAACTAAGTGGCCTGAAGTTCCCTACTGGCCAAGTCCTGATCCCCAGCCTGTGCCCCTTTCTAGAAATCTTGCCATCAGTGTGATCCATGCCCATTCTCCAAAACATTTTAAAAGTAAAAATACAAAAAAAAAAAAAATCGGTTACTCACTAAACATTCACTGAACAATGATTTCTGTATCAAGCCCTGAGTTAGACGTTACGGGTGTAAAGATGAACATCACATTATCCCTATCTTCTGGGCTTGTGTCAATATTTTGCCTCTGTTAATTCTTTTAAACATCAGAGCACTATGATTTGATTTTTTAGATTTAGTTTTACATAGAATCTAATGAAAATATATTCTCCCCAGTCCAGAACACTTACTTTCAATCCTGTATCAAAACTTGCTTGTACCAAGGCATTTTTTTCCTAATTACTTCTGCTCAACATTAAATTTTTCTGTGATCTATGATTATCTGTCCTGTACTTATTTTTGCATTCATAGAAATATGATTGGATAAATATTCTCCACTTTTTTATTGGTAGTGGCCTATGCCTTTAAGTCAGGGCTCCCTCACCAGCCTATCTTCCTTCCCTCCTAATTGCAGCGCAGGCATCTCCACAAAGCAGCTTCCCAAGAGCTGCAGAAGGACTATTGTTTACTCAGTGCTGAGGGCTCTTTGGCAGATAGACATCTAGGACTTGGGTTAGGCTAGATTAAGGCAAGATGTGACAGGTTAAGAATCATCTTTCAGCTTTAAATATTTGGGCAAATTTAAAGTTGGAATAAAACAACATGTGAATAAGCAGAAATCTGATATTTTTATTTTATGGGTCTGATTAATTTTTTTCTCTTCTAGTCCCTTGCTTATCTGCAGCTTTTTAAAAGTATTTTTTATTGATTATGCTATTACAGTTTTCCCAGTTTTTCCCCCTCTAGCCCTTCTCCACCCTGCACCGCCCCAACCCTCCCACATTCCCCTCCCTCAGTTCATGTCTATAGGTTGTACATATAACTTCTTTGAGTCCTCTATTTCCTGTACCATTTTTTATCTCTAGCCATCTATTTTATGCCTACTAATTATGCTTTTTCTTCCCTGTACCTTTTCCCCCTATTCCTCCCTTCCCCTTCCCCACTAAACTCCCTCCATGTGATGTCCATTTCTCTGATTCTGTTCCTGTTCTGTTTGTTTGCTTAGTTTTTGTTTTTGTTGTTTTTCTTTTCTTTTAGGTTCAGTTCTTGATAGTTGTGAGTTTGTTATCATTTTACCATTCATATTTTTGATCTTTTTTTCTTAGATAAGTCCCTTTAACATTTCATATAATAAGGGCTAGGTGATGATGAACTCCTTTAACTTGACCTTATCTGGGAAACACTTTATCTGCCCTTCTGTTCTAAATGAAAGCTTTGCCGGATAGAGTAATCTTGGATGTAGGTCCTTGCCTTTCATGACTTCAAATATTTTTTTCCAGCCCCTTCTTGCCTACAAGGTTTGTTTTGAGAAATTACCTGATAATCTAATTGGAACTTCTTTATAGGTAACTGTCTCCTCTTCTCTTGCTGCTTTTAGGATTTTCTCTTTGTCTTTAATCTTGGGTAACTTAATGATGATGTGCATTGGTGTGTTCCTCTTTAGGTCTGACTTCTTTGGGACTTTCTGGGCTTCCTGAATATCTATTTCCTTCTCCAGATTGGGGAAGTTTTCCTTCATTATTTGTTCAAATACGTTCTCAATTTCTTGGCCTTCCTCTTCTCCTTCTGGCACCCCTATAATTCAGATATTGGAATGTTTCAGGTTATCGCAGAGAATCCTCAGCCTGTCTTCATTTTTTTGGATTCCTGTTTCTTCATTCTGATCCTGTTTGATGTTTATTTCTTCCTTTTTTTCCACATCATTGCTTTGAGTTCTGGTTTCCTTCCTGTCACTGTTGGTTCCCTGAATATTTTGCTTTATTTCATTTTGGGTTTCTTTCATTTGTTCTTTAACTTTTCAAACTAGCTCAATCAGATCTGTGAGCATTTTGATTATCAGGTCCTTAAATTCTCCATCAGATAGGTTGGCGATCTCCTCCTCCCTTAGTTCTCTTTCTGAGGCATTGCTCTGCTCCTTCATTTGGGACATATTTCTTTGTCTGGGCACAGCTGATAAGTTGTAAGTGGAGGGGGCCTTAGGTATCCCCCCCCCGACCCCCCCAGGGCAACCCTCCTTGCTGCCTGAGGAGGAGGGGCCAGAGAGGGAACAGTGTGGTTCACCTGCTTTTCAATGAACTCTCCTGTCGGGCTGGGAGAAACTCCCACTGTGGCAACCCCAGCCTTAGCCCACAGTCAGCTTTGAGTCTCAGTTTTCCCCTTAAGTCAGCCCCTCCCCATGCAGCCCACCGAGCTCCACAGTCAACCCTGCCCCTCAGCCACCTCTCTGCGGTTTTTCTGAGTTGGCTCTCCAGGTCTGACTTACTGGTCTGGTTGCTCTGGTTGATTTTTTCTTTAATTCCTTGGTTGTCAGAGTTTCATGCACTTTGATTTTCTGGTGCTTTTGGTTGTTTATTGATTGAGTTTAGAATGGTTGTTATCCTCCTTTTGGTTGTGTGAGGAAGCAAAGGGTTTCTACCTATACCTCTATCTTGGCCAGAACTCATCTGCAGCTTTTTGTCCCCTTCCTGTCCTTAGAGAATCTGAATGTATATGAACTCTTGAGAGTGACAGCTGACAGCCATTATGAATTAGACACTCAGCTACAACTTGCCCTAGCCTGCCTTGTGGTAATTATTTATTCAATGAATATGCACTGAGACCGATTGCATATCTGGTGTTCTACAAGGCTCTGAGTACATCTTTGTCGTGGCCTCTAAGAAACACATAGTCCTCTCCTAGCATAGATGTGCAAACAAGCAACTACAGTACAGTGGCTGACCAATTCTAAACCAGCCATGTGTGTAAAGTCCTAGCAATATGCTCAAAATACACAGGAGAGGCAGTGATTGATTCTACCTGGAGATTAGGGACTGTTTCACTAGATGACTTTGGAGTTGCATTTTAAAGCAGAAGCAGGAGTACACAAGACAAAGAAAATAAAAAATGTGGAAGATGGAGAGGAGGGAAATCTAGGCAATAGAATCAGGAACAGCATATCATGCAGCCTGTTTCACTGAGCAGTACCAGTCACTGGAGTGTAGAGGACACGCATGATCAGGAGCAGCAGAAGTGAGTCTAGAATGTTAGGAAGGGTGTTGTATGACACACTGATAATGTGGACTTTCTCCTGTACCCAATGGTTCTTAATCTGTTTTGAAGAATCTGACAAAAGCTATGAATCCTCTTTCCAGAAGTATGATAACAACACACATAAGCCCAAATGTTACATACAGTTTCTGAGTCCTTGTTGCCCATCTGGAATCCATTACCAGGTACTACCAGCTATAGGAAGTGGAACCGTAGAGAGTCTGTTAGGGAGTAAACAGTTTAGCTTTGTATTCTGGAAAGATAACTGGCAGCAATGTGGAAAACACACTGGTGGGAAGAGAGGTTAAAAAAAGAAAGAAAGACAGAAAAGAAATCAGATGAAAAACCTATTGCAAAATGCCAGGCATGAAATCCTAGAACTTAGAATTAAGGCAGTGAAAGTAAGGATGGAGAGAGTGCGAATAGAAGACAGAAGCATTTCAAAATGGAATTCATAAGACTTAGTGTGTGACTAAAGGTAGAGGATGTCGGGCAGTCAAATATTTTGTTATTGTTTATCTTATTTCTCCCATTAAATTATAAAAATGGAAAACTATAATAGCATAATCAATAAAAAATACAAAAAAATGATAAAGCCTCTAAACAGTGTTGCTGCATCAGGCTGCACTCAGGGGATTGAGCATAAGCAGAAAGGTAAGAATTGAGGTATTAGACCTCATTATTCACAAGAAAGCAACAAACAGGTCCTTCTCTCAGCTGAAAGGCAGAATGCTGGAGGGAGTGAGCTCTGGAGCTGATAGGCAATTACCAGTAGACACCGAGAATCAAAGAAGGAGCTGTTCAAAATGGTAAATCTGGATGGGGGACAATCATTTCAAAGCAGCAAGTCAACTTTCTGGTTGCCATCTGTGCCTTACAAGGCTTCCTGCCCCAGAGCATCTAGCGGGGTATAGATACTAAAGAAATCTGCTGATTATCAGCATGCATCCACGCTAATCAAGCATGATGCTTCTGGGTTGCTGGGACTCTTGGTTGGTTTGCTTTACATTGATGATGGAAAAATGTGAAGACCATAAGCAGACCCTTAAAACGATTTCCTGCCAAAAGGCAAAACCTGTACAACTGTTTCAATTGTCAAGCTGCTGCCTACAGCTACAGCTACAAGTTTGAACTAGAGGGAAATGTTGTCTACTGAAGACAGTGATATGGTAATTGAGAGAACTATTGCTTTTTGACAAAGTTTATCACCTACTAAGAAGGGGAGTGATACATATTATTACAGAACTGGGGGAAAGCTCTCAGAACTTGAAACTACATGGAAATTTTAAATAACTGAATCTCTCTCTCCCCCCGCCCTCTCTTCTTCTCTTTTTTTTGCCTCCCGCACCTCACCACACCCCCATGCTTATTCCATACCCTAGACTTGTTTTTGAGAAACAAATGATGAACTTCCAAAGCATTTCACCGTCTAGTATATACAGGGTGAGGTAAAAGTAGCTTTACAGTTGTTCGTATGGAAAATAATATAATAAGTAATAAAGAATAATATAAGAATAAACTATATTTTGTATACTCACAACTGTGCCCTACCCTGTATTTGTCCAAATGTCTTCATTTTCTTTTAAATGATATACATAGGAGTTATTGCAATGAGAACTGTAAGGATCTCATGAATAGAAAACACCATCCCTTCGCTCACAGTTTGCAATCCATTTGGGAAGGTAATTGTTACACACAGTGACAGTCCTGGAGAGCAACAAATTATTGTTATAAATGTCATTTATTCTGTCCTACATCTTGCTACAGGTTACAATTTTCCTGTTATCCAATCTTCCTTTGTGAGAGAAATGGAGTTACTGGTTTTAGCCTTCTAATTGAGCAGCCCCAAGGTTTGTGAGCTTGGCTGTTATTGTTGTTACTATAAAGCAAATTATTATAGTGAAAAGGAGAGCCAGGCTGACAAGCTATTTCTAGTGTAAAATCTCTAAATCTTCTAGATTAAGTAGGTAGATAGATAGAAAGATAGATGATAGAGGATAGTCTGTAATATGTACCCCACACACAAGTATGTATAGGTCCCCACTCATATATGTATGTATGTGTGTATACATATGTTTTCATCCAAACTTGGAGTTTGAAATCTCTATCAGAAAAAAATGCATAGCGATATTTATATTAATATTCTATTAGTATTACAATGAAGTAGAGAATTTCTATTTGCTAAATATATGCTTTTAAAGTAATAGAAACTGACAGTGATAGAATATTTTACTATGCTTTTCCTTGGGATAAGCTGACTCAAAATATTCCATAACCAGTTGCAAATTTCCTGACTATTAATCTTTGCTAAATCAGCAATAATTGATTTTAATTCATCTGGCTGTGAAATTATGTTCTGGCAGAGCTCTCTAAAATGCCCAGAGGTTTCTCAGCAGTTCCCTTGATGAGCTATGATCCAGGCTTGTCCTTGAATAGAATACAAAAAAAAAAAATCAAGTTATAGTTCTGAAACGAAAATCTGACTGAAGCATTTGACATAAGCAGAGTCAGGTTTTTGTTTCCTAAAAAGTTATGAAGCTATCTTAATTCCATGTCCAAGTTATTACTCCTAGATTGGGAAAAAAATTCTGAACAAAATAAATTTTTAGAAGAAATGCAGCAACATTAGTTGTTGTTCTAGTTTAAAATATCATGTTCTGTTTAAAATGGAAAGGAAAGTCAAAATTTGAAGGTAGGCGGCACAAAAGATGGTCAGATATGGGTAGAAAACCTGACTCCGTCAGGTACCAGCTGTGTGACAGGTGGGGGGGGGTGTGTGTTTGTGGCATGAGGGGAGAGAGAGAATAACTAATGTGCTGGAAACTATAGCCGGTACTTTACATGTGTTCTCTCAGTTAATCTTCATAATCACCCTGGTAAGAGAAGTATCAACGTTCCCCTTTTACAGATGAAGAAATCAGCTCAAAGAGACCTAACAATGTGCCTAAGTCTAGTTTACTGGTGTGTGACCAGTAAGTCTGTCTGACTCCCACGTCTGTGCTCTCCCTCCCGCACCGTGATGCAGGCCGATCAACTTCTGTTGTATGGAAAATAGGGGGAAAAATTCTAATTTGACCTTGTGAGTATTAGATATGATAATTCATATAAATTCTACATACTTCCTGGCACATGGGTACTTAGTGAATCCCAGCGTTTTTCCCTCATCGCCAACCCTCCAGGCTCAGGTGCGCATTAATTAGGTGCCGGGGCAGGAATGTGAAAGGATGTGCTTGTGTGCGCGCGTGTGTGCGTGTGTGTGCAGGCACAGCGAAAGGGAAAGGAAGACAGGTACCCAGAGGCCTTCTGTGCCCAGAGAGCTTTTACACCGTGTTATGGGATTGACTTTTCTCCTCAGTAGCAAGGGACAGGCTTCAGGCAGTGGCCTCTGAAAGATCGTGCACTGTGTCACTGGCAGTTCATCATATCCCCCAGCAGTGCAGCTGTGATAAGAACCAGATGATCTGAATTTCCTCAGCAAAGCCAGCAGCAAATATCTGGGAAGGCTCATGCCTCAGTATCCATAGGCTCTGCTCTTCCAGAAAGTACATCAAAAAGCTAATGGACTTTTACAAGAGCCCAGGTCCTGCTTAAAGTCTGTAAGCTCTCAGGAGCAGGGAATCAAAACCCCTACTACGTATAGTTGGCAGCAGAACCGGTATTCCAAGTTGTTAAAGAAGCCAAGGATATAGATAAGATTTATAGAGACCTGATGGGTGTAGGGGAGCAACAAATGGAATCTGCAAATCCATTTCCAAAGCTTGGTCTATGGACAGGATGTTTCTGCGAATACATTTCTCCACTTTGCATGGGCACACCACGGGAAACACGGTTCTCTCATCACTGGAGGACTTGCCCCTCTTTTTAATTTAGAAGTGTGTGACATCCATTTCATGCTGTCACATGCACAGCTCCAGATGGCTTAGGCTAAATGCTGTCTGTCTGGGAGAAGAGAATAGCCAGAGACTCAGGTGCCTTGTTGCTGATCTTGAAACAGTAAGAACCGTTCTTTGTTTCTTCCCATAACCCATTTTGCTACCTTTGAGGATCTGCTGATGTCTGAAAAACACTTTGCTTATAATATAACTTCATCTGCTGTATGATTTCAATTTTACAAAACCTATCATCCATTTCCTCAGCACCTACTTTCATGTTCATTTAGTTCTATGTAGCTTGACCTCTTGTTACAACATTTGGAAAAAATATTTTCCAAGCGCTGTGTGTGTGTGTGTGTGTGTGTGTGTGTGAGGAAATATAACTCTAGAGTCTTTTTATTGCTAATTTGTACTTCATTCTACAACCTCTTTCACAAGTCCTTGATAACCTGTCCAGGTTCCAGTGAAAGTGGTTTCTGGATAAAGTGGTTCATAGGAGGTCATTCTAAGGTTAAGTGTCTGCTGGGCAGTGAGGTGCAGGCAAACCATTGCCTCACGTGATTACTCCGAATGTTTAACTACTTGTAGCTGTCAGGCTTAAAGCTGATCATCTGAGACTTAGTTGCTGCATTTGGCTCTGAAATCAACCACAAAACTATTGGATGAAAACCTCATTTAGATAAGCCAGTAGTGGTGAGAAAATGACACCATTCTGAGGCTGATGGATTTAGAGAAAATTTAGAGAAATTTAGAGAAGTTCTTTTAATCCTCTTTTAATATTCCTAGGAGGTACTTAATGATCTGTGGCCACAGTCTATGGCATACCTCAAAGATATTGCGGGTTTAGTTCCAGACCATCTATCTCAGTGAAGAAGGTATGGCAATAAAGTGAGTCATAATCTTTTTGCTGGTGGAGAATCTTTTCTGTAATTTGCAAAGACAGAACAAAAACATCTGCGAAGTGCAATAAAGCAAAGTGCAGTAAAACAAGGCATGCCTGTATATTGCATGCAATCGGCCCTGACTAAGGTGTAGAGAGAATCTTACCTGACCAGGAGCAGTGGATGGATGGAACTGGGGAGTTGATTGAGGAGGTTTTTAACAAGTAGTTGGTTTAGAAGTTGTCATCAGTGCTACGTTCAAAGATCGTCATGTGGCACTAAAGATCTAGAAATAGCTACACTTTTTCTAAATTGAATAACTCAAGGATAGTATTCAATTTAATTTTAATAGAATTTTAGAACCAAGATTCAGGCCTTATTTTCTTCTCAGTGTTTGCTGGATTGCTGATGTGCCAGCTCAGTGAGGTGCCAGGGGTCTATTTCAACCCACCCAATGGCTGTGAAGTGAACTAGTGCTGCATTAAGAATGGAGTTTATAATGGACTCTTCCCTCAAGTTTAATATCAAATGCAGTTTGACCTTTTCGGATATGCCTCCTGCTGATGAAACGTTGGCTTGCGTACAGAATTTTATGGATACGTTTTGTTCTTGGTCAATTAGTAGGTCAGGACCATCACCTCCCCTGACACTGTCACTGAAATTTCCGGGAGTGGGGTCTGGGATGGTCTCCTAATCACTGTGTTTTTATAGCACCTGTGACTTTGTTTCTGACATATTGAGATTAGAATATTACATCTATGTGATGGAAATTAAATAGAGAAACGTTGCCTTGGATGTATTAGAAAACCTTGGAATTTTGGATTCAGAAGGAATCATCATGGCTTTTAGACAACTCATTACCCATTTGTTATTTTCCTCTGCCTCAGTTTCTCTTGCTACATGCAATTCAGAGTTTACACTTTTAAAAACTGCTGCTGTAGAATGAAGAGGAGTATACATTCAAAAGTAAGGGAGAAATAAGCATGCGTTCCACCTGGGCCAGGCACAAACATTGCTTTCACTGAAGGCCCTCTTGAAAACTGTAGTAAGAAAACACTTCCAGGTCTTCAATGACCTGAAAGGCATTGCTGTGATGACCTTCTGGGTTATTGATGTAAAAATCTGGCACACTTAAAGAGGGGGAAAATCGCTTTACTTTCTCTGACATTAACCATGGATTCAGTTAGAATGAATCGTTTGTTCCAGTTTGGGAAATAGGTCCATGACTCGCTTCTGGTTAGCGTGCAATCTCTTTCAGGGAAATGTGGCCATTTGATATGTCTAGTTGAGCTGAAACGTGTAACTTGTGATGAGGTAAGATGTTTAGGCAGTGACATCTCACCTTAGCCATTTTAGTGCCTCTTGAAACAAGGTGCATGAAAGATTTCAAGCAACTTTAGCACAGAGTTTGAAACAATTTGGTTCTCTAGAAAAACAAAATCTCAATTATACATTGTTTCCTAAGTATCCTACCCACAGAGCAGCCAGGGAGAAACCTCCCAAGGATTGGCCTTCTGGTGTTCTTATCTCACATGGAAATGGAGCTCACGTGTGAGTGCCTCATGTGGGATTTTTTTTTTTTGCAGTTATAGTAATTGGAGAGTATCACTCATCTTGTTCATTTTAATTACTTCACAAATCCTTGCATTTGTGATGTTGGTCTTCATCTCAGTCGTATTTATTTTTTTAACATTTTATTTATTTATTTTTAGAGAGAGGGGAAGGGAGGGAGAAAAGGAGGGAGAGAAACATCAATGTGTGGTTGCCTCTTATGTGCCCCCAACCAGGAACCTGGCCTGCAACACAGGCATGTGCCCTGACTGGGAATCGAACCAGCAGTGACCCTTTGGTTCACAGGCCGGCACTCAATCCACTGAGTCACACCAACCAGGGCCCAGTCGTATTTAATTTTAATAAAATGAAGGAAATTGTATTTTACAATGTATGTTTGTCACAAATAGGTACTGCGTCAGGCAAGTACCCGCTCAGCAGAACCATCTTTCAATCACCAGCACTGACAGAAAGGGAGTCAGGAGATGGACTATAAACTCTTTTAATATCTGAGGAATGATAATGGGTGTATGGAAAAGAGATTTGGTGTACTTCAATGAGCTTTTCTTTTTGTCTGACTATTTAATTAAGCTCCAGAAACAGAGTGCCCACATTGCCATGATTAGAGATTGATTTTATTAATCCTAAAAACTCAATAAATACTTCCTTTAGAAAGGACAGACTTTGCAATAACCAATGTGTTTCTGTTACCCATTCAATGCCACCTCAACCTACTGGCAGGTCATGTTACCAGCCAACCAATGTGCCAGGTTCCCGGTAGGTTCTGCTGCGGGAAAGCCAGCGTTTGCAGGGAGATGATGCCTTAAGAGTTCAGTGTCTCAACTGAACTCAGCAGGGAGAAAAAAACACTTGCACCTTCTCGCCACATCTCCTGGAACCTTTCAAAGCCCATCTATGTTTATAAATTATGTTAATAAGGAAACCATCCACAAAATGGAAAGGGAACCCACTGAATGGGATAGCATATATTTGCCAATGATACATCTGATAAGGAGTTAATTTCCAAAACATATAAAAAACTTATACAATTCAACACCAGGAAGACAAACGTTCCAATTCAAAAATGAGCAAAGGATCTGAATACACACGTTTCCAAAGAGGACATACAGATGGCCCATAGGCAAATGGAAAGATGCCCAATGTCACTAATCATCGGAGAAATGCAAATAAAGACCAACATGAAGTATCATCGCACACCTGCCAGAAAGGCCATCATCAGTAAATCAACAAACAACGAATGCTGGTGAGGATGTGGAGAAAAGGGAACTTAGAGCACTGTTAGTGGGAATGCAGACTCCTGAAGCCACTGTGGAGTTTACTCAAAGATTTTTAAATAAAACGGACTTCGACCCAGTGATCCTACTTCTGGGAACATATCCAAAAAATCCAGAAACACCAATTCGAAAGAATATGTGCACCCTTATGTTCATTGCAGCAGTATTTACAGTAGTCAAGATCTGGAAATAGCCCAGGAGCTTATCAGTAGATGACTGGATAAAAAAAAGCTGTGGTACATTTACACAAAGGAAGAGCACGTAGCCATAAAAAGGAGGGAAATCTTACCTTTTGCGAAAGCAGGATGGACCTGAAGATTATTATGCTAAGTGACATAAGCCAATCCAAAAAAGACAAATACCATATGATCTCACTTATATGTGGAATCTAATGAACAAAATAAGTTGACAAAATAGAAACAGGGGCATGGACACATGGAACAGACTGACAGCTGTCAGAAGGGATGGGAGAGGAAGGATTGGGTGAAAGGAGATGAAGGGGTTAGTGAAAGATCATATATGCATAACTATACACAGACAACAGTGGGGTGATGGCCAGAGGGAAGGGGGGGCTGGGTGGAAGTGGGCAAAGGGGAGGAAAATGGGGACATCTGTAATAGTGTCCCCATTTCTGGCGTGAGAAGATACCACATTTAATGTTGGCTATCACATTTGTCTTATTCAGTAAAATGATTTGGCCACAGTTTACATTAGCTATTTGTAGAACTGTTGCTATGGGTGAATTGTGTCCCCCTTTCCCAACCTCATTCATATGTTGAAGTCCTAATTATCAATATGATAATATTTGGAGATGGAGCCTTTGGGAGTAATTAGGTTTAGGTGAGGTCATGAGGTGGGGCCCTTGTGTTGGGATTAGTGCCCTTATCAGAAGAGACACCGGTGAGTTTGCTCCCTCTCTTTCATGCTAACTCAAAGTGGAGATCATGTGGGCACAGTGAGAAGGCAGCCAGCCGTCTGCAACCCGGGAGGAGAGCTCTCACCAGGGACTAACCATGATGGCGCCCTAATCTTGAACTTCTAGCCCTGAGAACTCTGAGAAAATTAATTTCTGTTGTTTTTAAGCTACAAGTCTGGCATTTTGTTATTGCAGCCCAGCAGACAAATCTAACTATAAATACATATGTGACATATTCTCCATTTATAACAACATAGTAATTATAGATAATATTTATTATTGTTTTACTCTGGAACTAGTCCTAGGCCAAGTGCATTTAGCTAATCCTCCTATATGGTATGAATGTATGTGTGGCATGTGAGGCAATGTAATTATAACATTATGTCCATTTTATAGAAAGAGAAATTGAAGTGTAAGGAGGTATTAAGGTAATTGTTCAAGGACACAGAGTAACAAACAGAATCCATATCCAAATGAGACAGTTTCTAATTCCAAAGCCTGTTCAATTAACTATGGCATGAAGTTTTCCTTTGGCTCTTCCATGTAAGAAGTGTGAAGTGCAGCATTAGGCCTGAACACAACTTTCCTCGCAGCAGACGCAGTTTTCACTATGAAGCCTGTCGATAATAAGCCTGTCAATCTGTCTAAAGTCAATCTCTACCAAAGTTACTTCATGCAGTTTTTCTAACGAACAAACCTGAAAACTGGGAATGATGTTGCTTCATTAAAAAAATTGTCAATTGTGGCCAGGCTGGGGGGCTTATTTTGTTGGAGGCTTGTTTTGGTTGTCCCATACACCAAAAGGTTGTGGGGTTCCTTTCCCAGTCAGGGCACGTACCTAGGTTACAAGTTCTGTCCCCACTTGGGGACGGGTGCAGGAGGCAACTGATTGATGTTTTACTCTTACATTGATGTATCTCCCTCTCTCCCTCTCTCCCTCTTCCCCTCCCTCTCTCTCTCAAATCAATAAATATATCCTCAGGTGAGGATTAAAAAAATTGTCAGTTGCATAAACTTGTTCTAGAAAGCCATGCTGGTTGGTATGCACGTGTCAATTTTCTCAGAAAAGAAACATCTCTGAGAGCAGCTTCTTCCTTCACAGAGATGAAGAGTAGACTCATGAACTCCAGGAAGAACGGTGGCTCTATTGCAATTTACCTTCCACCGACCCAGACTCCTATCTTTGGCCCCCTTCCCATTTGCTCTACTGGCTCAATCTCTTGCCGCTGTCAGTCGTGGCCCAGAGTCCTTGAGCTTAAATACTCTTCTCCCCACACACACATACATTTTTAAATTAGAAAGAATCTGATGAGTGCTTTCATTCCCCCAAAGCCCACCAGGTACAAACATACAGGCCACCAACATTTTAGGACATGTGTTTCAAGGTTCATTGGGGACATGATACTGACCATCCTCTTGTTTCTCGCAGAGCTCCAGGACAACACGCTCTGAGGAGGACAGGGACAGCCTGTGGGACGCCTGGGGCCCATGGAGTGAGTGTTCACGCACCTGCGGTGGAGGGGCCTCCTACTCACTAAGACGCTGTCTCAGCAGCAGGTAAGTCCTGTACCTACTGGGGGCTTTTGTTAGGCCCACACATAGCAGGTTCAAGACCTGCTCTCATAGTTGGGGTTACGAAGAGCATTTTCTTGCATGCAAATCCAGATGAAGGAAGGAAAGGAAGGTACAAATAATTAAATATGTGCATCTCCAGATAGGCATTTTATACTCTTATATAATAAGCAATATAAATTTATCTCTTTTACCAAGAAATTTTTTTATGTTTTAATGTTACCACTGGAAGGAGAACTTATTAATATTATTAATAGAAATGGATCTAGTAGCCTTAGCTCCATAGTACACTTTTTGCACTGTCTTAACAATTATGATGACAATAATAACAATAATAATATTAATAGCATATTGTTTATGTTGAATTCCAATGTTACCAAGACCTTTGCAAATGATTGGTATATTGGTTTCATTTTTCAGCTGTTGTAATGGCCAGAAAGTCCTTAAGGTCATTTATTTTAATGAAGGATGAATTCTGACTATAAGAAGATTTTGAAGAATAGACACGTAGTGGGAATCGGTGCATGAACAGTGAGAGTAATGATGAAGGTGGAAGAGTGGTTAATGGCTTCTGAGTTGAAAGGGAAAGTCCTGAGGTGTCAGAATGGAAAGTCTTCACTTACAATAATAATTCATAATTACTTCCTCAGTTGTGTGATCTATAACTAGATTTTTCTCCAAACTGTAAAAATTAATTACCTGGGTAATACTTTTTAGTTTTTTTAATATATTTTATTGATTATGCTATTACAGTTGTCCCACTTTTTCTTCCCTTTTATTCCTCTCTGTGCTGTACCCCAACTCCCACCAGCATTCCCCCACCTTACTTCATGTCCATGGGTCATACCTATAAGTTCTTTGGCTTCTCCATTTCCCATACTATTCTTAACCTCCCCCTGTCTATTTTGTACCTACCATTTATGCTTCTAGTCCCTGTACATTTTCCCCCATTGTCCTCCCCCTCCCTGCTGATAACCCTCCATGTGATCTCCATTTCTGTGATTCTGTTCCTGTTCTAGTTGTTTGCTTACTTTGTTTTTGTTTTGTTTTTATTTTTTTAGGTTGTTATTGATAGTTGTGAGTTTGTTGTCATTTTACTCTTCATAATTTTGATCTTCTTTTTCTTAGATAAGTCTCTTTAACATTTTATATAATAAGGACTTGGTGATGATGAACTCTGTTAACTTGACCTTATCTGGGAAGCACTTTACCTGCCCTTCCATTCTAAATGATAGCTTTGCTGGATACAGTAATCTTGGATGTAGGTCCTTGCCTTTCATGACTTGGAATACTTCTTTCCAGCCCCTTCTTTCCTGCAAGTTTCTTTTGAGAAATCAGCTGATAGTCTTATGGGAACTCCTTTGTAGGTAACTGTCTCCTTTTCTCTTGCTGCTTTTAAGATTCTCTCCTTATCTTTAATCTTGGGCAATGTAATTATGATGTGCCTTGGTGTAGGCTTCCTTGGGTCCAACTCTTTAGAGACTCTCTGAGCTTCCTGGACTTCCTGGAAGTCTATTTCCTTTGACAGATTAGGTAAATTCTCCTTCTTTCTGTTTTCAGATAAGTTTTTAATTTCTTGCTCTTCCTCTTCTCCTTCTGGCTCCCGTATGATTTGGATGTTAGAACATTTAAAGTTGTCCTGCAGGTTCCTAAGCCTTTCCTCATTTTTTTGAATTCTTGTTTCTTCATTCTGTTCTGGTTGAATGTTTCTTTCTTCCTTCTGGTCCAAACCATTGATTTGAGACCCAGTTTCCTTCTTGTCACTGTTGGATCCCTGTACTTTTCCTTTATTTCACTTTTCATAGCCTTCACTTTTTCCTCTATTTTGTGACCATGCTCAACCATTTCTGAGAGCATCCTGATTACCAGTGTTTTGAACTCTGTATCTGATAGGTTGGCTATCTCTTCGTTGCTTAGTTGTATTTTTTCTGGAGCTTTAATCTGTTCTTTCATTTGGGCTGTGTTGTTTTGTCTCGGTGCATGTGTTATGAAGTAAGGGGTGGAGCCTTAGGTGTTCACCAGGGCAAGGCCACCCAGGTGTCTGTGTTTTGGTGCTGCATGTGGGGAAGGGGTTAGAGAGGGAACAATGCCCCTTGCTTAGCTCTCGGCCAGCTTTCAGTCACTTCCCCAATACCCACAAGCAAATTTAGCCCTTCTAGTGCTGATTCCCAGGTGGGTGGGTTTGTGTATACTCTAGGACCCTGTGGGTCTCTCCAACAAACTCTCCTGTGAGGCTGGGAGTTTCTCCCACTGCCTCAACCCCCACAGGATTTTTCAGTCAGAGGGGTTTCGAGGCTTTCTTTCCTCACACTGGAAACCTGGGTTGCATGGTCTGTCTCGCTCCCCAGTTTATCCACATGCAAATGTGGCACTGCCCAGTCTGCCAGCCACTGCCTACCCTGGTCCTCCAGCCACTGCCTTGCTGGGAGTCCTCTCTACCCCTCCTACCAGGCTGGATGAATGTTTCTTTTTTAAGTCCTTGGCTGTTGGACTTCCACACAGTTCGATTTTCTGGCAGTTCTGGTTGTTTTCTGTTTTTAATTTGTTGTTGTCCTTCTTTTGGTTGTGCAAGGAGGCAAAGTGTATCTACCTATGCCTCCATCTTGGCTGGAAGTCCCCAGGTAATATTTTTAGTAAAAGATTTTATTTGACCTTGCAAGTAAAAGGTTTGGTCAAAATTATGACATATCATAAAACATGAAAAGAAAGAAGGAAAAAAGATACACCTCTGATTCTTACAGACTTTTCATAAAGAGCAGAAAATGGTAAGATGTACAATCAGGAAAATGTCAACTTTTTCTAATAAAAGTGACAATTTCTTAAAATTAGGGTCTGAGTCTTATGCCTTCTGTATCCCCAGGGCCTGCACAGAGTCTGACAGATACTAGGAGCTCAATAGATGTTTCTTCACTGAATCCATTGATAACTACAGACCATTCTGGTTCCAGACAGGTTTCAGTGGAAATGGCATACCCTGGGAAAACGGCCAGAGGGCATATCTTGTAAAAAACCAGAGCAATTCTAGTATTTAGCTATTGCAATGTTTGGGTCTGCACTGAGGATGGGTCTATTGGATTTTATTCAAGTTTGTTTATCATCTTTGGAAGCCAACGTCATATCAAACCAGATCCCTGAGCTGATAAGAAAGAGCAGGCCTTTCGTTTTTATGTTTCACCTGTTGTCTTAATCTTGAACATCACAAACTTCCTAAATCTGCATTACATGGTGCTACGTCGTGATAGCACTCTGAGGCATAACTGATAGTAAACATACATCAGTAAAGCCAAAATGTACAAAACTGGAATGTTCCTATGATGCATTTTTCTTAAATTAGCATGCTGGAGTGTTCTTTAGGGATGAGCCAAAACATGTGTCTCACAAAACTAGTGAGAAATGCACGGGGACATCCATGTTGGCTCAGTGATGTGAATGTTACATCGTGAGAAACTTTTATTGAGTGAGAGACTGAGAAGCCACTTAAGGAATAAATTAATAAAACAAGTAAAATTCTCCTTCAGCATTTTACCAAATATTTGATGTTTTGTGAAATTTAAAAATACCATTTTTGTGACATGGCAAATTAAAACTCCAGTTAGGATTTTATTGCAATACTATAGAAGATATCAGTTTTCATCTATTTACAATGAATTGCAAAATAGTATATAAATTCTAAAAGTATAAATGTATAGAATGCATGTCCCTGATTGAATTTAAAATATATTTAGTAAACACATACTGGGCTGGACAGAAAGCTAAAAGATGGGGAGAGGGGTGGACCACCCATTTCTTTAGGGACTTCATGAAGGAGGGAAACCTCCAAACATAGGGCATTTCCAAATCCAGTAAGAACACAAATAAGAATTAAAATAACAGGCTGAGCCCTGGCCAGGTGGCTCAATTGGTTGGAGCATCATCCTTTACACCAGAAAGTTGTGGGTTCAATCCTGGTCATCAGGGCACATACCTGAGTTGTGTGTTCCCCAGTCAGGGTATGTGGAGAGGTGACTGATCCATGGATGTCTCTCTCTCTCTGTCTGTCTCTTTCTCTCTCTCTACTCTCTCTCTCTCTCTCTTCCCCTGCCTTCTTTCCTCTCTCTCTAAAAATCAATACACATATCCTCTGGTGAGGATTAAAAAAAGAAGAACAGACTGAATAGCTGAACCAAAATACCATACTTTGCCATGTATAATGTGCATCCACATTTTTGTGTGCATTATACACAGGATTATTATACCCATGTATAATGCACATCCTAAATTTTTCCTCAAAATTTGGGCAAAAGTGTGCATTATACATGGCAAAGTACGGTATGTGTCATTTGTCTCAAGAGAACCAGAATAGTACAGCTGAGCATACACTGACCTCACAACACAACCCCTATTGAAGAAGGCTGCCAAAACATATTCTGGGACACAGATAAATAATCCTGTTATGATTTTGTAAAAATGTACATTGGCCAAAGTCACTTGGCCAACCCTAGAGTCAAAGCAGGAGAGCAAAATTGTTACATGGAAAAGCATGCCATGTAGGGAGGGTGAAGAACTGGCATCGTTTTTATAATCTACCATCAATAGTCTTCTATGACTTTCTTATTTATTTTTAATGACTAGTGAACTAAATGGGTTCCCCCCATCTCTGAACCGCAGATTTAGGTATCTGAATTCAATTCAGTTACCTTACACTCTTGGGAAAGATCAGAGACTATGAATGTGTGTGTCCCTAGGACCCGGCAGGTGACCGGAATGTGTGTGTGGTAGTCTGATCACAAGCATTCAAATTCAGCCCAAATAAACCCCATTCACCTGCTGAATGAACCTGCCAGACCAATTTCTTAGCCCTGGTCATATGCTGTCTTAGGTCACATTTAGGTCTGATATTTTTAAGTGTATCAGCTAATAATTATTCTATTTCCAACATGATAGAACTGTAAAGAGAGCTAAAATGCCCAAGTTTAATTGAAGAGATAACTACTCAACTTCTGGAGTTAGTTATGTTTCCTGATAGATTAGGAGCTTGTAAGGAGGCTTGGTTAACCTGAGTAGAGAACACCTTCTCTGACGGATTGATGGATACAGGGATTGAAAAACAGTGGAGGCAAAGCAAAGTGAAAATACAGACAAGCATTAGATGTTAAACCCTTCACTCAGCAGGCAGTGCGGGATGCTGGGGAAAACACACTGATCCAGGGAGCTGCTGAGCAGAACCCGTCCTTTTTTCTGAGGTTCATAGAAAGTAAGCAGTGCTTGATTTTCCCAAATTCTGGTATTGGAGCATCGATAATTGTCTTTACCTACAATCTTGGTCTGAGCACTGAAGGAAGGCACTGTATAACCTTTTCTTCTATAATATTTACTAACTTCTGTAACATTATATTTTATTGTATAACTCTGCTAATGCAACTATTGCTAACCTCATATCACTAAGTGGTACGTAATGTCTGCTTTTATTTTTTTCCAAATAGAAAACAGACTATACCTACTTGTACTTTATGATGGTTCTTTATTTCAAGTGAATTAAATAATATACCCACTACCTGAAAAACTGCTTCTTCTCTTTCCAGCTCTTCACCTTTGCCACTAAATATCCTAAAATAATAGTTTTAGCAAATTAATATTTCTAGTTGACCTATCTAGTGTGTGTTTTTTAGTGGAAACAATCCTTTTCCAACTTAAATTACTTAAGAATATTTAAAAAAAATTTGATACTAAAGATCTGTCTCTGAGAGCTCTAGGTTTGTCTCCAACAGTTAATTTATTTTTGCCCATAAGGAGTTCCAGATGCATAAGGCACTTAAGAGCAGTGTGCTTGAATGTGACATATGCCACTGTTGCAGGACTATGCCAAGACCGAGGTCAAAAGGAGAAACCTCGCCTTATCTGAAATGGCAGTGGGTCAGATTGCTTGAGGCTCTTAAATGTGATGTCAGCCATTGCATTGGTGGCTGAAGAAGATTTTCTATTTTCTGAAATGCCAAACTAATCTGCAGGTTAGTTAATAGTATGGATTAATTTAATTAGTACATTAAAAATATAAATATTTTGTTAAATCCCAATGGATTAAATGAAGGGCTTGTCAAGTTTACATATACCCAATAGCAAAAAACAACCTACCTAGAAAAAAATGAAAGTACTTTTTTAAATTAATAAATTTTGAATTAAGTAAAAATTTTTGAGTTGAATATAATTATTGGATAAACAAAGATAAACTCATCACACTATGAAGGTGCCTTAATAAAGTAAGATTATGATATTATTCCAAAGGGATGTGGCTGCCACAATGGTGTTGATATAAACACAGAAAAATTAAAATAACCTTAAGGAGTTTCATCTCACAGGAATAAGGAAGATCATTCTAACCATCTCATTTCATAATAATTGAGCTAAGGGAAAGTGAGCTAATATCTCTGATTTTTTTTATTGCACACAATTTTTCTCCCATAAAAATATTGATATTTAACTAATATAAACTTTAGTTAGCAATTAATTTCTATATCATGTAATAAATACCAAAAGAAAAATTTTTAATGTTAAGATTTAGCTTATTAAACAAACATTTTTTTCTTTTAAAATTATCTCATCTCTTATCGTAACATCTAAGGCTCACAGAACTTGTTTTAAGATGTTTTAGAACTTTCAGTTCAAGTGAGCCCCAAAGCAAGATTTATCTGTTTTTCTTCATCTAGTGTTGCAGGTTAGCAGCCTTGTTTTCCTTGGAAATGTTTGAGTTTTTGTTTAAAGGAAAGATATACAAGTTCAGAGTGGTTCTGACTACTCATGTCTTTTATATGAGGTGGTCTTTTCATTGTGTTAAAGGAGAGTTCACATTTTGGGATTTATGTTTGAAAGTTTGCGGTTGCCTTCCTTTTACTTTTTGGGTCAAAGCCTAGTCTAAATGTATTACAGGGACTTCTAATATTCCAGGTCATATATCTTAGAGGAACGTTTTGTTCCAAGATCTAATCTCCTTTCAAGGAGGAGAATCCACTAAGGCCAGTGACTGAATGTTTGGGACCAATTTACGGCTGGTTTATCCAGTGAACCTGTGTGTTGGAATGAAAGGCGGTTGAAAAATATGTTTGGTGTCCCTAATCTTTAGTGGCTATATTGGGAATTTGTAACTCTTGGCTGTCTTTTTCTGTTTACTTAAAAATTACTTATTTGGTTAGTTCAATTGCCTTTCTAAAGGTTTTATTTCTCCAAAATTTTATTTTTTTTAATTGTACTGTTTATTGAAATATCTTGGAAATGTTAAAATAATATATAGGGTGTTGTTTTGATATGTGTGTACATTGTGATAAGATCACCACGATCAAGCTAAATAATTTATCATCTCTGCATAGTTTCTGTGTATGAGTGTGTAATGAAAAGATTTAACTTAAAATCTATTTTCTTAGCAAATTTCGAGTATACAATAGTGTTGTTAACTATTGTCACTGGGCTGTATATTAGATGTCCAGCACTCTTTCACCTCACACGACTGAAACTTGGTGCCCTTTGACCAGCAGCGCCTCATTCCCCCTCTCCTCTGCCCCTGGCAAACCGCCACTCCACGTTCTGCTTCTATGAGTTTCACAATTTTACATTCCTCATACGAGTGAGATTATGCTGCATTCGTCTTTTTGTGTCTGGCTTATTTCATTTAGCATAATGTTCTCCAGGTTCCTCCATGTTATCACAAATGTCAATATTTCCTTTTTTGTTAAGACTAAATAATATTCCGTTTCTCTCTCTCTATCTCTCCCCCACCCAACACACACACACACACCAACTATTCTTTATTCACTCATTGGTTATCAGGGTGCATTTAAGTTGTTTCCATGTCTTGGCAATTATGAATTACGCTGCAGTGAAGTTGCTGAATCATGTAGTTTTTAGTCTGGGTGTGGGGGGACTTTGATACTCTGTCCCATATGGGTTTACAAATTTATATTTCCACCCACAGTGTGCAAAGGTTCACTTTTCTCTACATTATCGCTAACACGTTACCTTTGGTCTTTTTTTACGATAGCCATTCGAACAGGCGTAAGTTGGTATCTTGCTGTGGCCTTGATTTGCATTTCCCTGGGGATTAGTGATGGTGTGCACCTTTCGTGTGCCTGTTGGCCATCTGTCTGTCACATTTGGGGAATATCTAGTCAGGTCCTTAGCCTTTTTTAATTGGATTATTTGAGTTTTCAACCATTGAAAACTCAACCATTGAGTTGTAGGAGTTTCTTTTAGATTTTAGATATTAAGCCCTTATCAGATGTATGGTTTGTGAATATTTTCTTCCACTGTATAGGTTGTCTTTTCACTCTGCAAATGTTTCCTGTTTTACTTTTGCTGCCTATGCTTTTAGTGTAATGACCAAAAAAATCATTGCCAAGACCAATGTCAAGAAGTTTTTTCCATGTTTCCTTCTGGTAGTTTTACAGCTTGAGCTCTTCCATTTAATCTTTTTTTTCATTATTTTTATTATTACACTGTTAGAGATGTCCTCATATCCCCCCATTTGCCTACCTCCTCCCAGCCCCACCCCCTTCCCTCTGGCCATCACCACACTGTTGTCCATGTCTATGGGTTATGCATATATGTTCTTTGGCTGACCTCTTTTCCTTTTTCCATTCTGTACCCCCACCCTGCTGACAGCTGTCAGTCTGTTCCATGTATCCATGCCTCTGTTTCTATTTTGTTCATCAATTTTCTTCATTAGATTCCACATATAAGTGAGATCATATGGTATTTTTCTTTTTCTGACTGTCTTATTTCACTTAGCATAATAATCTCCAGGTCTATCCATGCTGTTGCAACAGGTAAAAGTTCCTCCTTTTTTTATAGCCATGTGTTATTCCATTGTGTAAATGTACCACAGCTTTTTTATCCATTCATCTACTGAGGGACACTTAGGCTGTTTCCAGATCTTGGTTATTGTAAATAATGCTGCTATGAATATAGGGGTATATATTCTTTCTGATTAGTGTTTTGGGAGTCTTAGGATATATTCCCAGAAGTGGATTACTAGGTCAAAAAACAGTTTCATTTTTAATTTTTTGAGGAAATTCCTTACTGTTTTCCACAGTGGCTGCACCAGTAGTACTGGAAATCCTAGCCACAGCAATCATACAAGAAGAAATAAATGGCACTAAATTGGAAAGGAATAAGTAAAATATAATATTAAGTACAATATAAATATAATATAAAAAATAAAATAAAATAAGTTAATATTTGCAGATGACATGATATTGTACATAGAAAACCCTAAACACTCCACCAAAAAAACTACTAGATCTAATAAATGAATTCAGCAAAGTAGCAGGATACAAAATTAATATTCAGAAATCAGTGGCATTGTTATACACCAATAATGAACTATCCAAAAGAGAAACTGAGAAAACAATTTCATCTACTATTGCAAAAATAACAACAAAAAATAAGGTATCTAGTAGTAAATTTAACCAAGGAGGTAAATGACCTATACTCAGAAAACTATAAAACATTGAAAAAAGAAATTGAGATAAAAACAAGTAGAAGCATATACCATGTCTAGTTAATCTTTCATGAACTAATTTTTAGTTCATGTTTGTTTGTATTTGATGTGAGATAAGGGCCCAATTTCATTCTTCATGTGGACATCTAGTTTTCCTGACATCTTTATTGAAGAGGCTATCCTTTCACATTATAAATTCTTGACACCTTTTTCAAAGATTAGTTAACAGTTACATATTAGTTAACCTAAACATATTTCTGGATTCTCTATTCTGCTTCATTGATCTGTATGTCTGTTTTTATGCAGTACTATACTGTTTTAATACTATATCTTTGTATCTTTTGCAATCAGAAAGTGTGTGCCTCCAGTTTTATTCTTCTTCCTCAGGATTGGTTTGGCTATTTGGGATCTTTTGAAATTCTGTATGAATTTCAGGATTTTTTTTTCTATTTCTGTTCATAATGCCATTGGTATTTTTGATAGAAAGTGCATTGAATCTGTAGATCACTCTGACAGTATGGACATTTTAACAATATTAGCTCTCCCAATCCATGAACATGGTATCTACTTCTATCTATCTGTATCTTCTTTAGTTTCCTTCATTAATGTTTTGTAGTTTCCAGGGTATACTATATCTTCCACCTCACTGGTTAAGTTTATTTCTAAGTATTAAATTTTTGATGCAATTATAAATGAGATTGCTTTCTTAATATCCTTTTCAGGTAGTTAGTTGTTAGTATATAGAAATGCCAGCAATTTTTATATGTTAATTTTTTATCCAGCAACTTTACTGAATTCATTTATTAGTTCTCACAAGTGTTTTGTTACTGTTGTTGTTGTTGTTGAGTCATTATGGTTTTTTATATATGATCATGTCTTCTGCAGAGATCATTTTATTTTTTTCTTTTCAATTTTTATAGCATTTAATTCTTTTTCTTGTGTAATTCTCTGGTACTATGTTAATAGATGTACTGGTAGTGGGCCTCTTTGCTTGTAATGGATATTAGAGACAAGCTTTCAGTTTCCCCCCAATGATTATGTTTGCTGTGGACCTTTCACATCTGGCCTTTTAAACTTATGTTGTTAAGAGTTTATTTTTTTAGTCATAAATGGATGTTGAATTTTGTCAACTGCTTTTACTGAATCTAGTGAGACAATCAAGCGTTTTTATCTTTCAGTCTGCTAGCGTGGTGTAGCATATTGCCTGATCTGCATGTGTTGTATCGTCCTTGCATCACTGGGATAGATCCCGCTTGGTCACGGTGTATAATTCTTTTAATGTGGTGTTGAATTCAGTTTGCTAGGAGTTTATTAAAGTTTTTTGCATCCGTGTTCTTTAGGGATATTGGCCTACAGTTTTCTTTTCTCATGGTGTCTTTGTCTGACTTTGGTATCAGAGTGACAATGGTCTCAGAGAATTAGTTTGGAAGTGTCTCCTCTTTTTTTTTTTAATATATTTATTGACGATGCTATTACAGTTGTCCCATTTCCCCCCCCACTCCACTCCATCCTGCCCACCCCCTCCCTCCCACATTCCCCCCCCATAGTTCATGTCCATGGGTCATACTTATAAGTTCTTTGGCTTCTACATTTCCTACACTATTCTTACCCTCCCCCTGTCTATTTTCCACCTATCATCTATGCTACTTATTCTCTGTACCTTTACCCCCCTCTCCCCCTCCCACTCCCTTATTGACAACCCTCATGTTCTAGTTGTTTGCCTAGTTTGCTCTCATTTTTGTTTTATGTGTGGTCGTTAATAACTGTGAGTTTGCTGTCATTTTTACTGTTCCTATTTTTGATCCTCTTTTTCTTAGGTAACTCCCTTTAACATTTCATATAATAAGGGCTTGGTGATGATGAGCTTCTTTAACTTGACCTTATCTGAGAAGCACTTTATCTTCCCTTCCATTCTAAATGATAGCTTTGCTGGATACAGTAATCTTGGATGTAGGTCCTTGCGTTTAATCTTGGCTAATGTAATTATGATGTGCCTTGTTGTGTTCCTCCTTGGGTCCAGCTTCTTTGGGACTCTCTGAGCTTCCTGGACTTCCCAGAAATCTATTTCCTTTGCCAGATCGGGGAAGTTCATTATTTGTTCAAATAAGTTTTCAATTTTTTGTTCTTCCTCTTCTCCTTCTGGTACCCCTATAATTCGGATGTTGGAACGTTTCAAGGTGTCCTGGAGGTTCCTAAGCCTCTCCTCATTTTTCCAAGTTCTTGTTTCTTCATTCTTTTCTGGTTGGATGTTTCTTTCTTCCTTCTGGTCCATACCATTGATTTGAGTCCCAGTTTCCTTCTCATCACTATTGGTTCCCTGTACATTTTCCTTTGTTTCTCTTAGCAAAGGCTTCATTTTTTCATCTGTTTTTCGAACAGATTCAACCAAGTCTGTGAGCATATTGATAACCAGTGCTTTGAACTGTGCATCCGATAGGTTGGCTATCTCTTCGTCACTTAGTTGTATTTTTTCAGGAGCTTTGAAGTGTTCTGTCATTTGGGCCATTTTTTTTTTGTTTGTCTTGGCGCGTCTGTTACTTTAAGGGGCGGAGCCTTAGGTGTTCACCAGGGCGGGGTAACGCTGGTCGCTGCGCTGTGACGCTGTACGTGGGGGAGGGGCCGAGTGGGAGCAATGGCGCCCGCCTCAGTCTCCTCCGGATTTCAATCTCCCACTCCAATACCCACAATCAAACTGGGCCACTCTGGTGCTGGTTCCTGAGTAAGTGGGCCTGTGCACACTCTAGGCCCCTGTGGGTCTCTCCAACAACCTCTCCTGTGAGGCTGGGAGTCTCTCCTGCCGCCCCAACCCCCAGGGGCGCTTTCAATCAGAGGTTTGAGGCTTTATTTCCCCGAGCTGGAGCCCTGGGTTGCGCAGTGGTCTGCTTCGCTGCCCGCCGTTCGTCAGGTTTATCTGTGGGCGAATGTGGTGCCGCAAGGTGCTACCCGCCACTCTGCCTGCCCCACTCTCCGCCACTCTGAGTCCGGCCCTCTGGGTTTATCTGTGCAAATGTGGGACCACAGGGTCTGCTAGTGCTCAGACTGCCTGCGCCATTTGTCCCACACTCCGCCAGTCTCAGTCCCGCCACAGCCACGCGAGTCCTCTCCACCCTGGTGCCCGTCTCCGCCCCTCCTACCAGTCTGGATGAATGATTATTTTCTGTTTCCTTGGTGTTGGTCCCCCTTGCTGTTCGATTCTCTGTCAGTTCTGGTTGTGCGAGGAGGCGCAGTGTGTCTACCTACGCCGCCATCTTGGTTCCCCCTCTTTTTGTATTCTTAAAAGAGTTTAAGGAATATTGGTATTTTTAAATATTTAGTAGATTTATCAGTGAAGCTATTAGGTCCTAGCTTTTTGTTATTGGTGGGTTTTGATTACTGCTTTAATTTTCTTATTGTTATTGTTATTGGTCTGAACTAGGAAAAGAAGAGCAAACAAATCTCAGAGTTAAGATATGGAAGAAAATAATAAAAATTAGAGAAAAAAACACATAGAGGTTATAAAAAGTGTTTTTATCAACTAAACTAGAATTTGGGGGGGGCGTTGAAAAGATAAACAAAATTAACAAACCCTCAGCTAGCCTAAGAAAACAAAAGAGAAAAGATGCAAATAATAAAATCCAAACTGTAAAATGAAACATTATAATGGATAACTCAGAAATTAGAAAGATCACAAAGGACTGTTATAACAATTATATGCCAACAAATTGGATCACCTAGAAAAAATGGATACATTCTTAGAAACACACAGCTTTTCAAGACTGAATTTTCTCAATTTTTATTTATTCATTTAATAAGTGTTTATTGAACATCAACTATGTGTTAGGCAGGTTGCTAGTTATCTAAGGATAAAAAAACCAAAAGGCAAGCTTCTGCTCTTGAGAATTCACCAAATTTTTAAGTTTCTATAGATTTTTCTAAGTTTCTACTAATTATAGTTAGAAGAGATTTTAAGACCTGAGAGTTTTCTCCAGCTCTCTAGTTGGCAGTACATCTATGGCTGTGATTCTCAACCCTTGCTGTACTTTAGAATCAACCTGAAAGCTTTTTAAAAAGTCGATACAAATATCTGGGCCCCACTGAAAACCAGTTAAATTAAAATCCCTAGGGTTGGATCCCTGACATCAATAATTTTAAAAAAGCTCTTCCAATTGATTTTGCATCCAGTATTAGAACCACTGCTCCATTGGAGGGGGTGATAGGGAAACGATGAGGCTTGTCTCTAGTCTCTGGAAATGTAGAGGTTGGGATAATGAAGAAAAGAAGCTATTTTCTGATTGAAAACCTCTTTATGTTTAAATTTCTCACTTACACATCTCCATAAGATGATGTGCATCACAGACACCAGTGTGTCAGGACGGAGAAGTGCCGATCACCCTCGCACTACTGGGAGCCACGGCAGTAACTTTCCTGAGTAGTTATCCCGTTGTCTAGTGTTAATCAAGGTCAGTCCTGCCCAAACTGGCAAGTGGAGTAAGTGACTTCTGAAATTTTCTTCCATTCCATTTTCAAGCCTACATACAGGGGTGGGCAAAAGCAGATTTATATTTGTGAGTATGGGGAACACAGTTTATTCTTGTATTATTATTTATTTATTAATTATGGTATTATTTGTATTACAGCTGTAAACCTGCTTTCCCACCCCTGCATATGACGCTCTCAGCCTCCACGTTGTTAGTAAATGATTAAGTTGATGTCCAGCATCTGGGGTGTTTTATGCAAATTCTGTGATACCCGCCTCCCTTCAAATTCATTAAATTTCTTATCCAGAGTGGAGTTTAACTTTACACCTTTAGTTCAGCATCTGTCATTACCCCTGTCCCTCTAAAAAAGAAAATCTTCCTAATAGTACTTGAATTCTTTTGTTTTCTCTGTTTGGGCCCAATTTGTATAATAGAGGAGGAGACTCTATCCAACCCTAACTGTTTTGCTTGGTTTCAACCACTGAGGTGTGTAGTGGTATGTGGAGGGGGGAGAGAGAGAGAGCGAGAGAGATTGAAATTATAAATAAGGGACACTAGGTATGAAGAGCTAAAAAAGAAGGATACCAGAATTGCATATCGTAGGGGGTGGATGCTTTACCTGGAGGCAGAAAAAATAAGTATAGAATGCTAAGTACCATCGTATTTATGCGTGATCATCAGCCAAAGCCTGTGACTTCCTGTGCCAATCTCGAATAGCCGCAGAGCCAATCCCTTCCTCTGGGCTTTGGTGTAGGACTCAGTGGCCAAGAGAGAGGTTTTTCCTCATGGGAGAGAGTCACTGTTTGGGAACCTGGCTAACAGTGTGTTTCATTGCCTCTGAGAGAAGCCTGAGAAATTTTTTCCTATTTTATGTATTGTCTCTTTTATTTTTTATTAAATTACTAAGTTTGAATCTTGCTCCCCACCCCCATTTTCTAACTTTGTAACAATCAATTGGGCTTTAGTTTCTCTGGGATTCAGTTTGCTCCTCTGTGAGGTCAAGTGGGCAGTGCCTAGAACGGAACAGGTGTTCAGTAAAGGTTTCTACTGAACAAATGTCGAAGGTGCCATTCAACTCTAAAATGGAATGTGTGACCCTGAGAGAAAGAACATTTTTCTCCTGTATATATGCATTCAAAACCCATTCTGCTGCTAGATAGGAAGAGGAGCAAAAGTTGCTCTTAATACGAATGATTTTTAAAGAAAAATGAGATTCTCCAGGCTCCCATTTTGCAACGGACATCTGGACGATATGGGTGGATTGAAGAACTTTTGTCTCTAGCCAAAATAATTCATAAATTCCCAGCTCCAGGGTTGTGTGGGGTGAGGTTGTGAGAGTCCTAGAGTTTCATAATATACATTTTCCTCATGGGGAAGATGGAAAAGTTGGACTTTATGTTGCTAAAACACATTTGTTTTTATTCTCATTCTTTTCCTCTTTTGGCTACTGAGCATATGTAAGATCATTTGCAAACCTTATGGCATGTGTGCATGTATTATAAAGTGCACGTCCTTCCTGCTAGTGGATCTCAAGCCAAAGGCAGCAAGCCCCCTGCCCCCACCCCTCACCATCTTTCAGAGGGACCAAATGCAGTGCAGTGACAAATACAATTCTGAGTAAATATGTGAAAATAAACATGTACACAGAAAAGAGCCAAAGTTTCTTTCCTTTGGTAGCTATTTAGTTTCATTTTAAACTTTTCATCTTTGGTTTATTATAGAAGGATTTTAATCCAGTTTCAGGGTTCAAAAATTAGAGCAAATTCAAGACCAGCAATTCTTCGTGGTCTGAAATTATTCTTATAGCATTTCCTTCTGCTCTGCTGCTTCCCTCCTCTTTTGACCCTTCCTTCTTTCCTTCTCTCCCTCCCTTGCTTCCTTCCATTTCTTCTGTTCTCAATAAATGATTGTGGAGTCCTAACAGTAAGCCAGGCACTTTGCTGGGCACTGAAGCCCAAAGATCAAACACAAAGACTGTAGGAGAGAAAAGCAAATAAAGAAAGAAAAAAATGTTTTCTAATAACCACCCAATCCTGGCGGGATGGCCCTTATACAATAGGTGTCCTGTGGGGCCCAGTGGCACAGTCTCCCTGGTCACAGGAGCCAGGTGCTCCAGGAGTTTCTGTGTGGGCTGTGTGCACCCTCCTGTTATAGCTGGGTCTTGGTTTCTGTTGGCCCAGAAGTGGGTGGGATTGCCCTTCAGGCCGACTGTTTGGACCAGTGGTGAACACAGCAGATGAGCTGCCGTGCAGGGGCCGATCCCACGGAGCAGAACTCCCCGCAGAAGGGCTCTGGGACCTGCGGAGACCACCCTGTGGGTGTGTCATTTGTGAAGCTAATTGGATAGTGTTCTGTAATTGAAATTTTTTAAAAATTAAAAAAAATAAACTGTAGCTATGTCCACAGCAGATGGCATGAGAAGGATGATGAAGACATGTTTATACAGTTTGGCCCAAGCCGAATTTTAAAACTCATCTTTTTTGTATTCACACACATTTTGCTGAGTGAAATAAACCTTACGTGAAAGAAAAAAAAATGTTTCCTAAAAATGAAAAGAGTCCTGGGCAGCTACAGGACCATGTTGTGGTTCGTGAAAGCCCTGGGCTCTTGGCCGACTCTGTACCTCTTCTCCTCGTGAGCCCTCTGCCATTTTATCCACACCACTTTTAGTCACATTTACATAGTCTCGCTTGTGTTGGAGTTATTTATATGACCCTGGCCCCCATTAGACTATCAGCACTCGGGGCCCAGCTTTTATCTTGCTCTTTTTTATACCTCCCACCTTGCACTTAATAGGTACCCAGTCAGTGTTGAGTGAATTGGATGGATTGAGTATTAGGTCCAGGAACCTACTGTAGTACTTTGGGAAACAGGAGTAAGAAGGGAAGGAAAGGTGTTTCTTGAAATCTCCTACCTTCTGTCACACTCTTGGGGCTCCTATGGCCTGCGCGGGACACTCCACCTAAGATACCATTTCCTCAGTTACCTCCCTCTTATCCAGCTCCTCATTCATCCAGTTCCCTCTGTGTTTAGTGCCCGGGCCATGTCCATTAGCTCACTGTTTTATGCTGTTGTGTTTTTTTGGATCCATGTGGATTTTTTTCCAACTAAATTTTAACTTCAATAAGGATCCGGAAGGTCATTTTGTGTCTTTCACAATGCCTTGCTTAGTACTGGTTCAGATCAGATGCACAATAAATGCGCTAAGTGACTGTAACTCAGAAAGCATCACGCAAAAACTTGCTTTTACTCACCAGAAAAGCCTGCACAGGGAGTCATTTCCTCTTTCAGACTGTGTACTGCACATCGTCTCACTGGGTTGTTTGAGCACTACTCCCAGAAAGGAGTCTGGCTTATTAACTGCTGGACATGGTTATGACGGTTTACAATGTCCTTATTCTTTTTTTTCTTTTTTGATTCCATGAGCATAGTCCTCATTTTGCCCAGTCCATGTTTGTGAGAAGGCGATGCTTTGTTGTAGCGTGTCTGTCTTTGCAGAGCAGGCAGAGATACGTAAAATCATACTTGTTTGGGGGAAAAAAGTTGGCAGCAAGTTTTCTAGTTGTAACTTAGAACATACCAAACATTCAGAATAGCAAATAAACCAATTTGAAACTCACAGGACAAACTCTAAAATTCAATCTGTAATATCCTCACATAGGTCTAAATTTTAATTTACCAGCTCTGCAGCCTCTTAGCTGATGCAAAAGAATCTGTAAAAGTACAGAGAGGCTTTCTTTAGTTACCTTTTGGTTGAGAGAAGATCAAACAACCCGAAGAGATGTCATCTTAGAATGTTTTCCTTAAACCTACATTGTTCCCATGAATATTGAATTTGGTCTCCATATTAAGCTTTAGGAGCTCTCTCCATATACATAAATAAGAGTTTCCAAGCTGGGACAGCATTCAAAATGTTTTTGTAATGAGAGATTAGTATAGAGCAGAGGTGTTGAATTATAAAACTGAGGTTACAAAAATATGTTACCTGTGCCAAAAAAACTCTTTTAAGTCAAGGCCTCAACTTACGGCATTGTTTTTCAATGTGGGCCCCCACTAACTCATATTCTGTTTAAAATTGCTTTGAAAATGCAGCTTTAACTCTCTCTCTCTTTCTCTCTCTCTCCCTCTCCCTCTCTCTCTCTCTCCCTCTCTCTCCCGCTCCCTCTCCCTCTCTGCCTCACGGCTCCCTTGGCCACGTTAGAGCCTCCGGCAGACTGAGGAAACCTAGTGCGACACCAGGGCTGTGTCTGTTCCCAGGCAGCTCACCTACTGATGGATGACGCCTGGCAGCATGCCTCCTTGTTGTTTGTTGTATTATTACAACAGAAAGCATTTTCAAAAGCTACATTTATCAAGTTGTCATAATAGTTTGGCTTGTATATCTATTACCCAGAAAAAAAATAAATCTCTCCCTCAGCACTAATCTGAGCCACGTGATGCATGACATGCAGAAGAGCCCGTGCAGAAGGAATGGGCATCCTGCTTGGGATTCAGGGACCTTTTGACTAATTATTTAAAGAGGAGAGATATTGTTTATGTATGCATCTGAAGTCCCATAGCAGCAAAGCCTCGGTCTGTCCCTTAGTGCAAAGGTGCTTTTCCACTGGTGGTTGTGTGTGCTGGGGTTGCATTATTCCCAGAATTTTGGTGGCTTTGTCTAATGAAGAAGGTTTAAGCTCAAATGGGAAAAACTGTGAAGTTTGCCACAAAGAAAGTCAAAGACACCTTTTACTGTTAGAGATCAGGTTTTCACAGGCAAGTGTTACCAGATTAAACATTACTTGTTATGGAGAGTCTTGTAAGCAAAACTTTTATTATGGAAGAGAGGAGGTTTTCTGGGAGCACCTAGCTCTGTTGAGGGGTGGAAGGGTGAAGGAGGATTCAAAGTCATTGTCCAGAGTGAATGTACTCTCATTAAAGGTTTCTTTAAAAAATTTCAAATCTATTAATATTAATAAAGTTAATGAATACTTAAACATCTCCAGTTATGTAGAGATAGAGTATATAATAAATATACAAAATAAATTTGGTTATCTGTAGATATATTCTTATTGAAATATAATTGACAAATAACATTGTGTAAGTTGAAGGTATAAAACATGTTGATTTGATACATTTATATATTGCACTGTGATTACCACTGTAGTGTTAGCTAACACCTCTATTGTGTCATGTAATTATCATTCCTATTTGGTGTAAGGAACAATTGAGACCTAGTCTCTTAGCAACACTGGAGTGTATACTACGGTTTTGTTGTCTATAATCACTGTGCATTAGATCTCCAGGACTCATCTACTAATTGCAAGTTTATACCTTTAAACACGTTCTGATTCTTCCCACCCCTTCACCCCTGGTAACCGTACTGTTTACATAGATGCTTTTTGATGAAGGGACAGAGCTGAATGGACTTCTCTTGTTAGGAACAAGTACCATGCAAGTAAAGTTTCCAAGTGAACAAGGCTCATTTGATTCTCATGCAAGACACACTAAATTAGAACTAAAGAGTAACTATTTTAAACATGGTGTAAAATGCAGAGGATTAAAGAATGACTTTCCAAGCACAGAAGTAAAGCAGAGAGCTGAGAGAAAGATGATAAGACGGCACTTGTGAAACCCACAGGGGTGGCATGTCATCTACCTCCTTTCTTCTCCACATGCAAGGCAAGCCCACCACTCACCACCTGGTATGCATGGACTCCAGCTCCCGCCCCCAGGTTTTCAGCATTCACTTTGACCCAAGAATGAGGACAGTGAGCACCTGAGGATGGTTTTACACACAGCGTCCGGAGGTTTATATAACTTCCTTTTCGATGGTGAACTTGATTGGTATCAAGTGTTTCCTGAAAGAACCTCTCACAATAATGCATCTGTGGGAAATGAAAAGCAGCCCAACAATGCATTGGCATTTGGTTCTCTCGGGTTTTGTCAGAATTTGTTATTCCTCTAGAGGTCTTTGTAAAAAGCCCCAGAAATGTACAAGTGTTTACCTGGCTCACTGGGGATGTCCTCCTGCTAGACAACTCCGGTGAGCCCTGAAATGTGTACTTGAAGTGAGGGAGGAAAGCCGTGCTCCAATACTGCACAAAAGCCTGGCTGTGGCCGTAAATCCACTTGTCTTGTCTGATTCATGGTCATTTGAAGACCCATTCTGGAGGACCCAGGGTCCTTCTGGCTGCAATTGCTGATGTGGTTTTATGTCTGCCCTCTTATAAAGAACTCAGTTTCCTTTTGGATGACTAGAAGAAGAGAGATTTATAAGCAGATGAACTGTCCTATTTTATAATTCTTTGCCCATGAGTTTATATTTAAAAATAGGAGATATTCAGAGAAATACCAGAACTCGTTCTTACTTAGCTGGACTCTTTGCTTTTTCGGAAATCAAAGGCACAGCTTCCTGAGCCTAATACAAGGGCAGTTGTCCTTAAGAACTGGAGTTTTAGATCCACACGTATCAGATTTTCTTGAAACTGTTCATTAACACCAAGGATGAGTCTGGACATAATACCAGAAAGATATTTGCTTAGGCATGAGATGAGGAGAATTTTAAGGTAAAAATTAATGTCAGTTTACCAGAATCTTTTACTCTTAATTGAAAAATAAATGTATTATGCTCTGCTCTTTTAAAGATGTAACATGTCAGTGGGGGAGGGGGGTGGTGATGAAGCCAACAAATTGCTAAAGCCTGAAAAGAGAGCTATTAATTTTCCATGACAATTCATCTCTTCTCATGTTAAATTATGATAATTAAAACTAAGATAATATCGAGATTTAGGTACTGGAAGAGTTTGGATAGCTTGTTACTCGTTGAGAGACCAATAAAATATGCCTCAAGCCTATGGTGATCTTTTTAAGAGTGAATTAAAGTCTGGATAATTCACAAATAACTTTTGATTGAGGTGATTTCCATTTCTGAGAGATGGAATTAGTCAAAATTAATAGGCGACTAACTAGGAGTAAAGTGCTAAAAAAATAAGGAACTTCTTGTACAAATTTGGTTTGGAATATATTTTTATTTATATCTTTTTCTTTCATACTTGAACCAGTTTCTGAGTCCTTAATTGGTATAGTGCTTAACTCTCTAAACACAGTGCTGTAACTACTTTAGAGTTTTCATTGACAGGATACATTGACTTAAATTCTCTGTTATCATGGTCTATAACTTTCCTCAGAAACCATTTTGGACTAAAATTTCTAATGTTTGCTTTAATTCCCAGAGGCAAATTTCATTTTGTTTAAATGTGAAGGAAACTATTCAGCTGTTTTATATTACGAACTATTTTAAAAAGAAAAAGAAGAAAAAGAAAATATATTTTACTGCCTAATTCTCAGATGAGGCTTTTGTGCTTAGACAAATGCCTTGGATGAAGAAATTCACACTTGGCAAGAATTAAAATTCTTGCGGTGGAAGAGTCCCTTCATTTCTTAAGTAAAATTTATATTCAGATTTAATAAATGTGAACTTTTAAAAAATACAAGCTTCTCTGCCCTGAAGTTCTTTCACATTACATTTTACTGACAAGTGTGGTTCTCTTGGAGATGGTCCAAGTGTACAATGTGTGTGTAGGTATCCTTTACTTACCAGAAGTGGATTTACCAGAACTGAGAAGCAGCTGATGTATTGATGTAGGAATAATAAAGTGCAGTTAACCCCCAGGCCAACTCGCTGCTCAACCTCCCAGGTTTAATCCAGTGTTAGTATTTTATACATCTTAAGCATATCTTGTTCCTTTATTTTTATTATTGTTTTATATGCTTTGGAGTTAGACAAACCTGGGCTTCAATCCGTAGTTCTCTCTTTTCTGTGTACATGATATTAAGCCTCCTAATTTTTCTCAGCCTCGGTTTTCCCATCTATTAAGTGGGAATAATAAAAACTTGCAAAATTGTTGGAAGATGAGCAGTAATGTACCCAAAATAGTTAACACTGAGCCATGTACCTATAGCAGACACATAATACAAAGTAAAGGCTGATCTTACTATCATTATCCACAACTCGATAATGTCTTTCAATAATGAGAATCTTTCCAAACTCAAGCACTTTGATATGATATTTCAGTCAATTAAACTGCATAAGCTCCCACTAAGTAATACAATCTAGCAAATGGAAGAATTAATTCAGGGACAGAATTAAATTATTGGCAAATTAGTATTAGGTGTTAGACAATTACAAAACAGTCTTTGGAAATTGCAGCAAGTGTTTCTCTTTGCTTCTTTTATTTTTACTGAAACATTTAAATCAATATTTTACACTATATGCTTATATCCCCTATTATCTAAGGAAGCTTTTCAAACATGTGTAGTAATTTATAATTTAAAATATTTGGCAAAGGCTCATTTAAATCATTGATGCAGACAATTTTCTGCTTTTGAGGTTTTTGATTATTTTTGTTTTTAGTAAAAAATATCTCTGTTCACATACCCCTAGACATGTGGACAGAGCTTTTGTAAATTATCTCAGTTGTGACCATAACCTTATGCACTGCCATTCCAATAGCCATTTGACTGATGAAAAATCTAAGACCCTCCTGAGAAGGCAAAAGCACATGGAAGGAGAAGAGCAAAGTCTAACACCCAGATCTCCAAATTCCAAATTCAGATTTCTTTCCATTCTTCCTTTTAGGAGGATAAAGTTAGGAAAAGAAAGTAAAAGGAGATGAAATACAGTGATTTTAATGATTAAAGCCATAGTTCACTTTTTAAAACCAAGAAGTCATCATTGTATCTTCTCTGTTTTAAAACCTTCTATTTGCCTATTGCCAAGTTCAAATTTAGAAGGTATTTATCTCATCTCCTACAATTCCTCACATAAACCCAAACTCAAAAAAAACAAAATTGCTTGAAAATTTTGCACATATACCATATCGTTTTATGCCTCTGGGACTCTGCCTACAATTCCTTGTCCAAATATTCTTTACCCCCTTTCAGTATCTATTATAGTGGTACATTTATTATGCATTTAATTAATATCAAACATCTACACAATGCTTACTGTGTGCTAGGCACTGTTGGAATTATGTCATAAATATTGGATTGGCCAAAAAGTTCGTTAGGTGTTTTAGTAAAAAGACATTTTTCATGTTCACCAGTAACTTTATTGAATAGTGTATTCATCATTTTGTTCCACTACCTTCTGCCATTTTTTAGGCAACTTCATAATTCCATTTTCCCAAAATGCTTTATCTTTTTGAGCAAAGAACTGTTCCAGGTGCCTTTTGCAGTCTTCCAGGGAATTAACATTTTTTCCATTAAGAGAATTTTGTAAAGACCAAAGTAAATGGAGATCTGAAGGTGCAATGTCTGGTGAATATGGCAGATAAATCAGAACTTCCCAGCCCAGCTGTATCAGGTTTTGCCTGGTCATCAGAGAAACATGCAGTCTTGCATCATCCTGATGGAAGATTATGCGTTTTCTATTGACTAATTCTGGATGCTTTTCATTGAGTGCTGCTTTCAGTTGGTCTAATTGGGAGCAGTATTTCTTGGTATCAATCATTTGGTTTTCTGGAAGGAACTCATAATAGAGGACTCCCTTGCAGTCCCACCATATGTGCATCACCTTCTTTGGATGAAGACCAGCCTTTTGTGTGGTTGGTGGTTGTTCGTTTTGCTTGCCCCACAATCTCGTCCATTCCACATTATTGTAAAGTATCCATTTTCATTGCCTGTCACAATTTGTTTTAAAAATGGAACATTTTCATTACGTGTCAGTAGAGAATCACATACAGAAATACGGTCAATATTTTTTTCACCTGACTTATGAGGAACCAAAACATCAAAGTTATGAACATAACCAAGCTGGTGCAAATGATTTTCAAGGCTTGATTTGGGCATTTTGAGTATTTTGGCTATCTCCTGTGTAGTATAACATTGATGGTTTTTAATTAATGTCTCGATTTAATCACTGTCAATTTCAACTGGTCTACCCAACACTGGAGCATCATCCAGTGAGAAATCTCCAGCACAAAACTTCACAAACCATTTTTGACATGTTCCATCAGTCACGGCACCTTCTGCATATGCTGTAGAAATCGTATTTTTGCATTTCAGTGGTATTTTTACCTTTCTTGAAATAATAAAGCATAACATCATGAAAATGTTGCTTATTTTCTTCCATCTTCAATATTGTAATGGCTACAAAAAATTCACCAATGTGATGTTTTTTAAAATGCATGCTGATATCACAGCTGTCACAATACAGTCTAACAAAATTGTTTCAAATGATGTTGAAGACAACTAAGTGCCACTAGAGCCATCTTACAGAGAAAAACCAAACAAACTTTTTGGCCAACCCAGTATTAACTAATAATCCCAGAAGATAAGTAATACTGTCGCATTTTACAGATGACAAGCTGACATATAAAAACAGAGGAATAAAGTCAGGATTGCAGAAAGAGGATTCTAGTTTCAAACTATGTACTCTAATCCACTACACTATGTCACACATCCACTTGGAATTTCAAAATTGAAAAACATATCACATTCTGCCAACACTGATGTCTAAGTGGTACACTACTAAAGGCCTCTGGGTTGCAGAATTCACTACCTGGTGTACCATCAACTGGTAGGCTCCAACCTACCTTGCATCTTTTCAGACTCAGAAACTGATATTTTTCAGCAATCACACCAAGAACGGATCCTCATCTTGCAAGTGGACTCACAATGACTTGGCCCGTGAGATTAATGTTTCAAACTAAATGCCAGTTTATTAACTTACAACTAATAATAGAGCTGTCTATCACATGGACCACAATATTCACGTTGGCATGACCAGGACATTAATCTCTTAGCAATCATGAAAAGCCCAATCACTCTTGGCAAGATACTTGGTCCATATGGCATCCTAATGAGGGGTATTTCTGGGATGAGCAGAACATTCATTGGCATCATTTCATTAGTGTGAGACATCTCTACATCGTGGGAGCAACAGCCTCACCACTGGGACCTGGAGGACTTCAAGTTTATTGGTCCTTTACCTGGGACACTTTGGGGCTGGATACTGATAACCATGTACTGTCATTCTTCTCTTTTCTATGATTGTTTGCTTTGCCACATTTCATGGTTAATGCATATTAATATAGTCAATCTCGCCGTGGTCAAATATCTTAGCATAGGACCTTTCTATCTCTTTAAGATAGTTTTTTTGCAACTGTATTTTCAGATAACATATTCGCTTTGATAACATTCTCAAAACCTAGCACTAAATCCATCTAGCATTTCTTCTACTAAATATAATTGAGTGATTTTCTTAACAGCAAAAACTAAGTCATTTTCATTCTGAGAAGCAAATACGTTGCCCAGCACATAAAGAGAGCTCAATGAACATTTCTTGAACAAGCAAGTGAATTAGGAGGCAGTAAAGTATCATGGTTGTGAGTGTAAGCACTGAACCCAGATGGTCTGGTTTCAAATCTTAGCTCCATTACTTCATAGTTGTGTGATTTTGACAATTTACTTAACCTCCCTAAGCTTCAGTGTTATTTGCAAAGTGGGCATAATGATAGTACCCTGTCTCCCAGGGTTGCTGAGATGATTAAATAAGTAAACACAATACAACAAACCTAGAAATGTACCTTAACCTCCATAACTGTTAGTTATTAGTATAATCATTCTCTCAGAATTTTGTATTGTATTTTACTTGTATTTTTAAAGTATAATTTGTTTCTTTATTTTTTATTGAATGTATTGAGGTAACATTGGTTAATAAAATCATATGTTTCAGGTATACAATTCTATAATACATCATCTGTGTATTATATTGTGTGTTCACCACCCAAAGTCAAGTCTCCTTCCATTATCATTTATCTACCCCCCCCATACCCTGTTCTACCTCCCCCTACTGCCCTTTTCTTCTGGTAATCACCAAACTGTTTTCAATGTCTATGAAGTTTATATTTTTCTTAACCCTTCATCTTTATCACCCAACACCCCAAACCCCCTCCCTTCTGACAGCTGTCAGTCTGTTCTCTATATCCAGGAGTCTGTTTCTATTTTGATTGTTAGCTTATTTTGTTCATTAGATTCCACATGCAAGTGAAATCATATGGTACTTGTCTTTCTCTGACTGGCTAATTTCACTTAGCATAATGTTCTCTAGGTCCATCCATGCTGTCACAAAGGGTGATTTCCTTCTTTTTTATGGCTGAACAGTATTCCACTATGAAATGTACCACAGCTTTTTATCCACTCATCTAGTGATGGACACTTGGGCTGCTTCCATAGCTTGGCTATTGTAAATAATGCTGCAATGAACATGGGGTGCTTCTGTTCTTTCAAATTAGTCTTTTCAGTTTCTTAGGATATATTTCCAGAAGTGGGATTGCTGGGTCATAACGCAGGTCCATTTTTAATTTTTTGAGGTAACTTCATAGTGCCTTCCACATTGTCTGTACCAATCTGTATTCCCACCAACAGTGAACAAGGGTTCCCCTTTCTCCACATCCTCATAAACACTTATTTGTTGATTTATTGCTGAGAGTCATTTGGACAGGTGCAAGATGATATCTCATTGTGGTTTTAATTTGCATTCTCATATGAGTACTGATCTTGAACATCTTTTCATATGTCTATTGACCATGTATATGTTCTCCTCAGAGAGGTGTCTATTCAGGTCTTTTGCCTATGTTTTGATTGGATTGTTTGGTGTTTTGGCGTTTGGTTGTGTGAGTTCTTTATAAATTTTGGATATTAACCACTTATCAGATGTGTCATTGTTGAATATGTTCTCCCATTCAGTGGGTTATCTTTTCATTTTGTTGATGGTTTCCTTTGCTGTGCAAAAAGGTTTTATTTTGATGTAGTCCACTTTTTCTTTTGTTACCTTTGCCCAATAAGATATATCAGAAAAAATATTGCAATGCGAAATGTCTTAGACTTTACTGCCTCTATTTTCTTCTAGGATTGTTATGATTTTGGGTCTAATATTTAAGTCAAAGTGACTTACTTCGAAAAGAGCAGAGTACTGCTGTTCTTGTGTCATCACTGAATGTTTAATCAAAAATTGATTGTTTTTGTTCACAAGAGTTCAGTGAAGTGAAAACTCCCATGTATTGCTGGTGGGAGTATGTAATGGTACACATTTTGTGGAATGTAATTTATCAAGAGCTTATAAAAGTTCATTCCCTTTAGTCCAACATTCTTCTAGAAATTTATCTATCCTAAAGACATAGTCAGAAATTTGGATAAAGCATATGCATGGATAGGGTTCAGTACACTCTCATTTATCAAACCTCAAATTGGAAATCACTTAAATAAGTAATAGAAGGATAATGATGCAAATTGTATTGTTTGATGGAATGTTAGGTAACTCTGAAAATGTTAACTTTAAAGGTATATAATAGTGTAGGAAGATACCTCTTAAAATTATAAGTAAAAAAAAACAAGCTACAAAATTGTATAAGTAATGTGATTTTTTTCCACACTAGAGAGAAATCAATAAATCAAAATAATAATGATTATCTTTAGATGAAGTAACTATGAGGGACCTTTTTCTTTCTTGTAGTCTACCTTTTCTAAAATTTCTACAATGAGCATGTATTTTAGAAATAAAAATAATTCTTTAAGAATTATGACTTTTTATATCTATTTTGTAATTTTATAAGACATTGAGTATTAAGTACAATTTTTATCATACTCATGATCTAAGTTTTTTTCTATAAAATATCTCCAGTTTCATACCAGAAATAATTGAAACAGGATTCACTTAATATTAATGTTTCAAAAAACCTTGGATTTATGTATTTGGTTAAATAAGAACTATAAGTACTTATTTTGACAACCTTTGAAGCAAAATGAATGCTTAGTTTCAATCTGCATGGAATAATCAATTTCTGTGTACAACTTTAGATCTGCTCAATTTAGTAATTGATAGTAACTCTTTTAAGAACATATGCAGAAAAACATAGGCTGTTCTATGAGTATTAAGAGAAAATTCTTTTTATAATAGTTCAAATACTGATCCTTTCATCAGTATTAATGAGGTGTTTCTTTTTTTCTTTTTGTAACCTAGGAGCTGTGAGGGAAGAAATATTCGCTATAGAACATGCAGTAATGTGGTAAGTTTTGAGGTTATATGATTGTAATAATGTATTTTTAATTATTTTGGTATATTTGTTACTTTTTATTATTTTTTGATCCTTTTTTCTTTTAATTGAGTTTATTGAGGTGACACACATTGACAAATTTTTACAGGATTCATGTACACATTCTACAACACATCATCTGTACACTCTACTCTGTGCTCACCACCCCAGGTCAAGTCTCTGCCCATCACTGTTTATCCCCCCATACTCTCTTCCACCTCTTCCCACCTCCCGCCCTCTGGCAATCACCACACTTTGTCCATGTCCATGAGTTCATTTATTTTGTTTGCTCTATCCCTCTACTCATCCCAATTCCCCCAACCCTCGACAGCAATTGTAAATAATGCTTCAGTGAACATATGGGGTGCATATATTCTTTCAAACTAGTTTTTCAAGTTTCTTCAGATAAATTCCCAGAAATGGAATCACTGGGTCATAAGGCAGTTCTATCTTTAGTTTTTTTAGGAAATTCTATACCATTTTCCACAGCAACTACACCAGTCTGCATTCCTACCAATGGTGCAACGAAGGTTCCCTTTTCTCCACACCCTCGCCAGCACTTGTTTGTTGATTTATTATTGATGGCCATTCTGACAGGTGTGAGATGATATCTCACTGTGGGTTTAATTTACATTTCTCTGATGATTAGTGATGTTGAACATCATTTCATATATCTATTAGCCATCTGTATGTCCTCTTTGGAGAAGTGTCTATTCAAGTCCTTTGCCCATTTTTTCTTTGGATTGTTTTTTGTTGTTGTTTTATGTATTTTTTTGTTTTTGTTTGGTGTTGAGTTGTGTGAATTCTTTATAAATTTTGGATATTAACCACTTATTTTCCTTTGCTGTGTAAAAAATGTTTTTTTATGTAGTACATTTTATCCTTTGTTATGCTCGCCCAAGGAGATATATCAGAAAAAATACTGCTATAAGAAATCTTTGAGATTTTATTGCTTATATTTTCTTCTAGGATTTTTACGGTTTTGAGTCTAACATTTAAGTCTAATAATTTTTGACTTTATTATTGTGTATGGTGTAAGAAGGTGGTTTAGTTTCTTTTTTTTTTTTGCATGTATTGTCCAATTTTCCAAACACCATTTATTGAATAGACTGTCTTTACCCCATTGTATGTTCCTGCCTCCTTTGTCAAATAGCAATTGACTATAAACACAAGGATTTATTTCTGGGTTCTTTATGCAGTGTCATTGATGTATATGTCTGGTTTTATGCCAGTACCATGTTATTTTGATTACTATGGCCTTGTAGTATGGTTTGATATTAGGTAGCATAATTCCTCCAGCTTTGTTCTTTCTCAAGATTGCTGTGGCTGTATGGGGTCTTTTGTGGTTTCATATACATGATATATTTTTTCAAGCTCTGTGAAATACACTCTTGGTATCTTGATAGGAATTATATTGAATCTACAGATTGCTTTGGACAGTAGGGACATTTTTTAAAAAGATTTTATTTATTTACTTTTAGAGAGAATGGAAGGGAGAGAGAAAGAGGGACAGAAACATCAATGTGTGAGAGAAACATTGATCATTTGCCTCTCACACATCCCCACCAAGGAATCAAACCACTAACTTTTCAGTTTGCAGGCTGGTGCTCAATCCACTGAGCCACTCCAGTCAGGGCTGGGTAGCACAGACATCTTAATGATGGTAATTGTTCCTATCCATGAACATGGTATATACTTCTGCTTATTTGTATCTTCTTCAATTTTTTTCTTCAGTGTCCTATAGTTTTCTGAGTACAGGTCTTTTACATCCTTGGTTAAATTTATTCCTAGGGTTATCAAGAAACATGCAGAAAGGACACATGAACAAAGCCAAAGGGGGTAGGATCGAGGGTAGAAGGTGGGGATGGCTGAGGTGGAAGGGAATGGTGGAGGGACAATGGAGACAACTGTACTTGAACAATAATAAAACAATAATAAAACATTTATTCCTAGGATTTTTTAAATCTTTTTGAAGCAATTGTGAATGGGATTATTTTCTTAGTTTCTCCTTCTGATAGTTCATCATTGATGTATAAAATGCAACTGATTGCTGAATATTTATTTTGTATCCTGCTACTTTACTGAATTCATTTAACAGTTCTAGTAGTTTTTTGGTTGAATCTTTAGAATTTTCTATACACAGTATTATGTCATCTGCAAATAACAACAGCTTTACTTCTTCCTTTCCAATTTGTATGACTTTATTTCTTCTTCTAGTCTAATTGCTGTGGCAAGGACCTCCAGTACTATGTTGAATAAGAGTGATGAAAGTGTATATCCCTGTATGGTTCACCATCTTAAGGGAAATGCTTGAAGCTTTTAGCAATTAAGTATGATGTTGACTAGGAGTTTTGTCACATATGGCCTTTATTTTGTTGAGGTATGTTCCCTCTGTCCCCATTTTACTGATTGTTTTTATCATAAATGGGTGCTAAATTTTATCAAATGCTTTTTCTGCATCTATTTTTATGATGATATGGTTTTTATTCTTAATTTTATTTATGTAGTATATCACATGTATTGATTTTCCAGACTGGGAGGGAGGGGATGATGGCCAGTCCAAATGGAGGAGACATAGTGGGTAACTTTGGAGACAGGAATATATTTAAGGTGTGTTCTGAACACTAATTTGAATAGATTGTGCTTAGCAGTATGGAAGGAAAGAATTGAAAGATATTTTGAGATTACATCATGAATAGATTTGAATGCCATACTTCCAAGTTTATATTATTTCAATAAATAATGGGGGGTCAGTAGAGGTTTTAGAGCAAGGGTATGATATTATAGTTTAATTTAGGAATGTTAATTATTTAGTTATATGAGGGATGCACTGGAACAGGAAATCAGTGGGGAGCAAGAAGTAATGAGAATTTAACCAGGAAGAAATAAACACAAAAGAGATCAAAACTGAGATCACTCTGCAAGACTCAAGCAATTAAAATTGGAGTGATGAGTGGGATTAAAGAAAACAGAGGCATGCTTATATTTAGAGCTCTCAGACTTGCTGGTCACACTGTTAAGGAAGCTCTTGCACAATGCATATTTTCCTGAATCTACTCTCACCTCAAATGCCACCTCCTGAAAGAGGTTTCCTGGATCATTTCATCTAATTTGGTTGTGCCGCTGCCCAAACTCATCCTCCACAATAGTCTATCAATCACATTTTACTTTTCTTATAGCACTTACCTCTACCAAATTTATACAATATAATTACTTACTTGTTTTCTGTTTTTCCAGTCTAGAATTTAAATTTCATGAGGACAGGAGCCTCATCCATCTTGTCCACTCCTGTGTCCCCAATACCTAGAACTGTTGACTTACATACAGTGAGCATACAGTAGATATTTGCCAAATGCAAAAAGAGTACCCAGCTTTTGGAAGAATGTCAAATGTCATTATCAAATGTAAGAAAGTTGGGAGGACGTTTGGAAGAAGAAAATAATAAATTTGAGTTAGGGACACCACTGAGTTAGACCTGCACTTATACATGATATATTTGCCTAGGTAGTGGGTGTTTCATCTAAGGAAAGAGATCAGGGCTCAATCCATAATAACCCAGAGTAAGAAATACAGGATTTGAAGATTTGGTAGCGGTTTGTTCGGTAGAATGTATAGAATGATGATAGAAGGGAATCTCAGTGGTGAGATGTCTGCATTCAGGAAGAAAGGGAACATAGTGCCAAGTAAGCCATCAAAGGCTCCATGAGAAGTAAAAGAAGAAATGAGAGACAATTCCTTAAGATATTCAATAGGATAAACATTGCAAAGAGGGTTAAGTATGAAAAAGGGCCAATGGGGAAGTAGTTTCTACAGTATATTAGGAACAAAATCATGATTGCAAGGGATTAGGAAATATATTCATGGGGAGATAGAGTCTATAAACTATTCTCATGAAGTATTAACAGAGATGTCACCTGTGGAGTCACAGAAGGATGGGTAAGCTGCTTGTTTACAATGAGAGACTCTTGAGAGATGATTTGATCTAGAGCAATAATTTTCAACATTTTTCATCCCATGGCACACATAAACTACTTACTAAAATTCTGCATCACACTAAAAAGTATATTTTTTGCCATGCTGACAAAAAAATAGGTATAATTTTGATTCATTCATACCAAATGGCTATTGTTGTGTTGGCTGTTGCCATTTTTTCATTTGACAGTCTAAGGGAAAAGAGGTCAGTGCCCCTGACTACATAGTCAGGTATTGCACATTTTAAAATTCTTGTAGCACGCCAGTTGAAAATCACTGGACTACTAGAATAAGGACTTGGTTATGGGAAAGTTATCCTTCCTCCTATTGTAGATGTGGCTCTTGGTTGGAAAAAGGCCTCGCATTCAGGCTCCCTGACCGACTCCTGCAGTTGTTATTATTTACTGCAGCATCTGGCTAGACTCCAGGGGTATTTTCACTGGTCTGAATGTTGTGCCAGCAGCTTTGTGTGTGTGTGTGTGTGTGTGTGTGTGTGTGTGTGTTTTCAAGTTCAGACCAAGGAAATTCTGTAGCAGAATGTTCACTCCTTCCATGTGTTACTATTTGACTTAAAATAAAGCATAAATGTGCCCTAACTTTTGCTGTACAAAGGCCCTATGAGAAAAAAATGGACATATGAGTCAAATAGGAATCTATCTTGTATCAAACATTAAGAACAATGTGATGAACTCTATGATGCCACAAACCTCTACAACCTCAATGATGAGAATTGCTGGTTAAGATGGATGGTCAAGGTCTGTAGCAAGGATGGGAACTTCACTTCTACTGTCTACATTGGCTCTCTTCGCTCTGACTCTACTGCTGATGGCCAATCTTTTCACTAAGTATTGCCAGTTACTAACCCATCATAGATATCTTCATCGGTCTGTGTTCAGATCCAAATCCAGTATAGCCTAGACATAATATTTGCGAAGAATTACAGAATTTTAGAGCTGGAAGGGACCTTTGAATCATTCAGTTCACCCTCTCATAGTCTGGGTGTATAAATTGAGCCCCCCTCCAAAGAATTATAAACTTGCCCAAGATCATTCTGTTATCTCTGGCCATCTGTCTGCTGCCTTTGTCTCTTGTTGGAATGCTGCAACCTAAAACATTCCATAATAATGCTAGAGACCATAAAAGTGAATCGTATCAAATTGAGGATGAAGTGAAGTGGCTTAGGAAAAGACATCCTACTTCTCAAATACATCTCCAGTCTTTTCACCAGTGCCACTCTAGTCCCAGCAACAATTAACACCCCCCCCCCCCCGGCCTCCTAACCGGCATTTCTGCTTCCACTCTCTTCTTCGCTACCCATCTGCAGAGCGACACTGCAGACAAGTCTATCTTTTGTAATAATGAGTCCAGCTCTCTTCTCTCCTCCTTAAAGTCCTCCAGGAATTTCTCTTTGCACTTAAACTGTAACACTCTACAACATCTGCATGATCTAGCTCCTTCTACCTTCAGCTGCATATTTTCTTATCTTCCAATACCCTTCCACTTCACACTATACTCTAGACATACTGAGCTTTATTTTTCTTTGAATACACCAATTTCCTTCACAGATCAGAGCCTTTCCACTAGCTGTTCCTTCTCTCTGGTTTGATCATCCTGTGATATTCACAGAGCTGGTTCCTTCCTGTCATTCAAATGCCACTTCACAAGTGACCATCTATGTCAAAGTAGCCACTAACCACCCAGTTCTCTGCAGGCACTGATCACTACCTGATGTATATCGATATAAATATATTTTAAATAATTTGTTTGCATATTTGTTCCTAATCTGGTTTCCTCCACTAGAATGAAAGCTTCAGGAAAACTAGGTCCTCACCAGTGTGTCCCAGTACTGAGAACAATTCTTATGCTCAATTATTCTTGAAATGAATGGAGAATCTTTTGTCTCCATGTGCTAAAACCATTTTTAGTTGTTTCAGCCATTCCTTATAAAGACAGAAATCCCTTGCCCCCTCATCTCCCTTGGAGTTCTAGAAGAGAAATAGAAATCTGGCCATTTTTTTTTCTAGATCAGTGAAGTTTTGCAGTGGAGCAATACAATCTTAATAAAGAACCGAAGAGCACCATCAGCTACCACGGGCACCTTGGCCTATCATGTTGCTAATTGTGATGACTGTCTCCTGAATCTCAAATCTTGTCAAGATTAAGGATAGTGACCAGCAACAAAACAAACAAAGCGTATGACTAACAGCATTAGTCTAAACACTTTGGAAGTCAATTTAAAATGCCTAATTAAGATCAAGGGGTTCAGGTTAGAGATTTAACTTGAATAAACATGAAGATGTGACCTAAGGAGAGCTTTCTCAGGGGCCCCAGGGAAGATCTCTGATCCCTAAATGACTCACTTGATTGGTTTGCCAGTTCACACCTATTGCTTCTCCTAACAGTATCTTTAGTCTTTCCTTCCAGAAAGAGAGAGACTTGCAACTTTCCTGAAAAAAGCAAGGAGTGTAAAGAAGGAAATGTTATATGAACTATGTCCTTAAGAATGAAAATATCTACTTGGACCAGCTAGAAATAGTATAAGAACGTATTCTGGCTATAAGAACTATGCAAACATTATGGAAACTTTAATGTTCTTCTATTGATACACTCTGTAGAGTGATAAACAATAAAACCTTAAAATTTATGAACTAATTTTTCAGGTAAGCCAGGAAAACTGGGAAAATCAGATGTGTTATCCTCCTTGGCCTTGGGGAATAAGAGCCTCCCGAAGTGTTATACATATAGCAGCTCTACAAAGTATAGAAAAACTGTGAATCTTTGGAAGATGCGGTTTAGAAGAGCCCAGGAAGCTGTCCAGGGATTACGGAGTGACCCTGGAGGCTTAGCTAGCAAGAGGCCCTTAAGTTTCCTCAAAGCAAGCATCTAAAATGAGAATATTGAATTGAATATTTCAGAGCTTCTTAGTTTGAAAAATTGGAATGTGATTATGAAAAAATCCTTTCTTATGAGATTTTTTTATTTGTGTTTTTGGCAATATTGCTTCTGTAGTGGCCAAAAGCCAGAGGGAAAAAAACTCTCCAAATTACTTGAAGCCTCTAGTTTATCATAAAAAAAAAGAAAAACTCAGTGTCAGTTTGATTCTATAAGCTATGAAGATTTGGCTCGTGTAATGCTATGGGTTTTAAGTCACATTAGGTCAGAGGCTTAGCCTGCATTTATCTGTGAAAACGCTCATAATGATAGCAAGGAAATTGTGGGCTGTTTCTGAAGAGCTTTAAGGAAAGGGCAGGCAGACATCAGCTCATGATGCTTTAGGCATTCATCTACTTAGGGTATCTTGGACCCTTTCACTATTCCAAAACTTGAAAGAAAAGGATAAGGTAAGAAGATTCTTTGATAACATCATTGTGTCTTTTTAAACTAATGTAAGATATCAATACAGTAAAAGGGATAGTAAAGAAAACCAATAAGCTAAAATATATTTCAATCAAAAAAGATTTTTATAACATTTATAAAACAAATTTGGTCAATAATCTTTTAATTTAAAAAAATCTAAGTAATGTGATCCTTTTAACCAGCTACAGTTGAGTGAGTGTTGTGCAGGGGTGCGTGTGTGTGTGTGTGTGTGTGTGTGTGGTGGAAGCAATGATATGCCATGTTTTCTGGCACGTAGTGTCCTAGATGGAAATAGAGAAATAAACTCTAAAATGGCAAAATTTTCCATTGAACAATTGCTCTTGTTTCCAGTGGTTATGCCTTCTAGCTCCTTATATTCTCCCTGGTCAGGTGCTTAAAAATATATACTTTTCATTTATTTTAGGCTTGCTCATCTGTATTCTGACCATAGGTCACTTCCGATATCCATTTTATCTATTACTGCTTGAGTGCAGGAATGACCAGACTAAGTCCCAACCTCTGCTGACCATGAACTCGGTCAACTCAAGCTCTCTAACCCCAGTCAGGTCCTCTTGGCTACTCTAAAATTCTTGTACTTTGTTTCTACTCAATTTCCTCAGTGGTTCTTCTAGGCCTCTATGCTCACTTTCCCAAGTTCAACTCCCTTCCTTCACTTTCAACAGATGACTCAGAAAAATTTTCTACAGAGAATCTTGAGCCTGTCCTTCATGTGCAGTCTCAGCTTTTCTCTCCTTCAGAAATCATTCTATACCCTCATCATTCCTTTCTCAGTTTGTGTGCTTTCTGAGAATCAAGTATACTCGTATGTCCTTTTCCTTATCAAGTTTCCTCTTTTCTTGTCACCCACGACCTCCTTTGGCATCGAGCATAACCCTGCCTCCACATATCTTCAGTCTCTCCCCCTAGATCAGCGGTTTTTAACTGGTGTGCCAGAAGGATTTTTAAAATATTCACACCTGACTATTTAGTCAGGGGCACTGACCTCATTCCATTAATATTGTCAAATTTAAAAAAATGACAGCAGCTATCACAGCAACAGCTATCCAGTGTGAATGATTCAAAGTTCTACCTATTTTTGTCATATCAGTAAAAAATATATATTTTTAGTGTGACACTTAATTCTAGTAATTAGTTTATGTGTGCCATGGGATGAAAAAGGTTGAAAATCATCGTAGTAGCTGAAAATAAGCTATGGTGCTCTTTGTCAGGGTCATTTATTTGTTCACTTATTCACTCTCTTGTTTAATTTTTCAGTTATTTAACCAACATTACTGAGCCCTCAGCTCTTCTCGTGCTTTAGAGATGTGAGGAGCTGCTTCTATTAATAAAAGATCAGGGTGCCATTCCTCAGGGAAATCAGAGTCTAGTAGAAAATACAAATATACATCACATAGTTCATTAAAATGTGGTGAACACAGTCAGGGTGGAGATGAGCACAGAGTCCTAAGAGGGAATGAGGGACCACGTCTGATTGTCTCACCACAGTACCCCTGGTGACTAACATGAAGAGTCTAATGCTGTGCTTCTGAAACTGTGTCCCGGGAAACACAGCAAACACACATGGCAACTGTGGGGTGTTTCAATAGTCACAGCAAATACAATACTTGCATCTGTTGGACACTCTGCGAGCTCCTACATCGTACTGTCTTTCTTTCCATGGCATCTTTATGAACTTGGGGTTGCTTTGATAAGAAAGCAAGTGCTCTGAGAAGACCAGTATGGGACAGGAAGCAAGGGTGGCATCGTCCAATTTGACTTCAGGCTTTAAGAAGTTGTGTGGACCAATAGGTCCACACATGCCATTAGTGTGTAAAGATGATTATTTATGAATAAAATAAAATTTTATTTTTCTTTCCAGTTATATGTATTTTTCTTTCCCATTGCTGCTAAGTTGTTAGAAAACAAATACCTATTAAGTTGTTTGGACCTAACTATTTGCTAAGTGGAACTGGTAGACCTAGGGGCACCATAAGAAAAATTTCTGCGATGTTAAAGGGGCTGTGAACAGATGAAGTTTGGTAAACTCTCTACAGGGTAAACATTCAACACATATGATGAATGAAAGAATGACATCCTAGGTGAGGGGGCATTTGAGCAAAGCCTTTCAAGATGATAGAAATTTTTTTCCCAGGCTACGTTGAGAGTGTTGTGAAAAATAGAAATGGAATTCATTCACCAGTTTCTATTGGGACCTACTATGTACCAGGCACTTTTTCTAAGTACTGAGGTAAAATTGTGACAGAGAAAGAGAATGTCCTGGTCTCAAGAAGCTTATATTCTAGTGGTAAAAGGCAAATAATAAGTAAATAAAGAAAAGTATGACAATTTCAGGTACTGAAGGATTCTTAAGGAACCAAAGCAGAGAAATGGGATGGAAAGCAACACGGGTGAAGTTGCTCTATATGGGGTGGTCAGGAATTCTCTCTGAGGCCACACTGGGTCCTCTTAGTGTGAAGGCTAAGGCCATGAAGTAGCCTGGCTTATTTTAGGCCCTGGTGGGTCATTTTATGAGGTGCGGTGTAAGGTATGTTTTGGGGAAAGAAGTATTTATTTGTGCCAAAAATATGAACTTAACCCCAAATGTCATTTTGTAAGGGGCTTTCTCAGCCTCTCACGAAGAGTGGTGGGCATCATTGGAAGAACAGAGGCTGACAGGAAGCAGGCCCTCCTACCCCCGTCTGTGCATCTTTCTTCTCTCAGTTCCACAGACTGAAATGTACAAAAGGCAGGGAAAGGATTTCTTAACCTCAAGTAGGAGGTCTCTTAAATGGGAAAAATATTCTGAGGGAAAGATGATGATTTCTTCTTACTAACTATTCAAAATCCCCCACCTACTAAAGGGGGCTTTATGAGGACAGCCTGGGTAGCCTGGGTGTGTCTCCCCAAAGCTGATTCAGCTCTCCATTAGTGGACCCAAGAAATGTGCTTCTAGCCAGAGCCACCCATGCCTCTCTCCTTATTGAGCTGGCAATCTGAAAAACATGAATTCTCCTTATACTTTAATTTTCACTGAGAAAGAGAGTGCTCTCATTTTAACATCTGGTAGGACATGTCTTTTCTATGTAACTTTATTAAGACTTCGTTTGCACTTTTGTGTATGAGGGGGGACCCAAAAAAACTGAATTTATTTATAAAAAATTGTGTATTTATTCTTACATATTTAAACTTCTGTCACCTTCAAAGTACTCTCCATTTGACACAATACACCTACCAATATGATTTTTTCACTGCTCGAAACAGTTTTTGAACTCGTTGATTTTGATGCCTTTTAGTGCTTCTGCTGTTTTTTCTTTCACCTCTTCCACATCAGCAAAATGTTTCTCTTTGAGGACTTTTTTCTTCCGGGGAAACAAACAAACAAAAAAGAGTTGTTCAAGGTGAGATCGGGTGAATAGGGAGGGTGGGGTATGGGGTCATGCTGTTTTGGGTAAAAAACTGCTGAACACTCTGCAGGGTGTGGGCAGGTGTGCCTGTAAATCACCCATCATGAAATGGGCAAACTCTTTGAAAGTCTTCGAAAAAACCTCACTGAAGCTGAACGCAGCCTCTCACAACAACACCAGCTGGTACACTGATACAGATGGGTTCCTAGAACACTCAACTAGCAGAGAAAGCCAGTACTACAAGGAGCCCGTTCTCCAGAAGATAATTCCATTTTGGGGGGGTCCCTCCTCATACGGTCACTCATGTAACAAAATTGAGGCCAGGCTCTCCTCTCCTTTAGATTGCACATGCATGTGGGCAGTCTCTGAGAGGCCATCAAGATGTATGGGTGGGAGGGAGAGTGGTTTGAAGAACCCACTCCTCATCTTCCATCCTGGACACTGAAGACTGATGGCACTCTTGTATAGAAGAAGGAACATAGGCTATTCTGAGTCCTGGGGCTGCCACTTAGTAATTATGTGCTTCTAAGCAAGATTTATTAACCTCTCTCAAGCTCAGCTTTCTTACCTGTAAAAATACCCTTATGTATGTACAAAGAATGTTTGTTTATTCAATGTTTATAGTAGTTTGAAAATTGAAAACAAATGGAGGGGAGCTAGTTCAATAAATTGTGGTATATCCATGCCATGGAACACTCTACAGTCATTAATAAGATTAAGGAGGAGGAGTGACTGGACGAAAGAAGGTAAAGGACTAGCCAGAGAGCATATACGCATAACCCATAGACACAGACAGCAGTGTGGTGACAGCCAGAGGGAAAGGGGGGTGGGGGCTGGGTGAAGGTGGGCAAAGGAGGGGAAAATGGGGAGAGAAAGAGGCCTGGGGCAACAGGTGCCTGATGCAGGGTGCACATGATATTTTGTTGAGTAGTATACTTGTAACATGTATGGTTTTACAAACCAGTGTCCCCCCAATAAATAGAATAGAATAGAATAGAATAGAATAGAATAGAATAGAATAGAATAGAATAGAAGGGATTTATATGTATAACCTATAAAGTTCTTCCAAGACACATTAAGTACAAAAAGGACAGCAAGTTGTGGAGTAATATCTTTACTATCTCAGTCAGTTTTATAAAAACCCTTACAAGAAGCATGTCTGGCTGTGTCGCATATCACAAGCCTTGAAGAACACACATCACACTGATCACAGTGATTACAATGTATGCAAGTCATTGAGTTATATTTATTTTATAAATTGAAAAAATATTACCAACTCACAGGGCTTTTTCGAGGATTAGATGAAAAAATATACATGAAGAGTGTGCAGCCTGGTACCCAACTCAGTCCCTTTCTTCAATTTTCCCCCTTTTATGGCAAAATGTTCTTTCTAAGAGAATACACTATTTGAAACAAAGTGAAGTTAGATACTAAATTTTGGAAGGTCAACCTTACTGTGTAGCATCATGGGGTACTTGGTTCTCCTGATTGTTTTACCAAAAAACAAGTTGCAGGTATTTTAGAACAAAAACATTGGGCCTTGTCTCTGGCAGAAGTGCAGGCTTATAATGACCCTTCCTTTGGATGAACTATAGAAAAACAGACTTTCTATGCAATGCCCAGTCCTTAGTTAGGTCTCTGGCAGCTATAAAGCTTGACTATACTCTGGCCAGACAAACCGTTGGTCAGAATGGCTATATATTCTCAGAAACATGTCCCAGGAGACCAATCAATATCCCTCATAATGAGTCCAACTTATAACAAAGCCAAAACGAATGTAGGATGGCAACTTAACTACTTGTAGGGCTTCGTGGTTTGTGAGTGTGTTTTTCCCTTCCAGCTTTGAGAAGAATTGCTGTTGCTGTAATAAAAGGATGTTCTTTAGGGAACACATTTTCAAAAGCATCCCAGTTTCCCTGACTTGGGCCACGGTTCTTTTTATCCATGCTGAAATTAGATGACAAAGGAAAATAATTTTTACGGAGTAGGAAATGATAAATGGCTTTTATTGTTTCTCTGAGGACACAGTTCCTCTCCAACCTATGATAGCACTAACACTAACTAAGCTTGAACCATCTTGCAAATAAATTAATTTCTAAATGCAAGTATACAGCATGCCATGTGCATAACTGGAAGTTGATTTTGGTTCAAAATCCATTATTTCTTTTTTAATAGTTAAACACTGAGCATTCAGAATAATGGTTGAAAATATTTCCAGCAATTATTCTGGGAAAACAAAAATCCTCATATTTTATGACTAACTGTTTTATCATTTGTGGCATAAAGAAATAAACATTTTTTTAATGATTCACAGATTCCTTCATTTGGTGGATCTGGTGGATATAGATCTCTCTGCAGTGCTTGCTGCCAGGCAGCTGGCCAAGTTTTTTGGGTTTTTCCTCCCCAGTGGGTTGGGCCCTTCTGCTTTTCTTCTCCCCTAGGCCTTTTTCTGACTGCTACACACATTTCTTTTCTGTTTTAATGCTTTTTCTGACATGTCTCTATTGGACCCCTCCTACTTTTCCTTTCTCCTTAATGTGTTCTCTCTGTCTTATGCTCTGCCGCAACTTTTTACTCTCTCGGGGCGGTGTGTCATGAACATGACTTTGGGGCGAGAACACGGGCTTGCAAGCTCTGCCGCTCGCTCACTTTGTGGTTGGGCAGCCTCTCTGACTTCTCAGAGCCTCAGTTTCCTCAGTCATGAGGGGGGCAAGAGTACTACTCACTTCATAGTGTTCCTTCACAGGAATCAGTACAGAGATGTAAACACATGGAGGACACTATATTTTTCAGTTCCTTCACCCCCTTACTTTGGCGGAGATAAGTAAGCGATGGTCTTCTGGAAGACCAACTTCCCCAGCTAAGGACAATTTTACCTTGTCCATTACTCAAATTGATATGAAGAACTCCAAAGTGCTGAGGAAGACAGAAAAGGAGATATATTTGATACAACTGTCTTCTGCCTGTTGGCATCTTTCCGGTATATTTAAAAGGCCATACGGGATTTTCCACCCAAAGTTGATCATAGTTTTTTCTAAGCCAGCATCATCCCACGGAGACTGTCGGAGGGAATGTCAGCAACCCTTGTAAATGGCCTTTGAGTGATGTGGGCTGGGCTTCCTGAACTAAAGAGTCACACGGTCCGGTTCCCACCTGTGATGTTGACTGATAAGAAAGCAAATTGCCTCACGTGACAGCTGTGTTCTTTTCTTGTTGGTGCATAGCTAATGTCTAGCAATCGCTTTCCTAAGGCTGTTACTATGAACAGGAATGCTGACTTGGTCAACCCAGAATTTGTTTCCTTTAATGTTACCATGATCATTGCTGTTTCAAAACTCTGAAGAGAAAGTTCAGCTAGACCTTTAGTGAGTGTATCTTGTTACTAATGACACAGTACTGGTTTGACAGATTTTTAAAGAAAAAAATTTTTCATTGATTCAACTGATGAAGAGGATTAAGAAAGAGTCTATCATTTTCTAGAGTGTTGGGACTTTTAGATTGAGAAAAGCTGAGATAAGCCTCATCTCCCAGCTAACTCCATGACCTTAGGCCAGGGATGTCAAACTCACTTTCACCGGGGGCCACATCAGCGTCGAGGTTGCCTTCAAAGGGCCGAATGTAATGTTAGGACTATAAATGTAACTACTCCTTAACTAGGGGCAAGGAGCTCGGTGCTCGGTGCCAGTTAGAAACACAGTGCTGGGCCAGATAAAACAAGGTGAAGGCCGGATTCGGCCACCGGTTTTATGTTTGCCACCTGTGCCTTAGGCAAAAAGTTTTAACCTCTGTGTGCTACACAATCCTTCCTATGGAAAATGACTAGAACACTGATCATATAGGCCTCAAAGGGAGCCTGGCAAAGTCATAGACTTAAAGAATATTAGAATGAAAAAGGAACTAGTATACTGTGAGTATGTCATGTCCCAGGCATGGTGGTAATGACTTAAGTCCCCAATTCATTTAATTCTTACAATCACCTTGAAAAGTATTAGCCTGACTTTAAAGATAAAGAAATTTGTACATTTAAAGAGATGAAATACTTTATTTAGGTTACCCAGCTAAAGAGTGATGTTGCTAAGCCTGTGTAATACCTAAAACCTATGCTCATTTCTAACCCTAGATTATCTAACTCTTTTAGCAAATAATAAAACAGATACGAAAAGTTAAGACTCAAAAATCTTTACGACATATGCTTTTTTCAAGAAGAGAGATACTCCAGTGAATTTACTGTAGCAATTATAATTCTTCAAGGCTAATAGTACATGAATTGCTGAAAATTTTAATTGTATAATTTAAATACCACAGAAAATGCAAATCCAAGAATCCTTGCTGAAAACATCCCAAATTCCTTCCCCTTTGAGCTTCTCCACTGTCACGAAGATATAACTTTACTGAGGCAATAGTCCTCAAAAGCTACTTTCCTAAGTCGTCATTTCTGAATTGCGTAAGATGTATGTTGGCCTCTAGTGACCCAGAAAGAAGCTTGAAGCAGGGATTTGACAGTGACTTCGAAAGAAATTACTGCCGCAGCTCTTCCCTTGGCAGAGTGCCCCTTGGAATGAGACCAAACGAGCTGCCACGCACAGGCCGCTAACGTGAAAATACTTGTCTCCGCTCAGCCTCGTTTCCACGAAGCTAGAAATGATAAGCAGCGTCAAATTGTCCAATTAACACCCAGATGTGTTGAAACTTAGCAACATAAATTTGTATGTCTTTCCCTCTGAGAAATCACTGACAGTCCTTTGTGCTGAGTCCTATGAGCTTGGGCCATTATTTGATTAGTTAACTCACTTTTGTACTATATTGTGCTTCTACGAATCTTGTTCTTTGTGTGTTTTTCTTTTCATTTTAAACACTTTCTTACTTTCCAAAGAAGATTGTAAAATTTAAAGAGGTTATCTTTGAGGTTTGGCTCTATTTTTCTTTATAATTTTACTATGAGCAGAAGCTACACATGACTCAGAGTATATTTAGTTTGGGTTTCAAATTCAGTTTAGTGTTTTGAGTGAAATATGATCATTCCAGGAAGAAGGATAAAGGACATTATTTAGGTTTCTTTTCCTTTAAATCTTCCTTGAGTGAATATGCTTCACAACTTATTCAACACCAGTGTTACATTGACATAATGTACCACCATCACACTTTTCCCCAGCTGTATATTCACTACAAAACTCCCCTTCCCAAGCAGCAGTTTTTAAATGACATCTCACTCCATTTCACGTGTAACTTATAACGTGTAGGTTTTTATTTTTCTTCATTTAAAATGTTGCTTGGAACGGTTTACTTTGAATTTTTAAAGATATTAAAAGTATTTCAGACAAACCTCATAATCCTTATAGGACTTAGTTTAAGAAACAATGATCAAACTTGTTTCTGTGAAGCCACCGTGACAGCACCACTGGGTGACGCAGGCTAGGAAGCCAGGTTTCCCGGCGCGCCATCGCTGTTTCACCCAGCACAGCTCTGCTTTCCCCGCTTTATTAATGAGCATCCATTTAACAATATCTGGGGGGAAAATAGTTCTGCAATAAAAAACTTTGAAAACCCCTCTTTATCTTATCCCTCCTAAGAGGTCTTCTAGTTTCTGCCTGATTATTTCTAGGGAAGAAAATTCTCCATTTTATATGTATTTTTTATACAATGTTAATTGCCAGGAGCAAAAAAGAACCAGAGACATGGAAATAAAGAGCAAACTGACAGTGACCAGAGTGGGGGAGTAGTTGAGGGAAAGAAGTGGAAGGGTCAGGTCACAGAACATGTGTAAAGGACCCATGGACAAAAACAACGAGGTAGGGGAAGGATTGAATGTGGGAGGTGGGGTGTGGGTAGGGCAGGGGAGAGTAATGGGGGGAAAATGGGGACAACTGCAATTGAACAACAATAAAAACATTTTTTAAGTGAAAGCAAAAAAACCCGAACTAATGACATAGCCAAGTTCAAAAGCAAGATTAAAATGTCCATGGACCAAAAATGGAGCATAAATGCAAGGTGGTGAGCAGCACAGATATCACAAGCTTTTGGGCTCCGTGATTAGAAGTAAGCAAAAATTAGCAATAGGCCAGCTCCTATGGGATGACAAGCCCTAAACTTAGGGGCACCTGAGCTGGGTAGAGAACTCCGTGTCAGGGACTTGGATGGGGCTCTCTGTGAGGAGAGAAGCTGAAGGTGGTGGTGGTGGTGGTTGTTTTAATAAAAACCATTGTGCTGGGATGAGAGCTTCATCTTAAACAGTGGGTCTAGAGAGGCTGGTAGACACAGCACATTATGAACAGATGGACTTGCAATTTCCTCATTATGAATTAAAATAAAAATAACAGTATAGTAATCTGATTCTGAACTGGGAGCGCTGTGAACCACCTGGAGATAATCACAAAACTATTAGGTTACAGAACGTAAAACAGGAAACCCTGGACTACCCAGGTGGGCCTTATCTAATCATGCGGTGCCTTTAAAAGCAGAGACCTTTCTGCAGCTGGAGGCAGAAAAGATGTGGTAAAAGAAGCTAGAGAGACTGCAAGCATCCAAGCACAAGAAAACTTTCATGCACTATTTCTGGTTCTGAGATGGAAGGGGCCATGGGTGAGGACCAGAGAGGCCTCTAGGAGCGTGGTAGTCTCCAGCTGACAGCCAGCAAGGAAAGGGGGACATCATCCTATAACCCCCAAACTGAGTTTGACCAAGACCCAAATGAGCTTGGGTTCATCTCCAGACTCCAGAAAGCAACCTAGTCCTTCTAACTCCTTGATTTTGGTTGGCCTTGTGAAAGAAGCTCTAAGCAAAGGACCTAGTTGAGCCACAGTGTATCCGGACTTCTTTCTGTCTCAGAGAAATGTGAGATCATCAGTTTAGCACCTCAGTTTGTGGTAATTTGTTAAGGCAGCAATAGAAAACAAATAGTGAGTAAACCAACTATTGACCATAACTTTGTTGTTATTTAATGTATTATATTAATAGCATTTTAATATTTTAAATGTATTAAGATCCATGGTGTATTTTGAGAAGAGGAGAGGTTATAACGTGAGAGATTTAGAAAATTTAAAATATATTTTTAAATTTTAAAATATCCATTAAAAAATAAAAATACAATCTATACTTTCAAACTAGCAGAGGAAATACTAGAAAGTAAAGACAATCTTACCAATTTACCAGAAGCTAGAGAACAACGAAATAGGATAGAAAATAGAAAATGCAAAATAGTGTGTATTCAAACTTTACAAGATAATACCAAAATAGTGAGCGTTCCAATTCACGCTTCCACCAGAATTATACCTGTTGTCTTTGCGCCGTATCCTTACCAGTGCTTGCTGGTATACGACTTTTTAATTTTTGTCTAATTTTGCTGGTGCACTCTCGGAATATACCCAGCTTGGTCATATATATTATATTTTTTGCATACATCTGGTTTTGGTTTGCTAATATTTTGTTTAGGACTTTGCATCTGTCCTGCAAGATGCAAAGAGTAATTTTCATTCTTTTACAATCTTTATCTGGTTTTAACAGAATGAATTGGGCAGTATTTTCTCTCTCAAGTCTTTGAAAGAGTTTATTTTAGATGGTATTGGTATTATTTAGTGGACTTTGCTTATAAAATCATGAGTAAATTTTTTTTCTTTATGGGAAGATTTTTAACTACTGATTAGGTGTTTTAAAGGGCTATATATACAAAGTACAGCATAGTGGGCAACTATGGAGACAGTTATTCATGTTCAACCTCAACTTCGACGTAGTTACTCTCTGAAAGTCATTTAACCTCACTGTGCCTCAGTTTTCTCATCTGTAAAGTGGAGCACGGGGTTGTTTTGAGTAGTAAATTAGTTAATATATGTAAACTGTAAGACAAAGCTTGCTAAATAGGTACGTCTATGTACATATTTACTTTCATTGTGTTACTTCTGTTTCTTCTTGAATGGTTGTTTATTTTCTCTTGAACAGTTGTTTCTAACACTGTTTTCTAATTTGTTGTCCTAAAGCAGGTAGTACTTTTCTGTTACTGTCTTTCCATCTCTGGCTGTAACCTGCAGCTGTCTCCCTTTCACATCATTAATAGTGTTTGTTGGGATTTCTTTTTTCTTAATATTAGAATTCAACAAAGTTTGTCAGATGTTTAATAGTCCTTCAAGTAGACAACTTTTGGCTTTGTTGAGTCTATGGTTTCTGTATTTTCTGTTTCATTGACACTTGTATTATTTTCTTTTGTCTACTTTCTTCAAATTTATTTAATTGTACTTTCTTCTAATTTCTTAGGTTTGAGGTTTACTATATTAAGATTTAGCCTTTTTTGCTTGCACATATACCATGTACTTTTTGTTTTTGTTGATCTCAACTTTTTACTGATAGGTTACATAAGGTCTTGGTTTGAATGCTTTGTGTGCAGTATAAATGTTAAACTAAGTACAACTCTGCTTGATACCCACAATGTGAAAAAGAGAATTTTTATTATCATTTAGTCCTAGGTATTCTAAAATTTTCATTATGATTTCATCAATTCATAAATTATTTACAAGTCTGTTTATAAACATCAAAATATATAGCAGTTTTAAAATGATTTTTCTTTATTAATCTCTAACAATTGCATTGTAATTTATTAAAAATGAGTTTTTCATTCTATTTTTTTAAGTTTGTTTACACTTGCTTTATGACCTAATATCCATGTGTTCCTGGAGAGAGCATGAGTATAACAGGCATTTAAAATGTGTTTGTCAAACGTTCTTCTTCTTCAAAGATTATTTTTAACCTGCTTGAGAAAAGGATTTAAAAATATACTTTATTGGTCAATATGCCAATTTTACTTTGTGATCTGTTTGAACTATTTGAACCTGTCTTATCAGATAGATATGCATTTTAAAATAGTCTTATCCTCCTAGGGATTTAACCTTTATTTATAATGTAGTGACCATCTTTATCAATAGCTTTTTGCCTTAACATCTGTTTGATCTGATATTAATATAGCTAATCCACCTTTCATTTGGTTAGATTTGTTTTATACATCTTCTGTTCTTTTACTTTCAGCCTTTCTTTTTAAGTTTAGGAGGATGTAATACAAACATTTTTAATTGCAGTCTGATAACCTTGACTTTGTTCATCTCAGTTGCATTCACTGTAATTATTTGTCCTGCTTTTCTAGTGTTTTCTTTTTTCCTTTCTTGACTTCTTTGAACTACTTAGTTTCTTATTTTTTATTACATTTTGTCCTGTCCTGGTGTTAAAGTTATACATCTATTTATATTATTTTAATGTTTACTTTAAATTTCAACATGCATACTTAAAGTCTATATTTCAGTAGTATCTATGCTTGCCTAACAAACAAGTCAAGCCTCTGAGAACTCCTTAGTTATCATTACCCTCCTTCACTCATACGTGCTTTTGCAGTCAAGTGTTTTAGCTCTATTTTTATTAACCCCACGGATTAGATATTTTATATAGTCAATGCTTTATATAGTAAGCTCATGTCTAATAATCCCATAGATTAGATACCTTATATGATCATTGTTTATTTAGAGAGACCTGAAAATATTCCACTTTTTATCCATATTCTCTCTTAAATCATAGATTTTCTTCAAGGTACTTTTTTCCCCTATCTGGAATACATCTATTAGAAGTTCTTTTAGTGAGAACTCAATGGAAATAAGTGTTCTTGGTTGATTATATTTGTAAAATATCTGTATTTGGTTCTCTTAAAAGTTAGTTTTAGTGTGCAAGAAAATCTAGAGTGACAGTTACCTTCTCTCCCCTTTGAAGATGACTGTTCGTTGACTTCCAATTTCTGTTATTGCTATTGAGATGTCAGCTGTCATTCTAATTGTACTTTGTCTTTTCCTTTATGATTTTGTCTTTATCACTGGCATTCTACAGTTATATCTATGATCTGTGTAGAACAGATCATTTATTTATCCTGTTTGATTTTCATTTGACTTTCTGACTCTAGGGATATGTATTTTTAATTATTTTTGGAAAATTATTTTTCTCTATATATCCATATATTTATTCTGTTCTTCATATTTTCTATGGCTTTGTCTCTCTCTGCTGTATTTTAAATAATTTCTTCAACTGTTCCTTCCACTTAACAATTTGTCTCTCCTGTTGTGCCTAATATGCTTTTTATTTCACCTAGTTTCTAAAGACATTTGTATTTTTTATATATGTAAGTTCTCTTTGATTTTTTTAAATACACATTTTTATACTTGTTCTTTTATTATACTTTCAACATCCTTTTTAAAAAGTTCCTTAAGCACATTAATTTTCTTTTTTTGTTTTGTGTTTGACAATTTCACTATATGAATTTTATGTAGGGCTGATTTTGGTTTTGCTGTCTCGTTTTCATTCTATATTGTTTCCTTATATGCTTCATGATATTTCTATGTGCTTTTATGATTATTGGAGTCTGAGAGAGAGTTCCTTGAGCCTGAGTTTACATGTGCACTTCCTGGGGGAATTTACATTTGCTTTTGAGGGAGATTGTGTTGGGACATGGTGGTGATCTGTACTAATCAAGACCATTTTAAACTAGATTTTCTACTGTTCACATTCTGTGAATTGTGTCCCAAACTCCCATGAGTCCTGTTAAGAATTCTGAAGGAGATTTCTTTCCCCATCCTTCACACATTGCCCAACCGAGACAGGCATATTTCCTTATTATTTCTCTCTATGAAGTGGAGTGGGTGTTATTTTGTTTATATCATCCTATTTTACTTTTTAAATAAACTCCATTTCTATAGCAGCTTTAGACACACAGCAAGATTAACAGAAACTACAGAGATTGTTTCCTATGCCCCATGTCCACCGCGTGCACGGCCTTCCCCACACTTGACTTCCCCCACCAGAGCAGTACATGTGTTACAATCGGTAAGCTTACATTGACACATCGTTATCACCTGAAGTCCATAGCTTACATTAGATTAGGGTTCACCATTGGTGTTGCATATTCTCTGGGTTTGGACAAGCGTATAATGATGTGTGTCCACCATTAAGGTAGCATACAGACTATGATAGCTCCACTGCCTGAAAACCCTCTCTGATCCATTTATTCCTCCCTCCACCTCCCAGAAACCACTAATCTTTTTCCTGGCTCCATTTTTTGGCCTTTTCCACTAGCTAATTGCTTTTTTCTCTTCCTGCTTTACTCTTTCTCTGTGGGTTTACCTTAAGGTCTGGGTACTTTGAGGGGATCTTAATCCTTGTTCAAAACTTGCAGTTTATAGTTTTACTTCTTGTCCCCTGATCTTGTGGGCTGTAAGAATGGAAAGCTCCGAACCACTAGGAACCAGCAGATCCCTCTAGGAGATCTATCAATTTCCTTTCTGGATTTATGCTTTCTCGTTGTTTCTGTCTCTGAGGAAAGATTCTCGCCACATCAGCTGTGCATGCAACAATCTTTTAAATTTTTACTTTTAGTTCAATGTAGGATTTTCAGATATTCTGTAGTGGGAAGCTTTTTTTTTTTTTTTTTTTTTTTTTTTTAAATATCTGGTCCTATATCTTATTGCATATGAAAGTCCCTTTATTTATCAATAATTCTTAACAGATATTTATTTAGCATCAATTTTGTGTCAGACTTGTACTAGGCCCTTCCATGACACTGTCTTTCATGTTTTCCTCATTTTGGAGGAAACACAGAAAAACCAACAACACTATACAGTATGGTAAGGCCAAGAATGAAAGTACATACAGGGCGCTATGGCACCTCCAGGGAGTTGCCTCTCACAGGCTGAGGCAAGGAAGTTGTCTGAGAAGAAGACAGGAAGTGATACTCAAGCTTTAAGGATTCAGCCAGAGGAGCGAGGCATTGACAGAACAGCAAGTACTGTGATGTAAAGTGTGTTGGGTTGGGAGAGGTGGGGAGAACTGAGGATGCAGAACTGGCAAAAACAGGTCAGCTCCCCACAGAGACCTGCTGACGTATCTCTTACATTGCCACACCATACGGAAGAGAGAAAACAGCCTGAGATGGCTCTGTAACAAATGTGACACTCAGGGTCAAAGACAGTTTTCGCAGCCCTTTCCCTTTGCTATTGTGCTTTGTTCAGATTCAGCCTTAAAGAGAGACAAAATAGGAAGTGAGGTCACCTCCGTTCAAAAATTATCCTCCAGTTTTGAATTGTCTTCCTTTCTTCCTGTAACCCCATCATTAGAATAAAATGGCCTCGATACCTATCTACCCCCTTTAAGTTGAGAACATCATGAAGGCAGGGAGTGTATCTGGCTTCACAGTATTGCCTAGTGTTTGGCAAATGTGTCTCTGTGTTTGAACATATGTAATTACAAGTCAATGAGAGTGATTAAGTAGAAAACATTGTCAGCCATTCAAATCTTATTCTCAACAGGCTGAATCAGTTTGCTTTCCTCTTTCCTCTCACCTCGTGCAGCCCATCAAAGGAAATGGAGGTTTTACTGGAAGACAAGGGAAAAGCAACTTTGGAGCAAAGCACTCCTCAGGATGAGGCTGCTGCTCAGAGGCTGTGCTTTAAGTTGCAAAGGACAACCTGAAAACACTTGCTTTTAGGGGTCAGAAGATAAATTTCTCTCATTCTTTTTTGGTTTCTTAAAATACGCCCATGGTCCAAGATCAACAAACTAAGAAGTATGAGCACATATGAACTGAACTGAGTGTTGTCGTCCATTAAACTTATAACCTAGTAAATTTGGCACATGATATTGTTTGATTAGACTCATATGTTAAGACATTCATATAAGTCACTTTAATTAAAATTATGTTCAAACAACTAAATAAAGTACTTCTAGAGGCAGCAAGGCAGTGGGAAAGACAGAACTAGATGAAGCAAGTGCAGTCGCAGACTCCTCTGAAGGCCCCTAGAGCGGTGTAACTCCAGCTAGCCCCTCTGTGGCATTGGTAATAATAGTAATACCTCACATTTATTGAGTGTTTACTATGTGCCAGTACTGATTGAAACATTTCACTTATATTAACTCATATCCCATTTGTCCGCAGAGCCACCATATAACAATGCCAGGCACCTTTAGGTCAGGGTGACTATTGAGACCCTAGAGAGTCTTTTTTCTCTTTTTCTAGGAGTCGACTTCTTTCACTGTTGTCTGGAAGTAGTACCCAGCAGTCTAATGTATGGCTGTAAGTTGAAAGCTGGTGGAAGTGATTACGGACCCATCCTCTTGTGCAGGGTTAAGAGGAGGTTAGGGATGTGGAGAGAGAAAGCAGAGGTATGATTAGGGACATCATGTAGGTTTTATGCCCCTAGGAAGGAGAAAGGGTGAAAGGAAGGAAGTTTAGAAAGGGAGCCGGGAAAAGATAGTGAACAATTTCTAGGTCCTGCTCAGCCAGAGGACCCTGAGTGAAAGGAAGGGTGGACTCCTTTCTCTGGTTATGTAAGGGAAGTCTTTACTCTTCCCTACAGCAAACCATGGAGGGTCTCCCTTCCACACAGGTCCACTGCCTGGACCCATCGGAGGAGAAACTCCCTCCACTGCTTCTTTGTTTTACTTGCTGCTTTGTTCTGGTTCCATGGCTATCAAATTTTTCTAAAATAATCTGGTTTTCAAATATTATCCTGCTGTTACCATACATATACTCTAATTTATCAAGTGTGAGTTCTGATGTTTGCTTTGGAAAGTTTCACAGCCATACCCATGATGAAGCTTCCAGAAACCTGAGGATACTTCTTTTACAGGATCAGTTTATATAGTATTAACCGTGAAGTTGGTTGTTGGAATAGGAATTCTGATCTAGAAGTTGAAAAGTGACTAGGTAAGGAAGAGAGAGGATCATTAAACTTTCAAACATTTTATCCACAGTAACCCCTACCTCTTTCCCCTCACTCCAAAGTCTCTAGGGAAAGACCCAGCTAATCTTCGCTGATACCGTGGACAGTCTGAGGACACCTTGTTTTCTCTCTTTGGAATCTGTGACACAAGAGAGCATCGTGAATATTGCCAGGATGATTTTGCATTAGTGGTCAGGGTTAGAGTCCCCCATCCAGAATCCTGAGAGGAGACTCCATTCCATTCCCTTGATTTAAGAATAAGTGTCTTCCTTCTTCACCCATTGACCCGGTGCCTTCTCCCAGTGCAGAGTGCTTCCAGCCCTGCTATCGTTCTTCAGTGATAATCAATTCGAGTACAAGCCTGACCTCTGCTATGCAGGAGGAAGTAACTGGGATGAACCTTATACATGAACCTTGTAAGATCAAAAGATCTTACCAAAAGAATGCCCGGATGTATTTCAAGTCATTCATGGGACTGTATTACATGCCTCTGAAAAGGAACACTAATTAGATACAGTGCCAGGAAAACAAACAGCTGTCAGGATACAAGGAGAGCTAAAAAGAAATTAAGCCTGCAGCCAACGTCGGACAGTCGGTTATACACTACCAGGGAGAGAAGGTGAAGAGAGAACGCTGGGGTCCTCTTTGAATCGTCTGACATGGTATTTACCTTTGAATTGCTCTAGACAGCGTCTCTTTCCATTTTCCTCTAAGTGAGCACCCCATGTTCCAGGAGACAGCTTCAGTCCACATATTTGTTCCTTCGTAATATGTCAAGCGTTATTACCCTTTCCCACTTGTAAATAGAAACATAATGAACTTGTTATGCAACAGACCTAAGCAATGGTAACAGTTTAAGAATTAATGTGCTAAAACATTTCTCCTATACTAGTCCTTCCTCTAACGTGGCTCTCCACCACCATTATTTTGGGAAATGCAGTCTGAAAACAAACAAACAGACAAAGTGCATAATTGTGTGCTTATAAAATGAAATTGTATGTCATGCTTCAAAAAGGACTACAAATTACCACTTTAAATATGCTAACTGGGGGAAATGGCTGAACATTTACTTTAGACAAAAAAAAGAGTGAAAAGTCAGAAATGCTGATTCGGAAAAGGTACTGCTAAACTGGAGCTAATTCAAAGAAAGGGACTAAAAATAATAAAAGGCCTCAAGGAATGAATATTTTCAAAATTGGGAGAATTTAAGAGTCTAACATGACAAACTTCAACCAGTCCTACAGATACCTCTGGGGAATTGGATTCCAAAAGTCTCATTGTTCAAAGGAGAAAAAAATGAAATAATAGCTGCCCGCCCCCCCAAGAAATGAACTCCTAAACACAGTGTTTAAATGTTTTTAAGTAGGCCAGCTTTCAGATGCCTGGAGATGTTAAAAACTAGCCAGGCAAAGCATTTGTTTTCAGGTAACAAGCTTATCAGGTGAGGAGGGTGGGGTTAGTGATTTATTATATTGTACATTTTGAATCTCTTATGTCTGGACCTGAAGAAACACATTGGAATGGTTTGGTGCTGTTTAATATACCTGTTCCCAGTGTTCACTTAGTAGGCACAGAGGACACACCCAAAGCTGAATAAACCAGACAGTTTCATGCTATTTTACAGGGCCCCAAATCTGTAAAGATGTTACTTTATTGAACACAAACCTGATCCACAGGAAAGTGTTAAAGTGGTTAATCATTAACTTTAATGGGCATTTATTTCCCTTAAACATGTGGTTTTCCAAAAGTATTGACTATTTCAAAGGAAAGTAAAGAAGATCTGTGAATCTATTATCCAGGAAAAAAGGACACAAAAAAGAAGGACTCTTTAATATATCTTGTGTACGTGAAAGTGAAGTGTCCCAACAACTAACTGTTCCAACAACCAACGTCATGGTTAATGCTACATAAACTGATCCCGTCGAAAAGGAGGAGGATGAGCCAAGAATGACTGGCACCACCCTCCAAATCGACCCCGCTTTTTGTTCTTTGCACTTGTAGTGATGTGTTAGAGATTTAAATATTGTGTTCTTGAAATATAATAGAGTTGTCTACACACAGACTGTCTAGACAGGGCAGGGACTATGTCTGTTTAATTTCATTTTCATAGCAGCTAGCAGCCTTGCACAAATAAATGCTTTTGATGATGATGTTGACGTTAGTATAAGCAGGTGGCCAAAATTGGGGGGATAAAGCTTTACGCTTTAACATTAGTGCTTTATAGTGCATGCAGGCACTGGGTGTTATATAAAATTTGCAAATGGCTGGCTATTTATTGAACAATAAATTATTTCAGCATATTTTATGTTTCTTAATATTGCCCTGTTAAATTTGTTTACATGAAGGAGGAAATATCAATCTGCCTATTGAGAAAGTAGGCAAGAATCCCTACTCAATTTTCCTAGTGTCTGAAATGAAAAGTATTCTTGTAAATCTGTATTTTAGAAAAACAAAGAAGAAACAAATTGGATATCCCATTAAGATTTTCTAAGATTTCTTGCTTAGAAAGCTGTCAAGATTCAGATTTCCTGCAAAATTCAAGAAAACAGAATTGGAGTTTATACAATAAAAACATGACTTCTGTTTCATTTCAATGTGTTAGTTGTTTTCAAAAACAAATATCGGAGTACTTGTATATAACAGCAAGCCAAACAACCAAAGATCCTTGTCCTCCTGGATCTTATGCTTTAACGAAGAAGGCAGGAGGTGAAAAAATAAAAGCATAATAAGTAAGTTATATGTTGTACTTGAAGGTGATTAAGTGTTATAGGAAAAAAACTGAGAGGATAAAGAATTTGTAGTGGGAGTGATGTTACAGTGGTACACGGGGAAGTCAGGGTAGGTCTCAGTGACAAGGTGTATTTTAGCAAAGACTCGATAGAGGTAAGGTCATCCACCACTTGGAATCTGGGCAGAGAAAATTCTGAGCAGGAAGGATTAATAATCCATGTGTCCCAAAGCAAGTATATCCCTGGAGTCTTTAAGAGGTAGCTGGGAACCCAGTGTGGCTGAAGCCAAGTGAACAGGGAAGAGAATAGGAGAGAATGGGACCAGGTCTTCGCCTCTCCATTTGAGATGAGGATTTTGCTTTTAATCTGAGTGAAGTGGGGAGCTATTGTAGAGTTAGAGCAGAAAGGTGACAAGATCTGCCTTAGGCCCTAATAAAATCAGTGTGGCTGCTTTGTTGATAGAAGTCTATGGGAGGTCAAGGGCAGGAGAAGGAAGATCAGGCAGGGGACTTGTAGTAATGCAGGCAAGGCATGATGGTGGCTGGGACTAGACTGTGGTCAGATTCTGCATACTTTTGTATGTAGAGCCAACCTTTCTAGATGGATTGAATGTAGGGGTCAAAGATCATTCTATAGCAGTGGTTCTCAAAGCATGGCCACCAAACCAGCAACATCAGTATCATCGGGGAACTCGTTATAAATGCAAATTCTTGGATCTCACTTTAGATCTACTGAATCAGAAATGAGAGGGTGTGGCCCCAGCAATCTTGAATTCTAACAGGCCCTGAGGTAATTCGGAGGCACATTCAAGTGTGAGGACTACTGCTTTAAGGTTTGGGGCCTGAAAGGATGGAGTTGACATTGACAGTGATGGGGAAGGCTGCAGAGGGAACATATTTGGGGGAGGGGGAGGAACAGGGGTTCTGGTTTGGAAATGTTGAGTTTGTGGTGTCTTAGGTATCCAGATGCTAAGGAAGCAGTTGTACATATGAATCTGGAGTTCAGGAGAGAGGGTCTGAGTTGGAAATAGAAACTGAAACATTGATTATGTTTCTGAGGACAAAAATTACATCAGTGAATATTTATGGTTCAGTGGTTTCATCTTAACTTTGAATAAAAGCAGCAAGATAAGTAATAAAGACCAAAGCGTATAAAAGAGGCAATCCACCTTTTATTCAAGTGTGCTAAGAGATTTGAGAGCTTTAGGGGGTCTGTTTTCCAGAACCTTAAGCCATTTATCATAGAGGAACCTTTTATGGTAATCTTTTCCTATGTGACCATCAGTACAGAGACTTCCTAATATTTTGAGGGTAAAACTTAGAACCAATAAGATTTTCTAAAGTAACCAAGAAGCTGATAAATTTCTAATATATTTACATCACAAAGTGGCAATCCAGATTGCTGGAGGATGGAGTAAAGTGCCTTTCTAAACAATTCTAATTTTTTTTTTTTTGCACAGTAACTCTTGTGGAGGGTGACTGATTGGGGCAGGATCAAGGGGACGGAATTTAGGAGAACAGTGGCAGGACTGGGAAATGCAGGGAGCAGGATAGATTCTTCAGTTACTACATGTGGTCACCTAGTGTATAATTTCCGGTGTTTTCTTTCATACTATCAGGTATTAATAGCTACTCTACAAATACAACTATAGAATCAGAATATGACAGTCATAATAATTTCAAATGAACAGCTAAATTAGCAGAAAAGGCCAACTAGTGAATATTTAAGAGTAAAGGTAAAACAGAGGGATGTCCCTCAGGAAGGAGAATGTCTTCTTCAAAAAGAGCAAAAATAAAAAGTAATGTTTCTTCTGACCCTGAATTTATATCCTGTGTATTTTTTCAAAACCATTTGAAAGGCCTTTCAGAGGCTGCCACTTCAGCTGCTGAGATATAATCTCCTGCATTTCACCCAGTGAGTCCTCTCTGTCCCACAGTGGAGTCTGACCCGCCTGTCATCATCAGGGGACATCTGGGATCCATCTTATCTTTCCCACTGGCTAGTTGATTAGCCAGAAAATATTTTGAATTGGATTCATATATGGCAGGACTCCACAGATTTTATGAATTATAATAAAAGCATATAAAAGGTCAGATTTTATTTTTGTGTTTTTAAAGAAGATACTCTGACACAGGTAGGATTGAGTTCTTGAAAATTGGAGATAAAAATTTCACATTGTATTAAATGGCTAAATACAGTAAGTAATGGGATCATCTGACTATTTTAAATAAAATATTTTTTTCAGAGTGAAAAACGTCCTAGCTCAGTAGCCTGACACAGAGTCCTCAATCTACAGAGCTGTAATTGTTAGTTGGAAATAAACAGAAGGCCAATAAACTTTTTTTGCTCTCTCTTGCTCTGTTTCTGCTGGATGGTGTATCTGGAGATGTATGAGAGGCTGGAAGTCGGTCTTTAGTCTGGTGCATCCTTCCCACTGTGTGTTTTCTACCAGGCTGTTTTGAGGGGTGGGCAGTGGGGAGGAATGTGTTCGGTTCATTCCGAATTCGATATACCCTAAGGAATACCACCTGTCTTGGTCAGAACTGATGACATGGTATCATAAATCATCTCTCCAGAAGCTGACATTTCAAAGATGATGCCCAGGACAAGATGCAAAATATTCTTCAAAGCAGTTAGGACATCATTTTCTAAATATGACTTTTAGGAGGATCAGGAAGAATAGTGGTTTCATGGACCAAACTATAATTAAAAACTTTGTACATGGTGAATCTCTGTACAAATAGGAGTTTTTCTGTTGTAATTATTATTATGATGCATGTCGGACAAGAGTCTATGATGACTTTGCTGGAGTTTCCGCCCCTGCAGCTGGGTGATCCCAGACATATCAGGAGTTCAGTGAGTGTCCTGAACTATGCTTGAGATGTTTTGCATTCAACAAAAAAGAAACTTTTGCCAAATCCTCTTTCCTTAATTTTTAAATGTGTATTTTAAGGGAAATTTGATTCATATGTTTCTAATTCATTTACACTTAAATCATCAAAATATTATTTTGTAAGAGCCATTTGATGTCCAAGAAGCTTTCTAAACCTGTTTTATAAGTCTTCTTAAGTCCTTTTTCTTAAAACAGGAAGTTTCATTCTGCCAAGTATAAATAAACTCAAATTTTAAAAAGGTTCAAGTTCAGTTTCTGACTCGGAACTCCAGGTTTTCAGTACATTCTCAAATTAGCAAACTAGAGTTCCCCCACCCCTATAAAATACAGGGGGAAGGAAAGACAGTAGTGAAAAAAGTGAGTAAAAGTATTCACAAAAATTATTCTCAGAGATATATGTCCAGTTATGAAAGTTCATAAAACCTGTAACAGGTGTTCTTATAGCTAACAGATACAGGTGCGTTTTGAGCAGGAACAATCTGCTCGCTGTTCTCTGTGATGTGTTTAAATAAGTTTGCTGCTTTTGTCACAGAAAAGGAAACCTAAAAGTTCAAATATTTAACTTCACTTTTTACTGATTTTACCTTTGAGCCTCATGCATTTTAGCAAAGATGGGAAGACTTGTCATATTTTATTGAATGGAAGGGACTCATAAGAAACTCTGGGAGTTCGTCTGCAGTAAGATCAAGTTAAAAATGTAATTGACACTGTTTTCTTCCAATTGGATAAATGCAGGACATGACCTCTGATGCATACTAAGACATCTCTTAATTGTGTATTATCCATATTACTTTAAGGCAGAGGTGATTCAGCCTATGCCTGGAATTCCCTGCAGTTGGTTCTCTTATATTTATAAATAAAGAAGGTAAAGGTAATTATGAGGGGGGTTTGAGACCACTGTATACGATTTGTTCAATGTTATGTTTTATTGAGTCCACTTCAATATTTCTTCTCTACTACTGAGTAATCAAGTGACTTTTGTGATGAAGGATAATATACAAATGAATACACTTTATTTAAACATTATTAATAAAGCTCTCAGTTCACTGTGGAAGCTCTCTCTGTGCAATGGCCAGCAGGGAAACTTGCTGACTGTGTGAAGCTGGCTTTGTTAAACTAGCTAAACAAGGGGGAGCAGCATCCTGATGGTCTCTACAGTGTCTCAGAGGGGGGAATTTAGGGAAGAGGATGGGTAGGGTTTGAGGGTTGTGGTTAGTCATAGGGTTATTTTAGGACCGAAGCTACTAAGTGAGGTCTAGGCAGAGACTGGTAGAATTTGTCACCTAGGAAAGTTGCATTCTTGTTTTTGGAACATAAATCCAAGAGTTAATGTAAAATCAGTTTGTACTTTTATGTTGGAACACATGGTTTGAAAGCAGCTGGTAATAAAACATTTAAGTTCAGGTGGTCGTATTACCTGTCACAGAATTTACATGTTTTATGATTCATAGAATGATTTTGTAGGCTGTGGTTTTTGTTTTATTTCTCACAACAAGCATGTAAATATTACAACAAAGAATAACACATACTTATCTTTTTTAAAATTTTAGTATGTAACTTATTCTTTAAGAAATTAATAAATACTGAACTTTAATTTTGATTTTTCTCACAATATTCAAAATCACATAACCTTGTTGGGTACCTATATCTAGGTACATATCGATATCTATGTTATAAAAATTATTCTTTTCTTTTAGTACTATGTATTAACTCTGAGAACTTATAGAATACTAAGAATAAAATGCCTTTGAGAGTTTATAATTATATTTGGGACCTATTTGTCCCAAATTCTATTCATTCTAAATTAGTATTTAATTTTTTATATCCCATCTCTTTGAGAAAATTATGCTTCCCAACTACTAGAGCCTTACATGCTACTTACGTACCACTAAAATTTGATGAAAGTGTCAGGAATTCCATTTTTTAAAATAGAGTAATGCTGTTCTCAGAATGTTTACTTAAATGTGAAGAGATTTTCAGAACAAGAAAATTTGTGTAAGAGAACTCTCAAAAATGATGTGTAATAACCAAGAATTGCTAAAGGCCACATGCTAATTCTTCATTTGAGGTAAAAACTATAATAAGTCTTTCCACAACTGAATATTCTATGTAGTGCATCGTAATCTGAACACATGCCAAAAAAAATAGACCTATCAAAACTGTACAAGCGATAGGCAATATTTGCCTTTTTATGGTTAAGTCGTATCTGCTTTCATTGAAGTTTATCATTCATTAGGTAATAGCCATGTTGGTACAGTTTTACATTTCAAAATGCCCTTTATGAAATGTACATTTAAAACACATTCTTCTTTTCTACTGGTCTCTGCCAACATTATTTAAAAGTCAAATTCAGAAAATCTCCTTATTCTCCAACTCTTCCTCTTCAGTGGCTTCATTAAATAGTAATATCAACCAGGTACTGTGTTCCTTATGTCAGTATTTGGCTGACAAAAGCCCATGAAATTCTCACCTTGAGACCTTGCAAGCTGGGTGTTATTATTGCCTCTGCTCTAGACATAGAAAACCTGGGCTCAGAGAGACCCACCGCAGTGCGGCCACACTCCCATCTGAGGAGGACATCTTACCGTTCCCCTCACCCATGCTGCCTTAAGCTAAAGGAACTCACATACAAATGCTGTTTTCTCTCTTTGTTCCCCATGTTTAATTCTAGATACTGTGCAGCCTAAGTTTAAAAAAAAAAAAAAAAACCTCATGAATGGCCCCACAAAACCTTTTTGAATGAAATCATCATAATTTTTTGCTGTTGTGGCTAAAATATTGTCATCAACAGAGATGCTATCAACTAATCCTCTGATTTTACTAAGTTCTATTTAAGTTATAAAGAGATAAAAATGATATTACAATGTGGAGGAACCCATGGACCATTAAACATCTTTCAGAAAATACATTTCAAGGTGGTTACTTTCTCAAATATATTCATTCTGAGGACCAAATAATCATACGACCTCTCAGATGACATGGGAGAGTCCATGTGTAGTGACCAAGATATTTGCTTTGTTTTCTAAGACCTTGAAAGACCACACACCTGCCCATCTCAACCTGTGTTTGTCCCTCCCCACTTTTTTCTCCAGGACTGCCCACCAGAAGCAGGCGATTTCCGAGCTCAACAGTGCTCAGCTCATAATGATGTCAAGTACCATGACCAGTTTTACGAATGGCTTCCTGTGTCTAACGACCCTGACAACCCATGTTCCCTCAAGTGCCAGGCCAAAGGAACAGCCCTGGTTGTTGAACTGGCACCGAAGGTCTTAGACGGGACTCGCTGCAACACAGACTCTTTGGATATGTGCATCAGTGGTTTATGCCAGGTAAGTACTGGCTTCTTTTCATTCTGTTTTTCCAGAAGGTTTCAGTGTCTTTCTATAAACACCTTTTCTATCATTCTGCTCTCTGAATCACTCAGTGCTGCTTTTTATTGTGCTTATAAATAATAACAGATTTTAAAATTGAGTTTTAATTTCAGTTAAAACTACAAGTGTTGTATTTTGTGTTAGGGAAAAATAGGCTAGACTTTTTTTTTCTATCCTTGAGTCTCATTTGAATATGGAAGAATAAAAATTCTAGAGTATTATATATCATTTTTTGGACTAGACTCTGAAATGACCTCTACCTAGGTTGTCCCTGAAATGTGTTTTATGTCTGTGTGTGTGTGCATTTGGAAGCATCTATTTTCATTTACTTAGAGTTTTTATTTACTTCGAGTCAGATGAGTTTGACTCTGAAGTCTCCACACTGTAGAAAAGCTTGCTTCTTTGTCATAACTGTAATTGGGTTGAAAGTTCATAGAGACTGTCCCGAACAACATGGCAGTGTCGCGAGATCAGATTCCAGCCAGGTGAACCTTTAAAATAGGACAGCAAAGAAGTTTGATTTCTGGTATCAATTTACTAACATCTACTTTGGGAGGGAAGTTAGCAAGGGGAAGGAGAATTAGTACGTTTGCCATCTTGATTTTAAATTCTATTTTTTACTGCTGACACCATCACAGGTGGCCCCCATTTTACACCCCCTTTGCTCACCCCCTGCCAGGCCCACCCCGGTCTTCACCACAGTATTGTCAGTATCTATGCGTTACACATATATATTCTTTGGCTAGTAATCTTCACCTTCTCTTATCCAGTCCACCACCCACTCCCCCCGGAGATCTGTCAGTCTGTCCCATGTATATATCTCTCTAATTCTATTTTGTTTCTCAATTTATTTTGCTCATTCGATTCCATATGTAAGTGAGATCATAGGGTATTTTTCTCTCTCTGACTGGCTTCTTTATATTAGGATGGCCAACCTAGGTTTTGAAGCAAGCAGTTGCTATAGTTTCCTCTGTGCTGTGTATACTTCACCATATACTTTTATATCTCACAAAGTAGACATTTTAAGAATCTTTGCATCTCCTTCCCAAGAAAACATTGGTAGGAATTTTTCTTCCTTCAGAATCTCTAATATCACAAATGACAATATAAAAATTAATGTAAAATATGTCTCAGTAATTTGTTTCAAATTCACATGTTTATTTAAAACAAATCTGTATTCAGACGTAAAAGGAATAACTATAGCGTGAAGTACCACAAGAGCTGTGATATGTCCTGCAAGGTTTTATGTCAAGAGGGAGAAGACATTCTCAAGCTTCACAAGGTCTAGAATCGTGAGACAGGGAAATGTGGGCATGTCCAAGCACTTCTCAGTTAGGAGGATGGGGATGATGTTTACATATCTGAAGTTTTCTTTACATATAAAATATGCAAGTTTCAGATATAAGTTTGAATTTAGAATCTTACTATTTTTTATTTAATCTTTATTGTATTTTTTCCATTGCCATTTAGTCCCCTTATACTCCTCTCCACCCAGCAATCACCACACTGTTGTCTGTGTCCATGAGTCCTTTTTCCTTACTATTTTAAAGCTAAGAAGGCCTTACAGATGATCCAATCTAAAAGCAATATATTTGAACATCATTGGTGGCGTTTGGTGTTTGCTTCCTTCTCTAGGACTCTCAGTGGCATTGAAATGGAATCAAGGAGTCTTTAAAAGCTTTCGGAATCATAGAGAATCGAAAAGCAAGTAGATACAGAAAAGGGACTACGTTGTAGGGATGGCAAATAAAATAATAATTCCTTATTCATGTGTACTGTTTGAATAAAGCAAGACAGATTTCCATTTTGTATGTGAAAAAAATGAGGACAGAGAATTTGTATGATTTTTCTGGAAGTTATACGGTTGGGTGTGGCAGAAATGGGACTAAATTCCAGGTATCCTGATATCTACTTTAAAGTTATGTGTACTATATATTACACTGAGACGAATGAACCAAAATAAACAAGACAGGTCAGCAAATTAGGTTTCATTTGTTTCTGTTGTATGGGAGTTCAACGTGGCCTGTTTTTTTCCCTAGTCTAATCCTGCCAGCTGGCCTCCTGTACCTTGGCAACTAAAAGGAAATCCTATATCAGCAGCGAAAGAATAAATTTTATATATGCTAAATATGAAATGACAGTGCTGGATTTTTGGTTATAAGTACAAGCCTGCCTCCTTAAGTTAGATTCTGATGTGTGACTTGTGAGATTTAGTGGCCAATATAAACCCTACCATATCTGTAAAGAGTTGTGGCCTATTGTACGTAGGAATTATACGTGGTTACTATTATGGTCTTCATTTATCTGTCTTATTAGAGGCAACAGTATGGTAAAGGAGATGAAAACCTCAGACTTGACTTAGTCACTAACAAGCAGTTGGGCTGCAGAGCAGGGTACCCCCAGGTGCACAGTAACAAGAGCAGGTTCGTGAGAAAATCACGGAAGCTTGAATGGCACACAGGATGCTCGTAAAGTGAGTGCCCGGGAAGGAGTTTTAGGGGGAGAAAAGACATAATCGTAGGTCTGCTATAGAAAAATTAATATAGCTGCATTTACAGGATGCCGATGTGGAGGGCCCTGGAGACAAAGGGACCAGTGAGAAGGAGGCTCTCGGAGCAGCCAAGGTGCAGGCACGCATGTGCCCCGGCCAGGGCAGGGACAGCTGGAGCAGAAAGGAAACTAGGTCTGGAACAAGGAGAGAGTTTCCATTTTGATTATAACTCAGGCACAGGGTAGAAAGCAATCTATAAAAATAAGCATGCTCAGGGGGTCAAAAACTACCTATTAATATGAATGGGTAATGGGTGTAATTTTTAATCTTCACTCCTATTACCATAATAGCCTTGTGTTTTTGTTATTAAAACCTACTTGAATTTTATAAAACAAGGGAAGGAACAGAAAATAGCAAGATGAGAGTGGGATGAATTGAAGGTGGACTACTCCAGTACATACTTTTTCAGGAGCACAAGAGTGAAGTCAGTCACCAAAAGAAGAGCACTCACTACTACCCCGAAAGGGTTTAAATGCATGCATTTTATTCTTTGAAAAACTTCCTATATTTAAGTTTTCTCTGTATATTAGCAATTAGTATCTTCCATCTTTCATAAGAAATATTAAGAAAAAGCCACATTTTCATAAAATTCTTAAAACTGCCAAAAAAATTCTTAGTGCTAGCTTAAATGTGCAGTTTTTATAAATAGCTTTTCCTAGTTTCCTGAAAAAAACTGCTCTGCCCTATTTTCCCATCTCTTCCATTTCTACCCCATTGTTAGGGATTCCTAGCTCTTTCTCTGGCTTTATTTCAGTCTTATTATATTTTTTGTAAGTTGCAGCATATGTTTTTTGAAGGAGTATATAACACAATTTTTTATAAACAGGAAGTGGTTGAACACACTCATGAATCAGCTCAGATGAAGCTTATGGGAGGTATACAGTTGGTCCGTTGACATTTGACAGCGGTATGTGAAGAATACCATGGGAGACTGCGTGTGCATGTGCAACAACACGCAGACCGAAACCTGGAAGCAGTATCCCCAAGTGTTATGAGTACTTCAGGGGCATTAGATATCGTACATTTCTGCATTTGAATATTGCTTCAAATGTTTTTGAGGCTAAGCACATAAAATTATAAACTATGAAGAAGCAAACATTTAGCTTTGGACATGGTCTGACCTTGATAGAAAATGACAGCATCATTATAGAGATCTGTTATTCATAAGCACCAATTATTTCAATATACGTGTGTAATACTCGTCTAAGAACCACTATTTCAAAACTGGGCTTTTAACTCAACCAAAACTATGGAGCCCTAGACTGTCCAGCCAGGAGATACTTTAGCAATAAACAGTACAGCTATTTCACAGAGGAAGAAATTGAGACCTGGAGACCATCCCAGGGTCATGAATGAGTGTATTATCTGTATTTGTTGCGAAGTGCTTTGAGAACATTCTAGACTCATCACTGTTTATAATATAGATCTTATTACTATTCATTAATATTAGAGAATCATACTAGGCAGTAAAATAGCTTCCATTTTTTACTGACATAAAACATACTAATTTCAGGTGTATAACATAATGACTCAATATCTGTATATGTGGCAAAATGATCGTCACATCTAGTTAATTCATCACCACATATAGTTAGAAAATTTTTTTCTTGTGATAAGAGCTTTGAAGATATACTCCCTTAGCAACTTTTTAAAAAATATATTAGAGGAATCAAAATAATTTACATTTTTTTTAGTGTTAACAATTTTTTGTGGGTTTTTTTGATATATTTATTGATTATGCTATTACAGTTGTCCCATTTCCCCCCCCACTCCACTCCATCCTGCCCACCCCCCTCCCTCCCACATCCCCCCCTATAGTTCATGTCCATGGGTCATACTTATAAGTTCTTTGGCTTCTACATTTCCTACACTATTTTTACCCTCCCCCTGTCTATTTTCCACCTATCATCTATGCTACTTATTCTCTGTACCTTTACCCCCCTCTCCCCCTCCCACTCCCCTATTGACAACCCTCATGTTCTGTTGTTTGCCTAGTTTGCTCTCGTTTTTGTTTTATATGTGGTCGTTAATAACTGTGAGTTTGCTGTCATTTTTACTGTTCCTATTTTTGATCTTCTTTTTTCTTAGGTAACTCCCTTTAACATTTCATATAATAAGGGCTTGGTGATGATGAGCTTCTTTAACTTTTAAAATACAATAAAGTATTGTTAACTATAATCATCATTCTATACATTACATCCCCAAAACTTGTTTTGTAACTGGAAGTTTGTAACTTTAGGCCATCTTCACTCATTTTTCCCACTCCCCTCCTTTATCAACCTCCACACTGCTTTCCATAGTGACTGCATCGATTTACATTCCCCAAACAGTGCATAAATGTTCCTTTTCTCCACATCCTCGCCAGCACTTCTTGTCTTTTTATTCATAGCCATTCAAACACTATGAGGTGATTGACATCTCACTGGAGTTTTGATTTGCATTTCCCTCATGATTAGTGATGTCAAGCATCTTTCATGTACTATGTTTTCCACTGCATGTCTTCTTTGGAAATATGTCCAATCAGATTGTTTTCTTTGCTATTGAGTTATATGAATTCTTGATATATTTTGATTAACCCCTTATCAAATATATGATATGCAAATATGTTCTCCCATTCTGTAGTTGCCTTTTCATTTTGTTGATGTTTTCCTTTGCTGTGCCAAAGCTTTGTGTTTTGATATAGCCCCACTTATTTATTTTTGCTTTCATTGCCTTTGCTTTTGGTGTCAAATCCAAAAAATCATCACCAAGACCAATGTCAAGGAGCTTACCCTCTATGTTTTCTTCTAGGAGTTTAATGGTTTTAAGTCTCAAATTCAAGTCTTTAATCCATTTTGGGTTTACTCTTGTATATGGTGTAAGATACAAGTCCAGCGTCATTCTTTTGCATGTGGCTGTCCAGTTTCCAAACCCATGTATTGAAGAGACTGTCCTCTTTATTGTATATTCTTGGCTCCTTTGTTGTAAATTACACTAATTGACCACATTCATGTGGGCTTATTTCTGGGCTCTCTATTCTGTTATTATGCCAGTAACATACTTTGTATTACTATTGCATTGTAATATAGCTTGAAATCAGGGAGGGTGGTACCTTCAGCTTTGTTCTTCTTTCTCAAGATTGCTTTGGCTCTTCAGGATTTTTTCTGGTTCCATACAAATTTTATGATTGCTTGTTCTACTTTTGTGAAAAATTCCATTGGAATTTTGATAGGGATTGCATTGAATCTGTAGATCACTTTGCATAGTATAAACATTTAAACAATATTAATTCTTCCAATCCACAAGCACAAAATATCTCTCCATCACTGTGTGCCTTCTTCAGATACTTTTAGTAAGGCCTTATGGTTTTCAGCATACAGGCTTTCCACCTCCTTAGGTATTTCTAGGTATTTTATTCTTTTTAATGCAATTGTATAATAAATGAGATTGTTTTCTTAATTTCTCTGATAGTTTGTTATTAGTATATAGAAATACAGAAGATTTTTCTATATTTATTTTGTATTCTGCAACTTTATTGAATTTATTCGTTCTAACAGTTTTTTTGTTGGAGTCTTTAGAGTTTTCTATATATAATATGTTATCTGCAAATACTGGTAGTTTTACCTCTTTCTTTTAGATCTGGATACCTTTTATTTCTTTTTCTTGCCTAATTGACTTGGGTAGGACTTCCAATCATGTGTTGAATAAAAGAGGCAAGACCATGCACCCTTGTCCAGTTCCCGATATTAGCAGAAATGCTTCCAGCTTTTCACTACTGAGTATGACATTAGCTGTGGGCTTGTCATAGATGGCCTCCATTATGTTGAGGTATGTTCCCTCTTTACCCACTTGGTTGAGCATTTTTATCATAAATGAATGCTGAATTTTGTAAGTGCTTCATCTGCATCTATTGAGATGATCATATGATTTTTATCTTTCATTTTGTTGATGTGGTGTAGCACACTGACTGATTTGTGGATATTGAACCATCTCTGTATCTCTGGAATAAATCCAACTCGATCATGGTGTGTGATGCTTCCAATGCATTGTTAAATTCAGTTTACTATTTTATTGAGCATTTTTGCATCCTCTTCATCAGAGGTATTGGCCCATCATTTTCTTTTCTTGTAGCATTTTTGTCTGGTTTGGATATCAGGGTAACCTTGCCTTGTAGAATGAGGTTGGAAGTATTCCCTTCTTAACGATTTTATGGAAGAGTTGGGAAAAGTTGGTATTAATTCTCCTTTAAAAGTCTGTAGAATTCACTTGTGAAGCTTTCTGGCCCTGGACTTTTGTTTGTTGGGACAAAATAGCTTCCAATTTTCAATGACTACCATATCTAGGCCCTTAACATATACTTTTTCTAATACTTACAACTTACTAGGCAGCTTTATCCTCACTTCACAGATGAAGAACTGAGGCTTGGGCAGATTATAAGGCTTGCCCAGAGACACCCAGTTCTGTGTGACTCCAAAGCTTTTATTTCTTCTAGTGAGTCTGGGTGGACAGAGGCAGGTACCGTTTGGTGTTGAACAGTGGTCTCCAAACATGTCTGCATACCAGAATCATCTGGAGAACTCTCAGAAGATGAAACTCTTGTCCCCCAGCCCCCAGACATGAGACTTCTTAGTTCTGTGTTTTGAGAACACTCTCCCTATGATTATGAGCCACGTGCACATTAAAAGGTAGATGGGATCTAAAGTCAAGTGACACACATTGGAACCTGGCTGCTCTTTAACAGTCTGTCATCTTGAGCAAGTTACTCGACCACCCCGCATTCTATTTTTCAACCTGTGAAAAGTGAGACTGCCTCCTAAACTACAGAGCAGCAGGAGAGAAATCACATGAAAATGCTTAGAAACTGTAAAGTGCTCTGGCCATGTAAAAAAGCCTGAACATTTTGAGATCCAAAATATATTAAAGTAGTGGTTCCCTGTGTGGGATTTCATAACCCTGTAACAATTCAAAAAAGTTTATGGAATGAGGTAAAGTAACCAACCTATTCTGCTAAGTAAGGACATTGAAAAAACATTTTAAAAAACCTTCTGCCATGGACTTTCACCATCATCACTTTGTTACTGAAATATTAACAAGAAAGAAGTAAAAACCTGATTTTAAGAATGAAGGACAATTATTTAAATTGGATTCAGCTTGATTAATGAGAATGTTGCTACCCTGTACTTATTTTATTTTTTTTCTCCAGAGCACAGAAATGGTCACTAATAGTGTTTCGCAGACCAGCATTTGGAAAGCGCTGCCTTTGGGACCATCTGGTCCAGCCACGAGGAATGTTGCTGCTTTAGGTTGTGCCATTTTCCCCCGGATCTTACAGCTAGTTAATGACAGACCAGAGTTCAGAGGATGTCGATGTTTATCCACTCTTTCTAACTATGCCCTCTACCTTATTTCTTTGGCATCACCCATGGGACAATATTTTGCCCAGCTTTAACTCTCTCATTTACATATGAAAACAAAAGGTTTAGTGAATATAACTTTTCCAACAACATTCTCTCTTTTCTTTCCCTCTTGGAATCTGGTCATTGTCCCCAGAGGGTAATGGTATCTCTCCCCACCTTTGGTAAATCAGACTAAGACATGGGGATTTTATTTGTTCATTATTATCTAGCTTAGGTGAGGCTGGCAACAAGGCAGGGCTAGGGAGGCAGTTTGTCACAGTATGACTAGTTAGGAGCAAAAGCTTTGGAGTCCTACTCCTCATTGGAATCCAAACTCCACCACTCACAGACATGTGGCTTTGAGCAAGTTCTAAACCTCAGTTTCCTCATCTGCAAAATGAGGTTAATATTTTTAACTACTGATAGGGTTGATGCGATGATTAAATTAAGTAATCAAATGCTTTAAAGTGCTTACCAGCTTTACTAGTACATAATACTAGTAATATCCAAATTATTGCTTTTCTTTGACTTTTTCTCTTTACGACCTTTTTGAGTATGTGGCTCAATGTGGTTATACATTCAAAAAGGGATACTGACTTCCCAATGAATGAACAGACCTTCTGTTAATTTCCTATTGAAACCTTCCTTTGCTAATAGCTCCATGATGTGCCATTATTAACCCCTGATCCAGGGTAGTGAATTGCATCCTGCAGAGTTAATGAGCCATCACAAGTAGGATCAGCTCTATTAGTACTGCTGTTATTCATTTATTTTGATTATCCAAATTGCCCCATTTATATTTGTTGTAAAGCACAAAGCTGGTTTGTTTTAAATATATGTAAAAAGAGTAGCATAAATGTACAGGTAAAACATGTGCTGATGATAAAAATTATTCTGAGGTTACTTTGAAGTCAAATACAGAAAAGTGTGTTTTATTTTTATACTTAATGAAATTCATCCATTGATTCCTAAAATGTTGATGAGAAAGACCAAGCACAATTATAAACCACATCTTTTGTAATGAATCTACATATTTATTACTTTAAGACATTTCAAAAAGGAAAAAGAGACTTCCTTTCAAGTAACTCTTTATATAATATTGTTTTAAATGAATAATAAAATAGAAAATAAGCAACAAATTGCACCACAGAGTTTTGATATTAATACTGTGGCAACATTAAAATGAACCATACTTCTAACAAAGAAGGTCTTTCCATTTTTAATAATTCCTGTGGTGAGTAGTTTGAAATGAACTGAATGGAATAATTATTTCTCCATCTCCGTCTGTGACCTAAGTCACTGGTATCAAATGTCTACCAGTTATTCTAAAGGTGGTGATGTCAGAAACAAGGAGTTAGCCATTTTTCCTTCTGTGTTTTGTAATCTAATTCCACATGGAAGCATATGTTGCTTATAAGATTTAATGCACAGTCTTTTTTTCCTCCTCTTTCCATGATAAAGTAAAGATGAAGTGAACTATTAATACTTTACAGTTGGATTTTGGCAAATTACTTAGTTTCTAAACATTGCTTGTTTGTTCTTTCAACAATCTGCTGTGTGGAGTACTGAGTATACAAAGCTGAATAGGATCTCTCAGGGATGATACATTTACTAGGGTTATTGTCAAAAATTCATTCATTCAGGCATTTAACAAATATTTACTTAGCTATTAGCAGTGTACTAGATACTGAAAATACATGAATGGATAGAAAAATGCACAGTGCCTACCCTCCCAGAACTTACACTCTGATGAAAGATGTGACAAGTATACAGGAAAGTATACTATCTTCACTCTGCTACATTCCTCTCTCCTGAAACAATAAAGTGTACATGGTAATCACTACACTATATTCTCCTCACCGTATACAGAGTGCTTTTTCTAAAATACAGATTTACTTTATTTTTATCTGCTTGAATCATTCCAACTGCAGTCTTTTCTTCAGGGTAAAGAAAGCCCAAATTACTTTACATGGTGATTTCTTTACTGATTAGCTTTAGACAAGAGAAATGTATTCTCTCACCATTCTGGAGGTTAGATGTCCAAAATCAATGTGTCATCAGAGCCACGCTTCCTCCGAGGCTCTTGGTACAAACTTTCTTTGCCTCTTTTTAGCTTCTAGTTGGAAGCATCAGTCTCTGCTTTCACTGTCGCGTGACCAGCTTCCCTCTGTGTCTGTGTGTCTGTATGTCTTTACATGACATTTTCCTCCCAGTGTCTCTTCTCTTCTTACAAGAACAACAGGGATACTGGATTAGAGCCCATTCTAATTGAGTATGACCTCATCTTAACTTGATTATGTCTACAAAGACCCTTCCAAATAAGATCACATTCACAGGTACAGTGGGTTAGAACTTCAGTATATCTTTTTGGGAGACATGATTCAGCCCACAATAAGCATATATCCCTGTTTATTTGCAGATAGTACAAACATATATATATATTTATATACATATATGTGTATAAATACATTTTTGAGTTGTGTGTAAGAGTCACAATGGGAGAAATTTAGACTGTGGGAAGTCATAGGACTATTGAACTAAGACATGGGATCAAAAACATTCAGAGGAAGAGATAACTGGAAAAACTTGACTGGTGCCTGGAATTGAAGAGAGATAGTGAAGAGAAAGTGGGTTAAAGAGGCTGTCAGGGCCCATGTTATGAGAAGACATGTAAGTTATATTAAGAGTGGTGGGGACTTGGAATATTGAGGGCAAAAGAGTGCTGTTGAAGTAATTCAAGCAGATGAAAGATAAGCTAGGATACTTAATTTAGAAAAGTACTCTGCAATGAGGTCAATGGATTGGAAAGGGGCAAAACTGGTAGTGGGATGAAAAGGAGAGATTGGCAACAAATCAAGGTATGAAATCCATGGATTTGGTTATTGGTTAAATGTAGTAGGAGAGAAAAATTGAAAGGCAAAATGATGCCAAGGTTTCTAGTTTAAGCAAAGTATGGTGCTACCATTCATTGGGATGCAGTACATAGGAGAAGACATTGGATTGGGGGAATGGTGAGGGATGAGAAGATAAAGTACATACAGTGTACTACCTGCTGTCACTCAGTGAGTTTGTATCCTTTCTTCCTCCTTATATCCATCTTCTGAGTTGAAAGGTGTTTTTCCATTAAACTTGTATAGTTACAGGCCTACTTATGTATGATTAATATTTGTCACGTTAATCTTTTCTAAGACCATGTACCCGTTAGATAACAAGCCAATTGAAATGTTTGTTACTTTTAGGAAAAGCTGTATAGTTTAAAATTCTTTGACGTACCCTCTCTCTTTGAATCTAGAGAGATCTAGAAAGTGACATTCCTCAAGGACTCTCTCCCCACCTTTCTGCTCAGGCTGAAACACTGGGATTTTAATTTTTATTTCTTTCTCTGCTTTTCAGTGGGAGACCTTTTTTCTATACTTCTCATAGAAAAACTTTTTGAAAGTTACATTAATTTATTTTTTGAAAGTAATCATGGGTTGGGATGGACAAAATCGTTGATTTTGTTTTCCCAAAGAAATTCAGTAAAGTATATAAAGGCAGAGTGAATCTAATTTAGAATTTTTTTTCAAATTTTATTAGTTTTCATGCTGTGTAGTTTGCAGAGGGCACTATGCATATCACCATGTGCTTCTTGTGCCAATCCTTTGGGGTATCTTTGTCATTTCCACTTTATAAGTGAGGAGATGGAGGCTCACAGACGGTCCTACAAGTAGAGGAAGGCACAGCTACGATTCAAATACTGTGATTTTTATTATATGTCACCCTTTCCTCTGGGAAAAAATATGTTAATAATGAAGCATAAGTATCATTAGGCACAACACCTCTTTGTTAATAAAAGTATGAGTAGTTAATAAAGCTGTAAGTAGCTCAGGAAAGGAACTCTGTGGCCCAGGGTTTTCCCATTAAATGAAAGCTCTACCAAGATCCAACCTTTTCTTGATTTACTCTATGATTCCTTGTCTGATGAATGATTCTGTAGGCCATTTGTTTGTAGAAATACTGAATGTGCTAATTTACTTAATCATCTTTAAGAATGTTTGACATTGTTAGTAACTACCAACTTTGAGATCGCCCAAACTATCCTCACTTCTGATACTAACTTCAAGTTCAGGATCTCCAAGGTTATTCTCAGGTTTGATAACTCACTAGAAGAACTCACTATTATACTTGCAGTTACAGTTTATTGCAGCAAAAAGATACTAATTAAAATCAGCCAAAAGAAGGTGCACAGAGCAGGGTCCAGGAGAATTCAAATGCGGATCTTCCAGCTGTCCTCTACCTGTAGAGTTTTGTGGACTGCGTTGAATTTTCCCAGAAGCAGTGTGTGAAAATATGCATGGAGATTGCTAACCAGGGAAACTCACCCACATCTTGGCATCCAGAGTTTTTGCTGAGGCTCAGTCACATAGGCATAGTTGATTACCTGCTGACCTTAGTGTCCGTCCTCCCTAAAGACTGCAGCCCTTCAGCATAAATCATGTTGTCAGTAGACTATCTGACATGGCCTAAGGCCCTCAGACAATGACACTCTTATTGGTCAGGAAATTATTTAAGAGGGCTTGGAGTTACCTCCCAGGAGTCAAGGGCAAAGGCCAGACATGTCTTTGGGCAAAGTTTACCCTTTACTGCACAGTGACTTTGGGGGGCTCTTTATTGACTCAACAAATATCGAATGCTTACTACTGGTCACTAGGATATCCCCTGGGGCATATAGCAGTGAACAGGACTCAAGTCCTTCCCTCAAGGAGCATCCTAACTGGAGAAAAATATACTCAATTTTCCCCTCATTTACTGTTTCTAACTTTGGAGTATCACCTTATTATCTGTGAGAGTACTGCATGAGAATTGGTGCAACATTAACACCAAATAGTCATTCTGTGTGTGTGTGTGTGTGTGTCTTAAAATGTGAGGAACACTGCAGTGATTTGGAAAATAGTCTGGCAGTTTCTCAAAATGCTCAACATAGTCACCCTATGTACCAGCAATTCCACTCCTGGGTCTATACCCAAGAGAAATGAAAGCATATGTTCCTGCCCTCCCCCAAAAAACTTGTGTTCAGGCATCAATGTTTGGCTCTTCATAATAGCCAAAAGACAGGAACAGCCCAAATGTTTATCAACTGATAAATGGATAAATAAAATGTGGGCTATCCATACTATGAAATATTATTCCACAATAAAAAAGGAATGAAGAACTCATACATGGATGAATCTTCAAAAGAGTATGCCAAGGGAGAGAAGGCAGTCCAACAGGCCACATATTCTATTATTTCACTTATATAAAATGTCCAGAATGGCAATTGTCTATAGGCAATTCTGTAGAGACAAAAAGTAAGTGAGTGGTTACCCAGGGCTGAGGGTTAGAGAGGAATGGGGAGTGACTGCTAGTGAACATGAGGTTTCTTTTGGGGCTGACAAAAATGTTCTAAACAGATTTTGGTGATGATTTCACAATTCTATTAATATACTAAAACCAAAGAATTATCTACTTTAAATGGGTATATTTTATAGGATATAAATTACCTCAAGAAAGTTGTTTTTTAAATGAAGTACAAAGTCTCTGGACTAAGTCTAAAGACTGTTTTTGCTCTGAGAGTACCCACTCTTTGACAAAGTTACTGTGACTGACCCATCAGTTTAGATGAGTGTCCTCTTTATTCACTATTTTCTAATAAGTCATTCCTGACCCTATCTATTTGCATGTATTAAAAGTGACTTAGAAACCGACACACAACAGATCTTCACTGAATATATGTGGAATGAATGGATAGTGATATCAGACCGGAAGTTGAACATCTTTCCTTTTTTTTTTTTTTTTTGAGGACAGTAAGTTTGGAGTTGAGAGGTCTTTTTCCCTACTATATTAAATTCTCAAAGCATTATTTATTTAGCTACATTATGTATTAACTCTGTACTTCATTCATAGAGTGATTTCACAGAAGATTGTTTTGTGACTGAGAAGGGAATTTGAAATCTTGCAATTTAATCCTTTCATTTTACATTTGAGATATGTGAGGCCTGATAGTTTCAGTCAGGTTTTAAAATAGGGCCGCCATGTGGTTCTGAATTAGGTTCTATGGGGATATGAAAGTCAATGTCATGATCCCTGTCTTCCAGAAGCTTGCAGTCTTAGTGAGATGAGGCTCAGACACAAATAACTATGTATGATCAGTAGCCGCATAAGATGGAGAAGGGCCTTGAGTTTGAGACTCAGTTTGAAATCTGACTTCTAAACTTACCATCTGTGTGATCATGGACTGTTTGGTTCTTTAAGCCTCATTTCCTCATTTATAAAAATAGAGGTAATAATGCGTAATATTAGTAATAATACCTCATCTTTACTGAGTACTTATGTGCCAGGAACTATGCTATGTAAACATTTTACATATGTAATCTTCTTTAATCCTGACATGAATCCGTGAGGGGTTGTTAATATTTTTATAGAGAAGGAAAGTGAGGTTTGGAGGGATGAAGTACTGTAGATTCATTCATTCAACAAGTGTTTATTGAGCATTTATTGCTAGGGATTATGCTAAATACTAGGGATGCAACTCTAAGTACAGGGCACAGCTGGAGCAGAGAGGAGGGGCACTGTGATTCAGTTCTGGGGGGATGGAAGTCTTTACTGTCCAGCTCTCAGATCACCCTCTTCGCCAGAGTGCACAGTTTTTCAGTGAAACTCCCCAGGGGAAGTAATACTCATTCCCATCTCTTGCACCTGTTTCTCTTGTTTCCTTTGTCTTATATTAATTTTCACGACCACCTGGCTAACCCATTTGACTGAGACGTCTTTACTGGCAGAGACCACATTTTACTTGTCTTTAGTTTCTGTACATCGAGTTGCACATCAGACTGTTTCATGGATGCATCAACGAATCAGTACGTCTCTCTGTTGACTATTTTTGTCTCTTGAAGATGGAGCCCTCTCTAAATCAGACAAATGATTTATCCTAAATGTCTTTTTCATCTGGTAATCTATTTGGGCCTCGTTTTCATTTCCTTCAAGCTATGAAACAAAGTCCATTTATGTGAGTTTAATTATTTTGTTGTTGTTTTATGATAATAGTCCAGAAATAATTTAAAAGTTCGGATCTACTGCTGTCTACATTTTTTAATTTTATTTTTCAATTAAAGTTTACATTCACTATTATTTTGTGTTAGTTTCAGGCGTACATACAGCATAGTGGTTAGACAGTCCTATACTTTACAAAGTGGTCTCCCAAATACTTCAAGCACCCATCTGACACCGTACATACTTATTACAATATTATTGACTACATTCCCTACGCTGCACTTTACTCTCCCTGGGACTATTGTGTGACTACCAATTTGCAGTTCTTTGCTTACCATGGAAGATGGCGCAAATCAACCTAGAAGCCGCTCTGTCAAGATAACTGTTGGTTTGCTCAGTGTATCAACCAGATTCTCTGGATGAACTCTCATTGCTGAAGGCATTAGATCCTTCCTGGGATTAAACTCAAAAAATGCAAAGTAGGTTTCCAAAGGCCATAAATATCAGTCAGGATTCCAGTGTGATGTAGTTCCTTTCCTAACTGTGTGTTAGAAAATGGATCTGGACATTGTTTACGCCCACAGGATGTTTCGTGGTTAAATTGGATGATCTTCAGACGTGTTTTTAATTAGTTCAACTCACTCCATAATTAACATGGTTATCAAGTTTTGGGCCATAAAATGTTAGTGTTCCCAGAAACTTGAAATGCAAGGGTTCAATGTATCAGAAATCTTAAAGATTTGAAACTTTGCTTTAGGTTTAAAAAAGTAAAATAGTTCAATTAAAATAAAGTAGAATTGAGGAAACCTTTTTAAAATTGGGTATCTTAAGACACTTCATATAATTGTTTCAAAGTGTTAAAAATCAAATCCAAGTAAGAAAAACAATTAGTAAGTAATTATACATTGACTGATTAGCATATTTCCAAGGAAATACCAAGTTAGGTAAAGGGATCATATTTTTAAATGTTGTAGCTATTTAATTGTCAAATCCTTAATGAAAACAATTTAAAGCATCAGGTACCTTCCAGCTTTTGAGCCATGAACGTAGTTTTACCCAACTTGTAACACACTCATGTTTGCCAAAGACTCTCCTGGAACACACTGAGGGAGAGCTGCTTGCCAGCATCAAGAAAATCTACCCAAGCACCTAAAATTAGTATAATAAACCCCACCTGTCCTTCCTATTGCCTTTTGGTTAGACTTCCCTGAGGAGCTCGGATCAAGAAGGAACAAAGTGTTTTTGCTGTGGGCCGACTACTTGTGATCCAAGAGGACACTTAAGAACCTGAGACAGAACAGGGAGGCCAAGACAAATTCAGAGACCTCAGGAGATATTTTGAACCTCTTTTCAAAGCTAATCATAAAATAATGTCTTTGAAAGAAACCTTTGCGATCACCAGCTGAGTCTTCTCATTCTATTTCTGAAGACACTGAGAGTAGGAGCATATACTCAAGGTGTCTCAATTAGCAAGCAGCAGAGCCAAAAAAACCCCAAACTCAGTTGTCTGGTGCCAAGTCCTGTACTCTAATCTGTACTAAGTGCAAATGCTTTTTGTATGTGTGTTTTTAAGAACCTGTAAGAACAGCTTAAAGTATTTTCTTTTGATTAGTATTATTTATTCACTTTGTTAGTCTCTTTCATTATTACTAAGTGCATTTTAGTCCCTGAGCTAAAATCCCCTCCCTCGAGGCTAAATTATCACAGAGCATTCCATTCACTTGAAAACAGTTGTACTATAAAAGAAAATACAAGTGGAAAACCTTGCCAACAATAAACATTCTAAAAAACTTAATGTACACCACTTTCATTCCTGCAGAAATGCCAAGCGCAAACCTACTGCACCTGCAAGCTGTGGCCGGGAGCGGGTGGCTGGCTAGCCCACGTGTACTTAGGTTTATGACTGCACTTGGGTACCAGCTTAATTTCTTTGCCAGTGGAGACAGGTGATTTAAAGAAACAGACATTTCAGGGAAAGGGAAACAGCATAGGGAATCCTGGAATAAGTATCCAGTCACATTAAAGTTAAAGAACATGGACAGTGTTTTGTTTTTTCAAGTTGTCTACTGTACTTGACTACTGCCCTTCTTTCTGTCCCCTAGGTTCTCCTGGCAGGGAGGAATTCTTCCCATTGGGTGACCCTCAGTTTCTCAGGCAGAAAGCGCAGTATTGCTGCTGGTTGACAGAAAGATATGTTAATCTGTTGATTCATCCATACACACAACAGTCTTTTATTGAACGACATGATATGATGTCTGTGCAGCCATTTTCACTCTTGATTTCTATGTGATGATCTAGCTTGGGATGAAAGTTTGTTTTCTCTTTTTTTGAATAGAGTTGTCAAGGATTTACTTTACTTGGGTAAAAAATATGATCTGACTAGTTAAGGTAGACACACTCGGTAGTGAAACAGGTACAGCTCTTCTGGCACCTGCATTTTCCTTCCCCAAGGTATGTCCTGGGTCAGCATATGTGGTGTGTGCAGAAGCAGTGAGTGTTTAGAAGGCATAGGGCAGAGGAGCACTGAGTCTCTTTGGGTTTCTGATTTTAGTCCACAGAAATAATCTTATGCTCATTTAAAACATACCCTATACATAGGCAATGCATATGTACAACGGCTCCATCGAGGCTATGTAGGTCTAGCCTTCTATATTTTTCCCAACTATTCTTCAAGTTTTCTCTCCATAATTCAGAGTAGAGGTTTGTTTCTTTTTTCTGTTTTTATTTTTTGTTACGTTTTTGCCCCAGATGTGTTTCATGGCTCTAAAGCAGAGGTTGCAAACCAGCAATTCTTCAGCCAACTATATCCCATTGACACTTTTGTTTGGTACACATAGTGTGGTTTTGTAAAAATTTGAATCAGTTGCCAGTATTTAAAAATAATATTTCCAGTAAAAATCCAGATTCATAACATATCCTTTAAAAAATCAGATCTGAAACATTTGGTCTACAGTTCAACACAGCAATCATTTGATAGAGTTGAACAGTCGCTGTGGCCTTGAGATGGTGTGAACACTTTCTAGCCCATATCATTACCTACACAGTCTGGATTCTGTAGCTCTTTGCATTTCTGACCCTTCCCCAAAGGATATGTAGGCTAGGTGATTCCTTAGAGGAGGAAGAAAGAGTTGAAGTTATCATCATGGTAATGATAAGAATAATGAAGTAATCCACATCATTCAAGGTCTGCCCAGGAAAAGTCCAGCTATTGTTAATATAGTGTGAATGGTTTGTGCAACATCAATGTAACCTGACAGCTAAGGAGAGTGGACTGGAATGCACATGCATAACAATGACAACTTCATTGTACTAGTCAGCGGGGGCAGTAGATGCCGTTGAGTGAGCATATGTACTGCATGGCTGTCATGTTCAAAATGATTGAACAAGTAGAGCAATGAATCTTTTTTGTTTGTTTGTTTGTAAATTCTCATCAGTTTTTTTTTAATTTTTATTGTTATTCAATTACAGTTCTATGCCTTTTCTCCCCATCCCTCCACCCCACCCCAGGTGAACCCACCTCCCTCCCCCACCTCCACCCTCCCCCTTGGTTTTGTCCATGTGTCCTTTATAGTAGTTCCTGTAATCCCCTCTTCCCACTGTCCCCGCCCCTACCCCCCCCCACCCTGGCTATTGTTAGATTGTTCTTAACTTCAATGTCTCTGGTTATATTTTGTTTGCTTTTTTCTTCTATTGATTATGTTCCAGTTAAAGGTGAGATCATATGGTATTTGTCCCTCACCTCCTGGCTTATTTCACTTAGAATAATGCTCTCCAGTTTCATCCATGCTGTTGCAAAGGGTATAAGCTCCTTCTTTCTCTCTGCTGCATAGAATTCCATTGTGTAAATATACCATAGTTTTTGGATCCACTCGTTTGCCGATGGGCACTTAGGTTGCTTCCAGTACTTGGCTATTGTAAATTGTGCTGCTATGAACATTGGGGTGCACAGGTTCTTTTGGATTGGTGTTTCAGTGTTCTTAGGGTATAATCCCAGCAGCGGAATTGCTGGGTCAAAGGGCAGTTCCATTTTTAGTTTTCTGAGGAAATTCCATACTGTTTTCCACAGTGGCCTCACCCGTCTGCATTCCCACCAACAGTGCACGAGGGTTCCCTTTTCTCCACATCCTCTCCAACATTTGTTTGTGGATTTGTTTATGTTGGCCACTCTGACTGGTGTGAGATGATACCTCATTGTGGTTTTGATTTGCATCTCTCTGATGGCTAGTGAGGCTGAGCATCTTTTCATATGTCTCTGGGCCCTCTGTATGTCTTCCTTGGAGAAGTGTCTGTTCAAGTCCTTTGCCCATTTTTTAATTGGGTTGTTTGTCTTCCTGGAGTGGAGTCATGTGAGTTCTTTATATATTTTGGAGATCAGGCCCTTGTCTGAGGTATCATTAGCAAATATGTTTTCCCATACTGTTGGTTCTCTTTGTAATTTGGTGCTGTTTTCTTTAGCCATGCAGAAGCTTTTTATTTTGATGAGGTCCCATTTGTTTATTCTTTCCTTTATGTCCCTTGCTTTAGGGGATGTGTCTGTGAGGATGTTGCTGCGTGGAATGTCTGAGATTTTCCTGCCAATGTTTTCCTCAAGGACTTTTATGGTGTTACGACTTATATTTAAGTCTTTTATCCATCTTGAGTTTATTTTCATGTATGGCGTAAGTTGGTGATCGAGTTTCATTTTTTTGCACGTAGCTGTCCAGATCTCCCAACACCATCTGTTGAAGAGGCTGTTTTTGCTCCATTTTATGCTCCTGCCTCCTTTGTCAAATATTATTTGACTGTATAGACTTGAGTTTATTTCTGGGCTCTCTGTTCTGTTCCATTGGTCTATGTGCCTGTTTTTATGCCAGTACCAGGCTGTTTTGATTACAGTGGCCTTGTAATACAGTTTGATATCAGGTATTGATCCCTCCTGCTTTGTTCTTCTTTCTCAAAATTGCTGCAGCTATTCGGGGTCGTTTATGGTTCCATATGAATTTCTGCAATGTTTGTTCTATATCTGTGAAATATGTCATAGCTACTCTAATAGGGATTGCATTGAATCTATACATCACTTTGGGTAGTATGGCCATTTTGATGATGTTACTTCTTCCAATCCATGAACATGGTACATGCTTCCATTTGTTTGTATCTTCCTTAATTTCTTTCTTCAGTGTTGTGTAGTTTTCTGAGTAGAGGTCTTTTGCCTCCTTGGTTAGGTTTATTCCTAGGTACTGTATTTTTCTTGTGAGCAATGAATCTTCATCAAAGTTTCCATTAAGCTTGGACATTTGTCCATGGAAATTATTCAGATGATTAAGGAGGCTGCAGCTATGGACAACTGATGACTGGCAGCTTCACCATGACAATGCACCTGCTCATGCATCATGTCTTGTGCAGAGTTCTTTGGCAAAACATCAAATCACTCAGGTGACTCAGCCTTGTTACAGCCCAGATTTGGAGCCCTGCGACTTCTGGCTTCTCCCAAAACTAAAATCACCTTTGAAAGGGAAGAGATTTTATACCATCAATGAGATTCAGGAAAATATGACAGACCCGCTGATGGTAACTGGGAGAATTGTGTGAGGTCCCAAGGTACCTACTTTGAAAGGGACTGAGGTGTCATTGTCCTATGTACAATGTTTTTTGTATCTTGTATCTTCTTTAAGAAATATGGGTGGCTGGACAGACCACGTATATTGAATGCTAACCATGCCAGGTACTTGGCATACATTTTAAACCTCACAGGAATCTCGTCTACATCCCAAAAAGTTAAATTTGCTTGCCCAAAGTCATATATCTTGTATGTGGCTGAGTTAGGAATTGAACTCCAGATCTGTCTGACGCTAAAGCCTATACTTTTCATTTTATTCATATTGCCTCTCAAAAATCACACCTCCTCCCAAGTAACACTCCCTGAATATTAGGCCTACAAGAATCTATGACTAAATGCCAAGAATTGGGAGCCCTATTGGCTACTGGTTTTTCAGTTTCTATCAGAAAGAGGAGAAAGGAGAAGCTTGGTTATCATTGGTGAGGCTTCTTCTACTCTCTTATCCTCCAGCTGAGGACCTGCTCTAGGTACGGATGCATATAGCCATTTTCCTGGGTAAAAGGAACACTTGTGAAATGTTGTTCTACATCAACTGGAATTAACATTAAAGTCTTCTAAAACTAGGTAGAAAAATGAATATGGTTCAATATTTGAAACAGCATATTGCAGGTGTAATAACAGTCAGATTAACGATAGCTCAGAAACAAACCAGAGGATAAATAATCCCTCAGTGTATGAAAAGGGTAGAATTCCAAAGCAATAGGGAGTTGATTGGTCAGGTTCAATAAACCTGACCAATGCTCCTACCAAGGGCAACATATGAAAATAAATAAATAAATAAAAACATTTGAATGAATATCAGATAAGGAGTAACTACTCAATTTTTTTAAACCTTAATATATAAAAATATAAAATCTTGACCTGTGTGCAAGTAGTTATTGTAAAAGGAAAAAAATGAAATTTCTTATTCTTGAAACTATGTATTTTATGTATGTTTTCATTCTTTTCCTTGATTCCAGCCTTGTACTATCTTTCGAGCCTACTGCTTTTCAAATCCAGAATATTGTAGATCTACTGTTGGATTCCTTTGGCATTACCTCCTTCAGTTCTGTCTCTTTTCTTCTGGACTTCTCAAAACCGTAAACTAAATCCTTTGTTTTTTTCCATCTCCTTTAAAAAATGCTGGGAATACAAATAGTAACAAAATCTTCTTCTATACATTTTGTTTTAGGGTAGGAAAATAAATGCTCCTCCTAGCAAAATACATATGCCATATGCTAAGATTCTTTTGATTGCAAGTAATAGAAATGTACTTGTTCAACAAAAGTTAAAAAGGGAAGATTAGTGAAAGAATAGGAACCAATGATGGGAACCTCAACTATTTGTTTAGAAAACAGTTATTGGGTGACTAGAATCAAGGAACAAGCTAATGGGCCAGGCTCCAGGGCATAGGAACTAGGGCAGCTTCGAGGTCCTCCGCTACAGATGTGCCTAGATCTTCACAGATAACTTTGCTCCAACCATATCCTGTCTCTCTCCATCTCCGGTCAGTTTTCAGATCCCAGGGAGGACAATCTGGCTTAGTCTAGGTGTCTCTGCTATTGAATGCATTAGCCATGGCCAGGGGATGGAGCAACACACACAGTCATGGCCACTGGGGCGACTTAGGGCTGCTCTACATGACTATGAATATGATGACAGGTTTGCAATTTTTTATTTTCTTGTATATTTATTTCTAAATCAGGCCTTTAGTGTATGTAAAAGTGGAGTTTATTCAGTGTGTGTAGTTTCCGTGAAATATAGTAAAATTATCTGACAGAGGCATTTTGAACTTTTAAAAGCTCAGAATTTCAGTTGTCTAGAAATTCAGTCTGAGAAATATCCCAGACCTTTTCCTGTAATAGGAAATAATTTATAATGACAATGTTTGTAAGTTGCATTAAGGTCCTACTCTCTTCATGATTATTAATAGTTGTAGCAAGGTATTGCAGTATGGGCTCATGGTTAAGAAATGTCTTCCTGGTTAATAAATGGATATGATACTGCCTGCTGTCTATGAAAAACTCTTACATCTTGAGTGGTTCTTCTCTTCCCTGGACAGTGAGCAGCATCATTCATCCTTTGGTGGGTGAATCTTGTGGCCTGGAAATGTTCAGAAGTTAATACTGATAGACAAGCCATGGAAAACCTCTGTCTTGGTTCATACTAAAATCTTTTTCATACTAGGATAAGATGAACTTTCTGCTGTGAGCATGAGCCTCCTCTCTTCTTCAGCCAAAAGTTCACTGGGGTCCAAACAATGTCTTAATGGATTCCAGCAAGATTTTTGTGGGGCTGTAAGAAAGAAGCTTCTGCTTTGCAAGCTGGAGGAATGTGTCCCGCACAGTACTAGCTCTGAAATCAATGCCCACCTGGATTCAAGCCCCCAGCCAATCTTCCAGTCTGCTTCCGATTTGGGGTGCCTTGGCAGCCTGCCTTTATTGTTCCAAAGTATTGCTGCCATTTTTCAGTGGACAGCTCACATCTCACCTCCTCCATCAACACTCCCCAGGCTAATGAGGAATTCAACCCCATCTTTACCCCAAATCTAGTCCATAAGACCCTTTCATTCTCCCATTCCAGCAAATAGAGACAGGCAATTCTCAGTTCATACTGATAAAGGAGTATGTTCCTATAGATAATATGTTATTATATCTAGTCTGTCAGGACTTTTCTCCCTCATAGAGAAGTGTGTGACACATGCAAATAACTAGTTCAGACAGTGAGAAGTGCAGGAATGGAAGGCTGACTGAGGGTACAACCAATGTGCTTGTGATGGTGAATTCTCTCTGAATTTTTGATAACTACTGTCTGAATAATCTCATGCTTGCCCCTTATTTTAGATCAGTGGGCAACTTCTGAAAGGGCAATTAAGTCATTTGAATAATGAATAACAATTTTTATGTAAAATAAGAATTCCATTTTTGAGTTTTTAAGAACAACAGAAAACATTTTTTTCTTTTTTTATTGTTAAGTAGTTTAGCATCCACTTCCTTTCCTTTTTCATTTCTTCAACTTCCACAGTTGTATTTGTTATTATAATTAGAGTAGTAGTAGCAGCTACACCCATTAGTAAACTCTCAGCATATCACATTCTTACAATGAATGCTCACATTTGGAGTTTACAAATGTTACAGAAGAAGAAACCAAGGCATGCAGGGATGGGGTTTCATGGGCAAAGTCATGCAGTGACAGAGCTTGCATTCAAATTCTGACCTCTCTGGCTCCAAAGGTGTTATGCAATGCTATGCTATGCTTCACTATACTACACTGTTCTATACTATACTACACTATACTACATGACACAATGCAGTATGGTCGTAATGCTTGTAACACTTGCCTAGTGGAAGAACAGGAAGTACAAATGCTAGATGCTTCAACCATGTCCAGATAGAAAGAAGCCATAGCACCTATAGCCCAAGAAGCCATACCTGTTGAAATGATGACATTATTACAAAGTTCCTCGACAACAAAAAACAAACATCAGAGCATGCATTTACTTATGTATTTCTTTATCCAGTTCCATCTATGTGTTAATATCTGTGTCTGTTGCTTTTCTACCTCCTAATTTTTTTATGTTGTGGTAAAATATACACAACATAAAAATCAGCATTTCAACCACTCACAGGTCTATAGTTCACCGCCATTAAGAACATATACATGGATATGTAAGCATCACCATCATTTGCCAGAACTCCATCATCTTCCTAAATGGAAACTTCACACCCATTAAAAAGTAGCTCCCAAGTCCTGCCTTCTCTGAGCCCCTGGTAACTATTTTTCTACTTTCTGCCCCTATGAATTTGACTATTTTAAGTACCTTATATAATTGGAATCACACAATAATTGTCCTTTTGTGGCTTGTTTTTTTCTCTTAGCATAATGTGTTTAAGGTCTATGCCTGTTGCATTATGCATCAGAATTCCATTCCTTTTTATAGATTGAATAATATTCCCTTGTGTGAACTATTAAAAGATACACTGAGGCATATTATGAATTTTAAGAGTTTATTTAAGCATCTGTCAACTAGAACCGAGGAGCATCAAACCAGAATTAGTTAGGAGAGCTCCACCAAGAGGCCAGGGAAAAGACTTATTTAGAGCAAGTGCAGAAGCAAAAAAAGATTATTTGATTGGCAATAGCTTAAAGCCTAGCTGGCTGTTTGTAATTGGTTGTGCTTAATGTTTTGATTTTGTAACCTTGAGGCATTTACGGGTTCGGATTTTGGTATGCTTACATAGGGCCTCATTACATTAGAGCTACATCAATCTAATGGCCTCCTTTTTTAATTTAACAGTATGTAACACATTTTATTTATTCATCTGTTGATGGACACTTGGGTTGTCTATTGCGAATAATGCTACTATGAACATGGGCCTGCAAATATTTCTTCAAGTCCTCGCATTCAATCCTTTTAGGTATATAGCCAGAACTGGAATTTCTGGATCAAATGGTAATTCAGTTTCATTTTTTGCGGAATCTCCCTGTAGCTCTCCACAGCAGCTGCACCCTCTTTCTTGCCCACCACCTCTGCCTCCTCCTCTTACACCCATGCTTACAAAGCCCTCTACGGCCTGGTGGTGGCTTCTTCACTCAGTCTTTTGCCCTCTGTCTGCTGGTACACTGCCATCTGCATGAAGGATGTTGAGTAAAGGACTTGATCATTGTGATGGAGATCGCAATGCTGAAGCTTTTTCAGCAATTTACAAATGTTTGGACAGGAATTCCTCTAGTCTTTATTCTTCCCTACCTTTTTTCCCCTTGCAGCTCCCAACCTCAGAGAACGACCATGAACATAGTGAGATGCTGTCTGCTGGAAAGAAAGAAAAGTATAGCTGTGCTTCCTTGCATAGCAATGAGGTGTTTCAGAGAGTGGCAGCCTGCTCAGTATTTGGGTGTTGATTTGTGGTGGCAAGTACTTGTTTGGCAGGCTGAATCCACATCTGCAATTCAAATGACTACTTACAAAATAGAGCTTTTTTTCCTTAATAGCCAGTGAGAACCAATGGCTAGCATTTTAGTATTGTAGTTGAAAAAGCAATTATGTCTAAAAGTTCTAATTCCATTGCAAAAGAAGTTATCACTTGTGGAACTATCAAAAAACACTTAGTGCAGGAATGTAACCTTGACAGTATACCCACTGTAAAGCAATGTGGGGTTGCATTCAGCATTGGATTCTGCCTTCACTTTAGGAAATTCGAACAGAGACGGGTAGAGGGCTTCTGGTTCAGGCTGGAGACAGAATTGCACTTTCAGGGATGCGAGCTCTCAGGCAAGATCTTGTGCATTCAGGGTGGTGTGGCTGTAGACTATGAGCTTCTCAATAACTCTTCCCGTGGTCTTGTGTTGTATTTGCATCACTCCTGCTACTGTCCCTTGAACAATTTTTGGAGCCAAAGCTGTGAATTTTCCTGCTGTTTAGAATTATATGAGTTTCTCAAATAAAACTAACACGAAAATACTTTGTTCACATGCTTTCCAAATGTTTTTCTTTTACCTTTGACAGAGGGAGTCAGAGGTGAGTCTGTTGATATTGGTCTACACTGTTATTGTCACTCGCCCTGGCCCTCAACCCAGGCTATGTGGAAGGAGCAGAAGCAGGTACTATCTGGAAGAACCGTGTGATTAAGTCAGTGTGCCGTGCTATGGAACTGACTGCGTGTTGTTCTGGGTTTTCTTCTCCTTCCTGATGCTGCGTGGTACAAATGAAAAGTTCACATGGAGGTCACAATCCCTGGCCATTGGCAGGGTTTGTGAGGTCTCTGCTGGGTCAGGCTGCCCAGATGTGAGCTGTGCTGAGGCCGAGTTCACTTTGTTTCCATTTTCTCACTCCTCACTCCTCCCTTCTCCTTTCTCCTTAATCTTGCCAACTGCTACTGGAGATGTTTTTCCCTCTGCTTAAGGTAATAACTAACTTAGTGCTGAAGCCAAGCTACAGGCAAGCATTGAAAATAAATTTGCAGGGGCTTGTTTTCATACTATTAGAAAAAGGCTTGGAGTCTTTTTTGGAAGTTCTTGTCTCCCAAGAAACTGTTTCAGGAACGTTTCTCTCTAGAGTGCGCTTAGCTGAGTACTAAAATACAAACAGTGAGAACGTTATTAAGAGATGCTGGCCTAGGTTTTGAAACCAAGTGGTACAAACATTCCCTCAAAAACTATTTCTTACAACTGTGTGCTCTCAGGTGAGTGGCTGCTACATACATATGGCACCTCTCACTCTTCCAAACACACACACTCGAAGTCCCCAGGTACATTAGGTGACTCAGAGTAATAAGGATGACGGCGTACTAGGAAGAGGTTGAGGAAGAGGAATTCCAGTTCTGTCATTTTTTAAGTAGGTGACATAGGAAGTTGCTTTGGTGTTGTCATCTGTGCAGTGAATGTGTGTGCAGGCTTCATGAACTCTGCAAAACACTAACAGTACTTGGCCCATAGTAGGTGCTTCACAAGAACTGCAATGCCTCTCCTCTTCACTGCTTATTGTTGCCTCTTCTTGATGTCAGATTTGATAAGTGAGAACTGTCCGTTGCCACAGTCTATAATTTCCTAATAAAATTTCCCACCCTTCAGAATAATTGTGGCTAAGAGTATTTACTTTACACGTTCCTGCCAATTCAGTGCATCTGTCGTTCACTAGTCACAAAACAGGAGGCTTCGTGGGCATCCATGGGGAAGACCACACCTCAATGAGAAGAGAAACAACTCTCATCTTAGAAAAATTTGAGTCCTTGCTGATGCATTTATTAGGAATAATTAAATCATGGTTGAAAATCACCTGAGAACTCCATGCACAGATTTCTGGGGAGCACTATGTTCATCAAAATTCTCATGTCGATACTAACAAGTGTATTCATCTTCTCTTTGATATATATCCTAGTAAGGGATTCCTTGTAACTCACCTGCACCTAAAGAAAATAGTTGACTTCAAATAGTGGAATTTTAATTTGAAAAATAGTAGAAACAGTAGAAAAAAATGGAATGAAGACTAGGTCAAAACCACATGAAGAATCCATTGGAAAGGACAATACTTAAAAACCTTAAAATCAACGGTTAAATCATGTTTTGTTTTGTTTTATAGCAAATATAGTGTTAATAGACTCAGCCTTGTAAAATTGGGCACTTTTCCATTTAGATTCGCATAAAATCTAAATCTACATTGATAAGGACACATTACATATTTTAAAAAGATAAACCTCTTATCTCAAATTACATGCATTATACATAATACATGCAAAAGAAATGTTACTTAATTTAGTATGGCCAAGTTATGATTGTTGCATCAGCCATAAAAATTTCTTCTCTCCTTTGCCCACAGTCCACCAGGAAGCAGTCAGGTGCCACCACTGAAGCAGGTGATGTGGGTACTGATGAGAGGTCAGAAGGTGGCACATACATCAGCCTTCTGTCTTAACTCTTTTAGGTAGCTTTATAAAACTGACTAAAAAACCAATTATAACTATCACAAAAATCTAAATTTTAAAATATTTCTGAATTTAAATGTTAACTTTATTCCCAAATTAGACTGTTAATCTCAATCCTGAGTATACTGAATATTGAATTTTTCAGCTTTGAAATTTATAGTTTCAGCTGATTTTAAACTAGGACTGCAATAGAAAAGAATAAGAATTCATTTTTAAGTATGTGAGTGGGTGACTAGTGGAATTTTCTCATCTTTCTGAATGGGAAAAAAATGCACGCCGTCATTTCTTTTTATCTCGGGGCCTTTGAGTGAATGTGTTGTTGTCTAAAAGGAAAGAAGCAGCAGTTCATTTTGCCACGGTCAATACTGCAGTGATTCAGCGAAATGCAACGAGTGCCCTGCAGGCAGGAGCCTATGGCCGTCAGCCCTCTTCCAGCCCAGCGCAATCACCAGATCCAGCAGCTAACCTTTCGTCTGGCTTAGGAAATTTTTGGCCCGTTAAAAATCATCCAGTCCACTCTTCTCTTAGGACTTTGTGACTGCTTTGACTGGTTTATTGCAAATTCTGATTAATAAGCAATTCGAATTCCCAGTTTCAGCAAGGTTACTTTTCCTCTTTAAAAAAAAAAAAAATTAACTGATTGGTTTTTGTCTTACTCATTCAGATTCAAAGTCTCCTCCCCATTAAAACAAATACACTTTGAATGTTCTAACAAAGGTGGATTTCCTGAGTACTTACTTTATTTCATTAAATTCAACTGTTATGTTAACACATTCATAAGGTGCAGGCTCCCATGCCAAAAACAGCACCCCATGTTCTTGCTCCAGCCCTGGAAAACATATATTTTCCCAGATTTCAGGCGTTAGAAGAATGCTTTTGAGAAATCTTTATCTCGTGTTGATAAATATATTTAGCAATTTTTACTAGCGTATACATATTTGAAAGTGGCACAGAATTAACTCTGGATTAGTGGTCTAGAATTAGAGAGCTAAGGAATGATATTTTAAGAATCCTGAGCATTCCTCTCTCATTTGACTGGGCTGCAGAGGAGATGATTTACTACAACATAATGACTTCAGAGTGTTTTTTTCATTTCTAAACAGAATCCTTAGAAACTCCCAGCTGTCATTTCCCAAAGAGCAAAGCAGGTGTACCTCCATTTCATTGGCTACTTTAGCAGGATAGAGGGAAGTTAAAAACGGTTCTCCAGTGAAGCTCCATCCCCTCTAAAGGACTCTATTTTTTCTACAGTCTATTTTTACTTTGTATTTGCTGTTGTCACATCCAGAGGAACTGGAATGGATCTGAGCTTTTGCAGACTTGAGCCTCTACCTAGAGCTGTGAGACAAGCCTGTAGGTGCTGACATCACTGAGGCATCCTTTACAGATTCAGATACATTTTCACATTCAGTAGCAAATACCTCCTGTGTGCACAGCGACCACATACCTGCCTGAAGTAACCAGCACATACGGCCTGACAGTTGTGGGGACTATGAAGGAAATTTGAAAATAGAATTGTCCCAGAAATTCCAGGATATATGGTCATAGTTGTTATATGCTAGGGCCTGTACTAGACTTTTTAATACTCATATATGATATCACATCAAATTCTTATAAGAGTATATAAAGTAGATCTGATTATCCTCTTGTAACTCATGAGAATTGAACCTCACACTGACAGTGGGTGAGGTATTCAAGCAAATGGTAAGAAATCATCACATCCAGACTGAGTTGTGTGTTCAGGCCACTATGTCATGCTGCCTCTTTCATGGCCTAGGGCTAGAGCCCTAGGTTGGTAGGTAGATTCTCGGTACAAGTAATGATGTGCTAGGTTGAGAAGTGGCCAGGGAAGTGAATGCATGGTAAAAGGCTGAGATAGGACGCTATGGTCTGGTTGGTCTTAAATGTAACATTTCCAGAGGGAGAAAAAAATACTTTTAACAAAGGTAAGCCTCATGGTAGAACATAGGATCATATCTGCCTCTATTTATTCTGTGACAGAGTGAAAAAAATCATTTTTTTCAATAAAAGATGTTTACTATCCCACCCAGATATTTTATAATATGACTTATTCCTCTGGGAATAATATTAAATTAAACCTTTCATTTCTTAAACTAATCTGAAAATTTTCTACCTCAGGCAGGCATTAGGGCCATATGGAACAGAAGTTTGAAGTTATTTTACAGATGATATTTTTGCATAAACTCTGTTTTGAGCAACTTTCTCAGACTACTTTGAGACAGAAATGGCAGTAGAGAATTCAGGAAAAGAAAAGTAATATATCAACTGAGGACATCTTTGACTGACTTTGAGTCAGAATAATAATAGCACCAATAGCTTTATTAGCATAAAGTAGTATGTTTGGGGAAATAACCAGGAATTGACTTGAGAGCCAGAAGCCCTCCTGGACTGGTCATCTGAAACGCTTGAACAATTGAAATGAGAGGAGAAGGGCCTGGGAGACACATGCATCCCTCTTTACCTTTGCTTTTTCTTCACTTCTAGCTTGACACTCACATACAGCCAGAATACTACTGCTTTTAGAATATTGACTTCAGGTAACATGTTCAGACAGGTAAATGAGAGCTTTACTATGTGCAGAAATTTGCTGACTTATGGCCTATATCTGAATTTTGAACTCTTTAGATATAAATTTTACAAAGTTTTCCAGACCAATGCGTGTGAATGAGTTTGAGCCATCATAGCAGAATGGCTACTTTGTGGTGACTTACCAAGCAGACACATTCCGTGCAGTCCACGTTTGCAACAGGGCAGAAGACCAGCTGCCATCCTTTCTGCTCAACAAAGGACTCTTGTGTTTGAACAAAAATGATGCACTGTATGCCCAGCAGCAGAAGGGAGTCTGAGCAGTGATGTCAAAGTATACCATGATGTCACCACAATTCACAAAGAATTACAGTTAATGCCATGTGAAGTAAGGCCAAGTTCAACACTTTCCCTCTTGGGTACTTCACAGTCTGAGAGACAGAAGCAAGGGCAGAGGTCAGGCCTTTGTATAATTTTGTTTCACATTCTCCAGACACCCTAATTTTGGAAGCAGGGAAGGGAGAAGACAGCTTGTTAAAGAAAAGTCCCCTGACAATACACTGAGAATGAATTCTAGTGTCTGTACGCACACACTTCTATACGAGGTTAATTCTTAGGATTTCTGCTGAAGAGTACCAGACAAACACATTTAACTAAAAACAGACCCTGAAATAAATAAGAAAGGAGCAAAATAAATCAGACTGGTAGCACCTAAGAAATTTAATATATGAGTTGGAAATAAGACTTAGCCCTTCTCCTTTTCCCTTTTAGGGTGTTTATCCAGCTATTAAACAGATCAGATTCTTGATTTCCAGAAAGGCAGCACTGGAAAAACTCTTTAAAATGTTTGCAATCAAATAAGTTCACTGCTTTTTCTATCAGCGGTCTTATGCCCCTAACATTGGCATTTCCCTTTTCTCCCATTTAGTTTATAATATAAAGAGATAAGCACCACAGAAGCAGTGGTGATTCCTCAACATTTCTAGAACTGCAGGGTAAGCAAGCTAATGAGGAGCACAGGAAATTATCTCTAGCTCAGACAATAAAGAAGATAGAAACAGTCCCCTTTAAAAGAGCACCTGGTAAAATCCCATTCCTATGGAACCAGGTCCTTCGATAGACTAACCACAGAGGTGGTTGAAGTCCCTACCCTTTGGTGGGGGTAGGGGTAGGTAGGTTGGATATGGAGAAAGACCATGGCTCTAGTCCAGCCAGATGACCAGCCAAGGGGCTAAAGCTCACACAGAGTAATGGGAAGAGTCAGGCCAGGGGGCTGTCCAAACTAAAATCCCTTAGGAAGAGCCAAGAATCAGGCACTAAGGAGATCAAGTACAAAGTAAGTTTCCAGGTCCAGAGTTGGTGTCAGAGCTAGGGCGTGGTGCCCAGAGCACTGGGCCTAGTGGAAAAGAGGTCAGAGGGAGACTTGCTTGGAAATAATAAGCATTTATACCCCAAGGCAATTCTGGAGTAATGGATGAAGGACCAGAGACATAGCAGGCAAAGTGACAAGTAGAAATTAAAGTCTCAGATTACAGTGCTAAAAACTGATTCCCTCAGAGATTTTTTTGTTGTTGTTTCACAGAGAGCTGTTTTTTGGTCTTTCGAACTAGTGGCAGAGAGTTTAAGTGGTGGAAGCTTGTTATGTTTTAGGTTGGGACAAAGAGGAAAATTTTTTTGAAATCATGATAAATCATAATAAATCATTTATAGCCTTGCAGTGGGCCCCCCTTATCCACAAGGGATATGTTCCGAGACCCCCCCAGTGGATGGCAAAAACCTCAGCTAGTTCTGAACCCTATATGTGCTGTTTTCTCCTATATATACATACCTGTGATGAGGTTTAATTTATAAATTAGGCACGGTAGTAAGTTAACAAAAGTAAATAATAATAAAATATAATAATATACTATAATAGAAATATGTAAATGCGGTCACTTATTTCAGGGGATCCCTTGTTGAAATCTTCATATAAGCTCAATGCTTTCTGACACAACACGTTGTCATCAACAGGAGCGTGCTTTCCACCCCAAAATTTGCTGCCTTTTCCATCTTAACTGAGCACTTACCACACACTAGGGCCATAATTTTTGCAGCTTGAGTTGCAACAGCAAAGCTAGCACAAATTTCGTTTTCCTTCTTCACACTTTCAGGAATAAAAGATTCATTCTTACCCTAGATCATAGCAACCTCAGCCTATGATTTTTTTCTTTCCTTACTAACTTTTCTTTCCTTAATAACATTCATCTTTGGTCTTAAACAGAGCACTTCATGGCTTCTGTTTGGCATTTCCAAATTCCAGCATTGCACTTTGGGGCCACTATTAAGTAGACAAGTGTTACTTGAACATAAGCACTGAGATATCTGGACAGTATCTGATAACTGAGCTGGCTAATGGGCAGGGAGCGTTTTATAGCGTGGAGATGCTGGACAAAGGGATGAGTGATGTCCCAGGTGGGACAAAGCAGGACGGCAGGAGATTTCATCACACAACTCAGAACAGCAGGCCATTTCAAACTTATGAATTGTTTATTTCTGGAACTTTCCATTTAATATTTTCAGACCACAGTTGACTGTGAGTAACTAAAACTGCAGAAAGTGAAGCAGCAGATTAGGTGGAGGTAACTGTATACTTCATTCATTCATTCAATAAATTTTTATTAGTTACTTGTTTTTAGATACTTTATGGTATTATGTTCTATTAGGAGATCGAAAATAAACATCAAACTTAATAAATAGGTAAATTTTATTCTGTTATAAAGTAAGTGTCATAGAATAATAGGAAAAAAATGGGACAGGGTAAGAGAACTTGGATCTGGGGAGGGAATCAGCTTTAAATAGGTCGTACTAAGTAGGCCTTATTGAGAAGATGAAAGTTTGCCAAGGACTGAAATCTGCCGTAGAGGTGTCTAAGGAAGAATGTTTCAGCCAGAGGTAACAGCCGTGCTGTTTGAGACAAGAAAGTGCTTGTTTGAAGACAGCAAGGAGAGTGAGCCAGAGGGAGATGAGGTCAGAGAGGTAATTCAGTTAATTCAGTTAAGTGGTATAGGTCCTTGTGGACCATTGTAAGGACTCCAGTGAATCCAGAAGGAAACTGAGCAGCACTACCAGGGATGGGTAAACCCGGCAGTGGAGGGAATGCCATATACGGGGAGCATTCCTTTGGAAAATCGTTGCCTGAAGGAAAAGGACTTACTGCTTTCACATAAATTTTTTTCATATTGTGGTATATTACACTGTAACAGAGCTACATCTCGTCATCTTACCTAATAATTGTTGGTGTTTACCAGAATTTCCCTGTGGCATGTGTGTATCTATTGAACAAAAGTAACTAATTTTTTAAATACATTCACTTGCTTCCTAAAAAAGAAAATAAAAAGCCTGTCTATGAGGACATACTTTCAAAGCTCCTGAAAGCAAAGATCCCACTTTTTTCCTGGTGCTCAATCTTAGTACCTGGAACTGTGAGGCTGCTGTTGCTTTTGGCAACAAGTTATGGCTGACAGAAGCATGTTCACCCTCTTCCTTCTTGTCTCTTCACTGCCCTGTGACCCCCAAGAGAAACATAATACGTCATAGAATTAAGCGATCACTCATCTACGACATAGCCCGGATTGCAACTCCAGCACCACCGATTCCTGGTAATGGGATCTTGGACAGGTGGATGAGCCTTTCTGAGCCTCCATTTTATTTTTATGAAATAGACATAATTGTAGCTAATTTTCAGGGATATTATGAGAATTAATTGAGAAGATATGCATTGTACCCAAATACAGCATGTGTTTGGCAAACACTTCTTCACTTTCCCTTCTGCAGGTGGCTTTCCCCTCCGCTTTCTCCTCCTCCATGCCTTCTGACCTTTAGTCACAGTGACTTTACTCCCTTTCTGTCCCCATCTATTTTGAGGGAGTGATCTGCTCAAGCCCATTCACCCTCAATTGGGACCGTGCCCACTACCACTTATATGTATTCCCCATAGCACCATAATAGCCAGCACAATGCCTCATGCTCACTTGATTCGATTTAATTTCAGTATTGTATAATCAACAGCTTCATGTGTTAATCCTCCCAACGGTATTTGAACAACAAACCAAGCACTACAGCAGTGGTTCCCAACTTTTTCAGACAAAGAAGTGCTTTATTATTTTGTTCCTGTGGGCCTTATGTTTTGGAAGTTTCCATTCACTCATAGCACTGAATGTATTAAGTAATAATTTGCTTTCCCGTTTTATGACTTCAAGTCCTGAGTATAATTAAGAATTAAGCAATAAATATTAGGATTCAGCTTATTTGTGTGATGAGATGGTTGGTGTTTTGGTGACCTTATGTGGTTTTATTGCAGATAAATATATTTCCATTAGGCTTTTGGAAATACTAAACATAGCTCACGGGCCACTATTAGCACCTTTGTGAATGACCAGGGATCTTGTTTCCTCATATTGAAAACCGTAGTTGAAAAGAAACAAGTCTGTAAAGGAGGAAATTTAGGCCTCCATAGCAAACCATGAAAGCCGTAGCTTATGCATCTGCATATGTATGTGAGGGTGGGGGAGGGGATAATCAGGGAAGTGTGGAGCAGAGGTAGAGATGTGGAGTGGTACCTTCCCATTTACTTCCTATATGTGCTTCCAAATCACATTGCACAGATGAAGCCATCTAGTCATCCCTGGGCATAAGTCTGCCTCTAGTGGTAGTGATCTTGATAGAAATATTCAACCTTGTCATCAGTTCACCATTGCCATAATAAATTCTTCAGAGTGTGTTTTCATGGTTCATAGGCATCCTAGTATACTTAGTCAGGAATCCCAATTTGGAATTTTGGTTGTGTCAATTACCAGCTATGTGACCTTAGATAAGTTATCTTCTCCAAACCACAGTGTTATAATCTATACTTGAATCATTCAAATCTTAAGAGAATGTTAATCTTAAGAGAAATATTGGAGAATTGCCTAAAAAATGCATCCAATTCATTTCTCTGACTCTGGGATGGTATATTGGTTTAGTCTCCTTTCGTGATAGCTATCATCTATTGGATTTGGCTTCAAGGGCACAATGTAGTAGAGGATCTGAGACCACATGAAATCTCAGTGGCAAGGAGTGCTGCCATTGATTAGCAATGTCTGCTGTGGATCCTGCCAGGAGCAGCAGCTGCATGTGGGCCATGTTTTTGCCAGCCCAGCTTTAAGTGCTGTGACATCTATTCTTTGTTTAAGTCAGACCATCACCATGCTCTGTGCCTGGATGATTTGCTTTGGCTTCTTAAATTTGCTTTTACCCAATGTTCCCTGACCATTAGGGTTCATCAAAGGTTATGGAAAAACTAGTTATTTAAAAATCCTTGTACTTATTTGCTCAGATGCTACTGGGACTTTGTTATATGGCTGTCTTTCAGGATACTCACGGCACATGTATGTCCAGTATTCCAGTATTCTCAGTTCTCCTGAGCCAGTTTGTCATTCATTAATTACATAAATATTTAATACACATCTACTACAAGAAATGCATTACCCTATCCAAGTACATTTTCTTTTTTTTTAATTTTAATTTTTATTGTTATTCAGTTACAGTTGTGTGCCTTTTCTCCCCATCCCTCCACCCCACCCCAGCTGAACGGCCCCTCCCTCCACCACATCCACCCTCCCCCTTGATTTTGTCCATGTGTCCTTTATAGTAGTTCCTGTAATCCCCTCTCCTCACTGTCCCCTCCCCACTCCCCCCTGACCATTGTTAGATTGTTCTTAACTTCAATGTCTCTGGTTATATTTTGTTTGCTTTTTTCTTCTATTGATTATGTTCCAGTTAAAGGTGAGATCATATGGTATTTGTCCCTCACCACCTGGCTTATTTCACTTAGCATAATGCTCTCCAGTTTCATCCATGCTGTTGCAAAGGGTATAAGCTCCTTCTTCTCTCTGCTGTGTAGAATTCCATTGTGTAAATATACCATAGTTTTTGGATCCACTCATTTGCCGATGGGCACTTAGGTTGCTTCCAGTACTTGGCTATTGTAAATTGTGCTGCTATGAACATTGGGGTGCACAGGTTCTTTTGGATTGGTGTTTCAGGGTTCTTAGGGTATAATCCCAGCAGCCGAATTGCTGGGTCAAAGGGCAGTTCCAGTTTTAGTTTTCTGAGGAAATTCCATGCTGTTTTCCACAGTGGCCTCACCAGTCTGCATTCCCACCAACAGTGCACTAGGGTTCCCTTTTCTCCGAATCCTCTCCAACATTTGTTTGTGGATTTGTTTATGTTGGCCACTCTGACTGGTGTGAGATGGTACCTCATTGTGGTTTTAATTTGCATCTCTGATGGCTAGTGATGCTGAGCATCTTTTCATATGTCTCTGGGCCCTCTGTATGTCTTCCTTGGAGAAGTGTCTGTTCAAGTCCTTTGCCCGTTTTTTAATTGGGTTGTTTGTCTTCCTGGAGTGGAGTCATGTGAGTTCTTTATATATTTTGGAGATCAGGCCCCAAGTACATTTTCCAAAAGATCTGGTAGGTGTTGCCAGCCTTGTAATTCCTGGTGTTCTCTTTTCTAGGAAGCTCATATGCACCTATGTGACTCCCTCTAGCAGATGTATAGGACTTTACAGTGTGCATTCTATGCAGTTCTCTCATTTATGGCTTTCTTCATCTTTCTCACCATCATTATTCTCTTTTCCCCATTTTTCCACTTTATTCAAGAATTACATCATGTTGCATCATATGTATATGTTAGAAATCTTCTTATAATAAGGTAAGGCATAAGCAAATCAATCAATCTTTTGAAGGCATAAGCAAATCTAAATCTTTTGAAGATAATGTTGGAGATATACTATCTTCTCTGTTAACAAAAAGAGTGAGTTGTAATGTGTGTAAAAGTGCACTCTTCCCCATAAAGTTCTATCTGAATTAAATAATTATAAATAAGACCAGCTGTGATCAGATTTGCAGAGTTTAGTTTTCCATATTTGTCTTTCCCAGTGCTGAAAATAAAGGGATTTAAAAATTTCTTACCTCATGGTGTTGGACCAAGAAAAGCTTGACATCACTGGCTCAGTATTTAATGCTAGAAATTGAGGTTCTTATGGGAAACCATTTGAAACGTGGCCAGTGTGAACCTACCTAAGCATGTCAGTCTGGGCCATGGTATCTGCTTATGGATTGTGTTTATTTACATTCTCCAGATTATTTACGTGCTGATCTTTTCTTCTCCTGTGGCTCCTACTGAAGACATTTTATTATACATATTTCAGTGTCTGCAGAGTTTCAGTCTTGTGTTCTGCCTGTTCACTTGCTATCAGCTGTGCAAAGTGAAGGAAGAAGCCCCTATCAGCACATGCTGTAGGCCTGATGCCTAAAATCTGCACGACATGCCAAACGTCTGTGAGCCAACTTGGACTGGATAGTCCTACTTTTCTGCTTGGAGAGAGGTTTTTTCTACCTACATAGAGTAAGCCCTGAAGGAGAATGAAGGAGAATAAGCACTGCTAAGTGTGCGTGTTCTGCTCAAAAGACAGGAGAGCACATGTCTGTGTGCATATATGTATGCAAAAGACATATATTTAAGATAGAAAAGCAAAAGTTGATGTCCTTCCTAAAGGTGTTTAAACCATAAAAACATCTTGGAGTTTCTCACATTTTATGTCACCAGAGAAAAAATTTGTGGAAGGAAGGAAGGAAGGAAAGCAGGAAGGAAAGCAACACTACTCAATAATCTTAAATGGGTGTGGAAGGGGTTAGACCACAGTATTGAGCTGTCACCTAATAGCAGAATACTAATAAGCTGCATTAGGCCAAAATATCCATATCCAAAATATCTAGTTAGTTTTCCATTCTTTACAAAAGAATTCTATGCAATTGCCAAAGTTATGAGTGGTCATTATCTCACTTTAATGTTTGGTCCAGAATGGGGTGGGTCTGGGAACTGGGTGACCTGAACATTGCCTTCCATGACATTTCACTAGTAATGAGCGTAGGTGCTTGGGAAATAGTCTCTTAAAAAGTGTACCTCTTCACAGTAATTCTTTTATTAAAAGACTTTATGTATTTACTTTTAGAGAAAAGGGAAGGGAAGGAGAAAGAGAGGGAAAGAAACATCAATGTGTGGTTGCCTTTCATGCAGCCCCTGCTGGGGACCTGGCCCGCAACCCAGGCATGTGCCCTGACTGGGAATCAAACTGGCGACCCTTTGATTTGCAAGCTGGCACTCAATCCACTGAGCCACACCAGCCAGGGCTCTTCACACTAATTCTTGTTCATGCATCAGGATAAAGAGTCAAGTTTGGTCTCCAGTTGTCCTTAATGGTATGTCTGTTTCTCTGTGTACACAGATACAAGCAAATGCATATAAACACACAACATGAACATCTCATATACATGTGTGTCATCAATGATTGCAATCTCAGGTTGCCTCTCTGTAGCCTACATCGAAATTATTAGCAAATTATTATGTTTGGTGTTATGGGTTTCACTGATTCAACAAATTCATTGTGCATTTCAGATGTCAAACTCTGATAAGCAGCAGAAATAACAAACATTAATACAACGGGGGCTCTCAAATAGCCCACAGTCTCATATGGAGACAGACATCTTAGTAGATTAAACTCAGTATAAGGTATATAACTATTTGAATTGAGAATATATAAAAGAAATCCCAAAAGAATACTGGCTTACAGCATTTACTCTCTCACTAAAGTCAAGTCAAGATGTGATCAGTCCAAGAACGGTTCCAGGACCAGGCTCTGTCTCTTTCTGCTCTGCCTGTCTTAAAGCAAATTTCCAGTCTCAGGATTATCTCATTCTTCCAGACAGAACCTGGAGTCAACATGAAGGAAGGGAGGGAGAGAGGGAGGGAGGGAGGGAGAGAGGGAGGGAGGGAGGCAAAAGACAGAAGGGGCCTTCCTCAGCTAAGTCAACTTGTGCAAGTAGCCTTCCCAGGAGTCCCACATACTTCTACTTTTATTTCACTAATTACAACTTCGTCACATAGCCAATGAGCAATATATTCTTTTAACTAGATGTATCACCACCCAAAATAAAACTGAAGTTTTGTTACTGAGAAAAATAGGGAAGATGGATACTGAGTAGCAACTGTTATCCCTCCCACATGGAGTTATGAGCAAAAGGCTAAGGAAGCCTGAAGCAGTAAAGCGGCTAACTCTGGAACCTGGAAAATGCTTTTTTGAGATGATTTGGGGTTTGAAGGATGAATAGGAGTTTGCCTAATACGGAATTGGGAAAGTTTGCCAAATAAAGAAATAGGAGTTCGCCAGTAAAGAATTATTTCCAAGCAGAAGTATTAGCATGTGCAAAGGCACAGAGGGTCTGACATTATACCTGCCAATTAAGCCCAGTTCTGTATTCCTATTTTTTTCTCTGTTACTAATGATAGCTGTTAAAATAAATTCAACTAGTTTTTAATTAATCTAACAGTTATACAAAATCAAAAGATTAAGATATGTCAACAATAATGTTCCTGATATAACTGCCAATAATTTTCCACTTGGACCAAAATAAGAGCATTTTATCTGATGATAAAGTATTCCAAATTTTAAAAGTAATTGAGTGAGAAATTTCTGGCATCTTCAAAAGGAATTGATACAGAGCGGGGAAAAGGCATTGTGTCAGGGTGATGTTTGTCTTTTCAATTCTGAAGCTAAACAAAGCCCAGTTAGAACTGGTTGGGTTCATATCCTGGGGTCCGTAAGCCTGAACTGAGAACCGTTGGTGGTCTGCCCAGGTTAGCCTTAAAACATGTCCCTTCTATTTAGCTATCCCTAACATGACTGTTACTTTGGATCTGTGAAGCTGGATTGTTCTTTTCTTAAAATGGCTTTAGAAACACAAGAAATCTTTGGGATTAGAGAGATTTTCATGATTATCTTCCTTTTGGCTCCTTTAGAGACATTCGAACCAATTAAAAACTTTCCAAAAAAACTTAAATCTTTTGAGAAACCTGAAATTTCTTTAATTTAAGAAATAAACCTATTTAGCTTTGAGACACCTGAGAGTGTTTTCCCATGCCCACTGCCCATCTTGTCCTTCTACTGAGTATCTTGTCAGATAAAGTTCTTCTCTTTCCAACTCCAGACAACAGCAGAGTCAAAGATTCTTTGTGTTCTGCCTAAATTAACATTGACAAGTTATCTCCAAGGATTCAACTCTACTAAGGCACACAGATGATTTAATTTTCAGATATTTTGTGATTTTTTTCTTTTTCCAACTTTCCTTTTTGCTTACTTTCTAATTAGCTAGTATCTAGGCAAGAGTAAAGTATGCTCTAAACCTCCCAGCAACACCTCCCCTTTGCCGCATTAACTGGGTCCTTATTCACATCTCACTCAAGAGACGCTTCTTTAGGGATATCTTCTCTGGCCTCTCAAACCAGATCAAATTCTCTATATTTTATGCTCTCAGAGTACCATGTGTATCTTGTTTTATAGCATGTACAATGATTATCATTTTACATTTATCGTGCTTGACGATTTGAGTGATAACAGCCCTCTACCACTAGACTCAGGAGGGTGGGCACCTGTGTGCTTAAACTCACCATTGGATTTTGTTCTCTGCACGGTGCCTGGCCCGTAGCAGACCTTTGATCATTGTTGGATGAATAATTAAATGATTCTTTGTAAGCAAATTACTTCTGCACTCCCATTTCACACTGTGCTCGGGACATAAGAGTGAGTGCAGAAGTTGTTCAGCTCAGGTGTGGGTTCTTTTTGAAAATAACTTTATTACAGTCACAGAGAAGCATATCAAAGGAGTCTTAAACCAGCATGCGCTTGACTCTGCGTGGATGAGTGCTGGGTGAATTCTGACGCAGCCTCACTGCAGCACCTGAACCTGCTGAGGGCCACTGCTGCTTCGCCACAGTGGGCCCTTCCAGATGAAGTTGGCCTACCTTTGCTCCCGACGTAAGAGCCAGGCACTGTGCTCTCTAAATGACATCTTCACATTTCAAAAAAGATACAACTATTGAAGGAGTCAGTGCTTCGTCAGGCTATTTTAAGAGCTTATGTGCTTTCAATGAAAAAAATACACATGAACACTTTTAAAAGCATAGTACATTTAAACACAATGTTAAATCATTATATTTTTCTAGCCTTTGTCTAAACATGTGTTTGCAATTATTAATTAAAGGTACAGAAAGGAAAAATCAGACCTCAAAGAAAGGTCATATTAACAACTAGATTTTTAAAAGACAGGACAAATTGTGGGGACTTTGTAGAGATAAACCCCTTTAAATGTCATTACAGTTCCATTTTATTTCATCAAAGACAGTAGTTGCTATAAAGGACACATGGACAAAATCAAGGGGGAGGGTGGAGGTGGGGGAGGGAGGTGGGTTTGGCTGGGGTGGGGTGGAGGGATGGGGAGAAAATGCAGAAACTGTAATTGAATAACAATAAAAATTTTTTTTAAAAGACAGTAGTTGAAATAGGTTGGGAGTGGAATAAGTGTTTTGATACTAGATTGAATGAGAACTAGAGAGATACAATAGTAGGGTTTGGATTTGAATCTTTTTTTTTAACTTGAACATTGGACACAAAAGAGTAAAAATACAAATGAGTTTGCCCATATACTCGATAAATGCTTGTGATTTTGTTAAGCCTGACTTAGACTAACTAAAAATATTTTATTAGATGCATTTAGAACTTGGCTGCTTATTAACTAAAAGTGGCCTTAGCAGCCTTCATGATCTCACGTATAAAATGGGGCTACCTCACATGACTTTTGAATGTGAACTACACGCATTGTGCCTGGTACTGTGCACTGCCGGCACGTAGCAGGCTCTCAGGTCGGGTATCTCTGCTGCCCTCCATCTCAGCCCCCTGGTCTACCCCACACGCATGTACGGCAACCTCATTTCTGTCGGCTGATTGTGTGATTCTGTTTCTCTTCTCATAGCTGGAAAAAGAAGTATTTTCATTATCATCCAGCAAATATTTACTAAGTCTTACAATTTGCCAGGCACTGTTCTAGTTGCTTGGAATACATCAATGAACCCAACATACGAAACCTCTACCCCTGTGCATCTTACATTCTAAGGAACATATGAAACGTGGAGATTATTCATTAAGTTTTTCCTGTAACAGTTACCTCATGGTTGTATTTGTGTGTGTGTAATTTGGGTGAATCATAACTATTAACAGTGGGAATTATTGTTGAATTAAGTTTCTATACTATCAATAGTGCAAGATCTTCCTATCTTTTTCACCTTCTCACCCTGCCTGTTTCCCTCCTTCCCTTCTCTTTCTCTGCCCTCCCTCCACCATCCCAACTATCTTTCTGTTTGTTTTTCTAAACTATAAAACATCTTTATCCATGCTGTTTCTTTTCTTTAGCTTGATCCAGCTAAATTAAGTCCCCCTCATGGGAAACATATTTTATTCCTCTTCAAGGATGATGGGGGGATCTGTGGTCCAGCAGCAGGGACCTGGTTGAATCACACATCTTTCTCTCTTTTTAGATTGTTGGCTGTGATCACCAGCTTGGGAGCATCGCCAAGGAAGATAACTGTGGAGTTTGCAATGGAGATGGGTCCACCTGCAGGCTGGTCCGAGGGCAGTATAAATCCCAGCTCTCCGCAACCAAGTGTAAGACACTACAGAGATGGGGCGATCTTTGGGCCTTTTGAGTCATCTCCTTCCCCTCCAACCCATGTTTAGCTCCCCTCAGCAACCAGTGAATAATACCTTCACCAAATGAACACAAATCTGAAAATATTGTAGAAAGATTCATGACCCTACCTTGTGAATTAGTTTATGTGGGGCAAATCAGGTCACCCATTGCAAACCCAAAGAGGAAACCTCTCCTTTTGAGGCACATTAAGAGTAAACTAGACATGTGTCTATATGCAGGTATGAGCTTATTTCCCGGCGTGAGGACAGACTGCATCCCAGCTGTTACCTCGCACATAGTCAGATGTGCGTGCATGGTGGAATACAGCAGGGAGCCTGGGCACATCAGAGCAAATTCACTCTGACTGTGGTGAAACTGTGTGGACTTCATTTACAAAGTGACCTTGGATCAGTGCTGGTCACAGGTTTTTCTCAGAATTAACATCAGGCAGTGATTTCGTGAAGCCATTCAGCGACTTTTTGTGCTACACCAGCACAATAAATGTGTACTTGCTATGTTTATGTATGTGCTGGAAACTGTACATGATCATGTCATTTAATCCTTATAACAATCTTTTAGCAAGGTCCTGTTTACCTCCATGTTACAATGATATAACCGAGACTTAGATTATGTGACTTGCTCAGAGTCCTACGACTATACAGCAGCAGACTCAAGATGTAAGCCCAGAGTCTGATTCCAGAGCCTAAGAACATATTCATTCCTCTGAACTGTCCCACAATTCTGTCCATGGTGGGATATTTGTAAAGCATCTGGATGGATCAAGGCAAGGTAGCTCAGATATCTGCCTAGCTGGGCCCCGCTAGAGTAGGTGGCATGTGTTCTCATAATACCTAACCCAACGGTGGAGTCACACATCAATCTAGTTCACTTTAGAACCCACTGTTCTCGGTGACAGTCACCATGCTAGGTGCTGCAGCACACACAGACAGAAATAAGACAGCCCTGGTGCCCAAGGACATGCGTTTTTAGAATAATTTGACCTTGCTTGGCATATTGTCTCCAGATTTTGCTGATATCCAGAATCCTTCGATAGATCCTTGATTGAGCCTCCCCTGCCTTGGAAAATGGGAACGAATGTCTTTACTGAATGTAGTTTGTGCACTATACTTGTTGAGTAGATGGAGGAAAACAACTGACATATGAGAGGTCTGTGGCTTTAAATGGATTTGCAGGTCAAGAAGACAGGCAGCGTGTACTGGAGAACTATTCCGAGAAGTCCAAAAGAACTAGGCTCTAGGGAAAAAGAGGCGGCAGGGGGAAAAGGGGAAGAGAGCCTTTTAAATAAACGAAACATTGGAGGTGCCAGCTTCGGGGACTCTCCACATTCTGACACCCCTGCGGGCAGTGAAAAATGGGGTTGTGAGAAAAAAAATTTTTAAATACTCTGGCAGAGAGAATGAACGATGAGGTAAGTTAGACATTGATATAGTACATTCAGGCAAGATTTTTTTCTTTGGTCATGTGTCAGTGGTGTTTTCTGTAAGATGAAAAATTAAAGAGTTTAGACGATGGAAACCAGAAAAGACATAATTCTTTTGTAAATCTCTGAAATCATGGTGGGATATATTTGGAAAATGTTATATTTAGAAGGTCACTTTTATAGAACTCTTTAAGGAATACTGGAAGGGTTAATTTTTGTTTACTTATTTATGTCACATAACTGAGTAAGTACTCTTCTCTAGGAATCTAGAATTTTCTGTTAGTTACAAAAAGATGGCAGGCACATGCGCAGTACCTGCTGTATCACGCCTTCTGAGGGCATGTTTTTCCTTCATTCCTTCTCGTATCCCATCCCCCCACCCCCATTCTGGTCCTCGTTCATGGAGGAGCCTGAACACACTGCTCAGATAGATATTCCTCTTACCCTCCTGTTAGAGGGTGACCCGGGGACCTGTGGGGCCTCAATCAGTGGAGGAAAGGTGGAGAAACTATGAAGGAACAAACTGGAGCAAATTGAGAGTCATAAGTCATCTTGGGGTCTGCAAATTTGATAAACACCTCAGTCCAAAGTGCTCTATTCAAAACCGACAGTGGGTAAATTATAGAATATGCAACCTGATGATTTTCAATAATGACAAAATGCAATCGATTCATTTACCTTAATGCTGATGATGCCTCATGACAAAATGATTTATATCAATAAAGCCCAGCATATGCATGCACCTCACCACAATCTATAGCAGATGCTGAACAAACTGTCTCATTTATGTTTTCTCCACCCCAGAAGAAACTTCCACCCAAATTTACAGACTGTGGGGTGACCCACAGGCTGGGAAGATTAGGCTGCTCTGTGGGGCCCAGGGTACGGGCCAGGTGTGCAGCTCTCCACCCATGAAGGCCTGGAGGACTTCTGCCAGGTCTCCCCCCAGGCCCTGCCAAAAGGACTGCGAGCCAGCCACATGCTCTTTCGAACTCCTAGCACTCAGATTCCCCACATTGAACTCATTTTCTTCTAAACTTATATCCAATTTTTTTTCTTATGTTATCAAGGCTTGGGGGAACAAAGAAAGAACAGGAGAGTGGAGAAAGACCATGCTGGAAAGTGCCAGAAGGAAAGGAGAGTAGGAGGAACTTATCAAATGGCTGCCATTCACTGTCAAGTAAAAAAGAGACCATCTTTGTATTAAAAGACATTATTTTTGCCTAATACAAATACAGACAACAGAAAAAGAGCTCAATCCAGCCCTTTCACCCTTTTTAAAATGAAAAGCTATCTACTAGTAGCACTGTTTCTATTTTCCCCTGATCACTTCATTTCTACTTCCCCAACCTAATATCAAATAATCAAATTTAGCTAACATTAACCAACTTTTGATTCTTGGTATTAAAGACTCATTTCCCCCCAAATTTTATTGGCTTGTAGCATATTATGTGTTTTCTAAGTCTATAGAGACCTATTCAGATGTAGAGCCAGCCTATTTGCTATCAATTTGGTGTCTCCAGCTTTGCAAACCTCTTATATGTTTCTGCACGTTTTGAAATCTCTTGGGAATCCTAAAGTCCTCGCTCCACCTCTCTTGAGTGGCAAGAGCTGGATAAATTAATTTATAATTTAGGAGAAGATGAAGCTCTTAATGCTTGGCTTTGCTTCTCAGACTGTGGCATATGCTGATTTATAAGAACTATGGGTAAACATATTCCTGGACTGTCATTCTGACTCCAAGATTTTGAGATAAAGGATGTGCATAATAAAACACAGATACACACATATATAAAGTGAATAATACATATGAATACTTTAAAGAAAGCCAAAATTTCAAAGAAATTTCTACCTTGAACTTCAGGTTATACTACAAGCTACTCATCCATCCATTCATTTATTCAGCAGCAATTCACTCATTTATTCAACAACAAATATGTCTTGGGTACGTGCTATATGTTGAGGAACTGTTCTAGGTACTGGAAACATAGCAAAGAGCAAAACAAATAAAAATCCATTTTTCTCATGGGGGTTACATACTGGTGTGAGGGACAGACAGATAAAGTGACAAAACAAACAACTAAATAAAATGTCTATGTGTCATACGGTGATAGGAGAAAAGTAAGGCAGGGAAGGAGATTGGGAAAAGTAAGGTAGGGAAGAAGAACCGGAGATTGGGCTGCTAGCCAAGGGTGTTGGAAGGGAGTTGCAATGCTAAATAGGTGATAGGGAAAGATTCACTTATAGGATGGCATTTGAACAACAATCTAAGGGAGTTACAGGTGGCACGCCATGCAAAAGTCAGGGTGAGAGAATTTCAGACATCGAGAACAGCAGATGCAAAAGCCCTGAGGTAGATGCATTCTTAACATACTTCTTGGAAAGCAAGGAAGCTGGTGTGTGGTGAAGAATGGCAGGATTTTGTAAGGATTTTGGCTTTTAATCTCAATGACATAAGTCACAGGAGAATTTTGAGCAGGAGAATTACCTGATTTGATTTACTTTTTAAAGGGATCACTCCGTTTTCTATGCCGAGAACAGATAATAAGGGTCCAACTGTGAAACTAAGAAAAGCAGGCAGGAGGCTACTACACTAAGCCAGGGCAGGGATGAGGAGGGCTTGGGCCATGGGAGTAGCCCTGAAGGTGATGAGAAGATCCAATCTGGGATATACTACATGTGTTTGAATCTGAGACATCATTGGCTGAAAGATGTACTATTATTTTATAAACCCACTAAGAGAGAGGGAAGGAGAGAGAGAGAGAAGCTGCCATTGAAATTAAACTATGACACCATGCCTTCTGACCACTCAGGGCTTTTACTTGATAGCTATTAATAGATCTATTTTAGATATAGATACATTTTAATCCTATACTGCGTTACTCTTAGACATCCAGAAAAGGAAAATAAAACTGAAACAAATTGATAAATAAAATTAAAGTTTTTCCCAAACTTTAATTCTTTTTAATCATTTTGGATTCATTCTATTTCCACATGTCATCAGGGTACTTGTGATACAGTATTTTTCAAAGAATCCACAGAAGAAATAAAATCCATTGGTATTGGGTTCTTTTTTAACAGCTCTGTGGAGATATAAATGATATAGCGTAAGCTGGATAATTAAAATGTACAGTTTAGTAAGTTTTAACATATACATACACTTGTGAAGCCATCGCCATGGTCAAGATCATGAACATACCCATCACCTGAAAAGTTTTCTCGTTCCTCTTGTAATCCTTTCCTTCTGTTCCCCCCTGCCCTGTTCCTGTCACTATAGATTAGATTGCATTTTCTAGAGTCTTTTTAAAAATTATTTTATTATTGTTCAATTACAGTTGTCTGCATTTTCTCCCCATCCCTCCCCTCACCCCAGCCAAACCCACCTCCCTCCCCCATCTCCACCCTCCCCCTTGGTTTTGTCCTTGAGTCCTTTATAGCAGCTCCTATATACCCCTCTCCCCACTCTCCCCTCCCCCCTCCCCTCTGGCTATTGTTAGATTGTTCTTAATTTCAATGTCTCTCGTTATATTTTGTTTGCTTTTTTCTTTTGTTGATTATGTTCCAGTTAAAGGTGAGATCATATGGTATTTGTCCCTCACCGCCTGGCTTATTTCACTTAGCATAATGCTCTCCAGTTCCATCCATGCTGTTGCAAAGGGTATAAACTCCTTCTTTCTCTCTGCTGTGTAGAATTCCATTGTGTAAATGTACCATAGTTTTTGGATCCACTCTAGAGTCTTATATAAATGGATTTAGAAGGTATATACTCTTTTCCATCTGTTTTTTTTATTCAGCATAATTATTTTGAGATTCATTAATATTGTAGCATGTATCAGTATTTTATTTTATTACTGTGATAATTCCATTGTATGGGCACACCACAGTTTACTTATTCATCCACCTGTTGATAGATAGTTGGGGTGTCTTTACTTTGGGGCTCTTACAAGTAAAGTTGAAATGAACATTCATATCTTCATACAGACAAATGCTTTCATTTCTCCTGGGTAAATTTCTGAGATTAGAATGGCTGGATGATATAGTAGGTGTATATTTAGCATTTTAAGAACAGGCCAGGCTGGTTTCCCAAGTGTCTTACTATTTTGCATTTCCACCAGCAAGTCTGAAAGTTTCAGTTGCTCGGCACTCTCACCATCACTTGACATTGGCAGTAGATTTTTACATGAGACATTCTAATTGGTGTGTAGTGGTATCTCATCACTGCTTTAATTTGCCTGTTCCCGATGGCTAATGATATTGAACCTCTTTTCATATTGTATTCCAGTTGCTGCTGTAACAAATTACCACAAACTTAGTGGCTTAAGGCAACATACTTATTTACAGTTCTGGAGGGTCAGAAGTCTAAAATGGGTCTCACTGAGGTAAAATCAAGGTGCTGATAGAGCTATGTTCCTCCCGGAATCGTAGGAGAAGAATTCATTTTCTTTTATTTTGATTTTCCAGCTTCTGAAGGCTGTCTTCTTTCCCTGGCATCTTCAAAGCCCAGCAGCGTAGCATCTCCAGATCTCTGTGACTCTAACCTCTTCTCCCTCCCTCTTCTAACTCAAAGGGTGCTCATGACTACACTGGGTCTGTCCCTATAAGCTAGGGTAATGCCACGTATTCACAGCTGTGGGGGCATCTTCAGCAGGAGGAGGGAGGCGGGAACTATTTTGCCCATCACATGTGTGTTTATTTCCTTTTTGGGGTAAGGTTAGTTTAAGTCTTGTGCCTATTTTAAAAAATGGTTATTAGGTTTCCCACTGTTGAATTTTGAGAGTTCTTGATATATTCTGAGTGCAAGTCCTTTGTCAGATACATGATTTGAAAACATTTCCTCTCAGTAGGTAGCTTTTAAAATGTTTCTTCAAAATTTCTTAATATTATCTTCCACAGAGCCAAAACTTTTCATTTTGATAAAGAACAGTTTCATGGATTGTGCAGGTCCAAGACCTCCTTGCCTAACCCTAGGTCACAAAGTTTTCTCCTATATTTTCTTTTTTTTTTAAATATATTTATTGATTATGCTATTGCAGTTGTCCCATTTCCGCCCCTTCACTACATTCCATCCTGCCGACCCCCTCCCTCCCACATTCCCCCACTACAGTTCATGTCCGTGGGTCATACTTATAAGTTCTTTGGCTTCTGTATTTCCTACACTATTCTTACCCTCCCCCTGTCTATTTTCCATGTATCATTTATGCTACTTATTCTCTGTACCTTTCCCCACCCTCCCCCTCCCACTCTCCTATTGATAACCCTCCATGTGATCTCCATTTCTGTGGTTCTGTTTCTGTTCTAGTTGTTTGCTTAGTTTGCTTTTGTTTTGGTTTTAGGTGTGGTTGTTAATAGCTGTGAGTTTGCTGTCATTTTTACTGTTCATATTTTTTATCTTCTTTTTCTTAGGTAAGTCCCCCCAACATTTCATATAATAAGGGCTTGGTGATGATGAACTCCTTTAACTTGACCTTATTTGAGAAGCACTTTATCTGCCCTTTCATTCTAAATGATAGCTTTGCTGGATATAGTAATCTTGGATGTAGGTCCTTGCCTTTCATGACCTGGAATACTTCTTGCCAGCCCCTTCTTGCCTGTAAGGTCTCTCTGGAGAAATCAGCTGACAGTCTTATGGGAACTCCTTTGTAGGTAACTGGGTCCTTTTCTCTTGCTACTTCTAAGATTCTCTCCTTCTGCTTAATCTTAGGTAATGTAATTATGATGTGCCTCAGTGTGTTCCTCCTTGGGTCCAGCTTCTTTGGGACTCTCTGAGCTTCCTGGACTTCCTGGAAGTCTATTTCTTTTGCCAGATTGGGGAAGTTCTCCTTCATTATTTGTTCAAATAAGTTTTCAATTTGTTGCTCTTCCTCTTCTCCTTCTGGCACCCCTATAATTCAGATGTTGGAACGTTTCAAGATGTCCTGGAGGTTCCTAAGCCTCTCCTCATTTTTCCGAATTCTTGTTTCTTCATTCTTTTCTGGTTGGATGTTTCTTTCTTCCTTCTGGTCCACACCATTGAGTTGAGTCCCAGTTTCCTTCACATCACTATTGGTTCCCTGTATATTTTCCTTTGTCTTTCTTAGCATAGGCTTCATTTTTTCATCTGGTTTTTAACCAAATTCAACCAATTCCGTGAGCGTCTTAATAACCAGTGTTTTGAACTGTGCATCCTGTAGGTTGGCTATCTGTTCGCTGCTTAGTTGAATTATTCCTGGAGCTTTGAAGTGTCCTGTCTTTTTTTTTTTTTTTTTTTTTTGGTCTTGGCATGTCTGTTACTTAAAGGGGCGGAGTTGTAGGTGTTCCCCGGGGTGGGGTAACACTGATGGCTGTGCTGTGACACTGTACATGGGAGAGGGACCAAGAGGGAGCCATGGCACTTGCTCCACTCTCCACTGGGTTTCAGTCACTCCCTCTGCTACCCATAATCAAATTGGGCCCCTCTGGTGCTGGTTCCCGAGTGGATGGGCTTGTGCCCACTCTAGGCCCCTGTGGGTCTCTCCAACGACCTCTCCTGTGAGGCTGGGAGTTTCTCCCACTACTGCCCCAACCGCCACGGGTGTTTTCAATCAGAGGTTTGAGGCTTTATTTCTCCCGTGCTGGAGCCCTGGGTTACGTGGTCTGCTTCGCTCCCCCCTGTTCGTCCCAATCTATGCATGATTGTGGGGCCGCAGGGTCTGCTAGTGGTCAGACTGCCTGCCCCATTCATGCCACAGTCCATCAGTCTCGGTCCTGTGGGGCACCAGGAGTCCTCTCCACCCCAGCTGCCCATCTCCGCCCTTCCTACTGGTCTGGATGAATGTTTATTTTTTATTTACTTGGTGTCAGACTTCCTTGCCATTCGATTTTCTGTCAGTTCTGGTTGTGCGAGGAGGTGCAGTGTGTCTACCTATGCCTCCATCTTGGTTCTCCCCCTATATTTTCTTTTAAAAGTGTTGGAGTTCTACATTTTACCTTTAGACCTATGACCCATCTTGAGTTAATTTTTGTATATCTAGGTTAATTTTTTATAAGGATGTCCAATTTTTTCAGCTTCATTTGTTGAAAAGATAAACTTGTCTCCCTTGAGTTGACTTTAAAAATGTCAAAAATTCATTGGCCATTTCTGTGTGGGAACATTTCTGGAGTCCATTCTGACTTTTCACCGTACATACCACATTGTCTTTGTTACTTATCTGTAAAGTATATCTTAAACTCAGGTACCTTGTTTTCTCCAACTTTATCCTTCTTTTCAAACTTATTTTGGCTATTCTATTTTAAGTTCTTTGCCTTTCCACATAAGTTTTAAAATCTGTTTTTTCATATGTATCAAAAGTCTTGCTGGGATTTTGATTAAAATTATTATAATTCTACAGGTTGATTAGGAGGGAATTGACATCTCTAATATGTTAAGTTGTTCAACCTACAAACATGTCATGTCTCTGCATTTATTTAGGTCTTCTCTAATTTCTTTCATCAGTCTATATTAGTTTTATTTTTTATATTTTACATTTTTATTTTTTATTTATTGTTCAGTTATAGTTTTCTCGCCTTTTTCCCCATTGCTCTCCTGTACCCCATCCCCCCAACTCCCACAGTCAATCCCCCACCCATTGCCCATGCCCATGAGTCCTCTATTTGTGTTCCTTTGCTTTCCCCTTCCCCTTCTTTCCCCCATTATCTACCCCCCTCTCTGGTCACGGTCAGTTTGTTCTTTATTTCCAAGTCTATGCTTATATTTTGCTCATTTTGTTTGTTTTGTTGATTAGGTTACAATTATAGGTGAGATCATATGGTATTTGTCTTTCACCACCTGGCTTATTTCACTGAGCATAATGCTCTCCAGTTGCATCTATGCTGTTGTGAAGAGAAGGTGTTTCTTCTTTCTTTCTGCTTCATAGTATTCCATTGTGTAAATGTACCACAGTTTTTTGATCCACTCATTTACTGACGGGCACTTAGGCTCTTTCCAGCACTTGGTTATTATAAATTGTGCTGCTCTGAACATAGGGGTGTATAGGTTCTTTTGATTTGGTGATTCAGGATCCCAGCAGTGGGATCACTGGATTGAAAAGCAGTTCCATCTTTAGTTTTTTGAGGAAATTCCATACTGTTTTCCACAGTGACTGCACCAGTCTGCATTCCCACCAACAGTGTACTAATAGAAAGGGAACCAATTGTATGGGAAAACATTTGCCAATGATGCCTCAGAGAAGGGTTTTATTTCCAAAATATATACAAAACTCACACAATTCCACACCAGGAAAACAAATAATCAAATGAAAAAAGGAGCAAAGGACCCAAACAAACACTTCTCCAAGGAGGACATACAGAGGGCCCGTAAACACATGAAAAAATGCTCAACATCACTAGCCATTAGAGAGATGCAAATTAAAACCACAATGAGATACCATTTCACACCACTTAGAATGACCATCATTAATAAATCAACAAACAAGAGTCGCAAGGTTGTAGAGGAAAAAAGTCTGTATTAGTTTTAAGCATACATACCCTGTATGTTTTAATTGGATTTATACTTCTTTCAAATGGCATTGTATTTTTATTTGTTTTTTTTTTAATTGCTAGTTTATTCTTGGCCAGACATTTTGCAAAATTGCCAAACTCATGTATTAGTTCTGTGAGGTTTTGGATTTTCTGTATAAACAATCATGTTATTTACAAATCAGGATGATTTCACTTCTTTCTTTTCAATTTATAAACCACTTGTTATTTTTATGGCCTTACTGCACTGGCAAGGATGTCAAATACAATGTTGAACAGAAGTGAGAGTGGATATCCTTGCCTTATTTTCATTCTTAAGGGGGGAAGCATTCAATTTTTCTTTATAGAGTATGATGTTAGCTATAGGTTTTTTTACAGATACTCTATCACCTTAAGGAAGTTCTCATCCATTGTTAATTTGCTGAGAGATAGTATCATAAACGTATGTTGAATTTTATCAAGTGCTTTTTGTCTCAACTGATACGATCATGTGGTTTTGCTAAGACTTTTGTGATGGATGATATTGATTTCAAATAGCCTTGCATTCTGGGAGTAGATTCTACTTGATTATGGTGTATTATTCTTTACATATATTCTTGAACTTGATTTGCTAGCATTTTGTTTGAGGGTTTTTTACATCTATGTTTATGAGATAGTTGTCACTAGTATCCTATGCTTATACTGTCTTTGGTTTTCATGTAAGTGTATTATTGGCCTCATACAATGAATTGGAAAGTGATTCCTCCTTTTCTGTTTACTGGAAGAGATTGTATAGAATTTGTTATTTCTTCTTTAAATTCTTAGTACCACTCATCTGTGAAATTTCCTGGGCCTGAAGTTATTTTTTTCTGTTTTGTTTTGGTTTGGTACTTAATTTTTTAACATATAGAATATAGGTGTAACTATTTTAATGTCTATTCCGTGTTTTGATTAATTTTTCTCTTCGTTGTGTGCTTTATTTTGCTGCTGCTGCTGTTGTTGTTGTTATTTAATTTGCATGCCTGGCAATTTTTGACCTGACTCCAGACATTGCAAAATTTATCTTGCTGGATGCTAGATATTTTTGTAATCCCATAAATATTCTTGAATTTTGTTCTGGAAGCAGTAAAGTTACTTGAAATCAGTTTGATCCTTTTGGATCTTAAAATTTCCTAGCAGGGACCACAGCCATGTTTGGGCTAGTGCTAATGGGCCGAGTCAAGACCCTTCTGAGCACTCCACATCCAACGACATGAAGTTTTCCAGCCTTGCTGGTGGGCTAAGGTATTTATTATTCAGGCCCTGTATGCATGGCCCTGTAACCCTTTTATGTGATGTGGTTCTTTTCCTAGCCTCAGGTAGCTTCTTCAAATACATGTACTGATTGATTGGTATGGGTGTGCTGCTGGATATCTGAAGGAAGTGTTACAGGAACAACCACCCACCCTGGGGTCTTTTGTTACTCTAGGTTCTTTATGCTCACCACCATATTCACTGTGGCTCTCAATGCCAGAGTTTAGTAAAAAGAAAAGGAATTATTTAATTAAAAATTATACAGGTTTAGGATAATGGCTGAATTCTGCTGTTAAATCTTACCCCTTTAGAAATGAAGATACACCCACAAACACACAGTCCTGTCTTCCCACCTTTGCCCAGTCAGGCCAGTCTCACAGCATGCCAATCAGAAGTACTGTCCTTCAGAAGAAAAAAACCAGAAGTCTGCAGTTCACTTCCCCTGGTTCCTCTCAGTAATCCATGCTGGGCTCCCTTGGTTCCCAACACCATCTGCTGTGTCACCGTCACTGCGATCTCTAGTTCCTAATCCAAAACCATGTGGCACCTCCTCATGGGCAGCCAGTGAGAGTCCTTCCACCCCTTTTTTCCCTGCGTGGTCCCACCAGGTCCCGCATTGTCTCCCATTGTCCGACATTGTACCACATTGTCCCCTGTCCCACAGGGCGGCCCACCTTTTTGATTAAATCCCAGCCTGGAACCTTCTCTGTAACCTCATTTCCAAATCCTCCCACAATGGCTACACATGCTAGCATTCCCATATTTTCCACCTTTCTTGACTACCATAGTTAGTCCAGGCAGGTGTGACACCCTGTCGCAGAAGCCACCTCCAAGCCTCTCTCACAGGTGCAGGAAGCCCCTTGGGCTACAACACATCACGGGTTAGAGTCCCACCCATCTCTCTGGCTCCCAGCACAGGCACTGCATTTTAACATTAAAACACTGGCCAAGTTCTCCAGAAGCACCTTGTTACAGAAGCACTCAAATCTCTAGAGTTGTCTCTTTGTGCAGCTTTCTCTCTCTGGTAATCTGTCCTTCTTCTAACTCTAGCCACCTTGATCTCCTTGAATTCTTAGCTTTGTGTCCTCAACTCAGGAAACCCAGAAAGTTCCCACTTTCCAAGCCACTGCCTGGGAAGTCTTTCGAGGCAGTAAGCTGAAGCAATGTTACGGCATACCAACTTTGTTTCCTGACTCTCAAGGATCACTGACCTTCTTTGCTTGAAATCCTGTGTCTTGAAAGCCATGGTTTCACGTTTTTTCTGACCTTTTGTTTGTTTGAGGCAGGAGATTAAGCCTGGGCCCTACTACTCCATCTTGGCAGTAAGCAGAAGTCTTGGTGCCAGTCTCATAGGTCGGAATTCTGATTACGGGGACCTAGCAGCTTTTGACTCCCACTTTGGAATTCTTTAGCACTTTTTTCACACATCTCCCTACAGCCCTCATAACAATTTGACTCCCAGAGGTCAAATTAATGTGCTCTACTATTATCTTGGAATTTTCTTCCAAGCCCCTGCTGACACCAGTTTTGCAAGTTTGATACTGGGTGTTTTGATGTTAGCGCCTGTGCAGGCAAAGATAAGTACGGCAGGATTACCACCTTGGTGAAAAAGCATATAAGGCACCAGTGATTGTGAGATGCATTCTGATTTCATCTATCTTAAAATGTGAAACATGGTAGAATCAGTGAAATACGACTTTTTGATTCTAGTGACAATAGGACTTTCAAACTGATTGAATGCAAGCATGAAGTCAAGGATGGCTCCAGAGTTTTTGATCTACGCAAAACAGGGGCCTGGGGCCAGGGGGAGGAAGCATCTTATTAGACCTATTCAGTAAATATCCTCCATTGTGTAATTACTGATAAACTAAGGGGGAGGGGAGATTGGAAGGGCTCATCTTATTTTATTGAATACATTTTAAGAGTCATAAAGTTGGCATGAAGATTTAAAAATATGCCATTAAAACCTCCTCAAGATTGGTAGACTATTTTTATATGTAGCCAATTGTATTAATGATGGCTCTTTCATTTAAAAAATAATACTAATGATAAGTTTGAGTATCATCCCCAAAGGCTTAGAGCAAAAGAGTTTTTAAAAACATGAACTTATCAATATGTCTAAAAATAAGATAAGTTCAGGTATCAGAATAGGAAGCCCTGTCTTTTCAAAATTTATCGTTATTATTCTCACCTTTCTCTGACACAGCAATGAGTCACACAGAGAAGTTCACACATGACAAGATTAAAAAGTGAATCTAAAGTGCTCTATCAAAACATGTGGAATATATATATGTGTGTGTGTGTGTGTGTGTATATATATGTTTATGTATGTGTGGAGAGAGAGAGCGCACGCGCGCACTGTAGACTTTTTTCAGCAAAATCCTGTAGGTATAATCCTTGAGAACAATTGTCTTGAAAAAGGGAATTTGCAACTCACATATGTGAAATAACAAGATTTATGATTCCCATGGAAACCTTGTCATTTTAACGGAGAAAGAGGTTACCTGATCTCTGAAGTAGGTCTTTTAGAATTGTCGATTAATAACCTGGAAATATCTCTTGAAGATTGGCATCATGGTTGCATCAAGAAAGCCACAATCGATGAGGACGGATGCACTTGATCATGGAGCAGTGTGCCTTTGTAGGAAAGGGGTCACAGAAGGTTGTGCAGCACAGTGGGAGAGGACACAGCCACCTGCCTTGCCAGCGATACCCACTGAATTAATTACTGAGGGGCAAGTAATGAAACCAGACTGCTTGCACATTCTCAGATGTCTTAAATACCTCACTGTGCACAAATGCTATAGTAGTTTCCAGATAGAAGAATCCTCAACCCATCCCTAGGCATTGAGAATTTATCATCAAATGAGATAATTTCTAATATCTATACAGCTCAAAGACTGGCTTTTTATAGATATGCAGAAAGTGAAATTAATTTTTTTCCACCTTGCTTTTTGTCAAATTACGAGCATCATATATTGAAGTGTATTCTGAGATGTATCAGCTGATGTTAACAGATGATACATAAGAAAAGGTTTCCCTGCATGAATGCATTGGGGACACATTGGGTTAAATAAGTAAAATGGGGTTCTTTGGTTCAGGGCTTCTAAGAAACTAAGTAATGTGCTTTGGGAATTTCCATGAACAGGGAATAATATGTGATATTTTCAACACTTTTAATTGTAGGTCCCTTTTTCAGGGGCCATTTGTAGGGCTGCTGCTTTGTCTCATTTGTCACTGAATATCTGGTACCTAGTATGGAACCTGACACTAGGACACATTCAGAAATGTTTGTGAGTAAAGGAATGAATTTGCTGGTTGCCTGGTGACCTGCCAGTTGTGTCTTAGCCCTTTTCAGAACCATAGAAGAATGATAGGTCGTGACTACCCTACCTCTGTTGCTATGTGCTGCTGATGGTTCAAGTTTGCACCAGCTCAATATGCTCCATATTTCTCTTTAACCAGGCAAATGCACACAGGCATAGGAGACATTCCATTCTTGCCTGGTCTACCCTCTCCATCCCACCCTCTTCCCCCAACAACCTTGGCGGGTCCTCCCCATCTTCCTCGGGGAGCATGCAAAGGTTACTGCATCAGCCGAAAGCTAGGTCAGTGCCCCAGCATGCGGAGTGTGAGTCACTTAGCAGAACAAGAGGGAGGCCGCGGAGCAGTGTGTGGGTCAGAAGACTGCCACAGAGCATTGCAGACCAAACAGAAAGCAGTCCTTTTACTTGCACTTCGTTTGACCTGTGGATAAACAAAGACTTTCTATTTCTAGAAATCCCGTTGTTTTAACCGCTTTGAGTTACTTTTGTAAACTTAAACATCCATGTCTTTATGCAAAGCCGTTAGAGGTCTGTGGGCCCAGTCTGAATATTCTTTGTCCCTTTTCTATATTCCCCGTACGTATTTTGTTCTCACAAGCCACAAACTCTTAGCTATCTGAAATTCAGCCTTTTCTTTAACAATGTATGGCATTAAAAACAACTAGAAGTTTGTAGTTGAGTAGAATATTCAATATTTTAGAGAACTTGATAAATGTAACCTCTTTGGGGAAGGAATTGAGGGCATGTGATTCTTCTTTCTGATTCAGCTGACTTTGTGGGAGGGGTCTTGAGGTGTGATAAAACATCATAAAAATAAATAACTTTTGCACTTAAAGAGATTTGGAATAGAGGGAAGAAAATAGTATTTACCAAACACTGTGTTCCAGGCTGTCATCTCTATATCTATGTCTATAGCCACACCTATCTCTCTTCACAACAATATCATGAAGTGTTGTTTCCCATTTTACAAACAGAATAACTAAGGATCAGGGAAGTTAGGGAACTTCTGAGATTCACTTATTGAAATTAAATTCACCCAAAGACAAGAACATATATTGAAATTCAGAGAAATTGTTTGCCTTTTGAGAGTCTTTTATTTAAACTAAATGTTTTCAGTGATAGGATGATAACATACAATATTGAAAAGATATTTGTGACACAGGGAATCCCTCAGAGTTCCTGAATATTCTGGTGAGTTAAAATACCTGCTGTCCCTTGTCTTCTGCTCTTTGACATTGGACTGCTCGTCATGCTTCTCAAAGACTTCATTTCTTCATCAAGTGGAGATGGAGGCAAATTCTTTGCCTATATTAACAAGATTTGACTGAAGGAATAAATAGTATAATTAGGGGAAAGTGAAACTCTGCAGTGCCATGTAAGTATGAGGTACTGTTGTCACAAATGGAGTGCTAAATGGGAATGTGAGTGATGTGTTTGGGGTACATGCAATGTACTTTCAATGTTTTTAATGTAGGTTTGGGGACTGCTTCCAACGAGTTTAGGCTCAATTTCAAGCACAGTAGAAAGTAATCCATTTATAAATGATCTGTGATTCAGACATATTTTTTCAAAATAGACAGTATGGGGGGGAATATAAATAACCATTTATGGGATACTCACTATACACAGTAGTTAATGCAGATAGAGTAAAGGATATTGAAGAACTGGGAGGCAAGATTTTTGCTCTAGAGGGGCTTAAAGAATGTAAGGAAATATTTATTTCCCCTGTTTTTATCTGTCCTACTTATCCAAGACAGTTACTTTGCTAAAAAGAAATCCAGATTTTGATATAATAAAGTCATCCTTGGAAGATTAGAATTTCCTTTTGTAATGTAACATTTCCCTAATTTAGAGAAATGTGGCAATATAAGCCCAGGACTTAAAATCAGAAATGAAAACTTGCAAATCCATTTTTTTCATATATCAAAATTCACATTTTTTTTTAAAGATCAGATCCCTCATGAGCTAGCTAGTGACTAGCTCTTTTGGCATATTTTATTTTGAGGAAAGTAAAAATTTTGATGCCCAAATATTGGTGTTAACCTTTCAAAAACCTAAAAAAAAAATATTGTCCTGAAACACCAATTCAAAAGAACCTATGCACCCCAATGTTCCTAGCAGCGTATTTACAATAGCCAAGTGCTGGAAGCAGCCTAAGTGCCCATCAGTAAATGAGTGGATCAAAAAACTGTGGTACATGTACACAATGGAATACTATGCAGCAGAAAAAAAGAAGGAACTCCTACCCTTTGCAACAGCATGGATAGAACTGGAGAGCATTATGTTAAGTGAAATAAGCCAGGCAGTGAAAGACAAATAGCATGTGATCTCACCTGTAATTGGAATCTAATCAACAAAACAAACAAGCAATCGAAGTAGAACCAGAATCATGGAAATAAAGAACAAACTGACAGTGACCAGAGAAGAGAGGGATAATGGGGGGAAGAAGGAGAAGGGTCAAGTCAAGGAGCATGTATAAAGGACCCAAAGTCAAACACAACGGGGGAGAAGGGAGAGGATTGAATGTAGGAGTGGGAGGTGGGTAGGACTGGGGAGAGAAATGGGGGAGGGATGAGGACAACTGTAAATGAACAACAATAAAAAAATTGTCATTTTTCAGGGTGAGGGATGGTATGTAAGTCAGTGCTTTTATAGGAGACAATCAGTAATTTTGTATCAAACTATGTGCTTTTAAAACTTTGCTTTGTTTCTCTCTAGTGGATGACACTGTGGTTGCTATTCCCTATGGAAGCAGACAGGTTCGCCTTTTCTTAAAAGGAACTGATCACTTGTGTAAGTAAACTTGGTTGTTTTCCTTTGGATGTTGGGAATTTTGAGCATTATTATTTATTTACTTTTTGCTCCCAGAATAGATTAAAATATAGAAGTACAAATCTTTCCACTCCATCATAATATGATATTTTGAATGCTTCTGTTTATCTTTTGGTTGCCTGATGAGATAGCAAAAAACTCTGTGGTAATTATCTTTAACCACAGTCATCCCAAAAAACACAAAATAGATGCTCCCTATAGATTGTTCATGAGTTAAGCACATGATTATACTTTTGTGAATATTATTTCTCACTTCTTCCTTTCCAATCGATCTCAATCTTTTTCTTGCCTCTCCTCTCATCTCATTTTTTTCTTCTTCCTTCCAATCTTTCCTCACTCTCCTTCCTTCTTTCTTTCATTCTTCCTACTTTCATGTTTCCTTACTTTATCAATTCAGAGGATCATATCGAAACACCAAACAACTTTAACCCTGTGGCATTTAAAGAAAACCATTTTGGTATAATTAAGCATCCCACATATTAAAGACAATATAAGGTCCTAATATCTTGAAGATAACTCTTGGATTCGGGATCACTAAAGGTGTGATCATAACCCGAAGATCAAATGGTAGCATGCCCGCACCAGAGTTTGTACAAGACCTGACCTTCAGGCATGCCAAGCCAGCTGTACACAGCCACATCTTTTTAAAAAAATACCATTTAGTGCTGCTTAGACATAGGCCTGTAAATGATAAACAAAAAATTATGGGCTACGAACCAGAGAGGAGGTAGGAGAGGATATGCTAGTATTTCCTACAAAAGCCAGTTTCCCTGAAAGATTTCACTTCAGTTGATCCCTTGAGCATTTCTGTGATTATTCCCTTGAGCATTTCTGTGGTTGTTCCTGGGTTCCTACAAAGCCATCTATCATCTTTTGCCCTTTTTTATTTTTCCTCCCACACATACCTAAGAAACCAGTTTAGGTAGCAAGCACTATCTTTTGGAAATTGGATTATGACTGAAATCATTCCAGAAAGACAAACAAGATGAAGACAAATTACAGCCTGGGAAAGTTCAGATAGCCTACTATAGTCTTTCTAAAAATAAAAATAAATACATTTCATGGGAGAGGTGGGGTTTGAAGGGTCATGTGAAGTAAAGGAATAAGTAAGGTACAGTTCAGACAAAGCCAAAAGATGCTGATAAGACACTTTATATGGATCCAAGTTCTTTTCTGGCCCTGAACAACCCCCAAAATATAGTATTCACATGTCAGAGGATGATATATGTGTGTGTACACTATTACCATTTAAGTGATTCTCTTTTCTCTTGAGAACTGGACCATGGTAACTGCTGATGTAACAACCCCACTCAAAAACAGGGGCAGGCTACAATGAAACATCAGACCAAGACCATCGCCAGGTCTAATTATGTGACCACCAAGAAGTTGACAAGTTGGCCTTCTTTGGATTAATTGTCCCAAGGATTTGTAAAATTGCAAATGGTACTCATAGATGATGAAAAGCAAATTAGAATCTGCTTTTTTCCCCCAACAGACATACTGTTCATAACATGTGTATACCTAAGGAAGTTTTTGTTTTGTTTTGGTATTTGGAATATAGTTCAAACTAAATGTGTGAGTAAGTGATGCCTTGTTTCTCTTGCAACCCTTTTGCCCTTTATTCCCTGCACCTGGTCCAAGATGGAATGGACCCTGAATATTTAGGGCCAAACTAGAACCAGACTATGCAGTCTGGTGCAGCTCACCTTTAATCAGAAGTACCTTGAGATGGACACCTGGGGGACCTGGTGATAAAATTGAATCACAAGCTCAGGTTAGGCTTAGATCTCCAAGATTTTTCCAAAACTAAATTAACTTATATTCTGGAGAGATCTCCACAAATTCATGTAAAACAGCCAGAAGAATGAAGCCTAGAGGAAGGAGATTCAGTGCTATTATGTTCCTGTGATGACAACAACTGGTTCGCACACTCAGATATTTCCTTAGTGTGCCATATGCTCTTCTGTGAGGGCCCCACTAGTCCGGGAGAAGGGAAGAAGCCTGACCTACTCCCACAGAAGTGCTACACAGACTTCATCTGAGGGTCATCGGCACTTAATTGGACACCAGTATTTCCACCTGTTGCTATGCTTTCTAGTAGAGAACTTGTTTTAGATAACATCTAGAATAATTTATTACAAATACTTGAGGCACCTTAGTACCTTCAGGGGCCTTAAAATTATCCCTAACCACCAAACCCCAATCTGTAAAACATATAAGAGGGGAGTCAGTCTAATTGAATGTAGGAAGGAAGACCTAGGGCTTCACCCAGCCTCCCGAACTTTCTTCTAAAGATCCTCATCAAAATCAAGGGCTCTGGTTAGATTTCGCCTATCTACCTTCCCTTATGCAGTGGGCAGTTATGCTAAAGTACCTCTCTATCACATGTAAAATTCACATGCTCTGAAATACACATCATAGTTACCATCTTCCCAGCACTTTGATTTCCTAGAACAAAAGCTGCTTCACAAGCTTTGTCATTGGCCAAATTCAGATTGGAATGTTCCGGGAATCAGAAGTTCTTCTTTGTGTCTTAAGCTCTTTTGAAATATCATATAAGTACACAATACTGAATGAAGTACCAAAAATGATTTTAAAATGAAAGAGAACTACAAAGGACAGTTAGTTAGTTCCCTGTCCCAAAATCACTATACTTTCTTCATTTTTAACAATAGCACACATGCAATAAGTAACAAGAAAGTATAAATAAATACAAGGTAATGAATAAATATAAAGTCAAACAGGTGCTAAGGAAATTCAGAACCACACCCTGGATCTCATAGAGCAAAAAGAAAAGTATAGGGTATTCTAGGTCAAGGGCCATAAACACTGAAGTCAGTAAAATATGTACAGGAGGTTTAGTCAAAGGAACAGCATTGTGATAAGGTGGCCCCGTGAAACAAAGATTCTTTGACAGGGAGGTTTGAATGTTTGGATAGTAAGTTCTAAAATAATTTCATTCACAGCATAAACTCCTATGTAACCCAAAGTGCCTATATATTTTGTTTACATCATAATGTTAATTGTGTCACACATAAAGAATGATTCTTCTCCCTTACTTATATAGTTCTAGACCCTGTTCCATGGAAAGTGCTTGCGTGTGGTCTGTTGTAGCCCTGTGAACATCTTTCTCTTCTCTTCATGTGTATGATTATGTAGATCTGGAAACCAAAACCCTCCAGGGGGCTAAAGGGGAAAACAGTCTCAGCTCTACAGGCATCTTTCTGGTGGACAATTCTAGTGTGGACTTCCAGAAATTTCCAGACAAAGAGATCCTGAGAATGGTTGGACCACTCACAGCAGATTTCATTGTTAAGGTAAGCCCAATTAATTACCTTGTTTTCAAGCCACCTCCAAATTGGTGGTATTTATATCTCCTGAAGAGAAAGACTTTAAGTTCTGACATAGATTTGTAAAGCCTATTATCCAAGATATGTTTAATTCAAGGGTGTTGAGCTACATCCCAGACTTTACAAGAACACATGATTTTCTTTTAAGGTCCTAGGAAAAATCCTAATTGTGTATGTATCTAATAAAAGGACCCCAATCACAAAGCCAACATATCATTAGTTATATATGATATAAACTTTCTTTCAAACAAGTTTGAATGCAGTCATTGGCTCCTATAAGGTGTCCTCAGTCAAAGAGAAAGACAAACTAATGATCCATAGACTTGGTCAAGCTTCCTTCCAATTCAAGTTCTGTTTTCTCTTGTACTGGCAACGAGTCGAAGTTGTTTCCTTCTATCAGAGCTTCCCTTACTCTTCAAGGTAATATAAAACACATTGCTGGAAGCAATATACATATTCTGTAGGAAAAAAATGTACACACTAGAAGAACATTTGGGAATCACAATAAAATAAAACATATTTTTTCCTTCAGTAGGTCAGAAGGACCTGAAGGATTTCAGCTGTAAAGCTGTAAAACTTGTAATGTGTCCAGGACTCCATAAATTTTTCATCATGGGACCTGAAGCCAGAGGACATTTGATTTAAGCTGAGGCTTGATGACCCCATGGCAGCTGGAAGTAAGAATGCATATAGGAAAATGTGATAGGCAGTGAGGTAGGATGGAAGAAGGGTTCCAGAGTACTGTTCTGTCTCCATCTGCATGGTAATTTTTTTAATCCAGTCCACCTGCCAGCCACATGAACATGAGCAAGAAGCTATAAACCATCAGAGATAGCTCACAATAGAGATGATGCTGTAGGTAGTTAAGTAATTTCAGTTAAACAAACAAAGGCATACCTCAGAGATATTGCTGTTTTGGATACAGACCACCGCAATAAGCATCGCAATAAAGCAAGTTGAAATCCTTTTGCTGGTGAATGGTCTTGCCTTCAATTTGTAAAAAGAACAACACTTGTGAAGCAAAATAAAACAAAGCACAATATAACATGGTATGCCTGCACAGTAAAAAATTGAGAGATGTCTTTATGTTTTGAAGCCCTTAGCGTACTGTTGAACAAATCATTTATATTAACGTCCCTAGTGCACTAGAGACTTTGCAAGAGCTAATATACATACTAATAATATAGAATTGAATTCAAGCAATATTATCCACATTTGAATAGATCACTGCATTGTAGAATGCGTTTCATATATCCAGCTGCCTTCTCCACATCACCACTTGGATGTCCCACAGACACAATGAGCTCAACATATCCAAAACCAGACCTGTCTGTCCCCAAACACCTACTTTCTTTTCTTTCCTTTTTTTTTACCTACTTTATTTTCTTTCATATCTTGTGGAATAATACACTGTTTACCCCGCCAAGTCAGAAAACTTTGATTCACACCAATTTCCCCATCTCCTGTACATCCCTCATTAGACATTAAACTTTGTCAGTTCTACTCTGTATCATCTTTTAAAACTATTCTTTCTTCTCCATCTTTGGTCCTTTGTATTTCTCACCTGAACCAATGCCATCAACTCAATTAGTTTCCCAGCCTCTGATCCATGGCCCATATTGCCCTCAGAGTAAGTTTTCTAAAACCAGAAGTCCTGTCTTCATAATGCTGCATGGCTCCTCACCTCCACCCAGGGCTTTGGGGTTACAGTGCAGATCTGTAGCACAGCATGCATTGACCTCAATAATCTGGGTTTCGTCTACCCTTCCAACCTCACCTTTGACATTTCCTCTCCTGTTTCAACCACCTGAATGGCTCACAGATCCCCCAACATCTTGCAATCCCATGGCTAATTACCTTTGCATAATGCCATGCCCTCTGTCTGCAATGTTCTTATCTTTTCTTCTTCCATTCACTTCACTAACTTATAATTGTTCTTCAGTATTTTCTCCACCTAAAAGCATTCTGTAACTCAACCCAACATTCCTCTGTACATTACACCACCCTACTGTGTGTCACATGAGGGTGGGACAGAATCATATGTGTCTTCATTTCTTCTTAAGAAACCACAGTAGACACTACCAAGTGTTAGATGAATAACAGACTTTAGCCACAAGGCAATTGCTGAAGTGGGACAGATGTGGACATCTTCATGTTACCTGTAAGGAAACTGAGCTTTAGAGAAGTTAGGGTGGTTGAGTGATGGGACCAAGCTCATCCTGATGACAAACCAGGACCAAAACCACATCTCTTTATTTCTGGTCCAGAACTCTTTTCAGTATTCTCTGTTGCTTCTAAGACTATTTTTTTCTTCAATATATAATACATGTATTTTTTAAAAGATGGATTTAAAGAAGGTTCTGATACTTTCAGGTACCTGCCATCTGTAAATATTTTCATTCAGAAACAAGCTATCATTTTAGTGATTTTTGCATTATTGTCCTGTTTGATGACCTAGTTTCAGGTTGCAACTGAGAGAAAACTAAGGTTTCATTAGAAAATATCAGGATCAAATAAATGTAAAGTTATTCCAAAACTGATCATATAATTTTTAAAATCAGTTTACTCACTCTTAAAAATGAGTCAGATCATTTAAGAAGATAAAGAGAAAATTACCTTTTATCCAGTGATTCATAATGAAGCAACTCTTCTTCCCTAATTTTCCCTAGGAAATAACTGAAAATAAAAGATTACCATTTGATTTTTTATTGTCTTTTATAAATTAGGTGCTTAGAAGTTATACACATACTTTGTAATTCATTTTCAGCATCATTCAAAGTGTAGTCTCTTTTGCATAATATATTAATCTAAGAAATCACTTCCTTTTTGAATGAGATACATAGGAATCAAAATGGAAATGGTTATTCATCAACATCTTCATGAAATTTTATTGCCAAAATACAATTTTTGTTTATTTAAAAGGAAAAAAACATTTTTTTGCATGAAAGGAAAATTTTTTCAAAGTCAGAATCATTATATATTGCCATTGGTTCCAAAGTTATGCTTTGAAATCTCCTTTAAAGGTTAAAACCAGACTAAGTTATTATCTTGCTTCCTAGGGAGGCATGTCTTCCAAAAATTTACAAACATTTTTGACAATGCTAGCATAGAGTGGTAGAAAGCACTTCAAGTTCTCTAGAGTTTGGTATATTCTCCTGCTTACTACTGGTTATGTAACCTCTAGTGCGTTGTTTTACCTCACTGAACCTGTTTAATCATTTGAAAAAATGGTAATAAAATACTCCCCCATTGTCTTTGTGAGGAATGAAGTCAGATAGTGTGTAAGAGGTCTGTCCAGAAAAAGTCCAGCCATTGTTAATATAACAAGAATGGTTTGTACAACATCGATGTAACCTGTCAACCAAGGAGAGTGGACTGGAGTGCACATGTGTGAACAACGACCACTTCACTGTACTAGTCAGTGGGGGTGGTAGATGCTGTTGAGTGAGCATGTGCACTGTGTGGCCATTGCATTCAAAATGACTGAGCGAGTAGAGCAATGAATCTGCATCAAAGTTTGCGTGAAGTTTGAACATTCCTCTGCAAAAACTATCTGATGATTCAGAAGCCACAGTTATGGGCAACTGGTGATTGGCAGCTTCATCATGACAATGTGCCTACTCATGCATCACGTCTCCTGCAGAGTGTTTTGGCAAAACATTTAATCACCCAGATGACTCAGCCCCGCTACAGCTCAGATTTGGTGCCCTGCAACTTCTGGCTTTTTCCAAAACTAAAATCACATTTAAAAGGGAAGAGATTTCAGACTGTCAATGAGATTCAGGAAAACACGACAGGGCAGCTTTTGGCAACTGGGAGAACTGTGTGAGCTCCCAAGATGCCTACTTTGAAGGGGACTGAGGCATCATTGTCCTGTGTACAATGTATCTTGTATCTTTGATAAATGTCTCTATTTTTCATATTACATGGCTGGATACCTTCTGGACAGACCGTGTATAAAAGCAGATAAATGCAAATTACTTCCTTTCCATCTTTTTGAAATGCTTTAACTTCTGATCCGATTTATCACAATGTCTACCCAGGAGCAGAATGCAGCTTCTCTAAAGATGGTCCATTTACAAATTGTATACCCAGGAATAATTTGGCAGGTGTAAGACAAATGGATGTGAAAGCAGACTGGCAATGACATCTGTCATCACATTAATTGTAAGGGACAATTGGCTATTGGCTGAATGACTGCCTGGCTTAGTAACTCCTTCCTTCTACCTAAACATTTGCGTCTTTTCTGAAGCTGCTGGTCCAGTAGAAGATAATGACTTTCCCAGAGAGAAGAGGGTCTTTTTCAGTTATGGTTTATACCAGAGAGGAGGAAGGAGGGAGATAACAGAAAAGGGGAGAAGGGTCATCAAGGAACATGTATAAAGAACCCATGCACAAAGCCAAAGGGGAGGTAGGATTGATGGTGGGAGGTGGGGGTGGATGGGGCAGGGGAAAGTGGTGGTGGGAAAATGGAGACAATTGTACTTGAAAAATTTAAAAAACATATATACTAAAAAAAAAAAAACCTTCCAACTTAGCTCTGCTTGTGCAAGCTAAGCACAAGCATATATTTATACCTGTTCAGTTTGTGCCCACGTTCAAAATTTAAGAACAAAGCCATATCAGATAGACAGAGAACTGACTGATGAGAGTACCTAAGCCACCAAAGTAGCAGAAATACTCAGCAGAATAGTAAACAATACACAGACTTAGAGCTATGAACACTGACTCACAATTCATGCGCAGATAACTGGAGAAGAGTTGTTCTACAGAGGGTAATTTCTAAATACGTTTTTATAGTTGGGGAATTTGGTTAGAAAGATTGGCATCATTCTAATTGTTGCATAAGTAGCTTGTGTGAGAGCAGTCATTTCTGGATGAAAAGAAGAGCAGATGTTCAGTAACTAATAGTTTTTCCTGCTATGCAGATAGGTCAAAGGGTTATCTTTGATAATCCGTTATTATGGGCACAGCCCCTACATGAAATTTTTTTGGGTAGTTGTGGCATGGCACAGGAGTTTCTCTTGAGCCTGCAGGGTCTCAGTTGCCTTTAGTTCAAAATAATCCATATACCACAGAGGAACATCTTGGGGCGGCTCCTTCTATGCCCCTACAGCAGTTATTGCACAGCCAGCTTTAAGATGCAGAATCAGAGAACCGATGTTGAGAGAGGCAGACCTTCGCCCAGTCCTGCCCCCTTGGTTCCACTCTCATCATTTGTTTTCTGCCTTCCTTTTCCCTCTAATACCAAGGTCATCCTTCCAGCAGACTCAAGACTGATCAGCCTCTCAGCACCTCCTTCCTAACACACTCTTCCATGTTTTTGTTCCTTAGCCAACATTCTACCCATTGTTTCCAGAGAGGCATCTCCAGCCTACTGCCCTACTCAAGGGCTGCAGGCAGTAAAACCATAACCAACATCTCTCATGCAACCTGAGCCAGGAGCTTAGGGCTGAACTGCTGTATTTCCCAATATCAATGTCTGGAATTCTAGGAGGACTAGAAAACCATATAAGAAGTATAAAGTTATATGCTAACAATTTTTTATCATTATTTTTACTGAATAATCCCTAATCTTAGTATTTCTAACTGTTGAAAATATCAGGTATTTCAAACAGTGGAATGGTTGAATTTATGTTTCACTCCAATAGTAACTAGCGATTTTACAAGCCCTTTCCAGTCTACTGTACTACTATTCCATCAAAGGTGGGTGGGAAGTGCTGTTGGGTAAGGGTTATAACAGTACTGCTTCTTTTCATAACCTTTAGCAACATTGTGTTAGCATTATCAATTTTATCAACAAGAAATGATCAATAACATCTTCAAGAAAACTGGTAGGTATATATAAAAAGATGAAAATTATTCTAGGAATTTGTCACAAATAGAATTTGAAAGGATCATGATCATTATATAATGCATTTGTTCATTCATTCATGCATTCATTTATTCAGCAACTGTTTGAATTCTTATTATATGCCAAACATGGTAGATGATGCTGAAGTAAGTGTGGCGAGCAAGATAAATGGTACCTGCTTTCCTGGAGTTTATGGAATATGAAGGAGAAAGGCAATAAAATAACAATTACATCGATATGAATATTTATAAATATTTAACTGCTCTAAGGAAGACCTTATTGGTGCTGCATATTTTGAAAGCCCATAAAAGCACTTTAAAATATTTTTACAGTTCCTTGAGGATTCACTATCACCACTGAAAACCACAACAGCCCCAAATTTAACATAGCAGACTGAGACATTTAATAAATAGATTCACCTGTTTTCCATTTTATTCCCTTCTGAGCAGGCATTTTGATTGATTTCTACCATTTTCAAGAACAACCTGGTCATGACATCCCTGGCTGCCCCGAGGCTGTGTGTCCAAGTTGAATACTGTTGTGGGTCCCACTCGGAGGCTCTCGGGGGCATGTCAGCCCCCAGCTCCCTTCTGTCCTCCTCAGGCTAGAGCAGCAACTCAGCTGCGGCTGAGGGTGAGTGGGAGGGCCTCTGAGTACCAGCCCCCTGCTACAGTTTCTGGGGGCACAATTTCTACATCAGGGAAAGGAACCTAGTTGAAGAACATTCCAAGGTTCAAAACTAACCCTTTTCCCAGATAAGAAGAAAAACGTATAGCATTTGTTAGTGCTTCATCTGGGAGAGCCTTTTTGTTCTTGATATGTCATGTATTTGAAATTTGTCCTTAATTCCTTTGATTTTACGTGGACTCAAAGGCAGCCACACACACTCTCGTACTGCCCTCAGGTCTGTTATGGCAGCACAGTCACGCGCTATGCAAGGTGACCGCTTTTTGTCTCCTTCACTTTCAGTGTGACAGGTGACTACATTGAATTAGAAATACTGAATCGTTTTAATTACAGGAAGAAAAGCTTGGTTCAGAACATTCTTCTTGCTTATTAACTTAAGGAGATCAAAATTACATATGCCAATGTACTTAGCTCCTTAAAACAAAATTCTAATCTGTCAAACTAAAGCTTTCATACTAGGACCTGATTGATATTTAAGTATTTAGGGCTTATGAAGCTTCAGAGCTCATGATAACAATGGTCCCAGCATCCCAGAATTAATAAAACCTGAATTAATTAATTAATTATGGCCCATTTATGTAAATAATAATTAGGCCATCTAAGTTAGACATTAGGCTAGCCTCTTCTTTATATTTTTAAATGTGTTTTCAACATTAAAATGAAAATTAACATACTGAGAAGAGAGGTACAAGGATATTGCTAATGATAAATGCCTGTATCCTCACACCACTAATGAAGATTGCTTGGTACCATGAGAAGAATGGCAGCTTTAGAGCCAGGCGCACCTGAGTTCAAATCCTGGCTATTTTTTCCCCAGATGTGGAGCCTCAACCAAGACACTTAACTGCTCTGAGCCTCATTTCTCTCATTGTAATCAAATGTGGAAGATAATACAAAATTTTGTTTAGATTTAATATAAATAAAATGTGCCCTGCACCAGGTAGGAATGTGTTTAGTGCTGTTTACTGCCGTCAGGGCAGCTGTTATTAATGGAAGGCGATGGTGACAGAGAAGGAGAAGCAGGAACATTACTTTGGGAATGTAGGACCAGTCTGGAGGTTGGGGCCTCCGTTCCTTCAGTCTCCTGTTATCCTCTGCAACCTAGGAGTTTAATCCAGTTATCGATTTCTTTTCAAATCTGGACACATCTCCAGTCTCAGCATTTATTGTCATTATACATCACTTTCATTGAATTCATTAAGAACAATATTCTTTCTAAGATGCTTCTTTTTCTTTCTTTTCCCTTCCACATGGTGTTTAGTTACCCTCCCTCTGAACACCAGATCCCCTTGGTATTCATGAGGTGCTTTTATTAGTAACCAACAGGGAGCTGAAAAAAAGACTTGCTCCATCTTTTTGCCTCTATAACCAGCCCAAAAGATCAGCCCAAACACTATGTGAGTATTCTGAAACAAGGTATCTGCAAGTACTTTGGTGTTATATCCTGATTATTTTGTTCCCCACTCCCAGCTTTCCTAGGACTTACTTTAATTTTTCACATCCCAAAGGACCCCTGCTAATCAATTCATCTTTCAGGATCTAAACAAATTTTCTGGTCTTTTTATTTTTCATACAGCTTTTGTTCAAATGAGAGCCTTCTTCTAATAGCTTTCCACCATGATAACCACACACCCCTGGAGAGCTATACATAGGCTTTTGTGAGCTTTAAAAAAAAAAAAAAAAACTTTCCAAAGAATGTGATTAATACTACATCCCTAAGCAAGCAATTAGGTATCCTGTATCTGACATACTGGACTGAAAAATATTCATCTGTAGGCCACGCTTCCCTTTTGTGAAAGCCACTGTATTGCTTCAGCTGTTTTTGCTTTAAAATAGGGAATTGTATCACTATTTATTCTAATTAGGAAAGACCTGAATGCACCATGGGTCAGAACCCAAGCATAATATGAGATATTCTATAGGTTTTCTCTCTTTCTTCTTTCTCCTTCCCAGCTTTCCCAGATTTTTTTAGGATTATTTCCATATTCTCATCAAAACTCTAAACACCATCTAAAGGTTAGGATCTACTCCCCGTTTATTCAGTGTTCCTGTTACCCTGTACATCCTAGGTGTTCAATCCAGTTGTTAAATTCAGTGACAGAAAAGTAAGGCTCTCTCTTTTTAAAAAGTCTGAAGACCGAATCTATCCCTTTACCCTAGATAAAAGGAAATTGGGACAGTGGTAAGGCCTGAAAACATTAATAAAGACTTTGACCACATGATTCAACTGATGATACTCCTATCATTCATGTAACGGAGTTGGAGTAAGAGGTGGTCCTCTCAACTGTCCAAGGCCCTTCCTTTAGTTCCATAAATAGTCCTGGCTTTGCCCTTACCCAAATGTTGTCACACATGTCAGTCTGTCTTCATGAGATCAAGGCATTGTTCCCGTTGGGTACTTTTTTCTTCTTTCACTTTATGTTCTCTCAATGCTGTACTTTTAAGAACCATTAAAGAATTATTGCCTTACATCCTCTCTTAAAAAAAAAAAAACAAAGGAGTTATAATTTCGATAAGCACATGTTTAATTTGATGTATTTTATTCCATACAGTAAGTTGGTGTTTTTCAAAGTTTGGTTCTTGGACTATCTACATTGGAACTGCCTGGATCTCTGGGCTTGAGCCCAGGAATTTGCATTTCAGCAAGATTCGAGTTGGTAACTTTGCACATTAAAATATAGAAATCATCAAGTTGTCAGGAAACTCCATGTATGTCTCTGAGTGAGAAGAGCTACTTAATTCTTTTTTTTAAATTATTTTATTGTTGTTCAATTACAGTTGTCTGCATTTTCGTAACTCTTATGTTTCTTAACCAAAGATAGTATCTTTCATTTTTTGCAGCATATAGCATTTAAAATTTTCTTAGAAAAAGTTGTGTGTTTCAGATCCTACATTTTAAAATCCACATCATTTTACCTGTTCTACCAGAGAGGTTGGAAATAAAAGGGGGTGAGGGACTAAGTGGCTTGGGATAAGACTGTACTGGGATCACAACAGAACTAGGAAGGTGATGATAGCTATGGTTTATGCAACGAGCATTCGCTGGTGAAATGGTAAGATGGGTGATGTGGCTGTTGCCACTTCTCTCCCAAAGCATCCTTCACACACCTGAAGACCGTCAGTGCTACCGTACTTTCTTGTTCAAAGTTGCTAGGGACCCAGACAGCACCTCTTTGTCGCACTAGTTCCTCTATTTTGCTGTTGTCTCCTACAGATCCGCAACTCGGGACCCACTAACAGCACAGTCCAGTTCATCTTCTACCAGCCTATCATCCACCGATGGAGGGAGACGGATTTCTTTCCTTGCTCAGCAACCTGTGGAGGAGGTAACGGTGTTGTTCAGTTAGCCTAGGAACTGCTGGCTTCTATGAGGGAAGCTGTGGCTATTGTAAGGGTAGAGTCACTTCAGCATAGAAGAAATTTAGTGCTGTGGGTGGATCAGATTCTTCTGAATGGGGCCAAATCCTCAAGCTCTTCTATAAGGCAGATACATCAGTCTAGATGCACCATAAATATCTTCTGGCTCTATGGAGTCCCATTAGAGGCAACAGTCTTTACTCCTTTCTTTGATTCCATGGAAAGACCAGAGAAGAAATATTACAGTTTGGCAAGAGCACGGTCTGGAATAAAATACTCATCTGGCTGAAGTGAACTTACTTGTTCAGGAATCAAGTGAAGAGTGTGTGGCCTATCACATAGCATGATGGGTCCAAAAAGGACCAGAGATTAATTTAATTAAAGGGAGTACTTTATTATCAGGGGGAAAAAATCACTCTGCTATAGACTAGGCACAGGTATTTTTCAGCTTTACCTCATCATCCATGCAGTAAAAGGAATGCATTTGCCTTATTTATTCCTAAAAACATCTCTCTTTTGAGAAGTCACCAAATGAATTTCTGCCTCTGCTCTGTCACATCTGTGAATATGAACAACATTTTGTGCTACTGTACAAAGCCCCCCATTTTCTGTTCTTCATAATTATAAAGGTTACATAATAATATCTTTGAATTATTTCATAATTTATTTAGCCATATCCCTATAAAAGATAATATAGTTCATTAAAAATTCTCTATTATAATGTAATGAATAACTTAATACCTAAGTATTTTTCTCCTTTGAAGTTGTTTCCTTGACAATAAATTCTTAAGAGTGAGCTTCAGTAATTTTTGTGGCTATTGGCATATATTACCAAAATTTTTCCAGAAGTGTGATAAGCAGTCTACAAATATTTTAGTTTTATTTCCAACTGAGCCAGTATTTGTGGATTATCTTTTTTTTAAAGTTTTGGTAATTTATTGGATATAAAACTGTATGTACATATCCTTTAAAAATGGACACATCAAATAAATTCTTGCTCCAGCTTCGAGGAAGCCTATTAATTGGCTGGCTTTAAGTAACTAATCCACATAGGTCTCACTAGATTATATTTTGACAAGAGAAAAGAAGGATGGTACCTCAAAATGAAGACAAATGATTATCCATTAATTCTTGTAAATCAGTGAAGAACACATGTAATTCCTCTTTGACTGTGTAGTCTGCAACCACATAATGTGAACAGACCACTGAACATGAGGTTCTATACAGCAGTGTTGGATTTTAGCTTAAAAGCAATTAATCAAACATAGATCAAGTGCTTTTAACTTGATTATTAAATAACTATTCTCTCAACATCTTAAGCATTTCAATAAAATAGTGTTTCCAGTTGCTCCATATGCCCTGAATTGAAAATCACTTTGTTTAAGAGTGAACTGCTGATTGTGTTTATGTATCATAGGAACATGTTATTTTGAGTCACCTATGAATGACTATCATAGGAAGTAGTTTCAAAGAAAGAAATCAGAGAAAATATATTTTTATTCTTTCCTCTTTATGTGAAAACCATGTTTTGAGAGAAGTAGTGATTCAATAATAAGTCCACGATGCCAGTTTCCCATACAGCTGCTGTTGGAACGTATTTCAGTAACCTTGACAATAGATTGATATGTAATAAGGCAATTAATGTTAGATTCCTGCACATCCCACCCCCTTGGGCCTTAATTTGCTTCACATCTAAGGGAAGAAGTAGAACCGTAAGTGGTTCTCCAATGTTTTGAGCTATGAAACCCTTTCTTAAAAAAAAAACTTCCTTGGAAGCCGGGATAAAAGGAATGCATACTGCTCAGAATGAAGATGTATGGGATATGGAAACCAGCCCTCATGGACCACAGTTTAAAACTACTCAAGAAGTGATCTCTAAATTCCCTTTTATGTTTCTGGTTCCAGATTCAACTGGTTGACCATTTTGCTAAGTGTAAAGAATTGCTATTCTAAATACCTTGTAAAACTTTAGAAAACACAATTATCTGACCATTTTGAGTCATTTATTTAATATTTGTTCAAAGTTTTAATTTCATGTACTCTAGAATAGCTTCAAAGCAACATTTTATGCTGATAAATTATGATTTTTAAAAATCACAATCTCTAATTTATAATTTATTGCTTGTGCTCACATTTTACTACATGATAAATCCTGTTCCTGAGTATAAATTATTTTATGGAAAATTATAAAATGGTTAGCTTATCATGAACTTATTGGCTTTTGAGTATAAAGTAATTGAAAATTAAAGCTATATTTACTTGTATAAAATATCATTTTGCTCTTTGATTTTCTTGTAAAGCAAAAAATTAAATGCAACATATGTTCTTACCCACTAACTTTTTTGTGCTTTTCATCTTCACAGTAAAACTGTTAAAAGATTTTTTTTAGCTCTTTAATGAACATTTAATTTTTGTGGGTGGTCTGAGAAAACAGCCTCAAGCCAGTAAATCTGATTTATAAACCTCCTACTGATTTCCTAAAATTTTTTGCAAGACTTTTAAATACTCTAAATCTACCTTTCTAACACATATTTAGCAACAACAATATTCAACCACCTGCTAGAGGGCATATATTTTGGTGTTAGTTAGGATTAGAATGATACAAAAAGTCTAATTTTTAGAAAAATTCTCTATGTACATTTATTTTTCACCCCAAGAATCTAAGTCCTCATCAGCACCCCACCAGAAATCCACAAGACAAGAAAGAGGCAGGTAAAAAAAGGTAAAACACATTATAAATAAAATTAAGTATTACTCAGCACCACTTTTTTTTTTCAAGAGGATTCTCTAAAAAGTGGGAATTTGTGCATGGCCACTAAGAAATATTGGCTAAAAACTTAAAGAGAAATGACAAAGGATTTGGGGTGAAGCAGAAATTACACTGTTGGAGGGTTCTTTCTTTTTGTTGTTTTTTAATTGGTAGGAAACTTTGGGATTCATGATGGCTACTGTTTAGGTCTTAATCATCCATTTATTCAGTTTAACCCTGTCTGGGTTGAATTTTGGCAAAAATTATGTCAGGCAGCTGGCAGGACCTGACCCTGTGCTATATTCCATTGTCCCCCGTTGACCAAGGGGAGCAGTACTGGGATATTTATTTATTTATTTGTGAGTTTCTCTTTTTCTCTTTCTGGTGCCTCTCTATGTACAGTAATATCAATTTTGTATCCTTGCATGAGAGAATCAGTAAATAAATACTGATGATCTCTTTGGGATACAGAATCTGTGTTAGACCTTTAGATTTTACAAAACAAATTAATAAGAATAGTTGTTATGACAGTCTCTTAGAAGCTAGTTATGCCCTTATGTAGTTCCAGCTCTATAGTATGATTTGAGAAGAAAAACACAGTCTTGGAGGCCTGTAAAAATCAATGAACCTTCTATTTATGTCTTTTGTCCTCAAAATGACTGGCACATTGGGGAAGAATTGCCTTAATGCAAGATGGCCAAAAAGACATAAAGAAATATATTGACATGTGCCTTTAAACTCACCTGTATGGTTTGATGCTGCAGGCTACCAGCTGACATCGGCTGAGTGTTATGATCTGCGGAGCAGCCGTGTGGTTGCTGACCAATACTGTCACTATTACCCAGAGAACATCAAACCCAAGCCCAAACTTCAGGAGTGCAACTTGGATCCTTGTCCAGCCAGGTCAGTCAAATTTACCAGTTCATCTACTGTAAATGTAAACAAATAAGTTTCAAATAAGCTTCTTAAATTAATTTTTTCATTAAAAGTTAAGTAAATGTTGCTGTCTAGTATCCATTCCTACCCATGTGTGGTTAGTACCCACGCTCCTTGTTCTTGCGGCTGTCTGATGCCATCCACGGTCTGCAGACTTTCCCTCTGTAAAGCCACAAGTGAAGGACTCTCAGTCATTTTCTCTCCTGATTTTCTTCATTATGGTTACTTGTTTCTCTCCTTAACAATGTCCAGGCCAATGGACCTTACCAATGGGATGGCACAATGTTCTCAGGATTCTTTCCATTTCAACTCTGTCCCCTAATTGGTGACATGATCACTGCAGACCTATTCAGAGTCACAGCTGACCCATTTCCACACTGTTTAACTAGAGTCAAAGCCATCCTAGAACAGTTCTACATTTGAACAAACTCAGCCCTCATTAAAGAGAAGGCAGGACTCATTTCCAACAGTCAAAAAATTTTAAGGCCTTTTTCATTAGGAGCTTTGAAGAGACACTTGAAACTTTCACATATTGTTTGCTTTTTGGAAACCATAATTGGCCCTCAATTATTTGCAGGATCAAGCATCAGACTGACAAACGAAATATCTCAGAGGAGTAGTCCCAGTAGTACAAGTCAAGAATCTTGTCTGAGTGTAATATTTGCCTGTGTAGCTGCAACACTTCCTGGTAAATCTCTTTTTTAGCTTACTCGTCCCCGATGTATGAGAGAGGATATAAGAAAATGCTTCTCCTACAAAACTAGTCATGAAAACAGAGAGACAAAGAATTCTTTCCCAAGCTTCTTCAATTTCCGAGAAACACCTCAATGTTATTTTTTACAAGCCTGGTTTACCAAATGCATATGTATAAAACAAAACTTGGAATAGTTCATACTACACGAGCAATGTGGATGAAAATCATTCTATCTTTGAACTGTAGCATTGCAGATTTAGATTTTGCTTTCTGCTTTTTAAAGTTTACTTGTGCTCTCTCTGCCACACATTCATGAATTCTAAATTCTACATGTGATGTGAAATTGCCTATTTCATATACCTAACTCATGAATATGAACTCAGAATGACAGGTTTTTCTGCAAGGAACAGAAATAATAGATATTTTATAATTATATAATTCAGGTACAGATTAATTTAGTTCGTATGACACCAGAAAATTATGTATTAAAATTGAATGAGGTATCAGAAGTTTGCTTGGATGTCTTTGTTTTGGAAATATTAAAGTATGAAGTATTATTAGCCAAGGCAATTATGCCTAATGTAATTCAACCCTAGTTTAAAATTATTCTACCTGTTATACATCTTTATGCATATCTATGCCAGAAAGACTGGTGCGTGAAAAGCGTAGTTAACCCAACTCAGACATGTTGGCTTACCCATAGAGAGACTTGAAAGTCTTATACACACTTCCATAAAAATGTGTATGTATTTCTAGGAGAAATGAGAGATTCACTCCCATAACTGTATAAAGTTTTTCCATTGGAAAAAAAACAAATTTCAACAAAGAGATGATCATGGAAGACAGTTGTAAAATAAAAACATTATGTTAGCCTTCTCAAGAAAATGTTTATAATCAGAAAAAAACTATGCATTTTTTCTGGCTTTTGATTTTTACCTATATTCTCTGTTGGAATAATATTTGTGGCCTATTTCTTAATATCCAAAAGCAAAAGGCCATTCTCCATCAAAAGAAGTTTGCCTGTGAAATGTGTGCTTTTTCTGCATCCTATGTTATTTTAAAACATCTAATAGAGCATATGTATAAATGTTGGGACAGGTGGCTATTTAAAAAAGAAAAAGAGAAGGAGAAGTTAGAGGCACATGTCAGGAAGCTACTTTTTTATATCACACATAATTAAACAAAGCTGTAAAGATTATTACTTAGCAGTATGCAAAGTTTGAGAGGAATCTGCTTCAGGAGATATGCTACACCAAGGTTAGGATACTCAGGATGGCTATGAAACTCACTGAACTCATTTGCATGCCCGGGATCAAAGCAGTCCTTCTGAATTCAAAGAGAAAATAAGAAGTGATGGTCTGAGAAAAGAAGATGAATAGACTGTAGGATAGGTCTGCCCTCTAACCAGACATAGCAGAATTCAGCCCACAAGGAACTGATTGCTAACTACAGATTTAACTGTCTCATAGTAAAATCAGGAGCGACACTATGATATTAAACCAGCGCCTTTGTGTCCAAAATTAGAGGCCCCCAAAAGGGAAAACATAGACAATCTTAGTACAAATAAAGTCACATATATTTGAATTTCAAAAGAAATTTATTTTATCTAGCCAATGAGGTATTTGTTCACTTTACATGTACTAGACTAGGATTTTGGGACTATTACATATTATTTGAGAACAAATGTTATTCAGATAGCCACGTTTATTCCCTGTTGAGATTGGAAGGACCACAGACAAGAAAAAGGTCACTAAATAATTAAGTTTGTAACCCTAGGTTTATTGTTTTACCCTTCTGTGCCTCATTTTTCTCCCTCCCATAATGGGGGTAAGAAGATTATTTGTTGCATTAAATTAGTGGTTTTCAAACTGTGCTTACAGAACCTGTTGTTCCTCAGAGTTGCTTTGTTAAATTTCATTTTTTATATTTTGAACTACCTACACAATAACTCACAAAATGTATTCAAACATGTCAAACTAATGTTAACTTACTTGAGCTAAGTTTTAAAAATTGTAACAACTGTAAAAATGTTTCACTACCAAAGTAAATACTTTTTACCCTCATTGTTAAGTTCTTCAATTATATCAGTTTAACTGAAAATTTAAGTGTCCTAAGATTGCAAGGTGAGCTGTGAAAACTATTACCCTTAGCAACTCCTTCTCTGTGATAATGAGAATTTTTCATTACTACGTGTCTAAACCAAAACAAACTGGACATGACAACTGTTAGCCATAATCCTTGCTATCCAATTTTTCTATTTACCAAATAGCCTCACTGTTGTCATTAATTTGCTCTAAAATAGGTAAGGGATTTATATATTTGGACTGATGAACGACATCAATTACTCCTTCACTCACTGACAACATCTACTGGCCTCCATGGTTGTGGATTGGTTCATCCAGAGGTTCTCAGGGCTAAAAGATTATTGACGTCTGTCTAGCCTGTTCTTTTCAAAATAATGTGGATGTTTTTATGGCTTTTTTCTGATTCTTAATGTTAACTTAGAAATATTGATGTGTTAAAAGGCTATGTTGAAAACAGTAAAACTCACTGATAATCTCCAGTGCTCACAGATAACTCTGTTAAGGCTTTGCTATATTTTTATACTGTCTGTAGTTCATAACACAAATGAAATCACACTGTGTGCAATAGACACTTGGAATTCAGTGACTTAGTGTTCTTGGTTTCTACTCTAAAGCGAACTTGTGTGCCCATGACAAGTAGTGAGTTGACAGTTTGCTAAGGCAGGAATTTGAGTCCTGTACACTGCAGGACCAACAATTGAGCCTACCTGGCAGCCAGTAGTTCCACCCCAGAGAGCCGTGTTCCTCTCTGCTGGTATCATTTAGGCAAGTCATTTTTACGAAGTGATAAAACACTTTGTTTCCTAGCCAAAAAGGTCTCAAAAAAGAAACCAAAACTTAATGCTTGTAATGGGAAGAAAGAGAAAGTTAAGTTAAAATTTATTGGCTTTTAGCTAAAATTAAGAATGTTTTCACTGTTGAGTTGGAGCTATGACATCACTAACCCCATCATATGCTCTGTCTGCACAGTGTAGCATGCGTTCTGGGGGCATGCCAGCTTGGGCACTCCCATAAGTCCAGAGGCGTGCCCCACCCCTGTGTGTCCGAGATCCACAGCATGTTCAACTTGTTTTCTGCTTCACTAATTTAGTACTATAGTAGGAGCCCTTTTCCAAGTAGCTAAGACACTTGAAATCTAATCAAATATAATATTCTCTTCCTGTGCTTGCCACACTATAGTCATAGCTCTATCTTACACTGGGGGTATTTTTTTAATGCAGTGCCTGCTGTTTTGTGCAATTGTTTGTGTCATTTTTGCCTCTTGGGTGAAGGGTAAAGTCCATCAAGTGGCCAAAAAGTTTCAAAATGCATGCCTATGCTTCAGCAACAACTAAAAAGGCATAGTTGTAGGTTAGCTACTAAGCACCTTGCATTTTCAGAGTGGCTCCTTTTGGTCTTATGTATCTCAGTGTAGGAGGCTGCTAAGACTGTTCAGGCTGCCCTGAGGACAATGGTGCAGACATTGTTCATGACAAGACCAGAGAACCACCATTTCAGATTTTTTCTGAAGGGGGCCAACGTTGGCAAGGGTTGGACAAGTGAGAAAAGCTCTCTCTCATCACATTATCACGGTGTCAGTTATTAGCTAACGAATCTGTTTCTAGCAGAAACTGCTTCCAGGTTCCCCCTGCCCTCAAAGAACTCAGAACTGCAGTCCTAAGCAAATGCCCACACTTGTATGCCCCACACGGCAGTGCTTTGGAGGTTCAGTGGATTTATTTCATCCAGCTATATTTAATTTGACAGAAAATTGTATAAACCATCTTGCCCAGGGACCAGATCATGAACAAAATCTCAGAATTGAATCCTAATGGAACTTCAAAGAACTCATCTGCATCAGGAGAGGCAGGATGGGTAGTGGGTACAGATCACCAAAAACCTGCTCACATTCACGAGGCGCCTAACTAGTCCAGTGTTCTTGCAGCCTGGTGGTTAGGAGGGGAGCATTGGAGTAAAGCAGCCTGGCTTGGGATCCTGGCTCTGCCACTGACTGGTTGAACAGCCTTTGGCAAATTACTTTTCACACTAAGCCTCAGTTTTTTCATCTTATAAACTGAGGATAATAACAGTTCTTACCTCATAGAGTTGTCATATGGAATAAATGGCACAATACATTTAAAGAGCTCAGCAGAGGGCCTGGCACATGATAAGCACTCAATAAATGTTCATTGCTGCAGCTATTATGACTAGGATCGTGATTATAATATTAATGTTGCCTCAGAGAAACTTCTAAACTCCAGAAATCAGTTTTTTCCTCCATGAAAGGAAAAGATAAAACTCTAGAATTACCTATGGCTCTAAAAAGGTAGTTCTTTTGTTCTTGTTTTTACAATAAGAGACAGAAATCCCTAGGAAATATCCTTATGAAAGTAAATCCCATTTATCAGATTTTTAAAATACATATAATATCATGAAAAATTAAGAAAATTAGCATCTCCTGAAATCCCAGTGTGCAGTGTCTAATACCCCCCTAAACCAGCTGTGAGACATTGTCATGTAATTCACATGGGGTCTATACCACATCCTCTCCAAAACAGGAGAACTCGATGTAAGATCTAGAATATGGTTTTCAACTAAAATACAAAACAGTATTTTCCTAATCACGGAAGCCTTTTTGTTTTATTATAATAGGTGAGTGATCAACCTCAGTTAAATATGCTGCTTTGAGCAGCTAATGAGTAAGCATAAGAAAGACCACAAAACCTCATTTTCCCTTTCCTGCATTATTGGTATTGAGCTAAACAAAGCAGAGTCCTAGGGCTTTTTAGAGTGCGTGGTCATATCCTTCCCAAGAATGGGGACCTGCCATACGTTATCAGACAATCAGCTACAACTCAGTTATTGGGGAAATTCAGTTCTTCTACCAAGCCAGCTCACCACCAATAATAGTAATCACTTGTTATATTACATTTAAAATTGTTAAGTATAATTATTTGTGCAATTCTTTTAATGAACACATGAGTTAATAGAACAGATATTATCATCATCCTCATTTTTCACTTCAGTGTATCAGTTTGACTTTTCTAGCTAAGTGACTGCTTTACTTAACATCTCTAGGCTTGAGTTTTTCCACCTATAAAATGAGTCAGAGAGTAACTATGAGAATTAAGTGAGATAATGTACGTAAAGCTTTAGCAAGGTGGCAAACACTCAACAAATTCAGCTATTATTCTTAACTTAGAGCCAAACCTGCAAAATGACTTTTCCAATGTTTCTTCTATTCAAAGTCTATAAAGGGCTTTCACATCCATTATCTCAATTCAGTTTTATGATCCCTAGGAGGTTAGCAGGACAGAGATCATCATCTATATTTACAGGTGAAAAAACTGAAGCCCAAAGAGGATAAGTGACCTGCCCCAAGTTACGGTGGGAAAAGGAAGCCGGCTCATGGACCCGAGTGCTTCCAATTCCAGAGCATCTCTGATACTATTACATGAACACAGGTAACCTGATCCCTGCTGTGGCATTTGTGCCACCACGTACCACAGGTACCTTTGTCGTTCATGATGCCTTCAGCCACCTGTGAGATCTCGATTAAACCCAACTTAGACACCCTGGGCCCACACAGAACTACCAACTATATCACTGCAAAGTTGGTGCCGCTGATCTTTGAATTGACCCCACACCCAGGTTAAGCAAGCCTCTTTCATATAATCGTAAATACTGTTGTTTACTCAAACCAGGCAATGACCAAATCCCTTGGGACAGTACAGGAAGAGATAAACAAAGCCAAAGGGTACATTAGTCCCACTTATTTAAAAGCAGTTCAGAAAATACATTCATTGATATTAAGAATGTTTAACTACAGAAATATAGATGTGAGGATATTTTAATATTTTGGGTCAAATGATCAAAAACTCTCCAGTAGTTGGTTTATAGCAAAAAATAAATATAGGCCTTAAAAATGTTTTCAAACCATAGACAATAAAGCAGGGTTGTTTTAGTCTGGTTTCAAAAGATAAATGAATTTATCATAGTTGCCTAGTAAGTACTATGGTTTAAAAAAAATTGTGACTTCCTTACAGAATATTTTCTCATTTATTGGCTCCCACCTTGGCTCTTTAAATAATAGGGAAACTTACTGTGTTTCATCAAGTCACCAAATGTTAGAGTCGGAGAAATTTCTAGATGATCACCTACTTCAGTGGTTTTCAATCTGTGGTGCACGGAGCTCCGATTTCTGCCCTCAGCAGCCACTAGGAAGGGGACACATATGACAGAGCCCCATGAGATGGGTTTCCAGGCACCCATTCTTACTTTATCTTGAAGCTCCCGATTTCATCCAATGCTCACATTTTGAAGAACACCAAACCATAAAGTCCTGATGTGTAAGTACCGCCTCAAGGTCACACAGCAAGAGAGTGGCAGACAGGAGAATGATCTTCCATCTCCCAACTCCTCATGAGGTCCTTTTCCTCACTATCCCATGAGCCTTTGTGCTCTGCCACTCATGAAAAGCAAATGCCTGTGTCTCTTCCAACTTTTCATTACTTCTCTCTTCCCCCTTTCTAAACTGTTGCTTGGGAAGAGACTGGTTTCTATTGCCCTGCAGTTGTCAAAAGAAGATGAACTACTTCCTTCTGTACCAGAACTGTTTCCACCACCCACAATTTCATTCATTTTTTAATTTTATACCTACCCCATGCCCAGTTCAGTTCTTGGTACCATGGCAAAGGCAAAGAATCAACCAAAGTCTGAGCCCCAAGACTGCCCTGGAGAAGTTGGGTTGTACAGTTACCGAAAAGCCTGGTATCTGAAAGACACATGAGACAGAAGGGGAGGCGATGATTTTTACAAAGCTGTGATGACTGTTCCTGGGAGATATCCAGTGGAAGAGATGCAGAGTTAAGCCAAGTACACTAGAAGCACAGCTGCCATTAATCCATCCTTTTTCTGCCTCAGATCAGCCAACCACCTCTGCCTGCCAGGGCTGCCTTCCTAAACTGCCAAACGACCCTCCCTCACACACATGGCAGAGCTAGTGAAAGGCAAGCAGGGGACTAAAGATGTGCACGGTGAGGTGCAGTTTGGGAGTTCCTTTCACTTTATTTTTGTTTGTTTGCTTTAAGTCTGGATGGTCGTCGCACTGCTTGCTTTGAGCCTGCACACCAATGGCATGACTTTAACGAATGAATATTTACTAATTGCCTCTGTGCAGAGCAATGTATTAAGAAATATGGTAAAGAGGAGAGAGAACCAAGATGGCAGCGTAGGTAGACACACTGCGCCTCCTCGCACAACCAGAACTGACAGAAAATCAAACGGCAGGGAAGTCCGACACCAAGTAGATAAAAAAGAAACATACATCCAGACCGGTAGGAGGGGCGGAGACGGGCACCAGGGCGGAGAGGACTTGCATGGCCGTGGTGGGACCGAGATTGGCAGAGTGTGGGACAAACAGCGCAGGCAGTCTGACCACTAGCAGACCCTGAGGCCCCACATTGGTGCACAGATAAACTGAGAGGGCCGGACTCAGAGTGGCGGAGAACAGGGCAGGCTGAGCAGTGGGTAGCACCCCGGGCCCCACACTCACGCACAGATAAACCGGGACAAATGGCGGGGAGTGAAGCAGACCCCGCAACCCAGGGCTCCAGCGTGGGGAAATAAAGCCTCAAACCTCTGAGTGAAAACACCCGTGGGGGTTGGGGCGGCAGAAGGAGAGACTCCCAGCCTCACAGGAGAGGTCGTTGGAGAGACCCACAGGGGCCTAGAGTGTGCACAGGCCCACTTACTCGGGAACCAGCACCAGAGGGGCCCAGTTTGATTGTGGATAGCGGAGTGAAAGACGGAGGTCCGGTGGAGAGTGGAGCTGGCGCCATTGCTCCCTCTCTGCCCCTCCCCCACGTATATCGTCACAGCCCAGTGACCAGCATTACCCACCCCGGGAACACCTGAGGCTCCGCCCCTTTAAGTAACAGACGCAGCAAGACAAAAAAAAAAAAAAAAAAAGGCCCAAATAACAGAACACTTCAAAGCTCCAGAAAAAATACAACTAAGCGAGGAAGAGGTAGCCAACCTATCAGATGCACAGTTCAAAACACTGGTTATCAAGACACTCATGGAATTGGTTGAATTTGTGCGAAAACTAGATGAAAAAATGAAGGCTATGCTAAGAGAAACAAAGGAAAATGTACAGGGAACCAATAGTGATGCGAAGGAAACTGGGACTCATATCAACGGTGTGGACCAGAAGGAAGAAAGAAACATCCAACCAGAAAAGAATGAAGAAACAAGAATTCGGAAAAATGAGGAGAGGCTTAGGAACCTCCAGGACATCTCGAAACGTTCCAACATCCGAATTATAGGGGTGCCAGAAGGAGAAGAGGAAGAGCAACAAATTGAAAACTTATTTGAACAAATAATGAAGGAGAACTTCCCTCATCTGGCAAAGGAAATAGACTTCCAGGAAGTCCAGGAAGCTCAGAGAGTCCCAAAGAAGCTGGACCCAAGGAGGAGCACACCAAGGCACATCATAATTACATTACCTAAGATTAAACAGGAGAGAATCTTAGAAGCAGCAAGAGAAAATGACCCAGTTACCTACAAAGGAGTTCCCATAAGACTGTCAGCTGATTTCTCCAAAGAGACCTTATAGGCAAGAAGGGGCTGGCAAGAAGTATTCCAAGTCATGAAAGGCAAGGACCTACATCCAAGATTGCTCTATCCAGCAAAGCTATCATTTAGAATGGAAGGGCAGATAAAGTGCTTCTCAGATAAGGTCAAGTTAAAGGAGTTCGTCATCACCAAGCCATTAGTATATGAAATGTTAAAGGGACTTATCTAAGAAAAAGAAGATAAAAAATAGGAACAGTAAAAATGACAGCAAACTCACAGTTATTAACAAACACACCTAAAACCAAAACAAAAGAAAACTAAGCAAACAACTAGAACAGGAATGGAACCACAGAAATGGAGCTCACATGGAGGGTTATCAACAGGGGAGTGGGAGGGGGAGAGAGGGGGGAAAGTTACAGAGAATAAATAGCATAACTGATAGGCGGAAAATAGACAGGGGGAGGGTAAGAATAGTGTAGGAAATGTAGAAGCCAAAGAACTTATAAGTATGACTCATGGACATGAACTATAGGGGGGGAATGTGGGAGAGAGGGGGTGTGCAGGATGGAGTTGAGTGAAGGGGCGGAAATGGGACAACTGTAATAGCATAATCAATAAATATATCAAAAAAAAGAAATATGGTAAAGAACCAATATGGATTCTATCGCTTGGTGTTTAAAGAAAACTTATTCATAGTTAGAAGTTAGTACAGAGTTAAAAGTGATGAGAAGAGTTAGTGCTATGGGTGTTTGCAAGGGGAAGAGAGAATATCTGGGTAGATGTTGAGAGGGAAAATAAGGACAGGCTTAGAGGAGGGAGAACTTGACTAAGAAGTTTCATTGGGTATTATAGAGCCACTGAAGACTTTTGAGTTGGGAAGTAAGGCATCGGTTGCTATCACAGCAAAGAGCAGCCTGGATTGGAGGAGGCAAGGTCTGCAGGCAGAGAGACCTGTTGGCAGATGGCTGCAAAAGGGCCCAAACTCAGGTCCGAAGGAGCAGTAGTTGGCAGACATTGCAGCTGGAAGAACTGAGTGCCTCTAGAGAACACAGGGAAGAGAAAAAAACAACATGTCCCATGGTATCTAGCTTGGGTGGATGGGAGGGCGGCAGTGCCCTGAGCAGTAAAACTGGGCACAGGAGAAGCAGCAGTTTGCAGAGGGAGACAATGAGCTGTCCGGACGCTGTGAGCTTGACAAAGCTGGAGCACATCCAGCTTCCAGGAAGTTGGAAATGAGGCTCTGCAGCCCCGGAGAAAAGGCAAGTGGTCCTGAGAAAGTCACTAAAAGGGACAGCTGAAACCAGGAAAGGGAGTCTTTATGGTTCATTCTTAGTATAAAAAGAACCCCACAAATTAGGCATCCATACAGTTAGTTATAGTAGGATTTTTCTTGGAGAGAGAGAGTGATTGCTGTATGTGAATTCCATAGCTGAGTAGTGTCAGCCTGCACAGGGCTTGACGTTTAAAGTCGGGGATATTGTTCTAAAGTAGCTCCTGAGATGATTTTAGGACAAAGACGCAATAATCTTTAAGCAGCACATGGAATTTGAGGTGACAGACTCTTTTATATTTAATATTTCCAAATGTGTCTATATTATACTCTCTCTGAGTTGAATTTTGATTTTATTTGAATATTCTAATTCCTGTAACTGTACATTATGCAAAAGTTAGAAAACAGAGACATTTTATAAAAGAAGAGAGAACCACCAATAATTTAAACACCAGGAACTAACCATTGTTTTTGGCCTTTTTCCAATATATCTGTCTATACGTGTGTGTGATATATATACACACACTTATAGACTTGATGAAAATGTACAGATAGTATATGAACACATGATGGGATATGTGCATTCTATTTTATATTGAATTTTTTTAAGTTGAAATTACATTTGAACATTTTCCATGTCTTTAAAAATGGTTCAGAAGGCTTCAGGTTTATATGCTGCCTAAGATTTCATTACATGAGCCTATGAGAGCTGAAGTGCCCTCCTGCCACTGGGCAGTTCAGCAAGGTGTGTGCTGTGAGAGCATCCGGTGTGGTGTCTTTCACCCACTGACCCGCATGAGTCGAGAATGGCCATTCATCGTCATCTTCTCTTCCTCCCACTACAGCCCCTGACGTTGGGGACTTCAAGGGAGTCAGCTTGCTCCCCAGTGTAAAAAGTGCATGAGTGGTCAGAATAATTAAGGCAATGGAAGAGCAGTTTTAGCTCCAAACCACTGTTTCTTATGTCTTCCCTTTGTAACTGCTTTTTAAATCATTTTTGCCTCATTCACCACTCCCCACACATTCAGGCACATGCAAGAATACACACATGTGCAGACACATACAAATCAAGGATAGAATGGAGGGAAGAAAGGATAGAAATCAAGGATGGGAAGAACTTCTTAAAGTCCCTGGATGACATTCTTTTTCATCATGCTTCACTGTGTACCCTTTGCCTAAGATAAAAGACCAGCGTCGTAAAGGCAGGCAGTAGAAGGTTAAGTTTGGGCAACATTGCCTGGCCCTCTGTGACAGTATGGTGAAAGGCCAGGGTCATGGCATGAACCCCAGGAGAGAGCAGAGCCCATGCACAAGAATATGCATGAATAGGACTGGACAGAGCACCATTGTTTTGATATCTTTCTGTTTTTACAGGTGCCATAGAGTCACTTTATGAGTCTTCACTATGACCCATGCCTTAGAAAGACAAATATAGCTATAGTTTTGCTGAACCCAGGCTTAAAGCTCCTTGTTTAAACAAAAATGTAATTTCTAGATCAGTTGAAAGCAAAGCCCAACATCTTGAATTGTATACATTCCCCTTTTTATTCCCTCTTCTTTTCTAGCCTGCCTCCTTCAGTGTGACTGCCTCCATTTTAAATATCATCAGCTGATAAATCAGCTGGCAAAGATCTGCAACAGTTCGTTCTAATATTGAAAATGACAAATTATGGCTGTAAATTTTTTCAGAAGGCAACGATGTGCATTTCTGCATTTCAAAGTTGATGCAGGCATACTAGGGTTAGCTAAAATATAACTGCCAAGTCAATTTAGTTTATTTCCTAATTAACTACTAGTCGATTGGTCCCAAGTTATTAGAAGAACTTTGGAAGGTTGGAATTCATTAAAATACAGTTCTTTTAAAAATAACATTTCTTTAATTATTGGATATGAGAATTGTTATAAAGAGATCACGTGATTCTGATAGCAGACAGGATTGGCATTTTACATCTGATTTCTTGTCTATTAGAAGGTAGAAAACAATAGGAAATTTCTCTAACTTGGAAACGGGGAGAAAAATTTCATTTTGATATTCATTCCATTCTTGTCTTAAAGCTGTGAGATTTTTAGCTTCCTCAAAAGGCAACAGTTAGTCTCATGAACACTGTTACTTAAGGGTCATACACATACACACAACATAAAAATTGAGTCATACAAATGAGTACAAAAACTTTATTCATACATAGAAAATGTAGTCATGTAAGTCAGATAAGTAAGTAAATTAGTACCCCAGTAGTTGTCCCTCCTGGGAACAGAATCGTCATAGTTTTGTTTTCTATTTTCTTTCAAATTTAATTTCTCTCTAGTACCTCCTTACCTTTCAGTAGTTTCTTTAGGAACTACCTTCTTTTTTCTTTATTCTTACCCGAAGACATGATCACTGATTTCGGAGAGAGGGGGAGGGAGAGTGAGAGAGAGAGAAACATCAGTGTGAGAGAGAAAAATCGATCAGCTGCTTCTCCTGTGCGCCCTGACTGGGGACCAAACAAGCAACCTAGACATGTGCCCTGACTGGGAATCAAACCCCTGACCCTTTGGTTTATGGGATGACACTTTAACCAACTGAGCCACACCAGCCAGGGCAGGAACTACCCTCTTTATCACTCCCTTTCCTCCTGTGATCTCCATGTCCTCACGATTGCCATTTAGTGCTATTTTTTCTTTCTGATCCACAGTATAGCCAGTTCGCTTTTTATACCCACAAGCTTAGGTTTATAAGATATATATTTTTAAAAAAACATACTACATCAGCCCTGACCAGTGTGGCTCAGGTGGTTGGGCATCATCCTGCAAGGCGAAAGGTCGCCAGTTGGATTCCCAGTCAGGGCACGTGCCTGGGTTGTGGGCTCCGTGCCTAGTCGGGGCAGCATTTGAGAGGCAACTGATCGATGTTTCTGTCTCATAGTGATATTTCTCTCCTTCTCTTTCTCCCTCCCTTCCCCTCTCTCTAAAAATAAATAAATAAAATTTAAAAATACTGCATCATTCTATGTCAGAGGATGGGATGAAAACAAAAGTTTTATTTATTTAATATAAATATAAACATTTACATTGGATATAGATATGCATGCCTAGATATAGACTCACCCATCCAGGAATACGTATAGAATACATGAGTTCCTTCAGGATTCAGAAGAGGCACTTCCTATCATTTGTCATTTGCACATTAAGCGCCTGCTGCTCACGTGATACCATGGTCTGTCCCAGGGTGGCGACTGTGTATTGAGCTCTGCCTCCCATTCTTGATGGAGGGCCTGTTGTACTATCCGTTTTATCTAAGCCCCGTGAGTCATAACTCTTCCACAAGCCAGGGTGCTCAGGAATAAGTCTTGCCAATTGGAGACTTTAGCTGAATTCAGTGAGGTAGGCTAGTGTAGTTCCTTGGAGTCCTGAAGGCCTCTGCTGCCTTCCACACAACCTAGAGTATCATTTCTTGTGAACCCATTATCCATGCAACCTGTCGCATCATTTCTGATAGCTTCTTTAGTCTTGCTCTCTAAACCGCACAGGTTTCCCAGGGTGTTAGGTATACCAACAACAGTCACAACGGTTACAACCACCCCTGTAATAGCAGTTAACACTATGTCACATTGTATAGACCACAAAAAAGAGCTTTCACACTTGTCTCATTTTAAGTGTCCTACCTTTATTTTGGTGGGAATCTTGCTTTTGTTGATAGTTGCCTACTACATTCACCAGTTCCCCTTCCCTTTATAAAGTAATCAAGTGGCTGCTTTCCAGATATTATTAAAATCTTTAGATCTGCCAAGAGATGAAACCTGTTTGCTAGGTTATGTAGCACATTATATTGCATTGTCAGTTCCTAGGTACATGCTTTTATCTATAGCTCTCTCTTTCCTCAGAAGAGATACAGTAACTATAATTGCTTGGTGAGCATCTGGAAGTAACATTAATAATGATGATAATAATGACCTCATAGAATGTATAATTTGGGGGATTAAAGAACATTTACAAGCTTATTTTATCAAAGTTAATGATGAGGTGCCAAGTTTTCTTGCCATCACCCTTTCCAGTGGTATTTCCTGCTTGGATCGGAGAACTAATTATAGGAAATGGTGCCCTTTCAAAGAACTTGCCCCATCCTAAACCATATGCTAGCGTAAAGATGTTGAACTGTTTTTGTGTTGTTTTCGGAGATAATTTATTAATATTGTCTTGCATTTGTCTAAAAAATGTATATAATGTAATTATTTAGTGTTTATTTTATTGTGTGTACCTTCCACTCAGAGGGTTGGCATTATTGTTCCTAACAGTGACGGCTACAAGCAGATCATGCCTTATGACCTCTACCATCCCCTTCCTCGGTACGTAAATCCATCATCCTGATGCTAGAAGTAGTCAATCCGTCTCTTGCTCCTTTTGTATGTGCGTAGAGATTTTGTGTTTTTCTGTACAAGTAAGACGGTAGATAGTATATTTTGCAGTCTACTCTGAGCTCTGCTTTTGAGTAATACCGGCCTGCTTGGACTGGAAGCTTGTCACTCAAAAACCATTTTAAGATTGGATCACATTACATTAGAGTGGACACAGCAATTCATTCTGATTAGATACAGTGTATGGGTTTATGTTATGTCTTTCTTTCACTCTCTTTGTCCTTTTCTATGTTTCCTCTGCAATTGGACCCCAGTCATTAAGGCACAATTGGTAACTGTTAAACAAACACTGCCTGAAGTATTATCGCAATACCGTGAATGTGGAATTCCAGATGTGCTATTACTGTGAATAGGGCCTTGAGAGATTCTCCTTTTGTTCCAAAGAAATTTAAGTACAAAAAGGCAGTTTTTATATCCTTATTGTTCAAAACATTTGGGGGAACTTTTTTCCAAAACATTTTAAAATTCCATACTGTGTTGCTTTTTTCTTTAAGTACAGTGTTCTTTAAAACAAGAAAAAATAATGGAAGTTCTTTTAAAATAAATTGTTCTCTTTATTAATATATTTATAAGAAGTCTGGAGAAGCTGAAAAATATACTAGCCACTGAGAGTATTGTCAGCCACACTGGAAACAACTCCCCAGGGAGCAGAAATTAGAATTGGGTCTGAAATAACCACTGTGCCGAGAGACCCCTTTGTTCTATTCTCTCGATTCACTAGGACTTCGGGGACTTGGCTGCTATTTAGAACCCAGGGTTTAAATAAGATCGCAAACACAGTAGTTGAAAATAATCCACAATAGTTTGCTTAACCTCAAACTAAACAAAGCTCAGAAAGTAATTTTATTCTAAACTATAAAATAAAGCAAAATTTAATTGAACATGTCCAAATACTTGATGAATTGGAATCCAAACACAGGCTTTGAGGTCATGTAGTTCAGCTCCCCAGTGATGCTTCATTCTCCCATTCCTTCCCCCCAAATCACACCCATACATATGTACACATATGCATTTATACAAATGTGCATGTATGTACATTTAATGTGCATGTATTCACACATGTATATACACACACATAGATATTTGTACAACCTGCATACAAGTACACTAGAGCAAGTTTTCATTCCATCTCTAATTAAATACTTCCAGTGATTGACAGGGACCTCACTTCTCACCATTCTAACGGTAGATGTAGAAAGGGGCCTTTATACTGCATACAGTTGTTTGTTTGTTTGTTTGTTTTTAAATTCTTCCACTAAAGGTTTACCTCGGTAGTCAGCTCTCTCCCACTTTCCTATAACTATATTGATAATGATAAATGGCTGTAGAATGTTACTGATTAGCATTTTGCTGGTATGATCCAGAACCTTACACAGTAAACTCTTCTTCTTGAAAAAATAATGGAATGAAAATATAAAAAGATAATTTAACTAAACCACAACTTCATTTGATTTCAATTTCTGTATCTACAAAATAAGTATCAAGATAAAGGCAAAGTTGGGGATCAGGGTGGGTAACATCAAGTTTGTGTTCTTCCTGTAATGGCACTTTTAAATTTCTTGAATATCTATGATCTCTTTTGTTCATATTTCTCTGGTATAACTAATGCCTGTCTTAGGTTAAACTTGATTTCCTCTGTATTCGGCTTCCCCCCAGATGCCCGAAGCCAGTATTCTCAACGACAGATTGAAACAGGCCTCCTTTATTTCCGTTTGCACCTGTCCTGTGCACACACCGGCCTGTCCATACGTTACAGCGGGAAAGGATAACTAGCAAATAGCTGTATACTTCTCACTTCCTGCACTTCTGCTACTGAACTCATTCTAAGGTTATTCTGCTTCGTAGATAAACTCTCAGTAAATGGAAGCTACTTCAACAAATATGGGAGTTTTTTAAAATTTTTTATTTATTTATTTTTAGGGATAGGGGAAGAGAGAGAGAAAGAAAGGGAGAGAAACATCCATGTGTGGTTGCCTCTTGCATGCCCCCTACTGGGGACCCGGCCTGCAACCCAGACCTGACTGGGAATCGAACCTTTGGATCCGCAAGCTGGCACTCAATCCATTGAGCAACACCGCCGAGGGCAAATGTGTTTTTATTTTATAAGAAGAATTGAGGCTCAAAAATGGTTCTCAAATGGCAGCTACTGCTGATCAAAGCAGAAAGCCTTAGTTATTGAAATTATTTAAACTAGCTTAAGACCACAGTGTAGATACAAAATACAATTAATTCTTAGATTGTTTTTTCTTCCTTTCCATTTTGACTATAACATTTATCTGAATATAATATAAGAATGTAATCTGATAAATTATCTTTAATTCATGATTAATACATGCAGCTTTTTCACATCATTGTTAATTTTGAGAATTTCTTTTTTAATAATTTTTAGCATTTTTATCCTCACCTGAGGATACATTTATTGATTTTTTTATAGAGAGAGAAAGGGTGACAAAGAGAGAGAAACATCAGCGTGAGAGAGAAACATCAATCATTGCCTCCCATATGTACCCTGACTGGGGATTGAACCCACAACCTATGTATGTGCCCAAACCAGGAATCAAACCCACAGCCTTTTGGTATATAGGACGATGCTCCAACAAACTGAGCCACCTGGCCAGGGTGAGAATTTCTTAAACTGAACTCACTGTAAGTTTAAAAATTAAAAGCCAAAGGAGTTAAAATATATGATATATGAACTCATTTCTTATTTTTCCAGGAAAAGATTCTTAGACAAGCTTTTTTTTTTAATCCAAGCACTTACCGGATCCTCGTATAAAGATTCCCTACCTGATGCCCTCTCTCATCTTTTGTTATACTTTCTGTAAAGCTCCCAGACATGTTTTGCTTTGAAAATCCTCAGAACCCTATTATTATGCAAGGATTCATGTGATAATTTTTCACATACAGAACCATAGTTGCTTGCTGTTACCATACTATAAATTCTTCAAATAATATTAGCATCATTTGTCTTTCTGTAATTACTGACATGCAAAAGCATACTTATTACTGTTTATGAAATTACACCGTGGGGTCAGGCCCAAGAGTGAGACAAAAATTAATCACTCTCTCTTTGGAGGGGTCAAGTTTAGGGATGTTAAAGTACCAATTAAAAAATGTGCTCTTTTTATGGCATCTTAATGTTCTAAGAGATTAAAGTACATTCAGAAACATTCCCAAATCACTGTCAGGTCAAATCCAAGGCAAGTATGTATTTATATATTCAGCCCAGTTTCAGTCTGAATTAGACCCGTTTTCCACCTCCAAAGGGAAGCTCTCCAGAGGTTTGTGGAGACAAATGAGAATTGATCTTACCTTTCTGGAAGAGAAACACTCTACAGAGCTGCTTCGTTCTCTTGAAAGGGTTCAGAAAGTTTCCTAAGGGCTAAACAGAGGGCCTCAGTTTCCCCATAATAATGTTTTCTTTTGTGTCTCCTGGGGAAATATGCATAGGGAAACATTGTGTTTGGCAACAAGTTTAGGTTGTTGGCAGTGGAGATAACAGTTGTTGCCTAGACTGACGCAGTACAAAGAAAGTGTGGAGGAAAATTCTCAAACTGTGAGGCACATGTTATACAGTCTCATGCACGAGACAAGTCGGGATCACAATGCACACGAGATCCTACTCATGAAAGAATCACTGTCTCCGTGGTACACCTGTGCAATATTTTAAAATTTAACTACTCAAGTGGATCAACTGGGCAATACTTGTTCTGTCAATAAAATGATATCCCTCCTAATTCTAAGAGAAATCTTAAACTTCCTCAGCAATCCTCATCGACAAATAGAATATATACAAGAAAGACAAGCTCATTTCCAATGTTTCTATTTTATAAAATTCTACATTTGCTAAATCCGTGGGAGGAGAGAAAAGAGTCAGGCAAAGATACCTCTCTGCATCTACTACCAAATGCTTCAGAGCTGTGTATAGCTCTGAAAAAATCAATGGGGTTCCCTTAAATGTTATTGATAATATTGTTATTTTCTCTCTTAGCTGTATTTCTGGATTCCAGTGCCATTAGCCTTCCAAACAAACCAGACTTCTTCACAATTCCAGGAGTTCTTTACCGGGGGAATGCTAACTGATAGTCTCCCTCAGCATTAGGGAACAAGTGGGTAATGTCTGTATTAACATGCTTGTTCCTTAGTGTAACGAGGGCGTGGTTTGAACTGCAGGATTGTGCTGATTCCATGTAGTCCCGAAGCTGATGATTGTAGAAGCAAAAGCATCCAGAAACGAAGTAATAAAGTATTGCACTGAAAATAAAAAGTATCAGCCCAGGTGCAAACTATTAGCGTTAACTGATTAACCAGTGTTAGTCTTTACATAATATTTAATGGTTTCATAAAAAGTATATATGTAATATTATATATGCAGAATATATATTTATAAAACATAATATACACACACACAAAGCATGTATATTAAAACGAGAGGAAGAGGGATTGAACAGCCTTCTTTTGAATAAGTTAGAGATAGCACAGATATCTTTGTGGACAGCTCTCAAAACAGTGATTTCTTACATTTGTATAGAGCTTCAAGGTTTCCAGAGCACCTTTGCCAACGCTGACTCCTTCTCTTACTCATCAGGTTTCAGGCAATAGATGATGTTTAGCTCTCTGGACAATAGCCTCTCAGAACCTGATGGCCCCAGTAGGCACTGGGAAGGGGTTGGGTTGGAAAGGTCTCTAAGGAGGGCTGGCAATGTGCATGTCTGCCCTGATAACTCCCCTTGCTTCTGTAGGTGGGATGCCACCCCATGGACTGCGTGCTCCTCCTCGTGTGGGGGGGGCATCCAGAGCCGGTCAGTCTCCTGTGTGGAGGAGGACATCCAGGGGCATGTCACCTCCGTGGAAGAGTGGAAATGCATGTACACCCCGAAGACGCCCGTCGTGCAGCCCTGCAACATTTTTGACTGCCCTAAATGGCTGGCGCAGGAGTGGTCTCCGGTAACTGTGCCATCTTCCTTTGTTCCCTGGGACAATAAGTCCACTCTTTCCTTTCATCATCACGCCCCCACCAGCTATCCTGTGCAGCCCCCTGCTTCTCCTCTTGAGGTGCCTAGAAGTCTACCGGCTTAGCTCCTGGAGTAGACGTGTCCCACAGCCAGCATAGCCAAATGTCTGAGTAAACCTACATCCCTATCTTTCTTCATGTTTCCACGAGAAGCCTCTAGCACCCCCACGTTCCCTCCAGGACAAGGGGAGGCCCATGTCTGCCAAGAGTAGTTGAGGCCAAATGACTAATCCTGAATCTGTGAAAGGTGCTCTGGTGATAGAGCTCAGTAGACCAAAAGTTTGGTTTCATTTTTTATTCCTGATTCTTTCTCTATATCCAAAAAGGGTCTGAGTGCATTAAAATTAAAGCTATATATACTGTTCACTGAAAAAAAATGCAATGAAACCACAAAATAATTAGAATGGGATGAAGTAAAATAACTAAAACTAATACATTCTAGACATTAGGGGAGCTGCTGCTGCAGCTTAAACATAAAATGATCTTGATTTCAGATTTCCTGGCTGCTAGTGCAAAAATTTTTGAAATAGCAAAGAAGATAGGCAGATGAGAAGATAAAACATTATGTCCTCAGCCACAGACATGGCAAGAGAATTTCCACTTTAGCTATGTGGCTATGTGGCAGCAGCAATCATTAGCAAAGTGACTTAATAATATTAAAATGTAGTGTTGGTCATCAAAATTGAGCACACTCTCCAGTCCCATTTCGTTTCTTCTTTTTGCTGCTTGGTTTGGGACTTTGCACATAATGGGTGCTGAAGAAACACTGATTGTGTAATCCAAAACTGAGAGACCAGAAGTGATTTAATTTTCAGCCAGCTACACGCTAAATAGCCAAGTAGAATAAAGACCCCATGATGGTAAGAAGTGGTATAAATCTATCAGGAGTCCTTTATGTAAAAGCAACCCCTCAAAAAGCCTCAGGTGGGAAATGGAGAAGAGTAAACAAGGCTTCACCTGTGAGTCTCCTCTCTCTTGCGTTCCCCTTCTAGTGCACGGTGACGTGTGGCCAGGGCCTCAGGTATCGTGTGGTTCTCTGTATCAACCATCGAGGAATGCACACGGGAGGCTGCAGCCCCAAAACCAAGCCCCACATAAAGGAGGAGTGCATCGTTCCCACCCCCTGCTATAAACCCAAAGGTAACTTGGCAGGTGCTCTGTTATCAGGCTTTTTATTATGTGTACTCGGGTGCTGTTTTAACTCCCTAGAAAAATTTTAAGTATCCCACGTGCTCTTAGTAACTTTTCTTTGTAACTTAGACTCTACTAAATGGACTTAACTTTGCTTTAAATCTTTCAAAAAGGTTTGTTTGCAAATTGTTATAAAGCACTACATATTTATATGATACTCTCCTGAGTTATAAAGTTGTTTGAAGACTGGTGCTGAAAAATACCAGCTATACCTGCATGAAAGGAGATATTACAGAAATATTGTAGAAGTATTGAATATATGTGTGATTTACTATCCACGTTTCTTGCTGTTAAAAACAATGCAGTGACTCCAAAAGTGTCTGCTCTGCCAAATACGAACTACATTGGGAAGCCTCATACCTCAAACTGATGGACCAGAAAGCTGTGGCTGCTTATACTGAGAATTAGAACAGTATTATGAGACTGGATTCCAGAAGCATAATTTGAAATGAGGCATTGAAATAAATTAGAATTTAATAGATACTGCAAATAATCTTTAAAAATAGACTTTAGAAAAGTTCTAATTAGTGAGCAAGATTTATTTTAATTATGCTGGGTCTTTCTGATCAGCATAAATACTAACCCCATTTCTTTGCTAATATTGTTAGAGTCTATGTCAATGAAATAGAAAATTCCAGAGTTACAAACCATTCAGAAGTACTTTTTATTACAAGCTTCCTCCTATTTTTACTATTCACTATGATTCCTATTTGCTTCTTAACATTTTCTTAAGCCATTAAATTTCTCCAAAAATCAGCCACAATACAGTTCTTTATTATACTATAGTGTGTCCTTGGTGGGAGTGAATGGCATTTTGAAATCTAAATTAATGATGTAAAAAAAAAGCATGCCAGAAATCCCGATTAATTTTAATGTATTATATATCTCTCTAGTCCTCACTTTCCTCATCTGTAAAATGGGAATAATAACAGTAACTCCCTCAGAGATCATGTAAAGATCAAATGAGATATAATGCAAATAGAGTGCCTAGTGTATCGTAAGTTTTATGCAAATTCATCTGGACTATCATTAGCATCCTCAAATATGGGAGGAAGTGGCACTGGTACATCTGACAGGATTCCGTTCAAACAGACAGTCAAGTATACGAGCCTACTCCCAGTGCCAAGCTGAGCGCTTCACTACTGAAAGACAGAGATGGCTCGTGCCGTCAGCAGTGGTGCCATTGAGTCGAGGAATTGGGAGAGGTGGACTAGTTCTAAAAGTCCACCTCTTTATTGCTGTGGGTACCATATTGTTGTGTCTAAATGTTAGCGAATCCTTTTGGCTTTGGCAGTTTTATATTTCACAGTCTCTTTGTTTTCTGACTATAAACAATTGCTGTACATAGAAGATATAAGTGATGCCCCTAACTTAAAATAGTTATTCATTAGTTCTGTCTTTACCAAACCACTTCAGAAAAAGAAAAGCAGTTTGTGGTTAACTATCAAAAATAAAATCTGGATTTTCACAACCAAGTAGTGAGTCTGGCTCTACTTAAATATCATTAAATTGCCATATAATCCTATGGTGTATGCATACATAGACACATTTCTTTCATCTTTGCAATTATATGTTATAAAATGGTGATAGAGCTTCACTGGCTTATACTATAAAGCAAACATGCCTGCAAATGGCCCTAATAAAATATGTCAGAATGGAAACCTTGGCGGTTAATTCTGTAGGAGCAGTTATAATCTACCTCTTTCTTTTTCTCCTCTGCAATTTTTGTTCCCCAGGAAGTAGTTAGGAAGCTTGTTCTGAATTGTTTGGCCAAAGCTTTATAAATAGGTGAAGCAAGTCAAATTATGGGTATGGAGCTTCAGTTGCTCATATTCCAATTGTCAGTGAGACTTGGGGTGGTATAGTGAATGAATCAGATATCTAAAGCAAATTTTGTAAATGTCAGAGTAGCATTTACAAAATGTTTATTTTTGACAATATGGCATAGATGACAGTCAGCCAAAAGTCAAAAGAAAAACAAGTTAGAATTTATGAAAGTATCAAGTATAATTTATTGTACTTTGTGTTTGTTTTAAAAGGTAAACATTGCTCTATCTTTTTAACAGGAAATAGTGAAAAGGTACTTTGATGACATATGGAGCTAGTGCTCCAAGAGTTACGGCTTTCATAATAAAAAGACCTTTTTTTTTGCTTTTCAGCATAATAAAGGGGAAACCAGTATTGTCAAACATGTTAAAATCTCACTTTGTTTTCTTGATATAGTTATCATCAGAGGCAGAAATTTACCTAAAAACTTATTTTTTACAGTTATCGACATAGCTTATAGGTACCACAGAATCAAGAACTGGTGAGGGGGCGGGGGAAAGGAATTTCCCAGCAATCCCAAATTGGTTCTAACCTCTTCTCTTTTATGTGCATGCATTTAATTCTCAGAGAAACTTCCGGTAGAGGCGAGAGGGCCACGGTACAAACAAGCTCAAGAGCTAGAAGAAGGAGCTTCTGTGTCAGAGGAGCCCTCGTAAGTTTTAAAACCACAAGTTGTTTCACTTTTGAGGCTTATTGGTTTAAAGAAAGCAGTGTCTCACTGGTTGTGGCTTTCATAGGTTCTGAACAAAGTACAGTCCTCTTACCAAGGGTGAAATGAGGCCTTGGGACTGTCACAATGGGGATTTAAAAGTTTCAAAGTGCTTCTCAAAACATGACTGCACTCCAAACACTTTTCAACTTTGAAGTAAGAAAATGAAGGTGTATGCCTGCTCTATTCTGCAAAAGCTGATGTCCTCTTTTCCAAGAGGCCAAAGGTGAGAAGGCCCGGGCTGCATCTGATGATGGCATAGATTTGATGCAGAAGTCCGGGCACCTTTTCACACTCCTTATCTCTCGGCTTGGCAATATAGGGTAAATAAAATGTATGTGAGGGCAAAATTTCCTACTGGAACTGGTATCAGATAGATACCCGGTCTTTGCCTTACCTGATCTTGGTCTCATACATGCTCAGTTTTATCAAGGCCGTGAAATCTGTAACACCACTAGGCACAGATTTTCCAGATGCTTCATAAGAAGAAACAAACATAGATTAGTTCACTGGTCGATCAATAATTCTATGTTGATTCTACTGGAAAACACTGATTGGTGTCTCTGTTACATCATTTTTAAAAATAAGGAATGCACTTTATCAATGAATTTTATTTATGAGCCAAGTAGTTTCTCTTATTTTCTAGATTAATTTATTTACTATCAGTGCTATGCATTGGTGCCTATGACACATGACCCACCACCCAGGAGCTCAAAACATAGCATGTAAGATGAAATGGTTTCCAAATTCAATCCATAATTTAAATTTTGAGATATAAATTAACAATATAATCTATATATTCAAAAGCAATTTAGAATCTTCTCTGATTCATCCTATTTGAATCTAAATGTTGTATGGTTTGCCAGAACACAAATCATGTTCCTGAGTCACACCGTAACCAGCAAGAATTGAAAAAGAAATCCAAAATACGGCTTGGTACAATGACCAAAGCTCATTTATAAAGAAACAGTATTCAGTCACTTGGCTTCACAGAAAAACAGCTGGTACATTGGGTAACACATTTCATGCTTAAAAGGACAAGAATTGAAACACAGATTATTTCTGTACTATAAAGTTACACCAGCACCTTTTTCTACTTCTGTGAGAAAAGCCTTTAAGAAAAAAAATCACTAACCATTGCAGGACTTTGGATGAAAGGCAGTGGTTAGAGATCACAGTGCCATGTTCACACGAATATATGAAGGCATAAAACTTCTCTCCTGCCAGTACCTGGCTTGACAGACCTTCTTGCTGCTGGAGAGGGAGTAAGTGTATCAGATGGGCATTAACTCATTAATCCAATAAGGTCCCAGTCAAGACACAGAAAGATGCCATGTAACTGGAGCCAGTTACTCCTTTTCATTTAAAACTTAATATGTATTATTTTACCTAAATAAACTCTGCTCCCCCATACACTACATTTTGTTTGGTCAAAAACATAATTCTATTGTATTTTGACCAATGTTAAATAATACAACGAAGTTGAAATTAAATCAAGACATCTTACATCAACAAACGTCTTTCCCATTATTAGATGCCCCTCAAAGGAAAGCTGCATGTGGAGTTTCATGCCTCTGCAGGAACATTACGTAGACCATGGTCAACCATATTTTGTAATGAGTGTTTTCCAGTAAGAGTCTGATTAAAGTACATTATGTTTAACTTTAATCTTAATAAAATTCCTAAAGTAGTTGAACACATACTTTCAGCCACTGCAACTGTAGCCATATATTAGATTATTAAATTTTACTCTTGGTGTAATGGAATTGCCATCCTGGCATGATTAATCTGAACTGAAGTAGATTGTAATTGGAGCGCTGGTGCTGGGTAAAGGAATGTATACTATTATGCTCAGAACAGTTACCTTTATACCAAAATGAAATAAATGACAGCTTTAGAGTAATGTAATGAAAGGTATATGGTTTCCACATTTTAATACACTTTACATGTTTAGTGCACTGAACCCTAGCAAAGGCCTACATGTCATATTATATTTTTTATTGATTTTGAATTTAAAAAACATAACTTTGCATGGTCATAATTCTTTCTTTTTTTAAACCACATAGACTAAGTGTATGTAGCAACCTATGATTATTCTCCATAGTATAATGAAAAAATGATATACTGTCAGCAAGACTTCTCTTCCCCCACCAGAGCGACTCACATTGCTTGAATTAAATGGTCATGTTTAGGAGCTGTGGCTGTCACTTCAGAGCTGCTTCAGAGAAGCAGGGACAGTGGCCCAGAACTATTATCTCTTACTTTGGCTCCAGATAACGTGGAGAGTTGTCTAGTAAAACAGAGAATATTATTTATGTCCTCTTATTTAAAATAAAAGCATTATCACTGGACTGTCTCATTAAAGAAGATAGAAAATCAGGAGCTTAAAGTTTTTAGCATATGGAGATACTATTATTGAATATTAGAAATTTTTGGTAATCCCCAAAAGAAAAAAAAAATAACTGGTTAGCACTCTGGCCAAAAATATGTTGGAAAGCAACCACTGTAAGATATATTTAGAAGAAAACCACAATTAAAGACCAAAAACTGGCCTGCCAAGAAATAACTGAAGCTTTTAGCACAGAAGTATGTACTGGTAGTATTGTTTCACTAAACTAAATGCTATGCAGAAGACACAAATACGGACATCGTCTCCGAATGGCTGGAGTAAGTATTGAGGTTGGGTCACATTTTGGTAATGTACTTAATGCACTGAGATTCATCTTATAAACCTGCAGCTTCATTCAGAAAGTCTTCCAGATATTGATTGCTTTTTTTCTCAGCAACAAACTGGGTTTGCTTATGATTTATTTGATTTATGTGATACCAAGGTAGGAATATAGTGATGAATATATTTTCTTGATATAAAAATTGATTTCCTAACCCACTTGTGGGACTCATACCCTCTAAACTGATTTTTTACTGGCAGCCATGGTTTGTCTTGATTCAGGCACATGTTTTTACCAGGTTTTCCTGACACCCATCACCAAGAAGTGTTGAAGTAAGGATTTTTGTCTCTCGCCACTGAACAGGATCTAACCCAAACCAAGCCTAAGCAATGTGGGGCTTTAGCCAATAAAGTTGATCAAGCACAGGCGATCTTCTAAATAAATAAAGTCAACTTGCTTCCAAGGATGTCAGTTGAGGTGTCCATAGAAATCCCTACTATCCAATTCACACACAAAGAATTACGGTTAGAGATATAGTTCTAAAAATAATCAGATTCTGGAGAGTTGCATTTTTCTGAAGGAAAGAGCGTGCCATGCTAGCACTAGGAAGAGGGAGATGGAAAATGACTAATGGAATTCTCTTCTGCTGTTATTTGATCTCTGTCTTTCTAAATTTGCCTCCAGCTGATGAGAGTGTTGTTAGGTTAGAACAAGTCCTTTAAATGCCAGAATGAGTCCAGTTGACTGCTCCCACTGACAAGTGTATGTGAGTTGCTTTCTAGGTATTTTTTAAACCCTCAAATTTTTATTTTTATTCGTGAGGGATCAGAACTACAATGTTGTAGAAGAATTTATTAATAAGGTAGATGCTAAAGAAATTATCAACCTGATTTCCAATCTCCTCTTTTTTTCCTTATTTTCAGTCTTCATTGACATGTATGTGTAAATATCCTGGCCACCTCAAGCCAAATGAACATTATGAACACTTTGTCTGCTTAATTTCTTGAGCAAAAGTGGTATTTTGGTGACCTCTAGGACATGTAAAGACAGCTCATCTATGATTGCTCTATAAGAAGTTAATAAATTGGTCTTTTCCAAAAGCCTGATCTAACATGGAATAGAAAGGAAATGATTCATTTCCTTAATTCTTCAGGCCACTAAAAGGCCATCCAATGCACTAGAAGGTGTAATCTGTTAAGAGAGGTGGGCATAAAGAGAAGGTGTGGCCTGCATGCCCCAGATGCTCTGCCTCTCTCTTTCCAGACTTTCTGCTCTGCCAAGGAAGTCAACCCAGGGAGAGGAAGGGAGAACTGACTCATTAGGCATCTAGGGTAGCAAGGTTCTTCCCAGATTTATTTCAGTTGCTGGGAGTTCTGCTTGGATGTCTGTGAACAGGCAACAGGTGATTCCTTTGGGCACTGCATGACCAGCACAGCCATTTTAACCAAACATCCCTCCACTAAACCCTGGTACACAGGCGGGGCACCTTAATGGTGCCACCCTCTCAAAGGTAGGATTGGGTGGTCCTCTGTACCTTGACCTTGCATTTAAGATATCTTGAGTTACCTTATTTAATTTTCAGTTAACAACCTTATTACAGGCTTAAGAAAACATTTTGTGCTTCAACACAATACTCAGGCCTTAGACATATTGCCATAAATAATCTTGGTGTTAACCATTTCAGAAAGGAAGAAGGAGGAGGAAAGCAAGCAGGCAGAAAGCAGCTGTAATGTCTGGATGCCAGATGGCATCAGCTTAGTGATAGGGCTGATTTAGTAAGAAGCAAAGGGAAATTCCTGTCATGGGTCCGTGTGACCAGAACCCACAAGGAATTAGGTACAGAAAGAAAAGCCAATACAAGTCATCACGGTGATCCTATAGTCATTAAATGCCTTGTTTACCTTGTTGGAAATAGTATTTAGTTACATAATATTTAAGCACATGTTTACATTAGTTTATATCCATATCTAGTAAGTTGTCTGAGAATGTGGATGCCTTAACTAAGTGCTTGAGAATGTGGATTCATATTTTAAGGAAAAAAGTGGCTAGAAATGTTAATTATATGTTAATTATATGTTAATTACATGTTTTTCCCTCAAAGAATACTTAGGGTATCAAACAGTAATGAATCAGATAGTATGGTTGCTTATATCCTTAATACAAAGTGCCTGAATTACATTCCCTTTGTGTATTTCAGGCCACAGAAAAAAGGAATATCTTGTGTGTATGTATGTATATATGTATATGTGTGTGTGTATATATTTCTTAAGAATCAAGAGTCATCTCCCCTAAGATCGAGAAATTTAAACACTATTTGCAGATCATTAGATCAATATAAAGGAAGTTCAAGCAGAACAGGGCTGAGCATTAGACTCACAAGATAAAAGCACACCAAAGCATTTTATTTTGAGGACTGGCACATGGCGAAAGCTGAAGCCTCCCACCACCAGGATGAATCAGTCTTTACACCTGTAATCGCGTGACCTCTCTCACCTTCCAATTCCTTCCTTATTGGCCTCCTGCTCATCTACTCAAAGCATTCTCATCCAGTATATCCTCTGCCACAGTAGAATGCTTAATGTAAGTTATCTGGCTGATAATGTGTTTTAAATAACTTAGGTGAGTCACTGGACCTGCTAATTGGTCACACCTCCTAATAAAAGAAGCCAAATTTGCTCATAAGTCACCTGCCCTCTGCCATGCTTCTGCTGGGTACAGATACTATAAGAATAAACCTAATAGTCCTTGTCCTCAAGAAACTGGAGTCCATTCTTACCCACAGAATAATAGGATTATGACCAAAGTGGTGAGTGTTGACCAACTACCTACAGGTTGAACAAACGACCCAGCTGTTTTTAAGAAATGCCATTTGATGTTTGGGTATGCACAGCATGATCATGTATTGATTTTAAAACAAATGTAGAAAAATTATTTATTGAATTTTCAAATTATCTTCATTACAATATGTCCTTCTGAGCTAAAATATCAGGATAGTTAAGCTAGAACAGGGTAATTCGCACATATGAGAAATAAATGAGAGAAGAATGTAATATATACTGAAAGGACTTAGGAGAGATGTTTATGTGAACTGATGTTCAGCAGATTCTGATAGAATTTATTTGAATGTGACTTTGATTCCAAACCTGGCTCTTGGGGAAAAATTATTGGATCTTTTTACATAGTAAATGATGAGATATTTTGTATCAATATATGTACCTCAGTGATTCCTACCTATATGTTGATCATGGACACTTTCCTAAAATCTGAATTTTTTTTTCAGATACAGCATGCTGCCAACTCTGTGAGTTGGTGAGGGATGAGTCTGTGTGTTTGTGTGCTCAGACAAGGATACAGCCCCACCGGCATCAAAGTAACACACTGTTTAACCGTAGATCACACTTGCATGCAGAGCAGCAGTGAGCACAATGGTGAAAGTGTGGGCTCTGCCACCCACAGTCACTCACTCCTGCTGTCACCATACAATGCAATATACAGATGATGTACCATAGAACTGTATACTTCAAGCCTAATATCACCTCAAAAAATTTAATAAAAAGTTTTAAACAGAGCATATGTAATATATCTAAAGCATTCAGATATATAGTAATTTTCTTCATAAATTATTTTATGAATAAATAAGTAATTTGCCTGAAAAAAAAGTGTGAGCTTCAGTGACACACTGCCTGGGAGTTAACCTCAAATCCCCCACTAACAACAAGGGACCCTGAGCAAGTCATTTAACCCTGTAGGCTGCAGTTTCCTCATTTGCGAAATGAGCATAATAATAGTACCTTCATGATAGGCTTAGTGTGAGAATTAAGTTACATATATTAACTATGGTTAATATATGTAACTTAATATATGTTACAACCATAGTTAATATATGTAAAATGTCTAGCATGCAGGAAGCTCCCTATATGTGTTAACTGTGGTTATGATTGAGCTCTTTTCAGCATCATCTTCTTAGAGAACTTTTAAGGCAGTAAAAATGTGTAATAGTCACCAATTACAAATAATGAAGTCACAGCAGATGTATCTTCCTCACACATGTTGTATGTAATGGCATGTGAGAGAGAGGTACAATCGATTTAACCCAAAATTTATTTAGTGGTTTCCCAGCTAATACCACCACCCTGCTTTTCTTCTATACTTCTGAGGGTCTTTAAAGACCCACTTTTAAGCATCACGCTTTGAATTTAGCCCATAGTTTCTTCTAAGGGACAAAGGTAAGTTGCCGTTTATTAAGATAAAAATGGATCTATAGGTAACTACAAATATTAATAAGAAAAGTTTAGAAAATGCTTGAGTGGAACAGCATACTCTCAACTTTGAGTTAAATACAGTTGATCCCCACAGATTGCTCCCAGTGTACACCAAGACAGAGAAATCAATCAAAAACTCAGCCCCTCCTACTGTCTCCACTTATTGCTCATTCTTTAGCTACTTTCAGAAAGCTAAATCTGAACTATTGCTCAGATTAGCCCTAGAGAATGACAGAGACAAATTAACAGGATCCTTGTGTGCCAAAATAAAGTATGGACCCTGTCACCACCAATATATGTTACGTCCATAAGGTCATTTTTAATGAACTGAACTTTTCATTGCAAAGCTATGCAAAAGTTTTTGAATTAACAGAAAGAACTCTTTACAAAATTGCAAAATAAACTAATTTCACTCCATGCCAAGAAGAAATGGTTCATGAAAAGTATTGTTTATAATGTTTTAGATTTTTATCAGTCAGGGGAAATGATATGCCTTAAAAAACTACATTATGGGCTTAGAAGATGGGGGTGGAGTAGGTGGACATTACCCTCACCTCCTTCCAGGACTAAACTGCAAGTACAACTAAAATATGGAAAAATCAGCCTGCATAACCAACTGAAGACTAGCTGAACAGAAGTCTTATAACCAAGGATTTACAGAAGAAGCCACATTGAGACTGGTAAGAAGGGCTGAGATGTAAAAAGGACTGGCTCTGCTCCCACAAGGGGCAGCTGAGAATTTTGAGGGATATCTCAATTACAAATCCCTGAGGAGCAAGAGGTCTCAACTCCACACTGGGATCCCCAGCCCAGAGCACCAGCACAGGGAAGAAGTGCCCACATAACATACAGCACTGAAAATCAGCAGGGATTCTGCCTGCCAGAGAGAAACAGGCACCCTGTTAAAGGGCCAGCGCACAAAACTTCATTCACAGGCACTCACCCTGGGCTCTGATGGAGGGAGAGTGGAGTGGACTAGAGTTGTGTGAGGAGAGACTGGGGTTTGTGACTCCAGGGAGAGAGCTGACAGGACAGCTGCCGTGGTCCCTGTGCTGACTTCCCCTCCCACACCACAGACACTATCTTTCTTGAGCACAGCATTCCCCTCCTTACTGCATCAGCCTGGGGGAATGCAATAGCCCCACCCGCAGACTCTCTGTTCACCCAACCCTGGGAAGCTCACACCCTGCTGAGAAGTCAGCTGCCTGGGCTCGAGATATATAAATCCAGGCAGACTCAGGGGGTGTCAATGACTGAGGTGTGTGATTCTGGGGCAGGAGCAATCTACCCCCACTTTTCTGTGACCCTGACTGGCACCTTCCCCTCACTGATGATCCTCTAGCAAGCTCCACCCTACGGTTACATGGCAGCCCTGCCCAGCTGAGCTTGGGCCTTCCAGGAGGTCTGGGAAGAATCCAGGACAGACTGAGTTGTGTGGCTCTAGAACAGGGCCATTTATCCCTCACACACCCAACTGATGCAGAGCCCTTCCTTCACACGGCCAAATCTTGGTCTGTTTGGGCCTGATAAACTCTGCCGGCCTCACCCTGACAACTCTCTGAGAGCCCATACCACCACAAAGTTTGCGAGTACGCAATGGATGGCAGCTAGCTTTGATATACCCTGGGACTTCTGCTGAGTGGCAGTGAGTTTGAACCTATATCAGTCTGATGAACACCACTTGCCTCTACCTGGTGACTCACTGAGAGCCTACCTCATGCAACTCTAGCATCACCAGAGGCTCTTTCAGTGTCTGAGCCTAAAAGGCAGCTAGCAAGCAGAAGCAGGCTAAGGCAGATCTTGGGGTTCCTTGAACCTTTTGCTGACATGCCCCCTGGCTCAGTGCTGGTTAGGAATAGAGTGGAGTGGATGAAGGGGGGAAAAGTGGAACAACTGTAATAGCTTAAACAATAAAATATTTTTAAAAGAAAATAAATAAATTGAAGGAGAAGAGCTTCCCAGACAAGAGAAAACTGAAGGAATTCATTGCCACCAAACCAGTATTACAAGAAATGTTAAAGGGTATTCTTTAAGAAGAAGAAAGAAAAAATAGGAATATAGTTATAGAGAATAAAATGGCAACAAATACATACCTATCAATACTCACTTTAAATGTGAATGTCTTAAATACTCCAATCAAAAGTCATTGAATAGCTGAATGGATAAGAAAACAAAACCCATATATATGCTGTCTACAACAGACCCAACATAAAATGAAAGACACACACAGACATGAAAATGGAAAAGGGGAAAAAAAGCTGGGGTAGCAATACTTATATCAGAAAAAATAAACTTTAAAACAAAGGCTATAATAACAGACAAAGAACACTACATAATGATAAAGGGATCAATCCAGTAAGAGGATATAACCCTTGTCAACATCTATACACCCAACATTGGAGCACTTAAATACATAAAGCAAATTTTGATGGACACAAATGGAGAAATCAACAGTAATAAAGTCATAGTAGGGGATTTTAATACCTTATTGACATCAACAGACCTTCCAGACAGAAAATCAACCAGGAAACAGTGGCCTTAAATGAAATATTAAATCAGATCAATTTAATCGATATCTTCAGAGCATTTCACCCCAAACCAGCAAATACACATTCTTTTCAAGTGCACATGGTGTATTTTCTGGGATAGACACATGATAGAACACAAAACAAGTCTCAATACATTTAAGAAGACAGAAATCATCAAGCATCTTTTCTGACTATAATGGTATGAAACTAAAAGTCAATCACAGGGGAAAAAATAAAACTGAAAAATACACAAACACATGTAGGCTATATAACATGTTACTAAATGATGAATAGGTTAACAATGACAGCAAGAAAGAAATCAAAAGATACCTTGAAACAGATGAAAATAAGAACACACAACCCAAAATCTATGGGACACAATGGAAGCATTCCTAACAGGGAAACTCATAGCATTACAGGCCTAACCCAAGAAACAACAACAAAACTCAAATAAATAATCTAACCTTATACTTAAAGGACCTAGAAAGGAAATAACAAACAAGGCCCAAAGTGAGTAGGAGAAAGGAAATAGTAAAGATCATAGTAGAAATAAATGAAATGGTATCTTAAAAAAACAATACAAAAGATCAGTGAAACCAAAAGCTGGTTCTTTGAAAAGATAATCAAGATTGACAAACCTTTAACTAGACTCATCAAAAAAAAAAGAGACAGGACCCAAATAAATAAAACAAGAACTAAAAGAGGGGAAGTAAAAAACTGACACCAGAGAAACATAAAGGATTGTAAGAAAATATTATGAACAACTGTATGCTAACAAATTGGACAATCTGGAAAAAACTGATAAATTCCTAAAAACATACATTGTCTCAAAACAGAGTCAAGAAGAAACAAAATCTGAACAGACCCATTAAAACTAATGAAATTGAACCCATAATCAAAAAACTTCCAACAGATAAAAGTCCTGGACCAGATGGATTCACAGGTGAATTTTACCAAACATTCAAAAAATAATTAACAACTATCCTTCTCAAACTACTCAAAAAAATTCAAGAGGAGGGAAGACTCTCAAGCTCATTTTATGAGGCCAGCAGTATCCCAATTCCAAAACCAGATAGATACACTACCAAGAAAAAATAATTATAGGCCAATATCCCTGATGAACATAGATGCAAAAATCCTCAAAATATTAGCTGTGGAACAACACAATTCAAAACACTGGTGATCATGATGCTCACAGAAATGGTTGAATATGGTCCCAAAATAGAGGAAAGAGTGAAGACTATGAAAAGTGAATTAAAGGAAAATGCACAGGGAACCAACAGTGACGAGAAGGAAACCGGGACTCAAATCAATGGTTTGGACCAGAAGGAAGAAAGAAACATTCAACCAGAACAGAATGAAAAAAAAAAAAAAACTATACGTCAATATCCCTGATGAACATAGATGCAAAAATCCTCAAAATATTAGCAAACTTAATCCAGCAATACATTAAAAACATCATACAACATGATCAAATGAGATTTATTCCTGGGATGCAAGGTTAGTACAATATCCACAATCAAAGTTATATGCCACATTAAAAAACTGAAAGATAAAAATCATATAATCATATCAATAGCTACAGAAAAAAGCTTTTGATAAAATCCAGCACCTATTTATCATAAAAACTCTCAGCAAAGAAATAAAGGGAACATGTACAACATAATAAAGGCTATATATGAGAACCCTCAGCTAACATCATTCTCAACAAGAAAAAGCTAAAAGCATTTCTCTTAAGATGAGGAACAAGACAGAGATGGATGTCCACTTTCACCACACTTACGTAACATAGTACTGGAAGTCCTAGCCACAGCAATCAGACAAGAAGAAGGAATAAAAGGCATTCAAATTAGAAAAGAAAAGTAAAACAGTCTTTATTTGCATATGACATGATACTGTATATAGAGAACCCTAAAGATTCCACTAAAACACTATTAGAACTGATCAATGAGTTCACTAAAGTAGCAGTAAACAAAATAAATACCCAGAAATCAGTTTCATTTTTATACACTACTAATGAACTATCAGAAATGGAAACCTGACTTCCAGACAAGATGGAGGCATAGGTACTTACATTATTCCCCCTCGCACAACCAAAAGAAAGACAAAAACAATTTTACAAATGAAAACAACCAGAACTGCTAGAAAATCAAACTGTATGGAAGTCTGACAACCAAGGAGTTAAAGAAGAAACATTCATCCAGACTGGTAGGAGGGGCAGAGATGGGTAGCTGGGGTGGAGCGGACTTGCAGCAGGGTGGCAGCTGGAGGACCAGGGTGGGTGAAGTGGCAGCTCTCAGACCAGGCGGTCCCACATTCACGTGCAGATAAACCAGGAGGAACAACTGGGGAGTGAGACAGATTGCACAACCCAGGGTTCTAGCATGGGGAATTAAAGCCTCAATACCTCTGATTCAAAAAACCTATGGGGATTGCAGCAGTAGGAGAAACTCCCAGCCTCAGAGAAGTGTTTGTTGGAGAGACCCACAGAGTCCTAGAATGTACACAAACTCACCCACCTGGGAATCAACATCAGAAGGGCCCAATTTGCTTGTAGGTAGCAGAGGAAGTGATTGAAAGCCTGCAAGAGCCCAGCGAGTGCCATTGTTCCCTTTTGGACCTCTCCCTCACATATAGCACCACAACGCAGCAACATGGGTTGCCCTGCCCTGACCAATACCTAAGGCTCCACCCCTTACTACCTAACAGGTATTCAGAGACAAAATAATGTCCCAAATGAAAGAACGGATGTAAGCTCCAGAAAATATACAACTAAGCAACAAAGAGATAGTCAAACTATCAGACACACAGTTCAAAACACTGGTAATCAGGATGCTCGCAGAAATGGTTGAATATGGTCCCAAATAGAGGAAAGAGTAAAGACTATGAAAAGTGAATTAAAGGAAAATGCACAGGGAACCAACAGTGATGAGAAGGAAACCGGGACTCAAATAAATGGTTTGGACCAGAAGGAAGAAAGAAACATTCAATCAGAACAGAATGAAGAAACAAGAATTCGAAAAAATGAGGATAGGCTTAGAAACCTCTGGGACAAACCTTAAATGTTCCAACATCTGAATCATAGGGGTGCCAGAAGAAGAAAAAGAGCAAGAAATTGGAAACTTATTTGAACAAATAATGAAGGAAAACTCCCCCAATCTGGCAAAGGAAAGACTTCCAGGAAGTCCAGGAAGCTCAGAGAGTCCCAAAGAAGCTGGACCCAAAGAAGCACATACTAAGGCACATCACCATTACATTACCCAAGATGAAAGGTAAGGAGAGAATCTTAAAGGCAGCAAGAGAAAAGGAGACAGTTACCTACAAAGGAGTTCCCAGAAGGCTATCAGCTGACTTCTCAAAAGAAACGTTATAGGCAAGAAGGGGCTGGAGAGAAGTATTCGAAATCATGAAAGGCAAGGACCTACATCCAAGATTACTCTAGCCAGCATAGCTTTCATTTAGAATGGAAAGGCAGATAAAGTGCTTCCCAGATAAGGTCAAGTTAAAGGAGTTCATCATCACCAAGTTCTTATTATATGAAATGTTAAAGGGACTTATCTAAGGAAAAGAAGAAGATCAAAAACTATGAACAGTAAAGGAATAAACTCACAACTATCAAGAACTGAACCTAAAAATATAAAAACTAAGCAAACAACTAGAACAGGAACAGAATCACAGAAATGGAGATCACATGGATGTTTATAAGTGGGGAGGGGGAGGGGGAGAATAGGGGGAAAGATACAGGGAATAAGAAGCATAAATAGTAGGTACAAAATAGACAGGGGGAGGATAATAATATTTGAGGATATGTAGAAGCCAAAGAACTTATATGTATGACCCATGGACATGAACTAAGGGCAGGGGGAGGGGGATGTGGGTGGGAGGAAGGATGCAGGGAGGAGGGGAATAAAGGGGGAAAATGGGACAACTGTAAGAGCATAATCAATAAAATATATTTTTAAACAAGAAACAAACTAAGGGGGATTAACCAAATAATATATTAACCCAAGAATAACTGTGATGATGGCCTGAGGGAAGGGGGCCAAGAGCCAGGTGGAGGTGGGCAAAGTGGAGGAAATGAGGACATCTGTAATAGTATGAACAATAAAAATAAAGTTAGAAAACATGAATAAAAATGTTTTTAAAAGCAATTCTATTTATAATTCCATCAAAATAATACCTAGGAATAAATTTAACCAAGGAGGTAAAACCTGTACTCAGAAAACAATAAGACACTGAAGAAAGAAATTGAAGATACAAATAAATGGAAGCCTATACCATGCTCATGGATAGGAAGAATTAACATTGTTTCTTTAGAATTTTTTTTATCCTCACTCAACATTTTTTTCATTGCTTTTTAGAGAGGGAGGCAGGGAGGGAGAGAAAAACATTGATGCGAGAGAGGTACATGGATTGGTTGCCTCCCATAGACATGCAGACCGGGTATTGTACGCATCTGGACCTGGGATGGAACCTACACCCTAGGTATGTGCCCTGACCAGGAACTGAACCCGCAATGTTTTGGTCACAGGATAGTGCTCCAACCAACTGAGCCACACCAGCCGGGGCAAGAATTGCCATTGTTAAAATGTCTATACTACCTAACACAATCTATAGAGCCAGTGCAATTTTTATCAAAATACCAATGGCATATTTCACAGAACTAGGTCAAATAATCCAAAAGGTTATATGAAACCACAAAAGACCCTGAATAGCCACAGCAATTTTGAGAAGGAAGAACAAAGTTGGAGGAATCACGCTTCCTGAGATCAACTACAAGGACATAGCAATCAAAAGAGCATGGTTCTGACATAAAAACAGACATATACCATCAATGCAACAGAATAGGGAGTCCAGAAATAAACCCACACCTATATGGTTAATTATATTTGACAAAGGTGGCAGGAACATACAATAGCATGAACAGTCTGTTCAGTAAATAGTGTTGGTTAATTTGGACAGATACATGCAAAAAATGAAACTAGATCACCTTTTGAGAGCATATAAAGGTGGGGTGGAGGAATGGGGAGAAAAGGCATACAACTGTAATTGAATAACAATAAAAATTTAAAAAAAAAATAAAAAAAGAATAATCTCAAAATGGATTAAAGATTTAAATGTAAGAGTCAGTACCATAAAAATCCTAGAAGAAAACATAGCCAGTAAAATCTCAGACATTTCATGAAGCAATATTTATTCTGATATATCCTCTAGGGCAAGGGAAACAAAGTAAAAAAGGAACAAATGGGACTACATCAAACTAAAAGGTTTTACACAGCAAAGGAAACCATCAATAAAATGAAAAGACAACCCATTGAATGGGAGAATACATTCAGCAATGATACATCTGATGAGGGGTTGGTATCCAAAATTTGTAAAGAACTCATACAACTCTATATCAAAAAACAAACAATCCAATTAAAAAATGGGCAAAGGACCTGAATAGACACGTCTCCAAAGAGGGCATACAGATAGCAAATAAACATGAAAAAGTGCTCAACATCCCTAATCATCAGACAGATGCCAATTAAAACCACAGGGAGATATCATCTCACATCTGTCAGAATGGCTATCATCAACAAATCAGCAAACAAGTGTGGGCAAAGATGTGAAAAAAAAAGGAACTCTTATCTACTGGTGGGAATGCAGAGTGGTGCAGCCACTGTGGAAAACTCTATGGAATTTCCTCAAAAAATTAAAAGTGGAACTGCCTTATGACGCAGTGATTCTGCTTCTGGGGATTTATTTGACAAAATCTGAAACACTAATTCAAAAGAACATATGCACCCCTATGCCCGTTGCAGCATTATTTACAATAGCCACGCTATGGAGGCAACCCAAGTACCCATCAGTAGGCAAGTGGATAAAAAAGTAGTGGTGCATATATACAATGGAATATTACTCAGCCATAAAAAGGAATGAAATCTTACCATTGCAACAGCATGGATGGATCTGGAGGTATAATGCTAAATGAAATTAAGTCATTCAGAGAAGGCAAATACAATATGATTTCACTTAAATGTGGAATCTAAAGAATAATATAAATGAAAAACAGAAAAGGACTCAAATATACGAGAAAAGATTGATGGTTCTCAGAGGGGAGACGTTTGGGGGTCTGGGTGAAAAGGTGAAGAGATTGAGAAGTACAAATTGGTAGTTACAAAACAGTTATAGGGATGTTATATACAAATAGGAAATATAGTCAATAATATTATAATATGAAATAACTATACATGGTGCCAGTTGGGTACTGAAAATATCACTACACTATACAGCTAAAACTGACACAAAATAATATTGAATGTAAACTGTAATTGAAAAAAAATTAATTAAAAAGTAAACTACATTCTCATATTAAGCTTAAGGCTACAAATGTACTAATAGTATTGTAAGCTATAATGGCATTTTAGTCCCTAGTATGTGGCTTTTTAAATAATCATACTAGCCTCAAGGAAAAATCAAACTTTTAAATAATGTTTTGTTCACATAGGCCGGAAAAGCAATGGGAGAGAAAGATGAACTGAAACAAGTGTATATTCCCATTTTTCTCTTGTAAAGAGAGTGATTTGGCTCCATTTGCATCTGCTACATACCATTAGTGATTTCTCTTTTTCCCAAAACTCTGTGCATATTGAGTTTTAAGGAGCAGATAGAAAAAGAACACTACTTGGGTGTCTCAAACCTAGAAAAAATTCCAAGTGCTCCAGAGCCTTCACTGTTGGGTAGCTGCTGGTACGATAAGGCAATGCTAGAACAGAGTCATGTATAAATTACTGAAGGCAGCATCTGGCTCAAAGTTGTCCAAAAATCCTTTTCTTTTAGAAAATATCATTTTTATTAATATTAAGTTGAAGTGTGATGGACACAGTATTTAAATTCCCCTACGCTACATGATAACCCAAAATCCCATCAAGAAGAAATGAGGCCGGCACATCCTGCCTGAATAAAGCTCTAAGAAATATAAAACAAATTAAGTCCACCACAGTTACTAAATGTTGTCACTAAAAGAATTTCATACTACGGGAAAAAGGGTTTGCTTTTTCATGCCAATGCCCAGAACTGAGGGGCATGATTTAACTTCTTGGAGTTTCAAAGCCATGGCTTCCTTAGCTAGCTTGCTTTCAGTCTTTGAACCCACACAGCAGCCCCATACCAGCCACTGATAATATTAACTTTTCCCCTCCTGGTTATCCGTTTGGAAAAAAAAGGATTTATTAAGTATTATGTGAAATTCTGTCTTCATAGAGGTTTGTTCTACTGAGGGAGACAGTTATTACAGAAAGATTCTCACAACTCTTGAAGATTGATAACAACTATGAGAAAATTAAGAAGTACTCTCAGAGTCTGACAGGGGCCCCAGTGGGTCTCAGGGCCAGGGAAGTTTTTTTGAGAAGGGACATGTCAGCTAAGACCTGAAGGACAAGTGAGAATTATCCCAAGCTGAGAGGTGGGAGAAGAGTGACCCACACATGCTGACATCTTGAATCAGGAAAGAATGAGCGATGTTTAAAGAGGTGATGAAAGACTGGAGTGCTGGGGGTTAGGGACTGGAGTGGGAATGGTAGATGGAGATGTTCTGTTATGGATCTTCCAATCCATAACAGAGTATCTTTCCATTTCTTTGTGCTCTCCTCAATTTCTTTTAACAGTGTCTTGTAGTTTTCAGTGTACAGGTCCTTCACTTCACTTGTGAAGTTTATTCCAATGCATTTTATCTTTTTTGATGTGATTGTAAATGGGATCATTTTCTTCATTTCTCTTTCTTCTATTTCATTGTTAGTATATAAGAACACAACAGATTTCTGTACACCACTTTTGTATCCTGAAACCTTACTGTGCCTGTTTATTGTTTTATAACTACACTATTCAGTTTATTTCCTCCTCCCTTTCACTCTGATATAATGCCACCACTTTCTTACACAAACATATGCCAAAGGAAAGAGAAAAAATCCACAACTGCTGTTGACCTGTAACTTAAATGTAATAAAATTGAAAGCTAAACCAAAATTAAGTATCCCTAATGTAATTTTCTGCAAGTTTCAATTTGCATTTTTGAAACCAGAGCATGAAGCAAGACTAGTAACAGCTTCAAAGTAACAACCCTATAAAGCTACTCTTATTTTTGAATAATCCCAATGATTTTTTAAACAAATATGTATGTAAGAAAGGAGGGGAGAGGAAAGTAAGAGGAGAAAAGGAAAAGTTAAATATCATAGTTACAGACCATGTAATGGTGCATTAAAATCAGAGCCTAACTCTGGCTCAGATTTGCAGTGACATGAGGCTAATTAACCAAGAGTGAATTGGTTATGTGAACATTACACAGGGTCCAGCACAAGTAAGGCCTGCTTGAGTGTGGTTGGTAGGGTAATAATATGGGTGTAATAATTTATAGATTTAATTTGAACATTTCACCTAAAATGTCATATGGTGTGCTTGTGTGTGATATTGTTATGTTACAGATTTACATGCTTATGACTTTGTAATAAAAGATTTTATGATAAAAAGGGGTGTTATTTGTGCCAGACTCTGTATTTTAAAAAATGATTACTTTTATTATTTTAGCCCATGCTTCTGACTCCATAATAGCCAGTAAGAAACTAAACCACTTTGGGATTTTACAAGTGAATTTCACTGTCACTGTTTTCTATTTTGTGAAAAGGACAATGGGAACAATTAATTCAAGAATACGCTTTTTGTTAATAAAATGAACAATTGAGGTTAGAAATCAAAGGCTAGACAGAAGCATAAATCATTTATTTGCAAGGATTCTTAAAATTTTCCTGGAGATAAAAAGATTAAATGCAGAGAAGATGGAGGCGTAGGTAGACACACTGTGCCTTCTCGCACAACCAAAAGAAGGACAACAACAATTTAAAAACAAAAAACAACCAGAACTGAGAGAAAAACGAACTGTATGGACGTCTGACAACCAAGGAGATAAAGAAGAAACATTCATCCAGACCGGTAGGAGGGGCAGAGACAGGCAGCCAGGCAGAGAGGACTCATGGCAAGGCGGTGGCTGGTGGACCCAGCAAGGCGGCAGCTGGCTGAGCTGGTGGTCCCTCATTTGCGTGCAGATAAACTGGGAGGAACAACTGGGGATCGAGACAGACCACCCAATCCAGCACGGGGAAATAAAGCCTCAAACCACTGATTGAAAACACCTGTGGGGGTTGAGGCAGCAGTGGGAGAAACTCCCAGACTCACAGGAGAGTTCGTTAGAGAGACCCACAGGGTCCTAGAATGCACACAAGCCCACCCACCCTGGAATCAGCACCAGAAGGGCCCACTTTGCTTGTGGTGGTGGAGGGGAAGTGACTGAAATCCAGCAGAGAGCAGAGCAAGTGCCATTGTTCCCTCTCTGACCCCTCCCCCACATACAGTGTCACAGCGCAGTGACATGGGTTCCCTGCTTTGGTGAACACCTAAGGCTCCGCCCCCTTGCATAACAGGCGTGCCAAGACAAAAAAATGGCCCAAATGAAATAACAGATCAAAGTCCCAGAAAAAATACAACTAAGCAATGAAGAGATAGCCAGCCTATCAGATGCACAGTTCAAAACACTGGTAATCAGAAAGCTCACAGAATTGGTTGAATTTGGTCACAAATTAGATGAAAAAATGAAGGCTATGCTAAGTGAAATAAAGGAGAAGTACAGGGATCCAACAGTGACAAGAAGGAAACTGGGACTCAAATCAATGGTGTGGACCAGAAGGAAGAAAGAAACATTCAACCAGAACAGAATGAAGAAACAAGAATTCAAAAAAATGAGGAGAGGCTTAGGGACCTCCAGGACATCTTTAAACGTTCCAACATCTGAATCAGGGGTGCCAGAAGGAGAAGAGGAAGAGCAAAAAATTGAACACTTATTTGAACAAATAATGAAGGAGAACTTCCCCAATCTGACATAGGAAATAGGCTTCCAGAAAGTCCAGGAAGCCTGGAGAGTCCCAAAGAAGTTGGACCCCAAGAGGAACACACCAAGGCACATCAAAATTACACTACCCAAGATTAAAAATAAAGAATCTTAGAAGCAGCAAGAGAAAAGGACCCAGGTACCTACAAAGGAGTTCCCATAAGACTATCAGCTGATTTCTCCAAAGAGACCTTATAGGCAAGAAGGGGCTGGAAAGAAGTATTCATGAAAGGCAGGGACCTACATCCAAGATTACTATGTCCAGCAAAGCTTTCATTTAGAATGGAAGGGCAGATAAAGTGCTTCTCAGATAAGGTAAAGCTAAAGGAGTTCATGATCACCAAGCCCTTATTATATGAAATGTTAAAGGGATTTATCTAAGAAAAAAGATAAAAAATATGAACAGTAAAATGACAGCAAACTCAAAGTTATTAACAACCACATCTAAAACAAAAGCAAACTAAGCAAACAAGTAGAACAGGAACAGAATCACAGAAATGGAGATCACATGGAGGGTTATCAATAGGGGATTGGGAGGGGGAAGAAAGGGGGGAAACATACAGAGAATAAGTAGCATAAATGGTAGGTGGAAAATAGACAGGTGGAGGTTAAGAATAGTATAGGAAATGTAGAAGGCAAAGAACTTTAGCCCATGGACATGAGCTAAAGTGGGAGAATGCAAGTGGGAGAGGGTGTGCAGTGTGGAGGGGAATAAAGGGGGGAAAATGGGACAATTGTAATAGAATAATCAATAAAATATATATTTTTTAATTAAAAAAAATTTTTAAGATTAAATGCAGAAATCATATCAGTCCTTTCTGAAGTTTAAGCCTATCTTTTAAAGAACTCACTTCTCTAGCCATTTTTTATTCATTCCACCATCGTACTGCTAACAAAAAGAATTTTTAAATTACCCAATTAAACTTCAGTAAGAGCTTTTTCATTGTACATTTTTATATCAAAATGATTTTTTAAATACCTATTGACTTCATTTTAAAGATCCCACATTAAAAGTTCTAACTCAGCAAGTAATGTTCAAATCAAGTCATTGAAACATCACTCAAACCTCCTAGCTCACTGGCCTGGCCTCTTCCCGACCTTGTTTCCCCCCACTTGTGGCCAGAAAGCTCAAGATGGTAAATATAGAGTTGGGAGATTTCAGGGGGTGGGGGAAAATTTCGTGTGAAAAAGTTATTATTCATTTGGCCATTTGCACTATTATGTATTTATCTTTTGAAATATAATATTGTGCCTTCAATGAGAAACAGTATATCATATCATACAGTGTGTGCACTAGAAAAATTAAGATGATTGCTAGTAGACAGCACGGCTTAAAAGCCAAATTGTTTTTAATTGGTATGAGCTTGATGAAGACCTTAGGGTAGAGAGTTGGGAGATAAGCCAGCAAGGCTACTTGACATTTGATAAGACTCTCACTTGGGAGACATAAGTAGATGTTTATTGGTTTTGCTATTAACCCTGAATGTTCAGATAGTCAAAAATGCACATACACACATATGCACACTCACTTTCATTTTTCATTTAGATGCTTTAAAATAAACATTTCAACCATTGTTTCAAGTTCATGGGGTTCAGTAGCACACCCCTTCTACTTTGTGGGCTTTTGGCATATATTCTTGGTCCTGGAAAGAGATCAAATGCAAAGTGATTCACGTTATAGGCAAGGAGAGCTGAATGTTTAGTTTGTTCTATTCTAGAATTTATCTGGGACTCAGTCTGGAAGATATAATGTAGATCAGTTTAGCTACTTGTCATTCCTATAAGCTACATGTGGGCAAAGATGGAAAGTAACACATAAAATAAGTTTGGAGATTATTTATGAATCTCAGTGTGTTTGGCATCTCCACTAAATGTTCTGTAGCAGGAGTTGGTAAACTATAGCCCACAGAACAAATTCAGGCCCTTCCACCAGCCTTCCCACACCCAAACCCAGGTTTTGTAAATAAAGTTTTATTGGAACACAGCTGAATCAATCTGTTTACATATTGTCTATGGCTGCTTTTACATTATGTTGGCAGAGTTGGCTTAGTTGCAACAACAAAGACCTATAAACATGGCCCACAAATTCTAAAATATTTTCTATCTTGACCTTTACAGAAAAAGTTAGCTGACCCTTGTCCTATTGTAATGGTCACTGAAGAGGGCCATGGTAGGTGACAGAACAATAATCCTTACCACACAGGGACAGCTAAGAGGGTGAAGTTCTTTTGAGAGCTTGTCATCTTTTTGTATCTGAAAACAAAATTCGGCACATTATTAAAGAAGCATTATTCATCACCTTATGGTCAACTTGGCACATTTATCACTTGCTTTGGGGTTTTTCTTATATACAAAATAGTTTAGTATTTTTGCATTAGCTTTGCATTTTCCTTCACGTCTACACCTGGATTGTGAAATTCAGTGTTTGTGTGTTCGTCATGATTCTTGTTCCCAGAGTGAGGCATAATATATGCATGTATAGAAAGAGGGTTAAGATTATCTTGACTGAAGATTTTGCTTTCATCTTTCTAAAAAGTTTTCATAGGTAGGATTATTTACAGAGACAGAGACTTTTTAAATCTTTTAGGATACTATTTTCCCCCAAGTTCTCTAGGTGCCAGAAGATGAAGTCAAGAATTCAAAAACAAGAGAGGGAGGTAACATTGTGATAAGAATTTCTTGGGAATAATCCTGGGTGGCCCTTCCTCCCTCGCCTACCATCCTGACAAGGTTGTATGTGACTTTCAATCTCTCCTAGGGCACAGCTCCTCAAGGGTAACAAATGTCAGACCTCCCCTGAAGGGACTCCTTCCGTGCCTCAGACCCCTTGCCAGACCTCCTACTCCACACACAGCCCAGGCTCAGGCCCAGGCAACATCTTGGTTTGGTCCTTCCAGTTTGAAAACTGCGAATGGTTTCCTGTTAGAATTTCAATCTCCCTAAACTAGCTATGCACCATTTGCCCTTGGTAGAATTTAATGCTATAACCTTCTTATCAGTTCTTTCGTTTTCTGCCAAAGCCAAGGTTAAGGAGCCAGGTTTGCATGCCTCCTCAGCACGACTCCCTGTGAGAAAGCAGTAGGATCATGGAAAAATAAAAAATTTTTAGTCCGTCTCCAGTTTATTTTACTAACTTTTTGAAAATGTTAGTGGTTCCCTCTGGGCTTTTTGCCCTAGGCCTCCTCAAGGTCATTGCAGTTGTGGCCATTGTTGATTAGTGGGAGCGGGGCAAAAAAAAGCCTTTTTAAAACTATTTGGATATTATTCTACATTCTACAAAAACTTAGAGAAAATCTAAGTTCTTACTATTCTGGCTTTTCTCTCGGGGGCTGGGGAGTGGAGGCTGTTGGCTCACGTTATGTGAACGCACAGCTTTTCATTTACTGTCACATGCCTGCAGACTTAACTTCGTAGCACAGATTTTTCTCTATGATATAAAAAGAACTGTACTCCAGACTAATTCAAAGAATGTGTGAGGAATAAGACTTTGCTTCATTCGTGGAAACTTAAAAAAAAACCAAAAAACAGCAACAACCAAAAACAAAACTCTTTCTACATATAAATAAATCTTGGGAAGCACATTGTGCAGAAAAGCAACAAAAGTTACAGAATATGAGATCCAGACTAAAAAAAAAAACTTCCTTAAATATCTCCAAGGGTTTGTTTTGTTACAGTTTTTAGTATCAGTATTAGTCTGCTATAAGAATAGCCAGCATTTTGCAGCAGCACAAGTGCTGGGATTTAGAGAGAGAGAGAAGAAACCACCAATTCCCTGTTCTGAAGAGCTACCACTGTGGGTGCAAAGCAGGGGGAAAGCAGGTGGTCTGTGGCTGGAATGTCTTACAGCTGGGAGTTCCTACGACACTGGAAGAAACCAATCCAGAAACAGTGGCAAATGAGCTTATGAACTAAACTGAAGCGCCCATTACAGGACAGGGTGGCGGAGCCCTGAGACATCCTGGGACAGCACTGGGCCATGCCTGCAGGTGGGATGCGGCCCCTCACTATGCCCAGGCTCTCCTGCCTGGGGCTTCTCATTCTGTCCTCTTGTTTGCTTGCCGACTGCAGGTTCATCCCTGAGGCCTGGTCGGCCTGCACGGTGACCTGTGGTATGGGGACCCAGGTGCGAATAGTCAAGTGCCAGGTGCTCCTGTCCTTCTCTCAGTCCGTGGCTGACCTGCCTGTTGACGAATGTGAAGGACCCAAGCCGGCATCCCAGCAAGTCTGTTATGCAGGACCGTGCAACGGGGAAGTTCCTGAGTTTAACCCAGGACAGACAGATGGCCTCCTCGGTGGCCTGCAGGATTTTGATGAGCTGTATGACTGGGAGTATGAGGGCTTCACCAAGTGCTCTGAGTCATGTGGAGGAGGTAAGAAGGGGGAATCTGGCTCGGATCCCCACCATCTTCTTGTCCTTTTTCTGCATCCTCTCTCCTTGTGTGCAGCTGTGTCATGTGACTGCCTCTTGTCCAAGAATGATAAGCAGGGGGAGGAGGGGAGGAAGCCTTTCTAAATGTAAAGCATACTGAATGAAACACAGATGTATTTCTCCTGGAGCTCTCAGACTGTCAGCTGTGAGTGGCCAACGCAACTGATTCTTTTACTTTCAGTTGTGATTCGGTGTTTTGCAGTGTATCCTGGTGTTTCTGACTGAGAAACACAGTTGACACTGACCCGGCCGTTCAGTTTTGTTTATCCATGCCCTTGCCTTTGCGTGTGGGACAAGCCAGAACCCAAGGTGGCAAAACACTCTGCTATTCCCTAGAATAAGTTATAGTCCACTGATTTACTCAGCTGATTTCCCAAAGTGATATCTATTTACAAAGGGGAAATGTGTGTAAAGGGCAATTAACACTGTGGTTACCTGGAACTGGAAAGGACTTTAAAGATTTAAGTCTGATCCCGCTGCCACTTTACAGATGAGAAAACTAAGATACAAAGAAGCTGAGTGACTTGTTCAAGATCGCACAACTAGTAAGTGACAGCTGGAACTAGGCTTGCCGTTTATTTATTGCTCTGTCTAGAGACCTAGAGGATTTCTGAAGCTTTCTCATTGTGAATGTTATTTAACTAATGTTAAGTGCTCCATGTATTTTGACCTGGTTCTCATAGGTATATTCCATGATCATCAACAGAGCCAGTGATTCTATATTGCAGGTGAAATCTGAATGAGACTGTAGTGGGAGAGGAAGGCATTTAAATCAACAATGAAGCCTTCAAGATTACAATCTTCCCTACCACTGTAGAAAGTACATTACATTCGTGTTGTCACCGCCTCCCATGTGTATGTACTCCTAAGTGAGGTTCTGATAGGGGAGGATACACTGGCTGGTTTCCTGCCACATCCCCTCACTGGCTATAGTACCCCTTCAGGCACGGTAAGGTTCCACATTCCAGCAAAGTTTCTTGCTTAAGTGATATAAAAATATATACATATTAAAATTATTTCCCCAAACTGTTTTAGAAAACTCTTTTTAAAAGGCATTTTTGTCATTATTGAGAATGTAGGGATAAATGTGCTCAGATTGTTCCCATAGAGTTGACAAGGAATGGATAGCAAAGAATCAATTTTCTCCATCAGGTCTTTTAGTAAGCATTTAATAGTTTTGACCTTGAGGTTCTTGTTTGTTTCTAAGTCTTCCAGTTTCAAACCGTGAAATTCTTAATGTGGTCTGATGGAGAGCCCTGTTCTTTTAAAAACTGAATTTTTCCACCCGATGCCGTAAGAGTTTCCTGGAACTCAGCTAATCTGTGTTCTTACGGTGTTGTACACTCACACTGAGGACATCTTTTCGTACATGCTTGATGAGAGGGAAGTGTTAAATAAGCTGTGGTGGTGTCTGAGCCCAGGCGGGAGCTCTGAGGTCACACGGAAAGGCCACAGCTGGTGTCTACAGTTGCTTCTTTCCAATAAAACGAATGACTCAAGAGTTCAGATGGCGTGTGTTTATCCCCAGTTTCCGTGATCACCTGAATTGAACGATCATTATCTCTAGTCTAAAACAAATGTGCTTTGAAAAAAAATTACTTATGGTCTCTTGGTTATGGTTCACAGTTATAAGTCAAGCCCGGAACTTTAGGAACAGATGGAAAAAATAGATGCAGTAATGGAATATATAAATAAACAGATATCTTTATCTTTAAGGGTCTAACTATTCTGCTGATCAACCAGGGGTATAAAATTCAAAGTATAGAGAGTACATAGAATGTGTTTCATTTAAAATGTTTTCAGGAGATATTGATTTAGAAATAAGATCTGGATGTTTGGAAAACAATTGATCTCTGCATGTAGGAACTAAGTATATTTATACAACATAAATTGCACATCCTTTATATCCAGGGCAGGATAAAGTTGCTGAAATGGTTTAGGTCTTAACTGTCGACAACTGTGCATACTTACTTACAGTGAACGTCCCTGTGCCAAGGTCATATATTTACACCTAAAATGTTAGAGTTGAAAATTCCAAAGTGGTGAAAATATTCTCAGGATACATGGGTCCATATGATGCCCATATGCACCAAAAAATTATTTTGTCACATGGGACATGTATATTTTGAAGTCAGTGTTTGGCAGTAATATTTTATTGTATTACCAACTTTGATCTTTCACCAAAATACACCCCCGTGTTCTATATATTTTTAGTCATTCTTGCTGAAGGCTACCAAAATATGCAAGATTAACAGATAGATTTTAAATCAATTTTGGGTTATAAGGCTGGTCAAGCTAACTTTATTGTTTTTGTAATCTCAAGAGATGAAATTGGATAGTCACAAAAGTAACCTAGCAGAGGTGGCAACCAGAAGGAACTGGTTAGTAGTTTAGGCTAGTGACTAGTTTAGTTGCTGGTGACTACAGTTCCTCAAACTACCATCGAATATCATGGAACCACGGTGCCGCTCTGAGAGAGACCAGCGATGAGAACCCTGTGTTTTGGAAGATTAAAAGTGAGCCTAACCTGTTTGTACCCGTGTCCTGTGTCCCACTATCACCTTCGTTACATGGTAATCTCCCTTCTGTGCACTGCCAGGTGTGGTCAAGAGAGCAGGTTTGAACTCAACAGCTCTATGACACTGAACTCCTAGATGGTAAAATCAATTTTAAACTCTGGCTGAGGGAAAACTGGAAATTTACTTCAGGAAGAATGAGGAATTCTTGTACCTGTTGTTCCCTTTTCCTTATGACTCCTCTCTCTTTTTGCTTCTGTCAAGAAAGGAAAGCTCAAAATCATAAAGTACTCTACTTAAACATATGTTCTGTGTTGGTTCAGAATGTCCTTCTAAGTGAGTATATTAGCCTGTTTGGAAAGAGTACAGACTGGATGAACTCACTTCTCACTTCCTGGCCTCACTCCCCTGGGCCAAGTGGACTATGAACTTGCAGGTGAAGTCCTCACATTTCCTCCCTCCTCCAACTTCCCCCACTCCCCATTCCGAGGCAGCTCCCTCCTCCACTCTCCTTCCTCCAGGCATCCCATTACCACCTCCCCCTAGCCTGAACTGCACACTATGCTTAGAATGCCCTGCCCTTTAGGCATTTCGTTTGTCAGGCCACAAAAATGTATTGTGTTGACTACAGGGCTGGTCCCAGATACTTCACTATGACAGAGCTCTGTCCTTTGTTTCACCCCCCACCCCAAGCCCCACCTAAAAATGCTGAGACAACGGGCCCCTCTGGCAATAGACATTTAACTCATATGGTTATGGGGGCCTAGTGTGTTGTTTTATAATACACTAAATTTAAATCGAGTAACTCTAAAATGCAGTTTCATCTTAGCACTTAACCACACCGAAGGTGATTTTTATCTTGAGCTATCGTTAATGGTTTAGTTTAATGTACCTCTGTGTTCTACATATCCAAGAAAGAAGATTACTGATGTTTTTGTAGAAACCTTAACCCTTGCTGCACCCATTTCTTGAAGTCTTAGAAGGACCTCAGTTCTATGCACAAGGAGTTCACAAAGTGAAAATAGGTGGCTTTCCACAGGCACCACCCCCCACACACACCCCCGAAATACTTTCGAATAAGGCAAATGATAACATGTGTAGCTGAAAAAGCCAAAGCCAAAACATATTTTATTGTAGAGCAACACTTAGTATCTCTTGAATATTACACCATAGGTGAATGAATTAAAAACTTCATTTCTCAGTGTACTTCTTAGTATAACCACAGCTCTAGATCCTGCATGGGTTGGCCTCACCCAGTGCCTTGTGGTCATTATCTTAATAATGCCAAACTATTCCAGTGGGGAAGATCAGTGATGATATCAACCATTTCTTGTGAAATGTTTTGCTATCTCATCCCACCATGAATTTCAAAAGGCTTATCCCAGCTGGAACCAAGAGAAACACCCTGTAGTCAGCATTACAGAATATGATAGAGTAGCTTGAATGTCTCCTATGCATCCCAAATTCTCCACTCTGAACTGGCCATGCTATATTTAAATGAAATTTTGATGTTCATAAAAAGCTTAGAAAAGAGAAAATTTACATTCACGGCCACAGGGTAAATATTGTGACTGATTTTTTTTTTAATGTTTGATTTATGAGACTAGGAAGAAAGAAAGGTGATATGGATTCTGGCTTTCAAATGTCACTTTTTGACTGATGGTCTTGCTGAGTGACCTAAGCCAGCATGGCATCGTCTTAGGAAGCATTATCCTGTTGATTAGGGTGATAACTTCTTAGAGAAACATAGGGTAGATAGGAGGAGGGAAGCAACAGGGCTAAGAAGTGATGGGTCAGTTGTACTATATCAGGTAGTAATTGCAAAGCAATGCAGAGAATAAAAATAAGAAAATACATGTGTATTTATATGTAAAACTAATTATATGGATTGTCACATACTCTGCTGTAACTATACAAATATTTAACTACAGGTTGGTATCTTTAGATGTACAGATCTTTATATACATAGCTATGTATGACTGAAAACATATTACCAAGAATGTTCTGTCTCGCCTGTTCCTTAAACTGAACTCTGCTGAAATGACTCCTGACAAATGTCTAAGCTATTCCTGCAAATCAACGGCAGATGTGACAGCGTCTTCGTCTTCGTAGTTTTAAATGTTAGCGCTGTCAGCCATTAAAGCCCCAGGGTTAAGGCACCGACCACTTCACTGTTTGTTCAAGTGACCTTACCAAGTCTTTGCAGCCTTCTAAGCTTCCATTTTCTTAGCTGTAAACTGAGGATACAGTACTTTCCTCATGGAGTTGTTGAGAAGATTGAATGGTGTATGCTGAGCTCTTAGCCTTATACCTGGCAATAATGTGCAACTGTGGATTTTGACTATCGCGACCATGGGAACCAGAATGAAAAGTCTGGTCATTTCCTTACCCAGTCAAATTCTCCCTTGCTCCATGAAAGGCTCCAGGGTGGATCCTGCCCACCACCCCAGAAGGCCTGCCAAGTCGCCTGTGCCCATCACAGCTCCAACTCCTGTTTTCCCAGCTCTGAGTCAGGGGCATACAGATGTCAGTGGGAACATTGTGTGCAGGGATGTAGAGAAAGACTGTCTGCCATTGATGTGGTCATTATGCATCTTGTTCTCTTTATTCTAAAAGAACTGCCCAAGGTCACTAACGAAATGAACCCAAAGCTAAAGGAATCCAGCCAGAATGGGAGTCCTGGAGGCCAGGCCCCAGAAGAACAGCAGTGTACAGATTGTTGAATTCAAACATGGCTCTTGGCCTCCCCTCCAAATACAACAATCTCCTGTTGATTAAAATGTAACATGTGAAGATTTTTGGGCCATTTTTTTTGTCACCCTGCTCTCCTTCTGCATTAAATTATCACATTTCCGCATTGGCAGCTATAGACTTGGTGGCATTTTTTTTAAAGCACTTCAACAGTTCTGGTAGCAGCCTGTCCTCGGGAGGGAAGTGGCGCTCTTCAAGCGGTACCCTTTCCCCCAGCTCGAGCGATGTTTGACGAGATGGGCAGTCCTGGGCCGCAAACTGCTGTCTCTGATATGCAGCGAGAGTCCTACCAATCACAGAGACCTCCCACTAGCGGCCTTGTCTACACTTCATCACCCCTCACACGCCCACTCTGGCCTGACAGTGTGATTTGTATGCAGGTGTCCAGGAGGCTGTGGTGCGCTGCCTGAACAAACAGACGCGGGAGCCTGCTGATGAGAACCTGTGTGTGACCAGCCGCCGGCCCCCAGACCTCCTCAAAGCCTGCAGTTTGGATCCCTGCCCATCAAGGTAACAGGCACGTTGCCTGCCCTGCTCCCCAGGAGCATGTTCGGAGCTGGGTGCGCCTGTCCGTGGGCAAGACCAGAATGCTTATTGTTACACGGTGTTTTGAAAACCAATTAGCATCAGTTCAAACTTTGAGTCAAATCCACTTAGATTTAATTAAAACCAGGGCTTTGGAATCCCAGCCCGATGGTCATGCTCAGGGTCCAGAAGGCTCCGTGCACTGAAGCGCGTCCCATAACGTGGCCGGTATGTGCACGTGCCTCACTGCTGCTTTCTCCAGAGGGAGTGTGAGCTGACCACAGACTTCATGGTCTCTGCCACCCTGTAGCCTGTGTCCCAAGCCCTCACAGCATAGGAACATGGGGTGTCGTGGGCTGTCTGGGTGGTATAATTGATCCCCTGTAAACCTGTATGCAAAGCATGCAGATTCATTATAGTGTTCTGGGGGGGGGGGGGCATCATTTCACGTGCATAAAATCAGTTAGTGCGTTTTATCGTTCAGTCCTGCCTGGGTCTCATTATTCCCCAACCTTGTGTCTTAGCTAACCAATCCAATCACTCTTTCGGTCCACACAATTTTATGGTGTTTTGAGAGATTTGCCTTCAGACACTTCTTTGGAGGAAATCTCTGTAGAAGCTTAACCATCTCATCTACGATTCTGGTTTCAAAGGGAGATGTTTAAAGAACCAAAGCCAGACTTTCAAGTCGACTAAGGGAATGAAGAATGTTACTAGATAAGGTCGTATCTTAGATGTGAAGGGGAATGAATGCCGCTCTGAATGATATCTCTTCTGTTTCTGCAAAGTATCCTGTAAGAAGCCAGTGTTGCCTTCAGGAATTAATAGTTTGCTGGTCAAGCTGATGCTGCTTGTCTTATATATTTCTCAGCCAGGTAGATGCCTTTCTTCAGGATTTAGAGGTACAGATTACAGGCCTCCTTGAATCAGCTCAGAGTGTAATCTCACGGTGACACTTCTCCTGCTCTAGTCACCCAAGTTGTTCCATATATTGATCTGAATGGTGATCCTGGCTTCGCTTTCAAAGACAGAAGTGAGGAGGGCCACCCGTGCCATATTCTCCAAAGGAACCAGAAAGTTAGTCAGCCAGTGCTGGGAGCAGCACCTCACCCATGAGAACGGCAGTCAGTAAAACAGAGAAAAGGGCTGGACCCCGAAAGGCTAGATCCAGTGCATGGAATACTGAGAACGTCTTTTCTGTTTCTGTCTGACCTGATGTACATCTCTGTCCTCGCTGTACTGTTCAACAGGAGGGTGACCCCGAGACCTGATTGCATGGTCAAGAGGTACAAACCCCTTCTTTCTGACAGTGTTGTCCCCATATAGGCAGAAGCTGAGTGGCTGCAGCATAGACAGCCTGCTAGGGCCTTGGCTAAGAGGCCCAGAGGCCCGGCTTCCCATCCTAGCTTGGTCACCACTAGCTGTGTGGCATTGGGCAAGGTGCCTGCCCTTTGTATTTCCACATCTGCAGAATGACCTGAGGTCACCACATCCTGCTCAAATATCCCCTGACTCTTCATTCCCCTGATTCTTCTACAGACAGAAGAATGAGGACTGCTACTGCTGCTTTACTGTGCTGATAATAGACATTGTTTCTGTCTGCTTATTTACTGTTACTTTAAAAACAAACAAACATAAGAGCCTTTCTAACCACATTCTAGTGTTGTAAAGACATCCAAATGCTAGGGTGAGTGGAGGCAATGTTGAGGAGTCAGTACCTGGAACTAGCTAAAGGTCTTCTGGGGTTTGCAGCCACTAAACCCATCTCTTCCTGGGGCAGCAGGAGGAATAGGACCCAACATGTTACTTCCCAGCCTCAGAGTATCGACGATGGCTAAGTTGGATGAGTTTAATTTACTCTGTGATGTTTATATTGACCCTGGGCAAGGACTCTTGTTAATGCTTAATTTTGTTTCATTGCTGCAGAGACACTCACTGCTTTGACTTCCCACTAGCCAGTTGTCAGACTGACAGGCAAGACCTCCCTTACCAGGCACAGCCAGGGATTTCTTGGGCCAACCATACACATATGCACGTTTGTAGGTTGATGCTAATTAAAACAGCAAAGTGGGCACACGTACAGTGGGTTGGGATGACTAGCTCTCTTCACCCTGCCAAAGAGCCACAAAAGATATTCATCTTAAAAATGAGAAATGTATGGAGGTGAAGTCCTGTGCAATATTTCACTATGGTATCGAGGAGGAAAATATATCCTTTGTAAAGGTTGATGTGAAATGTATAGGGAAGAGAAGGTGTGTTTTTGGTAGGGGCGTAATAGTGTGGTAGTGTTTTCTCATGCACCCTCTGTTTAGGTGGGAGAATTTAAATCTTTAATTCACAGAAATTCTTATCGTGCATAGATCAGTGTTTCCTGCACATTTTAGGGTGTTCTCTGCTTGCCCCCAAGTTTCTGTATACTGGGCTCTCAGTCTGTGCTGATGTCCATATGTTCAAAAAACAGCATTTTTCATGGGACATCCAGAAATGATGTTTCAAGTCTTGGTCCCTGGGCTTATAAGTCTCTGAGAAGAGGCCGCTGGTTACGTAGCTTCCCTGGGCAGCGGTGAGTTCTACTGAATGCCAGTTGGGGAGCCACTTTTCCTCTTATATGTGATCAGAGTCCTCGGATCACCGGGTGAATACCACAGGCCCCAGGGCATGGCCTATCTGGGCCGTCTTTCTAGCGTTACATGTCCCTTCCTGTGTGAATGGCAGAGCTGGTATCAGAGACACAGGTCCAGCTTTCACCACGTCCACGCAGACATGTTCTCACACTAGCTATTCACAGCAGGAAGGGCATATTCTCAAGCTAGAGAGACTGTCCTATCGTTCCCATCTGTGTTCCCGTTTCTGTGTGTCTATGTTCATGAGCAAGAACTGCCTGCATTTTTAAAGGCACTTTAAAAAAATACTAGTTATCAACTGAGTAGAACTACATTTTGAAGCCCTTGCTTTCAGCTTTATGTCTTCTCCTGTGTCTGCGACCAGTGCCCAGTCCGATGTCTGACACATAGCGGGGTCTTATTTAGTGTGCACCGAATGAATGAGTGTAGAGGACGAGGGCCAAACTGACGAGCAGTGGTGTTTAGACCCTGTTATGAATGACAGCTGGGAGGCCCCTAGTGCTGTCTGCTCTCAGTCCCCCTACCCCCTTCTCTTCCACCTACCAGATGGTCCTGGAATGCTAGATAGGGTCCTTTCCTTAAGTTGGAGCTTTAAATACCAATTTAAAATATAAATATCCTTAGGATAAGTAACCCTTTATGTTGTCAGTCACATATGGCAAAGTATCCTCAAAATAAGAACAGGAAGGCAAGCTGTGATACAGGGGGTGTAGACATGATGGTTGAATAAATTGTGAGCCTTGTCCAGACAGGGGTTTGCTCGTTGGGGGAGATGGAAGGTGATGTATATCGTGAGGACAGGTGTTAATCCCTTAACAACCTGGCCTAAAATTGGCCAGAAGAAATCAGGATTATTTTTTGCTTGTGAGCATACGGTGAGAATTTTGCATCAAAGTGGATAGCAAGGAAGTTATCATTTTACAAGGAAGAAAAATCAGTGTAGACACATCTACCACCACCTGAGTAATTTGCATCTGGAAGCCTCATCACCCTGCCAACTTCCACTGGTGTGTTAGACCAGCTTATGGGAGAAATATTCAAAAAGGAGCTAAGAACAGTCAATAGAAAAGAGGTCAGCCTCCTGCTCCCAATGAAGAAGCTTTCTGAGTACTATCATAACTATACAAGCAATGCATGAATATTCTCATTCTTTAAATGAAGCCTAGCAGAAGCAATCAAGAAAGAAAGGCACCATGCTCTACAGCTCCACTCCCTTCTTCTGCCCAGAGATAACCACTGTCAATGGGTTGACATGTGCCTTTCCAGACCTCTATTCTAGCAGTTTATATACATACATGAACATACACAAATATATAAGGTTTTCTTCCCTTTTACAAATGGGGATCATATTTATATCTTGTTTGGCAACTTGATTTTTCACTTAATTAATATGCACTAAACATCCTTCCCATCCCTGAGACCACCAAAATAAAAACCATCACATAGATTTATATCTATGTTCAAATTCTGCTCTGTCCATTGAGCTACGTGATCTTTAAGAGGTCACGCACCTTTTCAGGTCCTCAGATTCTTCTTCTCTAAAAGAGGATCATAGTAGGCACTCAAAAAAATTAATTTTCTTCTCCTTCCCTTTCATTTCATGGTGGGGGGTTATTTTTAAATAAAACAATGTTTTGTATTCAGGAGTTAAATTTGATTAGATTTTTCTCTCTTATTCAACTACAGCTTCACTGACCATCTCCCTGGTTTATAGTAGCAATGACACGAGCAGCCCAAGGAAAGCCAGAAACCACTACCTTAAAAGAAAAAAAAAGTGGGGGGGAGCATGACTGTTATTAATTATAAGCATTTGATAGCTTGGCCAGTGTGTGTTGAAAAGATTTGGTAAACGTACCTGGAGGAGGGGAAAGAAGTGAGCAATGAAAGCCAGATGGCTGAAAATGAAGGAAATTCCAGGCAATTTCTGCAGCTTTGTTCTAACATACTTTTTAAACTAAACTTTTATTTCTCTGCAACAGAGAACAGCTGAGTGGTGCAAAACAGATCAACAGTGAAGGGGAGGGGAAGCTCATAATTCCAGGAACAGTACTTGGTTTCTGCCCCTTGCCCCAACCCCAGGCTCTTTTCTTAGACCGAGGGTGGTTCCTAGAACCAGCAAGAACTATAAAAGAAGTTTGAGAATCCCAATTTGAGAGGAGAGAGTTAAGAAAAGCATCTTAGAGGTCACAGAGTCTCCTCTTTAAAAGCAAACTTCAGGATACCTATTTTATTGTACACTAACAAAAGCCATGCATACTAGCACCAAATGATTTCCAATTTCTAGTTTTTAATATTAACCTAAAATGGCTAGAGCAGAAGGTGCTGCCTTTTTATACAACCACGTTTTAATTTATTTGTTGGAGCTTTCAAAGCTTTGCAGGCATCTTGCCCTTTGACAACTTATTTTAAGGTTACTGTTTCAACATGCTCTCTAAATATTGGTTTATCTTCTGCTGTGTTTCCAAAGTTTCCATATGCTGCCTTTTGGCTCTGTCCATACTAACTTTTAAGTGCTTAAAGCAAAGCACACCAAAGCTCACTGGCGTCCACAGAAATTGAGTCCAGATTTGGAGGCCATACTCAGGCGCCTTTGGAGAACTAATGCTATTACTACAGTCATTCTTTTTGGTAAATCCAGATGCATAATTACACTGCCTCTCTCTTTCTTCCACGAATGGACAAGTTACAACAGAGGAACCTGCCAAGACCTGTTTCTTAACTCTTGGACCTGATTGGCCCAGTGGCAGCCTCTGTCGTTTCTCTACCCAGGAACATGTTGGCCTGGTGATCAGAATTGTCCCCAGCAGCATTTTGACATCAACAAGGGTAAACGTCACATGTATACCTGCCTCAGGGCTTAAATCTTCATTTCTCCTAAAGACAGCCTTTTCCTTGGTTACACATCTCCTGTTATATCAACGCAAACCTCTGTGAAGTGAGCTTTGATAATATTAGACACCACTTTGCAGGCACAGATTCAGCTGTTGCATGAACCTGGGGTAAAAATCAGAGGACTGGATCTACCTTCCCATCATGTCACCTGAAAGCACAAATGACTTGTTCTGAAAAGGTAGAAACATCAGCCTTGAGGCAAATCCATTCAATTAAGTCCTGAGAGGGAAGCTTTCCTGGTTTTTAACACCTACAAAAGGACCAACAGCCCATCACTTAATGCTGCCTGGACCCTGGGAAAGCCTTACACAGACCATTGACTAAAGTTAAACTTATGCACAAAAAATATGGGTGAAAGTGTTTTATATCTCAATTCAGTAAAAAGTAAAAATGCACTGGGCATTTTCACGTACACAGTCTGGTTGTATTTCGTTCTCTGATGTGCTTAGAAGACAAAACCCTGTTCTAAAGGAGTTTGCAGTTAACGGAGGAGGAAGATTTCAAAACAGTACCCACTGTAAACAAGGCAAGCACGAGACTCTGTGGGAGTGTGAGGCTGAGGGAAGGCTTCCTGGAGGAGGCAGTGCCTGTGCTGAATCAAAAGGCAAAAGCAGGGGTTACCCAGGTGAAGAAGAGAAGGCCTGCCATTGCAGGAAAAAGGAAAAGCACGAACACAAAGGAAAGGACAAGAAATGGAAGCTTCTGTTAGAGGGTGGGCAGGGGCCTGAACAAGGGTAGCCCAGTGTGTTAAATTAAGTTGTTTAGACTTTATGCCCTTTAGTCAATGACGAACCATTGAAGGGAGTTAAACAGGGATGTGGAAAAGCAGATTTGCCTGGAGAACATTGTCTCTGGCTGCTCACCCAACAGAGCTGCAGTGGTAATGGTCGCTAACTTTCATGCTGTAGGCATCCACACTTTTTCTCACATAGAGTCACAAATGAACAGTGTGCTCTGTGTGATGTACACCATTATATTTTCACTGACATTAGTAATGACTCTTGCCCTGGGTATGCTAACATTCTGTATGTTCCCACCATCAACCCCGTGAGCTGTGGGCTCAGTCTGTCCACCTGGCAGGAGAAGGGAGCCCCAAAGAGGGCATCATGAAGGAAGTAATGAGAGGTGCAGCTGGATGGTCCCTGAGGCCTTTCCAGCCCTAATAATCTGTGATTCTTTGAAGATAATGATAATTATCTATGGAGCTGAAGCTTTTCAAGAGAAAAAGAAAAAGCAAATTCTATTAGAAAAATAGCTTGAGTCAGATTTAAGTCCTGAAGACAAAGCACCTCTATTAGTCACAAAACAGGAACTGGCTTTGACTATAAATTAAGAAGCCATGAGAAGTCTACAGGGAACAAGACTTACATTTTCTTAAGAAAAATTTAGGCAAGAGCATTCAGGCAGCAAGGATCATAAAACACTGAAATGATGAACGTATTTATAATACTTTAATAGTCTTGTCCACATGTAAAAGGATACAGAATGTTCTGCATCTCTCAACTTAGAATTTTATAGTGCCTTTAATACTGGAATCTCTCTTCATTCAACCTCCATTGAACAAATATTTATTGAATGCCTACTTCATGCCAGGCATTGTGCTGGGGATTCACTGATAAACAAACCCACTTTGTTCCCTGAGTCAGGGTTTTGGGAATGGTCCTGGAGAAGCCATTACGTTTTTTTTTTTATCATGAGTACTTTAAGTACCGCCCTTCTAAAGACAGTTATTGAACTAAACCACCTCCTGCGTTCTTCACTGCTCCCAGAGCTGACACATCTGTACCACTCATCAATGCCATCGCTGTGAGCACCCTGGGGATGGAAATATCCCCACCAGATAGCTTTCTGTTGTGGATATGGTGAGGAAACATTGGCGTTTTACAGTTCAAAAACCTTCCAGCTTACAAATCAATCAACAGAAATGGAGTGGAGACTCCCAAAGTAAATCTTTTCTACTATTTTTTATTTTCCCTATAATCCAGTGTTTCAAAAGTCCTGAAGTAATGAGTTAAGGGCAAACAATGGCTTGGCAAAAGCTTTGAGATGAAAATTATTGCTGCCTAAGTGTACCCAGTGACTTGCTTGGAAATTGTGAAAGAGGAACTCATGCGCAATTTGAGATGAAGAGCGTTTCTGGGACTTAGTGTGAGGAATCTGCTATGTTACTATGTTCCTTAAACTTGGAAAACAAGGAAGGAGGAAAAAGACTTGAGACAGAGATGAACAAAAGAAAGGGATGTTTAAGCAGCATAAGAGTGAGGGAGTGAAAAAGGAAATGCTCTACTTTGTGCCCAATAACCTGAGGATCCTTCTGAAAATATTATTCCTGTCATGGCGCCAGCCTGAGGTCAGGCAGTTCTCAGGTTATCTGCCACAGTGACAGAAAGATCTGTCACAAAGCAGAGCCCAGCCAACTGCTGCCTTTTCTGTGGTGAATCAGCATTCTCCCTTTATTCTTATCTTTACTAATTTTTTTTGCATCATTTTGCCTAATTATCTTCAGCAGGGCTGCAGGACACTTTGGGGGCTGTGTTAGTGGTGCAATGAAGGCTGAGATGACTGCTGCCAGATCAACGCAGCTCCCAGACCCACCAGATGCGCACTGCTTTCTCATGGGGCTCCTGATTTCACTCGGGAAGTGACTGTCCTTGAGGCCTAGACAGACGTGGACACAGGCCAGAGCCTCTATGCTAGAACAGCTGCAGGTGGCACATTTTCTGAAATATCCAGCTGTTGACTCTGGTTCCTGAGTGGGTAAAACATAACCACCTTTCCCACTGGCCAGATGTAGTTATAAATGTGACTCCAACAGCCAAATGGGGCCCTCTATCCCAGGTGCACAGAGCTGGACACTTCACTGTTAGCAGTGGTGTTAGATACCAAAGCCATTGTTTACTTCGATGGTGTGCATGCCTCTGGGAGAGGTAGCTCATTATCATCTTAGCACATTTTTTTAATGAGACACCATACTTCTCCTAACAGGAATCTTGGCAACACTTGGGAATGGGGCAACTTCAGAACAAGAACCTAAACGGGGCTTGGCAATGCCAAAGCTAAATATTCCCCGCCAAGAATAGGGACACTGCCTGGAATGAGGGAGGAATCATGGATTTTGAAGCCAAACAGATATTGGCTCTCCCAAATGCTTTGCAGCTTTAGGCTAGCTACTTTAGCCTCTCTAGGACTCCACCGTCCTTAACTATAGAACAAAGACAATTGTTGGAACCACACAGAGGGGTTGTAAGGATGATCATGTGAAGTAAAACACTGAATCAGTTCCTACCTTGTACAGTAGCTGCTCAGGACAAGAGGGGTCTCCCATCCCTCTGAGTTCACCAGGCAGGAAACCACATGATATAAGAAGACCTTCATATTTATTTCATAGTCATTGCACCTCATTCCTAAATTTTCAGGACCAGCTAGTGTTGGGGGTGGAGTAAAGGGGAGGCCGTGGACAGAACCTAGCTTCCAGCCAGCGTTCTGTCCAGCCTGCCAGACCCCCGAGGCTGTTCTAGCACAGGAAGCAGAGCAGCTGCTTCCCTTGGATTCCAGCAAGCCTGCAAAAGGTAGCCATTGTTGGGACACTGTTTGACTTTAACACCTAATCCAATAAGGTGTTGCTGGGGTTTTTTAAAGAACAGTAATGGGATGATGAAGTGGGATCAGGGGAGACAAAGTCCAAATATTCCTAGAAAGTTAATATCCTGTGTGACATGACTGAAGGAAGTCAGGCCCGTGGGCAAGGGAGGTGTGAGTCCGGGAAGAGAGCAGCTGTGTCCTGGTGGTCGGGAAAGCCTGCCATACGTCAGGAAGAAATCAGAAAGCTTATGTAGATGATGTTATTCCTAGCCAGTTGTCTCCTCAAAATACTTGTGAGAGAGAGGAGGAAAGGGAAGAAGGAAGGAAGTAAAATCCAACCCAGGTGCAGATAAAATCTAGGGCATCCTGCGCCCACAATCTTGCTAACCTTTGCAGGCCGTCTTTGAGCAAGGTAGGGTTTCCCTAATATCTTCCATTTATTGGGAACTTCCAACATGCCAGCCACTCTATATACAGTATTCTGTTTAATCTCCCCACAGTTTATGAGGATTTACTATTCCTATCCTAACTTCATAGCTGAGGAAACAGGATCTTTAAGGGGATCATGTAATTATCCTGTGGCAGATGTAGATTTGGAATAAGGTATGTTTACTTGCAAACTTGTTACTAAAGAGTTTGTGTTTCAGTCTTTGCCTCTGTTGATGTATTTATGCATCCTCCCTCCCTTCTTCCATCCCTCCCTCTCTTCATCCCCTGTCCTCTTCTAGGCACCAAACTGGAGGCGTGGGGATTACCACAGTGAAAACAACAGTCCTCCTAGTCTCCTAGTAGCTAACAACCTAGTGAAAATCACAAACAAGTTAACAGGCTCCTCTTTTTTTTTATCTCCATCAGATAAGCTTCATCTCATACTCTCAGTTGCCAAGGGTAGTACTAGACTGTTGGTAAAAGCTAGATCTTAAGGGATAGTGAAAATATCATTCCAGCGCACACCTTTCAGGGCAAAGCCAACCACACAGGAAATGAACCATGCTAAAAGAGAAACTGAACAGACCTGAGTGAATGGCTTAAAACCCAATACTGAGTCCTTAGGCAAAGCACTCGGGTCCTAAGAAAACATTGTTATAAAGAGATACTCAGTCATCCAGAGAGATGCAGCCTGGGTTTACGAATCTGGAAGACAGTGGTGGTTGTCCTGGAGCTTTGCGTCGGTGCCACTACTAACAACCAGTGGCTTCGTTTTTGCTTAGCCGATGACCGGTTTATGTTGTAAATTACGAACACCATTTCTCTCTCTCTCTCACACACACACACACACACACACACACACACACCCCTCTTTGCCCAGCTTCCCCAGTGCAACCCTGGGTCACTGCCTTCTTTATTATGCCATACTATTCTCTAACTCTCCTAGTACCCCTCTTCGCTGTCCCCCAGAGACTTAATCCTAGTCACCTTGCCCTCTGACTACCCAAAGTCCCAGATGGCCCTTTTCTACCATTTGTGCAGGACCCAAACTCTTCCAACCGTTTTTCTCCCACCTATCCCCCATTTATTCAGTGCAACTCAATTAAGAATGAGGAAAATGAAACTACCTAAGCAAATTCACGCTAAGGTATACATGACTGATCCCCAGTCCTTCGTTCCAGCCTTAAGAGCATGGGTTTGGCAGTCATACAAACCTGGGGTAAAATCCAGTTCATACAACTTCCTTGTTGGTCTTGGGCAGATGGTTTAACTTTTCAGAGCTTCAGTTTCTTCATCTTTAACACTGATAATTCTTGTGAGGCTATGTCTGTTAAGTGATTGGCATATTACCTAGTACATATTAAGTACTCAATAAACAGTAACAGGTATTAGCTGTGATTTCTGTGTGATTTTAAAAAAATTCTTTAAAAAGCTGTGCCTGGGTTGAGGGTATGGATGATTTGTGTACACGTAGGTAGCAGCAGCTCTTGCCATTTTTCCTGAAGGGAGGAGAGACAAGCTCCATTACAGAGGAAAGGGGCAGCCGAGTCTCAGCCAAGGATGCCCAACCTATAATTATCTCCTTCTGTAAGTGCTGGCCCCTGGCAGAGCCAGGGGCATGGGGCCCTTTCTACTGGGTAAGGTAAAATTCAGCTCTGCTCAGGAAACATTTATTAAATTCTCGCTGTGTTTTAGGCTCTGAAGAAACAAATCTAGCACACAAACAGATTGTCACAATGTACAGCCAAAATGGCCACCGTAGATATGAATGACTGGCTTCTGGGAACACCAAGATGAGTCACCTAATCCAGATGAGGGAAGGGGACCCAGAGAAGCTGACTACTGAGCTGAGTCTCTTGTTATTAGAGATGTCAAAGTATTTTTCCCTAAAATTCTAATCAAACATGCTACTATGTACTAATTCCTCCCAAGGAATCCAAGTATTTCGAAGGCCCTTGGGGCGAGTTTGTGTCTTGCCTTCTGTCCCTTCTCAATCTGATGAGCCTGAAAATGCTTGACTCCCCTGTATTATAAGAGTATCTCTGGTTGCTCTCAGTTAATTTCTGGGGAGCTGATACATTTATGTCCCATAAGCATGTAATCCAATAACAATTGTGACAACCATTTTAAATGGGTCAGATTAATTTACTACCAGATGTATTGGATCTCTGTCCCTATGGGTTATACTCAAACCTGAAGTCTGATCATTCATCTGTAACTCCCCTGTCCTCTCCAAGGGACCCTGCTGCCCCCAGGCAGCTCTGATGTCTGAGGAAATTAAAGAGGGACGTGGAATATGGGGCAATGTGGTGTGTTGCATCTTCAGGCAATGGTGGAGAACCATGGAAAACAGAAAGACCCCTTGGCTCATACATTCCCAATATCCTGCCATTTCCCTCATCTGCGAACTTAGAGTCAACAGCTCTTAGGCAGTTTTGTGAGGGTCTCTGAGTTCTGTGAAACTTGGTGGTTTGTAAATACAAGATACTGAATTATTACTTTCTCTTCATTTCTCCTTTTAAGCTATCGCTTCATCTCTTGCCACATGAAATACTTCAGAGGGTTGGTTTTCAGGACCCCCCTCTCCAATCAGTCTTCCAAATACTTGCTTGTTGTGCAGACATTGTCGGAAGATTTGCTTAACACACACAGGGACAGCAACATTACAGAGAAATCTCAGCTTGGGCACGGACACACAAGTTGTTTTGTGAAGTTTAAGAAGTAAACAAAATGGAAATTTATACTCTGGCCTTGGTAAAAGCCCCACATGTCCATCACGAGTCTCTCCTTCCTTAAAGTCAGTGTATGTGGGAGGATTCTGTAGGTCATTGCTGAATATGCCCGGGATGCTCTTTGAGAAATGAATTAAAGTTATTAATGATAGAAGATAAACTGTATGGTTCACAAATGCACTTACTGGGGAAATTTTCTGACATTTATATATGTGTATTTTATATTTGATATATTATTTAGACATGGGTGGTCTATTGCCCACCCCACTCCCACCCATCTGTGACACTTTTCCTGCCCCAGCTCCTTTCCCAGAGTAGCAAGCCCGCAAAATCAAAGATTGTGATGCCCAGAGCTTATATGGTTTTAAGCTTCTCAAGCTCTGGAAAATCACAGAAGGAAACTGTTATAAGCAAGGTATTTATTGATGTAGAATCCACCACAACTAGACAGATACCATTTATCAATGCTCTTTTTGTGAGGAAACTAATGCCAGAGTTATCATGTGGGGAGAGGCTGATAGTGGAGCCAGACCTTCCTCACAAGGTGCACCCCACTGTCAGGCTTGCTGTTGTGGCTTTTTTTGGCACTAGTGGTAGGCTGTTTGTTTGCAACTGAGGGGAGACAGTAAGATGACAGTCTGGGGGCCAGAAAAGCTTCCATTCCTCTCCTCTTTATTCTATGTCACCTGCTAGGCACTTCCACAGCCCTTCCGGAGGCGCATCCCAGGGACACCTAGAAACACCTTATGTGAAAATGGGCACTGTCATGCACTTTACCTTTCATTTAATGGAGGTTGACGATATAACTGACCCATGGTGGAGTGAAGCGAAACCACATGTGGGCTGGATTGACCTTCCCTTGATCTAGAAAAGAAACTTGCTGTTTTCCAGCTCACCCTTGCATACTTAACTCCTCCAGGAGGGCAGTTCCGCAGAACGAGGTTGGCAAGAAGTAGACTGCTTTTCATCACACACGGTCTTGCTGCAGCTGTGTCTCTGTCTGGGCCTAGAAAGTAGGCCCATTGATTGTATTCCTTTCTCTTGGCATATAGGATGGTAGATGTGTTAAAGTCTTAGGAACTTAGTTGTGAAATCTTCCTGCATCTTTTCATCCTCAACTCTGTAAAATTCCCCTTCCATTGTCTCTCTGAGTATAGATAATCTCTAAATGTAAGCCTGTCCCAACACTGATTCCAGTTCCATAATTGTTTGTGTGTTACTTATCCCATTAGGGACCCCCAAACCCTCCTCTATAGACAGACTATTGTCTGAAACATGAATTTTCTGTATATCAAATGTACCTATGTGTTCAAGAGAACTCTCTCTACCTGAAAAGTCAATTAAAAAGGCGATTTCCCTTTGAAGCACAAGGTGATTTCCACTCCAAATCCCCATGCTTGTGCCCATTGAAAGATAATGCTGATGGGTCAAGAGACTTCACCTAGAGTCCACAGTCCTCAAGCAGCATTGGGAATCTGTGTTTGTTGTGAGCAACAATTTTGCCAGCCAGTTACTGCAATCTGGATTCATTCACTTCTGGTGCTTCAGAGATCGTGGTCACATGAAGAACTTGGACACCAAATTCTCATCACTTCCCTATCAGCTCTGTCAGCACTATTAGTACTATGAACAACAGAAGATCATAGGGATTTATTCTTTACACTCGAAAAAGCCAGAGAGTGGCAAGGAGTTTGGCTGACTGACTTGTCTGGATTCTAAAACATCAATACATGAATCTCCCTCAATGACTGTGGTTGTGGAATCCCAGGATGTAACTTTGTCTAATTCTCTCATTTTGTCTGTGAAAAAAGAGGCCAAAGGTATTAAGTGACTTGCCCAAGGAACATGGCTAGCAGAGTGTAAGCTAAAAGCCTAATAAGTAATGTTTCCCAGCTTCAGTATGTATCACAAACAGGTGGACTCCAGAACCTTGTATGGTGAATCAGAATGTGGGATCTGGAGCCAGAGTTCCTGAGTTCAAATCCCAGCTCTGCAATGTATCAACTGTGTGTCCTTGAGCAAGTTACTTAACCCCACTTTGTTCTTGGTTCCTTATCTGTAAGATAGAAATGGAATAATATTTTCCTCATAAGGGTTCTGTGTAGATTAATGAGTTAATATACATCAGTCACTTACATGCATGTCTGGTTATTACTCTACGTCGAAGTTTTCCCATGCTACAGAGCTGGAATTAGGTGACAGGATAGGGGACCCAGTGGTCAAAGGTAGACATACTATACTCTTCACTAGGATAAGAAAGAATTTGCTTACCAAAATACTGAAAGAAGTTTTTATAACTTTCTCTATACCTCATTATCACTATAAAAATGAATTGAGTATTTTATGTACAGCTGGCAAGATACCAGTTACTTCTGGTAGAAATAGTTTATCCTTTCCAAAGATATGCATGTTGATCAATGAGAAAAGCACGCCTTACTCTTTAAGAGTGAGGAGTGGAGGGTAGGAGGTCAAGTGGGACATGAAAGGGAAAGAAGGAAGATAGATGCATCCATGGAGCATAAAAATTTTTCTAGTAATTTACTGTGAATACATGATAGTCAAGAATTAGGAATTCAGCTGACCTCCATGTGGCATGAGATAGAAACCATCTCCGCAGTTTTTTGGAAGTCATGTGGATTCCACGGTTCTTGTTCAGAATTACCAGTAAGTTACTGTGTTGCCGCACTGTTTCTGTGTGGCTAACTGGAAAACGGATGATGTGCTTTGAGGATAAGTGGGCAGATAGAAAGTTCTCTGTGGCCTGGAGAATGCTGGGCTGCATGAAGCTAAACTGCTCATTATTATAACTATAAGATAAAACAAGCAAAATGGAATAGCAAAAGAGTTCCCCTAATTTTGGTATAATCATAACAGTAATTCCAAGGAACCACAAATAGTGGGAAAGGAACCCCAGGGACCCATGCTTTCTGTTGGCCTCTCTTGTGTGTGAGAAATCACATAACAACAATGACAGCAATAATAACGATGGCAGCCCACATATGGTCTTTTGCTCCCAGCACCTATGCAAGCTAGAGGCTAGCAAGTAAGAACACAGTTAAGAATTCTGGAGACAGACCACTTAGGATTGAATCCTGGGTCTCTTACTGACTTGCTGTGTGACCTTAGTCATATTACTCCAGTTAATCCATATGTAAAATGGCATAATAATAGCACTTCTATCTTAGGTTGCCGTGAGAATTAAATGAATTAGCACATACCAAGTTCTTACAATACCTAGTACTTCCCAAGCATCAAGTAACTGTTAGAAGTTATTACTGTAATTGTCTCATTTTATAAATAAAGAAGTTGACATTCAAAGTAGGTAACTTGCCCAAGGTCATAAAACACAGGTGGGAGTAGATTCTAGTCCTGGTCTGTTGGAATCCAAGTTCTGGGCCATTCTGACTCTTCAAGGTCATGCTCATGTGTCTCCTGCCTGAGGAACACAACTCAGGGATTTAGAGCACTTTATCGGTGCTATTCAGATCCAAGTGTGTTTAAAATAGGGTTCCAGGGTTAAAAGTGCTAGCAATAAATGAGCATCATGGCTAATCAAAAACAAATGAGAGATTTAATAAGGCAGTATAAATGCTAATATGGAGGTTTAAATTTATTCAGACTTTAGCCTGGCAATAATCCCCTAACTCACCCTGAGATTTAAAAAAAAAAAAGAAAGAAAGAAAGAAAAAAACATCAAAGAGTAAAAAAGAGATCTTTGAACCTAATTTGAAAAATAATTTTAGATCATTTTTGTGTAGTCAAATATGAAAACATTTGTGCAAGGCCTCACTCTTACTCCTCAAGTAAACACCCTCAGGACTGGAGAGTACGGGGCTGCCGCTCTCCATGTCCTGTGGATAGAACATTTGTGTGAATAGACTCCTGGTCTGTGAAGAGCAGGCGTGTGCGCGCGCGCGCGTGTGTGTGTGTGTGTGTGTGTCCCAGTGCTGATGGATGAATCACGCCCTGCATCAATAGCTAGCTTCTTCCTCTGCTGACCACAAAGCAAACTCTGGAGACTAGGACAGGGAGATCTCTCTAGGAGAAATAGCTCTATCTTTTGTTTTCCTCTGCCAAGCCAGGTTTGGATGGAATGTATGGTCTGATTAAACGTAGTGGAAGACCTGCTTGAAGCACTGTGTCTCCCTTTGCCATAGGCCTATTGGAATTCTCACCAAAGCCCAGCACCCCTTGTGATGGACAGAATGGGAACACACTGAGCATTCAGCCCTCACCTGATGAGAGGAGTGCCATTCAGCAGTGTCCCAGGGGCTATGAGTTTGAACTGTACTAAGCTTAAGTGACCTTTGTCATTAGGACTTTGACAGTCCACAGTGCCTCTGTTTCCAAGGCTCTCCCTTACCCACCCATAATTACATTAAAGAAAACAGAGAGAAATGAGAACCAGAATTTTCCAAGGTCTTGCTAGGCCTTCTACTCAATATTCTTTCCAGCCTCAAGCATGGAAATAGATAAATTAGAATTCCCCAAATGCCCCTTGCTTTCTTACACTTCACTCTGCCTGATACCTTCTCTTTACTTCTTTCTTTGCCACCTCTAAGTCACCCTTCAGGACTCAGGCCAGACGTTACCAACTCCAGAAAGCCTTCCATGACTGTGTCTCCTTCCTCTTGATTCACGGTCTATGTTTTTGTACTTCCCGAACACCTCATGCTTATCTGGCCCATAGACTACACTGTAAGCCCCACAGGAATGGGGTTCCTATCTGTCTCATTCACTACTCTATTCCTCCTTCACACAGAGCCTGGCCACAAAAAGTGCTCAATAAACACTAGCTGAATGAATAAATAAATGAATGGCACTTACTACAGTGTCTTATAGTTTTCTCTGAAGGCCCTTACAATCAAGAATTTTTCTTAAAAATCTCTGGGTCCCCATCATTCAGTATAATACTTGGTGTATAATAAATTTTTGACAAGTGAAGGGATGGTTGTGGGCACATATATATATGTGAGTGACTAAATACACAGGTGGATGGAAAAGTTAAGTCTACAAGACTGCAAAGCAGTTATCTTGCAGGAGATAACAGAATCAGATCTGTTAAGGCTACAACATATCTTTCTGGGAGGACATTATCAATCCGTAACAAGGAGAAAGGCTTAGGCTTATAGAGTTTGTGAGGAATGCCAACTGCAAATCAACAAAGAGATAGAGATTTTAATGGCCTTATTTGATGGATGCCAAACCATTTCCTTTTAAAATTTGATCCCACCCTGGCAGAATGGCTCAGTTGGTTGGCCATCATCCCACACACCAAAAAGTTTGTGGGTTCAATTCCAGGTCAGGGCACATACCCAGGTTGTGCGTTCAATCCAGAGTCAGGGCATGCGTGGAAGGCAATGTTTCTCTCTCTAAGATACTCTAACCTTGGCTTAGAACAGCTATGTGATCAGTGTTGTAGAATATAAGTAAGATCCAATGACAGTAAACCCAATAGGATGACAAAGAGGGTGTAGTTGATGTGGGTTGGATATGAGGGAAACCTTCATAGAAGAAGACGGGCTTGAATCAGCCCTGAGTAGGAACATGGAGAGCATTCCAGGCAGGAAAAGTTGGAAGCAAAGTCACAGACATGGAAAAGAGAAATAGTGTGTTGGGAAGCCAACAGTAGCTGAGCTTGGCAGAAGCTTACTCTGTCTGAGGACGTTGATTCTGGAAAAGAGAAGAAGTTCATTTAGTGGAAGACCATTGGTGTGAGAATGCCAGTCAGTTAAGATAAAGTGGAGGAAAACTGGAATAAAACACAAAAAAAGGTGTTAGAGGGAGAAAAACAACAGATGACACAGATTTATGATCTAAGTTATTTCTTCAATGATCTTGACCATAAGGAGAAAAAAAACTGCAACTATTTTTAATAAGAAATTTTCACCTATAATTCTAGGCTAGTCAACTAAAATCTTGACCTTCTGAGGGCAAAAGTGATTTTGCATATCATCTACCCTACTAACAGGATGCTCATATCTGAATTGTAATAGCCAATGGGAATTCTATGTCATTTTAACATACTGTCATCTAGAAGATAGGGTGATTAGAAAATAGGAGCCAGAATTTAAACATTTTAATTAAATCAAGCTGCCTGTAAGTAAACAGGCATCTGGGTATTTCTCTGTGATGGTGAAATGAAGGGGGGGCGGCAGCAGTGAGGGAGGGAGGGCAGAAGATATTCTGTACAGCTAGGCTTGGTTTCATTGCCATTCTGCTCTTTGACATGTTCTGTGAAGGAAGTAGGCGTAAAGCAAATGGATCAAAAAGATAATAGATAAACAGGCTTTGTGCACTGCAAGCAGTCACATCAATGCAAGTGGTTATGAGCATACTGTCTGCTTCTGAAATTCTCAGCATTCATTGGTTACTTGTATGTCTGTCAGAGTGCTTAGCAGTGAACACTTAAATGGTAAGTTAATGTGGGCATGCCACAGATGTTCTTTCTCCCAGTCTCCATAAACTATGGCTACTTTGTCTGGCTCAGTCCAAGAAGAATTCTCACCCTTCTCCTCTAATCTCAGTCCTCATAGTAACATCCATGCATTTAACAAATATTTACTGAGGTCCCAGTAAAACAGTTCATATTAGCTAATGTTATAGAGCCCTTAACCTGTGCCAGGCACTGTGCTTAAGCCCTTGACCTAGATGTTCTCACTTGAACCTCATAACAGCCCTTTGAAATGGGTATTGCTATTATTCCCACCTTAAATGTAAATAGTTAAGTAACTTGCCCAGATTATGTAATTAGAGAGTGGCAGAGTACAGTTCATTCATAGATAATCCAATTCCAGAGCCCAGGGTCTTCTACATTATGCCACCCAGAGCATCTATGATGGGCCAGGCACTGGAGTAGATGCTGGAGATAGGAGGATGAACAGGTCAGAGTCTTTGCTGCCCTTGGGGAGTGCAGAGTCTAGTGAGAGACACAGACAGTAGACGAATAACTATAGTGTAATGAAGATGAGCCTGAGGGAAGAAAAGAATGTCCTTAGGAGGACAGAGACAGTAGCATGCTGTGGAGAGAAAGGTCTAGCTCTGCCTGGTGGGAGGGAATCAGAAAAGTACTCAGAGAGAAGGGGGATGCTTAGGATCCAACCTGAGAGGCAGCGGAGTTTGCCAGCCAGAGAAGTGGGATACTCTTCTGCCGGGTGCTCAACCAAGTTGAGTATATGGGTGACCTGAGTTTAAACCAGAAAGATACATTCAAACTTCCTTGTGAAGCACATTACAGGCCAGCCAAGGATTTGAACCTTGGCCTGTGGGTTACTGGGAGCCAATAGATGGTTTTTTTCATAACCTTTATTTAAATAATTTCAGATTTTAAATAGTTGCAGAAGTAATACACAGAGTTCCCTTATACCATCCCCTCAATTTATAGTTGTTAATATTTTGGGATTTTTTAAAAAATTTTTTTAGTTTTAGACAGATGGGAAGGGAGGGAGAAGAAGCAGGAGTGAAACATCAATGTGTGGTTGCCTCTCTCTGGGAACCTGGCCCACAACCCAGGCATGTGCCCTGACTGGGGATCAAACCAGCGACCCTTAGGTTTGTAGGCCAGTGCTCAATCCACTGAGCCACACCAGCCAGGGCCATTTTGGGACCATTTGAGAATAATGTCAGGAGATAACCTATTGCGTCATAACACTTTAGTGTGTATTCCCTAAGTATGAGGATGCTGTCATAAATAACCATGGTCTAACCACCAAAATCAAGAGACGATATTAAACCAGTATCACCATCTCAACCACAGACTCTGTTCAAATGTTGCCAATTGTCCCAACAATGGCCTTTGGAGGTCTAAGATTTGGTTGTCATTTCTTTTTAGATTCCTTCAATCAGGCAGTCTTTTCTTGCCTTTCATATCCTGGATGGTTTTGAAGAATATGAGTCAGTTACTTTGTAAAATGTCACTCGGTTTGGTTTGCTTAATGTTTCCTCATGAGTTTTGAGTTTTTGACAGAAATACTGCAGAGGTACACTACTGATACATTCTTTTAGTGCATGTTAGGAGACAACAAATGACGTTGTGTCCCATTCATTACTGATGACGGTAACTCTTCTTGCTTGGTTAGAGAGATGTCAGCCAGGTTTTCCACTGGAAAATTATTGAATATGTTGCACTTATTAATAGTAAGTAACAAATAAGTATTTTATGGGGAAATAATATGAAACTAAGTAAATACCCTATTCCTCATCAGACTTTGACCTAGTGTTTGCATTCACTGAAGATCCTTGCCTGAATCAATTTTTATTATTATGGTTGACAAATGGTGACTTTCTAAATTCTGTCATTCCTTCCGGATTATTAATAGGCATGATACTACAGGGCAGAGAGCTCTCTTCTTATTTATTTACGCATTTCTATTTTCCTCAGAGTTAAAATCCATCACTATCAAATTGTCCCAGATGTGGCCAGCGGGAGCCCCTTCAAGCTGGCCCTTGTGTCCTTTTGACACACACTTCATTATTCTTTAAGCACTTCCTATTTTTTTGGTACAAGATGTTCCAAGCTCATTTTTCATTTTGCCAGCCCCTGCTACAGCCATTTCTACATGAACTGGTTCCTTGGTGGAGAATGATATTTAGAATTCAAAACCTGGGTACTTGATATGCTTGGTACTATTGCTTCTGGGCCTCTCAGCAAAGAAAGCTAGGAAATCATGTATACATATATGTTTATTTGTATACAATTATTTATATCTATTGATATATGTACATCTATCTAGGTATCTGTCTATTAAAAACCATGAATTCACAGAGAAATGCAAACTAAAACTACAGTGAGATATCACCTTATGCCTGTCAGAATGGCTACCATCAATAAATCAACAAACAAGTGCTGGTGAGGATGTGGAGAAAAGGGGACCCTCATGCACTGTTTGTGAGACTGCAGATTAATGCAGCCACTGTGGAAAAGTGTGGAGTTTCCTCAAAAACTAAAACTACCTATGACTCAGCAACTCCACCTCTAGAAATACATTTGAAGGAATTCAAAACACTAATTTGAAAAGATATATGCACCCCTATGTTCATTGCAGCATTATTTATAATAGATAGGATATGAAAGCAACCTAAGTGCCCATTAATAGGTGACTGGATAAAGACCATGTGGTCCATATACACAATGAAATGTTACTCAGACATAAAAAAGAATGAAATCCTACCATTTGTGACGCATGGATGGACACAGAGGGAATTATGCAGAGTGCAATAAGCCAGACAGAGAAAGAGGGTATTATGCTAAAACTCAATCAGAAAAAGACAAAAAAGGGTATTATGCTAAGTGAAGTAAGTCAGGCAGCAAAAGACAAATAAGTGACTTCACATATATGTGGAATCTAAAGAACAAAGTAAATGAACAAACAAAACAGAAGCAGACTCAGCACAGGGAACAAACTGATGGTTGGCAAATGGGAGGGGGGTTGAGGGGCTGAGTGGGAAAGGTGAAGGGATTAAGAAGTACAAATTGGTAGCTAAAAAATAGTCATGGGGATGTAAAGTACAGCATAAGGAATATAGTCAATAATATGTATGGTGCCAGATGGGTACTAGGCTTCTTAGGGGGATCACTTCATAAATTTTATAAATGTCTAACCACTATGCTGTACACATGAAACTAATAAAAAATAATATTGAATGTCAATTGTAATTGAAAAATTAAAAAAAGAAAACACAAGTTCACACTATTTTCTACCAATCCAATTCCACTTTCTGACAGTAAGAAATCTGATTCTCATTATTCTTTACATATTTATATTTGTTTAATCTTCCCTGAATGTTTGATTCCCAGCTACCTTGGCCCTGTGCTGAGCTTGGTCACATCCATGGACCGTTGCCCATTGAGGCTCAGGCTATAGTTTAGTCTACAAAGGGGAAGGAAGAAGGAAAGGGAAGGGAAGAAAAGCAAATTGGAAAGTTCAGCTGCAGCCATGCAAAGTCCCCTCACCCCCAATGGGTGCCCTGGACCAAAGCTGGGCCCTGGGCATACTGGTCCCCACCTTCCTGAAAATTCAGCTTGGACTCCAATGGGGGTTTGTAATCAGAGGAAGTAAAATGACCTGATTTGCATTTTGCAAGCTTCAGGCCATGGATAAAATTGGAAACTTGGAGATGTAGAGATAAATTGGGAGCTACTAGTAATAGTCCAAAAACCTTAAAGTGGAACAGGATCCTAGATAGTGTCCCAGATGCTCTGCCTCAGGCTTCCCAGAGCTGGCTGTGCTCCATGGTGTCTGATTGGTTGTTGCCTGATTGCTGTCTACCTCCTGACCTCAGAGGCATTCTAAAGGAAACAGATATCTTTGGGGGACTTGAAAAAAATCATGGGATAGAAATGTCGGGCAGAAATGCCAAGTTGGAGGATTACACACAAGTTTTTAAAGCATGCTTCTAACAAATAACTGAAATTTACAGTGGTATTTTGCCTCCCAACAAAAACTTCATTTTAAAATTTTGAGTAAAGAAAAAGCCATACAGTTTGGGGTAGGAAGATCTGCCTTTAGAAATTACGTACATTTATACCAGCAACAAGCACTGAGTTACTAGAGACAACAGGCCATTACCTTCTCTGAAAGAGTAGGGGAGAAAAACCTTGGCAACTCACATACTGAGCCCTCAGCCAAAGGAAGGCAAAAATTCCTCCTTGCATGTAGCTAATACAAGCACAAGCTTCTAGGAAGTGCCAACCACCATGAGTTCTTGATTGACCACATTATCTCTGATGGCCACCTTCACAAAAACAAATCCGTCCTTGGAGGGGAACCACACTCTGCCTCTGCCCATTGGCCTGTCAAGTACCACTGCTACTTTACTGAAATAACTCCAGGTGTATTTCTAACCTTGGATGGCATCAGGGTGTTTGTTTCTATTATGTCAGAACAGAGCTGTCATTTTGTCATTTGTCATTTTCTGAAGTTGTAAGCACCAGAGATCCTAGAATGTGCCTCTCACATATACTTTGTACTGCTGTATCCACCATCCTGACCCTATGAAGCAGGATAATATAATTAGGCATGTAGGAGCCAGACCACCTGAGTTTGAATCCTGATTCTCTTGCTTACAAGTTGTGTGATTTGGACAAGCTGATTGGCCTCTGAGAGCCTCTATTATGTCACCCTTTAAAATGGGGGAACTTGCCCTGGCTGGTGTGGCTCAGTTGGTTGGAGCATCATCCCATAGCCAAAAAGTTGCAGGTTCAGTTCCCGATCAGGGCACATACCCATGTTGTAGGTTCTGTTCCTGGGTGGGCACCTACGGTATCCAATCCAGGCACACTCGGGAGGCAACCAATCAATGTTTCTCTCTCACATCGATGTTTCTCTCTCTCCCTTCCTCTCTCCCTTCCTGTCTCTCGAAAAGCAATGAAAAACATGTCCTTGAGTGGGATAAAAGAAAAGGGGGGAGCTTAACAGTGCCTTCTTCATAGGGCTGATGCAAATACGTATCCCACACCTTGTGTGAGCTCAGCCCTGAGTTCTTCTGGAACTCAGGGATGCTGAGCTGGGGCCTATAAATCCACAGTGCTGGCCTCTGCGATAGGGAGCAGCCCCATTCTCAGCGCCCATGCATCCAAGTCTTAGTAGGCTTCGATGTGATGCCAGGGGAATTGACATCTGTGTGAGTGTTGGCAGCAGGCACTCTGGGCCGTGACTAATTATTTAACTCCTCCAGGCGTTAAAATGCCTTTAACTTCTCCTTGTTGTTAAAATGCAAATAATATTAGTATCTGTCTCCCAGGGATGTAGGGAGGATTACAGAAGACAGTGCACATAAAGCAATTAGCAAAGTATCTGGCTCATTGTAAGCTCTGTGGAAATGTCAGAACTACTATTTTTATTAGCAACAATGTGTGATGTCAGCTAGGTTGCTGTCACATTATGGCATATAGAGCTCAAGGCTAAGGGTCTCTGCCAAGCCCAAGGCCAGGGTCTGGCCAGATCCAGACAGAGTGACAGGGTGACAGTCTAATAGGCTGGGCTTTGGGCAAAACTCCAGCCCCATCAGGGAACTGGGAAATCAAGGCTAAAACCTAAAATCCAGTTTTAAAGACAAGCCAACTCAAGTATACCTGATGCTGGGCAAAGGGCAAAAAGATTAATTCCGGCCTTGGGGGGTGGGAGGCAACCCTCTGTCTCCTGCCTGCCAGGGCTAGAGAGTCAATCACTCTGGACCTGGCCAAGGTCCAGCCTGAAGCTACAAAGCTCTGACCTGTCAGCTCACAGAGCCTTCCCTGAAAGCAGGTTTTGACAAAAGGGACAGGAATGTGCAGAAGAAGGGCCAAGAAGAAACAAAGCTGTATAGAAAGAGAATTCTGAGGGAACCAGAGTCTCACTAACATTTTGGCCAAGGGCCCAACCATAAAGCTAAACACCTGAAGCCTAGAGGCCAAAAGAAACCATAGTGTTCATGTTTACCATCCTCCTTATACAGGGCCATGATCCTTTAGCCAAAATCACTGTGGCACATGTGTTTTGGAATTCAGGACTTTGGTATTTTAGGAATATGTTCAGATTACTAAGACATAAATTGCATAACACCCCTAGTAAATTCACGGCGCGGGGAGACCATAATCCAAGGGCTAATAATTGTTGTAGTAAAATGTGTAAATATTTACATCAATTGGGACGTGACCTATAAAGGCATGATGTCACTTCGGGTCCAGTGTTGTCACCAAGTAGTTTACACCACCCTGAAGAAAACTTTGTGGCATTCAGAGCGTTTGGGTCTTTGAAAGTGGTGGTGGCAGTTCTTTAGTAGACACAGTTGAGATGGTTGACCAGCCAAGTGACTAATCCAAAGGCACCCACGCAGTTCGGTGGGGTTCCCCTCAGTCTGAGTCACCTCGTACTTACAGAGCACCAGCTGTGTTCCAGCCACCATGGTCGGCACTGAGGTTACAGGGGTGTGTTGGTTTCCTGGAACTGCTGTAACAAAGCACCACAAGGGGGGTGGTTTAAAACAACAGAAATTTATCCTCTATAAAAGTTCTAGAGGCAAAAATCAAGCTCAAAGTCAGGGTCAGCAGGACCATGCTCCCTTTGAAACCTGTGAGGAAGAATTCCTCCTTCCCTCTTCTGGCTTCCGATGTCTGCTGACAACCCTTGACATTCCTTGCCTCACAGACACATCACTGCAACCTGTGTCTCTGTCATTACAGGGCGTTCTCCCCGGTGTTTCCCTCCCACCTTATGAGGACAACAGTCATATTGGATTAAGGACCTACCCTACTAGTATGACCTGAGCTTAAGTGATTACATCTGCAGTGACCCTACTTCCAAATAAGGTCACATTCTGAAGTACTGGGGTTAGGACTCCAGTGGGGGATATATGTCAACCCATGACAAGTGGTAAACCAGAATAGCCACAGCCCCATGCTCTCATCAGGGCCTAGATTACCGTACATTGCGCACAGCAAAGGATACAACCACCAGAATGAAAAGGCAAACCATCTATCTGATAAGGAGTTAATCCCTAAAATGTATAAGGAACTCCTACAACTCGATAGCAAAAAAAAAAGAAACACAAAACACAGTTTTTAGAAATGCAACATGGTGCAGCCATTATAAAAATAGTATGGTTTCTCAGGTGGTTCCTCATGAAATTAGTAATAGAGCCACCATATTTTCTAGGAATCCCACTTCTGGGTATTTATCTAAAAAATCGAAGTCAGGATCTTGAGGAGATATGAGCACTCTCATATTTACTGTAGCACTCACTATTCACAATAGAAAGACAGGGAAATAACCTAAAAGCCCGTAGACAGATGAGTGGATAAAGGAAATGTGGTATATACATACAATGGAATATTATTCAGCCTTAAACACAAAGCAAATTTGCAACATAAGTGAAATAAGCCAGTCACAGAAGAACGGATACTGCATGATTCCACTTATGGGAGGTACATCAAACAGTCAAATTCATAGACTCAGTGGGTGGAATGGGGGTTGCCAGGGGTTGGGGCAAGGGGAAATAGGGAGTTACTAATCAACGCGCATACAGTTTCAGTTGTACAAGATGAATAAGCCCCAGAGATCTGCTGTACAACATTTTAACTGTAGTCAGCAATGCTATATTAAAGTAAACTTAAATTTTTGTGAAGAGTAGATCTTGTGTTAAGTGTTCTTACCACAATAAAAATAAAGAATAATAAAATGGTATGTTGAGAATTGCCAAATGGGAAAGCATTAATGGGACCATACAATAGAGGAGAGTGTTTCCCAGCTGAAGGCTTCCCCCCTGAGGAAGAAGCATTTTCAGTGACGAAAAGTTGAGTACAAGTCAACCAGGCAAAGTGGGGGAAGAGGCACTAATGCCCTCTCCCTCCGAAGCCCAGAGCAGAGCTCCTGTCATCCTCAGTACTTGGCTGACGTGGAAGCCAGGCCCCAGAACCCCAGGGAAGGCCTGTAAGTGTCTCACGGCTACCAGCCATGGCCAGTCTTGCCCACTCAGGCTGGCTCCCCCTGGGCTACAGTCCCATCTTTGTAAACAGCCAGAGGCACAATTTTCAGGGAAGCCGAAGGTTCACAAATGCAAGCTCGACACAAGGGAAAGTAGTGGGGGAGTCTCTGCTTTCCCTTTTTTGCCTAAGTTAATTCAACCCCAACTATGGATGGCGCAAGGTGGGTACTGGAAATATCAGGGGGAACACTTTGTGAAGTATATGATTCTCTAACCCCTATGCTTTACACCTGCGACTAATACAAAATAATATTGAATGTAAACTGTAATTGAAAGTAAAATAAGAGTAAAAAAAATACTTTCGACCCAGAATCAGCAAAATGTTTCCTACGTAGATAGCTTCTGCTGACCTCTTCCCTTGAGAATGTGAAGTACTTTTATCGTGGGTAGGCAGCTCTGTCTGTTTGCAAGTTTCTCTGAAGGGTGTTGAAGTGGCCTCATGGCTGGCAAAATGCCTCTGCTTCTGAATTTTCCAAAGGTGGGGGCAGGGTGGGGACAACAGAGTGTAGAGCCTCAAGTGTGACACACTTTAACCTTGGGACAGCATTTACTATGCAGGCATATGCAGAGGGTTCACAGCATTGGGCACAGTGAACTGGTTGGATTTGGTTTTCCATCCACAATATTTAATACTTCGCTTAGAAGTGGGAAAAAAAAAAACACCCTCTTTTGAAGCGTAACAAGTATAGAGAAATGTGCACAAATCCTATGTGTATGGCTTGGTGATTTTTCACAAACGGAACCCAGATCCAGCAACCCGATCAAGATTTCATCGCAGAAGCTTCCCCCTGTGCCTCTCTTCTAGTTCCTGCCCACCGAGAGGGACCACCATCCTGATCTCTTAACACCATAGATGAGTTTTGGGTTTTGAGCTTTATATCAATGAAAGCATGGTATGAATTTTTGCCTTTGTGGCTTCTTTTACTCAATTTTATGTTTGCGAGATTCATCAATGTTTGTTGTTGTTATAGTTTATTCTCATTGTTTTATGTAGGAACATATCATAATTTTTTATGCCTGTTATTGTTGATGGACATTTGTGCTATTCCTCAGTGGGGTATGTAGAGTCTGCTTTGGATATTTTTGTACGTGTCTTTTGGTGAGCATATACACACTTTGGAAAGTGTCTAATATTCTTGTATTAGTTGTCTATTTTTGAATAACAAATTTCCCCAAAAACTGGTAGCTCACAACAAAAATAAAATTTGTTACCTCTCGTAGTTTAAGAATTTGGGAGCAGCTTGAAAAGCAGTTCTGGCTCAGTCTCACGAGGCTGGCATCACCTGAAGGCTGGACTGGGTCCAGTAGGTCTGCTTTTGAGGTCGTCCACCCACGTGACTGGAAAGATGGTACTGACTGTTGGTGATCAGCCTCAGTTCCTCTGCATGTGGACTTTCCATGTGACATTAAGTGTCCTTATGACATTATGGTTGTCAGGTGAGCAGTCAAAGTGACTTCCCCAGAATGAGAAGTCAAAGAAAGAGAAGTGGAAACTATATTCTTTTTCTCATGTAGTGTTGGAAGTCACATAGCATCACTTCTGCCTCATTCTCTTCATTACGAGTAAGCCACTAAGTTCAGCCCTTACTCAAGACTCCATCTTTAGAAGGGAGAAATGACCAAGAACATGTGGATATATATAGGAGACAGTTCAGCATGGCGTGGGCCCAGCTCCCACTCAGAAAGGCCAGTGGGGAGCGAGGTCCAGCACACAGGACCCACACCCCTGGATAGGTTCTCCGGTGGAGAATCAGGCCTTCATTGTAGCTAGGCCACTTTGACATTTGCTTTTTACTAAAACTCTCTCACCCTGAATTGAGGCAGCAAATGTTTACTGCATATCTTTAAAGTAACTTCCTAAAAACTATGCTAAACCTTCCAAAGACTAGTGTAACCAGCTTAACCACTTTTCCCTTTACATTTGCAAATATCCTACCTCTTTTATGTAATTAGCAACATCCCCCCCTTTGTTTTCTGTAACCACCTAAAGCTAACCTGTGCATAGTGAATGAGGATCGTCCTGGATGGAGTGTGCCCAGAAAAGCAGTAAAAAGCCTGTCCCGACAAGGGTCGATCACTGTCCCTTTTTCCCCCACAGGATTTCTGTAGTCCGTGTGTATTTGTCTATTGCCGCCACAACACAGGATCCTGCCGGCCAGGATCTGCATCAGATATAATTTAAAACCAATAACCCCATGGCATTTTAAGCTTGGGTTTAACCCATGCTAGAAACTTAAAAGTAAGTTTATAGAAATTCACACAGGATCTATAAGAAATATATTCAACCCACCTTCTCCTCTTCTATTGATTTAAAATTTTGTGAATGTTGATAGGGCAGTTTCCAAGGTATTTTCTGGACACAGGATGGTACAATAGAAAGCACAAAGGCTTTGGAGCCAGACACACCCAAGTATGAATCCTGGATTCACTAATGACTCGTTGTGGGTACTTGGGCAAATCAGCCTCTTACCCAGCTATAATGTGGAAAATCAGTAGAGCCTGTCTCGTGTTGTTATAGAGGTAGTTAAGACATAACATGGATAAAGCACCCACTATGAGGATAGATCCCTTCCATTTGCTAGTTTATCAGGAAATAGTTAACCACACACATAAACTATTTAGAAGGTGCTATGATGAACCCTAGGAAAGATAGAAAACTGACTCAGACATAGACCTTGCCTTTAAGAGGTACATCCTTCTATATGGCTCTTAAAAGGCAGAACAAATGCAATACAGTTGAGAAAATGATCAATGTCTGCTGCAATTATAAATACAATCCTTAAAATATGGATCAAATTTAGATACATAGAAATTGAATAATTTTGAGGGGCAAGGAAAGGACAAAAATTATTCCAAATTAGGAGTAAAGACTTGAGTAAAGACAGAGCTAGACAAACAGGAGTGGGCATGAATTGAGAATAACAGAGTAGTTCATTACAAATACAGCTTAAACATATGGTAGATGGAAGGAGGTTGTGGAAATAGGGATTAGAAAGGTAGCTACGTATCAAAGCATCAGGAAGAGGTTGAGTATACACTCAGTTTTACAGTCTGACAGAAAACAATTTAAACCAATTTTCAGAGCTGGCTACTGAAGGATCTACTTGTGATGCTTTTCTTGGCTAAGTCTTATTTGTAGACTCTTTCTGCCTCACATTGTAAACAGAACTTTCTAAAACTGATCATTAAAGAACTCTTCTGACTCAGAACCCAAGCGACAGAGCTTTTTCCTTATCATTTCCATTTAGGAGGCTGCAGCAACAGGGAAATGCAGTGGGAATGTTTTTATAGGCCCTTAGCTGACGATAAATATACTTCTCGAGACTGGTCCATTTGGAATGGTCAATTTATGCACTCAACTCATCTGTCGTTATTTGACTTCCACTTCCAGACAATGAGCAGTTCTCTCCACTTATTTTCCCTCAAGCAGATTGATCTACTTAGGAACCTTCACTTTTGTTACATTCTCCAGTCCCAGGCAGTGATGAGATTTATACATAGGACAGAGATGTTTCTATGCTATAATGGAAGTTTGAAAGGAGTTGGAGCCAATGACCTTTCACTTTGAAGCCAAAGAAACAAGCACAACTTTGTTCAGTCTTGCTAAGAATGGTGGCTGGAGAGATGAGCAGAAAGGCTTCTCCTAAACCCAGTATTCGATATGCGGTGGCCAAGGCCATTACACGTTCCACCTATGTCTTACCTAGCACACCCTCTTTTTTGATGAAGTTTGTGCTCCATCAAAATAAACTTGATTGTGACCATTCTTGATGATTTTGTGGGTAAAAATTGTATGTTCCATTATATCACTTCCTTTGCTTTGTCTGAAATAAATGCTAGAGTGTAAAGGGAAAGGGTGAATTTGAAGGTTGGGATAGAACTCCTAACCAATCTCATACTGGAACTTCCCACATTCCCAGTTAGGTGTCTTTACTCCATTAACAACATTTCATATCATGGGAAATATTCTCTGCACAGGTGCTCAGGGTGTCCTCTTTCTTCTCTGGTTTCTTCCCAGGTGGGAAATTGGAAAGTGGAGTCCATGCAGTCTCACCTGTGGGGTTGGCCTGCAGACCAGAGATGTCTTCTGCTCCCAAATACGCTCCAGAGAGACGAATGAAACAGTGATCCTGGCTGATGATCTGTGTCGCCAGCAGAAGCCCAGCACAGTGCAAGCTTGTAACCGCTTCAACTGCCCCCCAGCCTGGTACCCTGAGCAATGGCAGCCGGTGAGTTCTGAGGTTGCTCAGCATTGGAGTTTGTGTTTGCATCAGTGATTCAGGACAAGGGACACTCCCTTCAAGTAGTTTTGTCCCTTTAAAGCAATGTTCAAGTTTAGTTCATTTTCCCTTCTTAGTACTCCCCCACCTTATTCAAATCCAGATATTTTAATTACACACCATGTTTTTTCTACTGTGCCACACCACGTAGCCTCCAAAAGCAACTCAAATGAACCATCTGGTAACCTGAGCATATTTGCGACAAAGTTCATCAGGCTCATAAAAAATTTTAGAAATAAGGACAATGTGGTAGGTTTTTTATAAAGCTATATTGGTTCTGAATTTGTGCCATCTAGTTTTTTGCTAATTAAAATTCTAAGAGATAAAGGTACTAAGCAATGATTTTTTTTTCCTTTTTTAACCTAATTACTTAGTCAAATAAAAATTTATAAATCTTGAGTTTATTCCAGACTCTTTAATTCTTTTCCTGGACCTATGAATTCCAAAAGTCTGGGACCTATTGTTTTAAAGCAGGGGTTGGCGACTGCAGCTCAAAGCCAAATCCAGCTCACAACCAGTTACTGTAACTGAAGTTTTATTGGAACACAGCAACACCCATTCCTTTACGTATATCGTCTATGGCTGCTTTTACCCTGCAAGGACAGAACTGTGTGGTTGTGACAGAGACCCTAGGGCCCACCAAACCTATAATATTTGCTCTGTCCTTATACAGAAAACTTTGCTGACCCCGCTCTAACGCATACATTATAATAATAGAAGTAAAACTATTTTATCATAGTATCTTATCTAAACTTAATTATCAAACTTAACTAATGTTTATGGCTTTAAAAATGCAGAAGGATTTTAGATTATTTGGGTAGAATCTTATTGTGCAATTTCCTCCCCAATAGGACATCATACATAGCTCCAGCCTCAGGACCTTTAAGTGACATCAAAGGTCACAAAAAGTAAGCATGAAATGTGAGGGGAACATTTATCCCACTGCTCACTGAAATAGTTTTTTACTCTCAAAAGTGTCCCAGTTAGAATGATAAGTTATATGGTTATCCAACTCACAAGGACAGAGAACAGCAGCTTCCATCCCCTTCCTTTGTGCTGCCATTTCCACTCATCCTCTGTGCTTTTCACAATCAGGTGCAGGAGCCCCGGCCTGCTCCCAGCCCATCTCAGGGCTGTGATTTAGCAAAGTGCTCAAAAAATCAAACAGTAATGAGTGAGCAAAATGCATGAATGTAAAGCATCTGGAAACAGACATTGACTATACATTTTCTTTTAGAGCTTAAATGTCTATGGCTAAGTTCATAAATTCCATGCTATCATGTAAAGGTTTATGGAAGTCAAGAGGATGTTATATATTTTGAACATCTATATAACAGTGTTCTATTAAGATACATATAGTACAGCCCTGGCCAGGTGGCCCAGTCGATTGGAGTGTCATCCACATACCAAAAATGTTACAGTTTTGATTCCTCATCAGGGCACATACCTAGGTTGTGCATTTAATACCCAGTCAGGGTGTATATGGGAGGCAACCAATCAATGTTTCTCTTTCACATCAATGTCTCTCTCTCTCCCTCTCCCTTTCTCTCTCTCTAAAAAAAATCAATAAACATATCCTTGGGTGAAGATTTAAAAAAAAAAGAAATATATATTACATACCTCATTGAATCCTCACAACAATCCTTAGAATCCAGTGAAAAATAGATTTCATTATCTTCATTTTGGGGTTTGAGAAAACTGAGGCTCACAAAACTAACAAATTTAGGGTTGACCATCAAGCCAGGTTTATGTGGCCCTTCCCACTATACCCCTTTGTTGGAGACCACCGTGACTGAGAGGGTCCTCAGGGACTGTGTAGGAGCCCTTTTGTTTTACAGATGAGGTAACTGTGGCCTAATATGGCCTTGCCCAAGATCATAAAGCCTGGTCTAGAACCCAGGTCTCTTGGTTTCTACTGTATTTATACTTTTGCCTTTAACCAGAGTGAATTCATGGTCTAAAACTGCACCAACAACCCATGCCAACCCTCAGACGAGATGGAGAATCAGCTCAAATCAACCTCCACTGGTGACACTACGAAGTCCCTGTATTATTAGCTTGTTTTGCCATTAAGTGCGTAGTAAGTTCTGGATAGAATGTTCAGTGGATGACAAAATGAATAAATAAATCAAGAATACTGCCCCACAAGCCCTGGAAATTCTGACTTTATGTCTTCCTGCTCTGTTTGTTATGTAGTTATGGGTCACACTGGCCTAGCAGGAAGGGTGCATGAAACCCCAACCTCTTTTCAACAGCCACACATGCTGCAGAATAATGGCGGCAACCTTTGGTGCTCTTTAAGTTTTTAGAGCACTTCCACATGCAGGGTCTTTTTCAGTCTTTTGCTACCACCACCACCTCCGTGTTGTCTCCCTATTAAAAAGAGTGGATTTCCAAAGATTGAATTATTCTTCCATTTTCCATCTACCTTGGGCCTGTCAAGACATGTATTTATTTTGAAAACGTTTCATTTCCTTCCATTAGGGAGAAGCCTTTGGGATGTCAGGTACGGGTACACCTTGTTTAATTGCACTTCACAGATAGGGTACCTTTTGGTTTTGTTCTTCTTTTTTTAAAAAAAAAACAAATTGAAGGCAAGACCCTCCACCAGCAAAAATATTATAACTTGCTTTATTGTGGGGATCTGGAACCAAATCTGTAATATCTCTAAGGTATGCTTGTGTAAGTACAGTTTTCAAATCAGGAAACTAATAAACAGCTCTTTAAAATTCATCCAATGAGCCACTGACTACACTTTTATTAGGACCTTTAAAAATATCTTATTTCATACTCAATACATAATAATTGTGGAAAATATTAAAACAGAACAAGAAATAAAGAACATAGAAAGTGAAAGCCACCAGAGATTCTATCCTTGAGGAGGTGAGTGGAATGCCCTGTTAAACATCTGGAGCATAGGGTCTGTTTAAAGGATCCTTGGTCACTTCTAGGAATCTCTCTGAACCTAATAGAAACAATAGACTATTTTTCTTACATTATTTCCTAGAATCCTACTTATTGGTTAAGTTTTGTTAGGCAAAACCAGCTATTACTACCACTTATTGAAAGAAAGAAAGCCATTGTTTATGCTACGCGAAATAAGTCAAGAGCAACGTGGGTCTCCAGGCTAACTGACTGTTGCCTTAGGAAAGTACTTAGTTAGGACACCAGCTGTTGATCGTCCATCTGTCTGGTGAGCCCCGGTGCTCTTGGAAAGCCTGCTGAGACAAGGAGACCTGCTGTGTACTCACAGGGTCTTTTCCATTTAGCTGCTTGGATCTAGCAGAGGATATGCTGGGGTCTCTAATCCTTCAACACCCAGTTTTCAGTCTTTTTTCATGTGAAAGAAAAGGAGATCCGGGACCAAATGCTTCATTTCAAGAAGACCTAATTACCCCGTAGATGGTGGACTTTGGCCCACTTGAAGGCAGAATCTCTCCCTCTTTGCTGTTTGAACGCTGGGCTACACTGACGTCATGCAATATGCTTTTCTTTCAGGGGGAAAAAAGGCATAATTAAGTTTAATCATCATTTGCCTGCTAAGAATGCAACCTTCTCTGTACTTTGTAGAGCATTTGCCTGACAAATGGCAAATAGCCAATATTTACACGTTCTGCAGGTCTGGAGGGGCCTAGCGCGAAGTCCAAGTGCTTATGTTAAAATTTTATTTTAGAAGCAATTAGGCAGATATGAAGCAGAGCTCTAATTCCAGATTTGGTTTTCAGAGGGCCTTCTTTCTTTCAGTTCTGCCTGTTACTCAGTATTGTGTCCCTTGGTTTTTATCTCTGGTCTTGTTGAAGGACTCATTCAATATTTATCTTTATCCATTTAGCTTTAATATCTTGTTGGTTTCTGTTCAGTTTTCTTTTGAAACACATATTTAGTGCATTAGTCTCCTAAATCTTCTCTAATTTTTTAAATACACACACACACATCATCATCATCATCATTAACTTTGATGTTGGCTCTATATTAACATATTTCATACACCTCTCAAGGGACCCTCTCACACTGGTGTGTCACACACCATAATTGGGAACCACTTTTTACATATGTCAAAAGCCAGTCTAACACACCTTGGTCACGACAATCTTTTACTAGGATTTATTTCAGTGATTCTCTGTTGTCATGTAGTAAAACCCAGTGGCTTAGTCAGGCCTTCATCCCCCGGCCCATCTCCAGTCTCGCTTCTCCCACACACAGTTCCCCTCCCCTCTGCCTGTCAAAGGTGGGCAGGAATCCTATCACTTCTACCAGGACTCCCCTACTGTCCTCCCACACTGGAGTCATACGCTGCTCATTTAACAGTCATCTACCACCTTACCTGGACAGGTGCTTTCCTGCGACTTCTGAGTTAGACCGTCAGGTCAATGATGGCAGAGACCAAGTTTCTGTGAGACCCCATATCCCTCCGTGCAGGTGAGGAAAGCATACAGGGTGGTGCTGAAAAGGTACATGGCAAGACTGCCAGTCCATTTGTTGGGCACCTGCTTCATTTCAGGAGCTTCTTCTCTTTAATAAGAGCAGCACTCACTATGTACCAAGCACTGTCCTTAGTGGGATAGTTACTACAATCATCCCCATTTTACTGATGAGGAACCCAAAGCACTGAGAGGCTGAATGTATACTTCATGTGGTAGAACACATTCTACTACTGTTTCATTTTCTCTTAGGATCCCCACAGCAACCCTGTGAGGAAAGGCTCAGAGAGGTCGTGCTTTCCCTGGCTCACATAGCCAGTGAATGAAACAGAGGGCCTGTGTGCTTCAAAAGCCTTTCTCTTTTCCCTACACAGTGCAGCTTTCCAAGGCCTGTTTACCATCTTCTCTAAAGCATTAAATTGGTAGGAAATCTGATACCAGTTCCAAAATAAGCCATTTACATAAAATTCAGTATTTGCTGCCTATGTCCAGGGCAGTTAATCTGTGTATTAGTTTCCCATTGCTGCTGTAACAAAACACCACATACAAAGTGGCTTAAAACAACACAAATTTACTCTCATATAGTGCTGAAGGTCACAAGTCTGAAATCAGTCTCACTTGACTAAAATCAAGATGTTTATTAGCAGGCCTGAGTTCCTTCTGGAGATTCTAGGGGAGAATCTGTTACCTTGACTCTTCCAGTTTCTGGAGACTCCTTGTTTTCTTGGCTCATGGCCCCTTCAAAGTACTTCAGTTCAACCTCTGATTCTGTCCTTACAACCTCTCTGACTCTGGTCCTCCTGCCTCCCTCTTTTAAGTCCCACTATGGTTATATCAAACCCACGTGGATAATCCAGGTCAACTCCTCATCAAAGTGCCTGACTTAATCACATCTGCAAAGTTCCTTTTACCATGTGAGGTAGCATACTCAAAGGTTTCAAGGATTAATTCGTATACATTTTGGGGGTCACAACTCTGCTTCTACAATCTGCTATACTGTCGGCTGACTAAGCATCAATCTCTAATAACACAAGGTACTTGAGATTCAAAATCTTCCTTCTACTATCACATTCCTCATCATTGTCTATGAGCTTTGTATGCATCAATCTTTCTGTATTCATTTTTATTCTAAAAAATCTTAAGAGAAAGGTGATAGATGAGTTAAACTGAAAGAATTAGTCCACTCTGAAGCATAATTTATATTTTTCTATATTGCATATGTCTTATGTTCAGGATTATGTGCACCCAACTATACATACATACATACTGCACACATCTGTGCAGAGACTGACACATTCACCACAGCCCCTTTGTTCATCCTTGCTTAAAACTGTGGTTACGCAGCCATTTCCCTACATACCTCTTTTTTTTAATCGGAGTTATAATTCAAAATGCCTGTAGTTCAGCTGCATAAAAAGATGTATGAGAGAAAAGTCCCTACTGGTAATATTAAGAAAACAGAGAATTTAATGACAGTTATAGATGCTTAAGTGTCAATCCCTTCATTTTCTAGATTTAAACATAGAACACACATAGAGAAGAATAATTTTGGTTTAGATTAGAGAAGTGAATTTTGGCAGAAGGAGTCAATTTAGCCATCACTTTTGTTATATTCCAGTGACTAAAATACAAATAGTCATAAGATAGAGACCATGTTTATTTAAAATACTGTATCAGGCAAGAAAAAAAAAACATCTCTTATGATGTTTATCTCAGTTTCAGTAGTATATTTCTTAAGAAAGTAGGTACCTCATCCTACCTTTAGAATCAACAATAAATGTAAGGAGAACAGAGATCAGAAGTCAAATTTCACATAGGCAGTACTTTTGCTTTTATTAGCAGGAAGCTTTTTATAACAATGTCTCTGAATTTTAGTGGGTGTGCAACCCCATGCTTCACCTAGTAACAAGAATTTTAAACCCAGAAGATACACTCTACAGCCCTTGTACTTCCAAGTTTAAGAAATTAGATGATCGAGGACATTCTCATCCACAAAATTATGGGCTAGAAATTTTATTCCCATTTTTAGTTTTGCTTAGTGAGATTCAGTCCTCATTCTCTTTGTGTCTCTGAGCCCTGATTAGTTTTGGCTCAGTTTCCACTTCTGTTATATACCAAGCACTGCCTCTAACTGCTGTTTGAACCTCTCAGCCTCAGGTACTGCACAGTTACCTCAAATTCCAAAGGTCCAACACCACCCTTGGTAACATGCCTACCTGCCACCTTCCCCAGCAGACCCATTCCCCTTCATGGGTCCTGCGTTTGGGTGACAGCACCATCCACCTGTCCTGTGGCTGGTAACTGGGGCTATCTCAGCCTTCTTTGTCCTTCACACTCAGTCACCCCCAGATCCTGTGGGTTCCACCTCCTACACCTCCCCAACCCCAGCTGTTCTCTTCTTTACCAATCCTTCTCCTACTGGGTTGGTTCTAGTCCTCACAACTAACCCCAAACCACGACAAACAGCCTCTTTACTTGGTCTTCCTGTGTTGTCTTGGCTTCATCCTCATCCAGTGTTTCCCAACCTGGTATCCATGGTTCCTGACTACAGGCCCTCTGTTGAGTCTTTAAAATATAAATATGTGCTGAGAACCCCCAGATATATGTAATGTGTGTGGTGTTATTTAGACTTACTTGACCTTGAAGGCTTTTCTCCATGGCACAACTATTAACATCTCCAAGGGCAGTTGTCTTTGGAACCCATTGGCCTTTGCTGCCTGAGTCATTTTCTACAAATTAGATCATGTTACCCTCCACTTCAAAACTCTTAATGATGCCCCATGGTCTTGAGATTATGTCCAAGACCCTTCATAGTCTGCCCCTCATCTGCCTTCTCAGTCTCATTTCCCAAATGCCCTTCCTGTGAAACCTGTGCTCCACCTTCTCAGGGCCCCTCAGAGTTATTTAACATGACATGTCCTTCATACCCTGGGTCTATGAATATGTAACCTGACTCTATCAGCACTCCTTATCTCCCTGGCCAACCTCCTCTGTAGGGCCTTCCCCAACTTTTCTATAAAGACTTAATTTAGAGTGATTTTTTCTCCCTAACTGGACTGCAAATACCTGAGGCATAGTAACCATTTTTAAATCATCTTAAATCCCCAGCACCTAATAGAGTGCCTGGCACTCAGCTAGTGCCCAATAAAATGTTTAATGAAAGAATGAATGAGTGAATGAAAAAATGAACGAAATGAGTTAGAAGCTATAGGCAAGAGCACATTATGTTAAAACCGCAAAGTTGACCTTAGAAACAGAATGTAAATGTCACTTTGTATTGAGGTCAATAATATGACTTGAGGTATCAAGGAAATGAACTTGGCTCTCAGTAAATTAAACTACCAAGATGAAACCAAAAGTGTCAATATGAGAAGAATTTATTAATGTGATGATTATGGGAAAATCTTTAAAAATACAAGTCCCTTGAGCCAGTGTATTTTTGTATGGAATCACAACTTTTAAGCATCTTCCTTATTGTATATCTTTTTACTTTTCTTATAAAACTAATGAATCCATGACCTTATATAACGAAAATGTATGGCAGCTAGGATAAGCAATATAAACACTATTTTTTGTTATTTATTCTATTTATGGCATATATTTAAAAATAATACCCCTTACCAGAGATCTACTTTTTTATACCACAATATTATTTTAAATGATTTATAAAGGTAAATATTTTCTTTTATTTTTATTAAATCTCTCTTTCTGTTTCTTTAAAAATTGGTTCTTCTTTGCAGTCTGCCTCTCACGGCAGAGCTGTTGCCCTGACCAGGGCCTCTCAACAGGTCCACAAAGTCCTCACAGACCTCGGAACCTTTGTTAATTTGAAATTTCATCTTCTACAATACAAAACATCTAAAAACACCTTTTTACCGCTACAGGGTGGGTCAAAAGTAGGTTTACAGTTGTTTGTATGGAAAATAATACAATAATAAATACTAATACAAGAATAAACTCTGTGTTTTCAGTACTCATAAGTGTACACCTGCTTTTGCCCACCGCTGTATAAACACACCAGAGAAACTTTTTGAGCAAAGATGAGAAAGGCTTTTAAGAAACACTGACCAGTATTCCTGAGAATATTAACTCAGTTAGGAGGCTGTCTACCGTACCTGGAGGGTCAGGGCACCCAAGGGAGCACATGCTGTCCCAGCTGAAACCCACTGCTGACTTGCTTAGAAGTAGGTTCTGGCTAATGATAAAACAGCTCAACGAAAGGTGGATGTTCAGCCCATCAGCTGGATGTTTGTTTTACATCTTTTAAACATCTGGATTTGGGGCTCTTTTATTCATCCAATCATCGATTCAACAAACATTTATGAAGTAAATGCTCTTTGGCAGAATCTCTACAACACTGGGGAATAGAAAGATTAATACATTCTCTTTCTTCAAAAGACACCTAACTCTGCGTGCCTGCAGGGAGGCAGAGGAAGATAACAGGACACAAAGGACTAGTTCTAACAAGAGAGAGGCAGTGCCCTTCCAGGTCCTAGTGGGTGGGAAGTGACTCATTTGCCATGAGGCAGAGGCTCCAAGGAGGCAATCCTGAAGAAGCAACCTTTGAGCTAGGCCTTCAAGGATGTCTTAGGAGTTTCTAGATGGACAAAGAAAGGCAAGGCATTGCTCACAGAGTGAAGGCCTGAGCAGAGAAGACATCTGTGTGCCCAGAGACAGGTAAATTGCGCATTGTAGCTAAAGCTCTGGTCCATGGCAAGTTGGCAGGGAATGAGTCTGGGAAGTCAGGGCACGGTCAGGTTCGAGGGCCCTGGGGGCTGTTCCCAGGAGTCTAAACCTCATCCTCCAGACACTAAGGATTTCCTAAGGGCTTCTTGTGTATAGTAGCCCCCTCATTAGCAGGGAATAGGTTCCAACACCCACAGTAGGTCCTGAAACTGCCGATAGTGCTAAACTCTACAAGGGGGCACCAAAAAAGGGAATTTATTTATAAAACATTGTATACTTATTCTTATGTTTAAACTTCGGTCACCTTCAAAGTACTCTCCGTTTGATGCAATACACCTATCAAGACATTTTTTCCACTGCTCAAAACAGTTTTTGAACTCATCAATTTTGATGCCTTTTGATGCCTTTTAATTCTTCTGCCATTTTTTGTTTCACCTCTTCTACATCAGCAAAATGTTTCCCTTTGAGGGCTTTTTTTCATCCAGGGAAACAAAACAAACAAAAAAATGTCACTTGGGGCAAGACCCAGTGAATAGGGAAGGTAGAGCATGGGCATTTTTGGTCAAAAACTGCTCAACACCCAGTGCAGTGTGGGCAGGTGCACTAATAAATAACCTGTCATGAAATGGGCAAATGCATTGAAGGAGTCTTCAAAAAAAAATTCACTAAAGCCAAACTCAGCCTGTCGCCACAACACCAGCTGGTACACTGATACAGATGGGTTTCTAGAACACTCACCTAATAGTAGAAGCCTGTGCTACAAGGGTCCCACCCTCAGAAGATAATTCCAGTTTTTGGGGGAGTCCCCCCTCATATATATACTATGTTTTTTCCTGTACACACATAACTATGACAATGTTTGATTTATAAATTAGGCACATTGAGATATTAACAATAACTAATGTTAAAACAGGACAATTATAACAATATACCATAAGAAAAGTTATGTGAATGTGGGGTCTCTCTCTCTCTTCCTCTCTGTCTCTCTCTAAAAACATCTCGTCGTATTGGTCCCACCTTTTGACTTAAAGGAAGCACTTTACAGCTTCTCTTTGGCACTAAGTAAAACAAGGATTACTTGAACACAAGCGCTGTGACACCACCACAGTGAATTTGATGACCCAGATGCTACTAAATGACTAATGGGCAGGGAGCTTATGCATCGTAAAGAGGCTGGACAAAGGGATGATTTATATCCCAAGCAGAACAGAGTGGGATGTGCAAGATTTTATTATGCTACTCAGAATAGCAGAAAATTTAAAACTTATGGATTGTTTATTTCTGGAATTTTCCATTTGATATTTTCAGACCATTTCAGTGGGTAACTGAATCTGTGGAAAGTGGAACCACAAATAAAACGAAACTACTGTAGATCAAACTTCAAATAAACTGGTTTTTGTTTTTGTTTTTTACTTTCTGGCAGCTGTTTTTTCGTCATATGGTCACAGACTTTTGTACAGTTGTGAGCAATTATCTGAAGGTCTGTCCCTTAAATCAGGTCCTATCTGCAAATCGATAACCCAGCTTTGTTATTTTAAGTGAGTGGTCACACTCTATAGCACAATTTTATTACATCTCTACCCTTGAAGTAAGACCAATTATTTTCGTCATCTATTTCCTCAATTTGAAAGAGAAAATTAACCTGAATCTTTCCTTATTACCACATTTGTTGAAAGTCTCTAACTGACAGCTTGAATTTGAGAGCTGTTTTTATTCAACTACTTGTTTATTTTTGAAGCATTTATTCAAATTGAATAGAAGCCCATGTGCCTCAGAAGCTATTTAGAAAGAGAAAATTTTAGCCATCAAGCACTAAAGAGATCTGTACTCCTACAAATCTGACATCACTAGTGAAGTGTCTAAAATGTCAGTCACAGGTAACAGAAACTTCAAGAGCATGTTCTTTATGCCTAACAAACTCAGTAGGACCCATGGGGAATTTACTATGAGTTATAATCAAAGGATTAGAAGAAAAGTGGTTTGATGTCATTTTGAGGTTTAGGGGATAATGATTTTATGAACCGGTCATTACTTCTGTCATAGAAAAATACACTGCATTTTCACTAGAGTGTACATATTTATGGATCATTCCAAAATATCACATACTTCCAGCATCTGTTATGAAATGTCATTCTACACTTTAGCTCATATCCTGACCACTTCTTTACTGGGAAACAAACAAATCATTAACTTTAAAGAGAAAAAAATGAGAAAGGATGTGGATAAAAAAAAAAACTAGAGATGAAGTCATCTAATCTTAAGGTCTCTTATTAAAGATGTAACTATTATACTGGGGAAAAGTTTTGAATGTTATTCTTAAACACTAATATGAGCTATAAGAGAAGCAAAATTGCTTCATTCATAGAGCTAGTAGATTATAACTTCTGAAAGAGATGAAAGCTACTTGAAAGAACTATTTTAAAGATAAAATAAAACAAGGTTAACAGGATAGAGACTGCTTTGGCTTCTCTAGCTAGGGGGTTAGGGATGGCCTCCCCAAGCATGAGAGAATGGAATTGAACCTGAATGACTGGAAATTCTCAGCCACATGGAGATGTAAGAGAAGAATGGTCCGTCCAAGTAGAGAGAAAACCAAGTGTGATGGTCCAGTAGGAGAAACAAGCTTGACATTGGAGCAACAACAACAGCAGGGAAGAAGAAGGGTTGTATGAGACAAAATTGGAGAGGTGTAGGAGGCTTCTTGTTCACTGCTAGAACCTAGAACCATGCTTGGTGCATGATTGGTATTTAATAACTTGGTGTGGAGTGAGTGAATGATGTTGGAAGGGTTTGAGTTAGTCTTAAAGGTCCATCACAGCAGAGACCAGAATATGTAGGGCTTTGCAGGTAGGGTCAGAGGAGTAAAATATTATTCTAATCACCAGGGGAAGCCATTGGAGTTTTTTAAGCAGGGGGCATTATGAGATATGATTTATGTTTTAAAAACATCACTCTTGCTATCATGTGGAGAATAGACTGTAGGAAATAGGATGATATGCTTAATATCTTCCATTGTTTCTCTAGATCCCCTCTCCATCTTCTTCACCTGTGTCCAGGAGGCTGACCTAGGTAGACTCTCCCCTCTGGCTTCTACTTGTGTTCAGCCAAAGGGGGTTTCAGAAGACCATCAGAAAGAGGGAGGAGCTCTCTTCAAATTGAGTATGCTATCTGTATCGTGCGAGGAGCTAACTGAAAAAACTGGAAACTGAAAGGCCCATTAGGAAGCTTAGTAGTAGGGCTAGGCAAGAAGTGATGGTATCCCAATTTATTATTTATTGTGGAAAAAATCTTCCTTATTTTAGAGGCATATCTGAAAGTATTTCTCAGGGATTGGGCATCAGGACAGAGGGGGTGAGAAAAAAGAAGAATCAAGAACTTCTAAGTTTTTTTCTTGAATATAGCACCATTAAATGAGTGGGGGAGGCTGAGGAGAGAGCAGATTTGAGGTGATATAGGAGGGGCAGAATCATAAGTTCCATTTTAGACATATTTACGTCACGATGCCTGTTTGCATTTGAGTGGACATGTTTAGTATGGATAGGGGAGAGATAAGAGCTTGAGATTTAAATTTTTCAACTCATCAATATAAACAACTTCTTCAGACAATAATGATTTGAACAAAATTACATTAAGTTCATGAAAGAAATTTAATAATTCATGGAATGAAAAGAATTGTGTAGAACACAACACCTAAGTTTAGTGAATCCTTAGGAATCAGTAATCCACATGGTTTGTTGTCTAATTATAAAAGAGTTCTGAAGATGGGCTGAACAATGAAGGTTATAACGAATCTGATAATAGAATAACTGGTTGGGTAGAAGTGAGAATTTGACAGAAATAAGAAAAGGCTGAACTTAAGAAATCATGCAAAAGACTATAAAGCCAAACTTAAAACCTTAGTTGTTCTTAATAACAAGAAGGGTTATTCTAAATAAATGGAATTCTTAGCTGCTAACTTAAATTTCCCCCAACCCACAACTTCAATTCAATCCCACAAATACTTACTGGGGGTTTACATTTACAGAAGTCACTGTGCAGAACACTGTGGGTAAAATGCATTCAAGATAAGATCCTTTAAGAGTTATTGAACTACGCTAAACAAGAACTAAAATAAAAGTTTGCTTTTCTGATAAATAAAAAAGCCAAGGAATCACCAAAATGAGCCAGAGAAGCCAAAGGCCTGGGCCACTCCAATCTTGAAGCATTAGCCTCAGAGCCATAGATTTCTCCTTAATTAAAGCTAAATGACTCACTAGGAAAATCTTTGGAAGAAACTGTTTGAATCTGTAATGAGAAACAATTGGCATGTAGTCTACCCACCCACCTGGCTTTTGGCACAGCCTAGAATCTACATTCAAATGTAGACTTTCAGCACAGAAATCAAAGGGTCTAGGGAAAAGACATTTCCAGGGCTTCCACAATGCAGATAAGTCATTTTAGAATGTTGGCCCCCAACCTGGGTCATGGGCTGGCTCCTACTGTCAGGGACAGTCACAGAATGGAAGCTGAGGATTGAATTTCAAAGCACTGCCCCTTCAGTGGGGGTGTGAGGGACACCAGGTTCTTTGCAGGCTTAGGGCTCACAAGGCCTGGGACCCTCAGCATGAAACAGCAGTCAGAATACCCTCCATTGCACACAGAGAGCGGTTCCTACAACCACAGAAAAGAGAAACCAAGTTTGGGCTCAATCTTCAGCTGTGTCCACCACCCCAGCCCAGAGAACATGCTCGGCATGGGACTAATTCAGGAACTTCACCTGTCTAGCCTCAGTTTCTTCATCTATAAAGTAGGGCAAGACCTACCCCATAAGGTGGTTCCACCTCATAGCCTTCTTTTATTTAGTGAGTAAGTAGTTGAATCCAGCCATAAGAAAAATACATTTTTTTCCTATGGGACATAACCTCATCTTTTCCTAACCTCAATAAGGTTATTTTCATTTCAAATTTTTCAATTTAAAATGCAAATGGGGCAGAGGGATTGAACAAAAAAGAGAAAGGAAAAAACTCATGGATACATACCAGAGTGTGGTGATTGCTGGGGAGCAGGGGAGGTAGAAGAGAGTATAGTGGCAATAAATGGTGATGGACAGAGATTTGACTTGGGGTGGTGAGCACACAATACAGTGTACAGATGATGTGTTATAGAATTGTGCACCTGAAACCTGTATAATTTGTTTTCTTTTTTAATATATTTTATTGATTGTTACAGTTGTCCCATTTTCTCCTCTTTATTCCCCTCTGCCCTGCATACCCCCTCCCACCCACATTCACCCCCTCCCCTTAGTTTGTGTCCATGGGTTGTGCATATAACTTCTTTGGCTTCTACATTTCCTATACTATTCTTACTCTCCCCCTGTCTATTTTCTACCTACCATTTATGCTGCTTATTCCCTGTACTTTCCCCCTTTTTCTACCCCTCCCCCCGCTGATAACCCTCCATGTGATCTCCATTGCTGTGATTCTGTCCCTGTTCTAATTGTTTGCTTAGGGTTTTTTTTCTTTTTTTTAGGTTCAGTTGTTGATAGTTGTGAGTTTGTTGTCATTGTACTGTTCATAGTTTTGATCTTCTTTTTCTTAGACCAGTCCCTTTAACATTTCATATAATGAGGGCTTGGTGATGATGAACTTCTTTAACTTGACCTTCTCCAGGAAGCACTTTATCTGCTCTCCCATTCTAAATGATAGCTTTGCCGGATAGAGTAATCTTGGTTGTAGGTTCTTATCTTTCATGACTTGGAATACTTCTTTCTAGCCCCTTCTTGACTACAAGGTTTCTTTTGAGAAATCAACTGATAGTCTTCTGGGAACTCCTTTGTAGTTAACTGTCTCCTTTTCTCTTGCTGCTTTTAAGATTCTCTCTTTATCTTTCCTCTTGGGTAATGCAATTATGATGTGCCGTGATGTGTGCTTCCTTGGATCCAACTTTTCTGGGACTCTCTGAGTTTCCTGGACTTCCTGGAAGTCTATTTCCTTTGCCAGATTAGGGAAGTTCTCCTTCATTCTGTTTTCAAATAAGTTTTCCATTTCTTGCTCTTCCTCTTCTCCTTCTGACACTCCTGTGATTCAGATGTTGGAATGTATAAAGTTTGTCCCAGAGGTTCCTAAGCCTCTCTTCATTTTTTTGAATTGTGTTTCTTCATTCTGTTCTGGTTGAATGTTTATTTCTTCCTTCTGGTCCCAATCATTGATTTGAGTCCCAGTTTCCTTCCCTTCACTGTTGGTTCCCTGTATGTTTTTCTCTGTTTCACTTTGCATAGCCTTCACTTCTTCCTCTATTTTACAACCATACTCAACCATTTCTGTGAGCATCCTGGTTACCAGTGTTTTGAATTCTGATTCTGATAGGTTGGCTATTTCTTCATTGCTTAGTTCTTTTGCTGGAGATTTGATCTGTTCTTTCATTTTGGCCATGTTTTTTTGTCTCGGTGCACCTGTTACATAATAAGGGGCAGAGCCTTGATATTTGCCAGGGTGGGGCAGCTGTGTTGTGGTGCCGTATGTGGGGGAGGGATCCAAGAGGGAACAATGTCACCTGCTTTGCTCTCTCACCAGTTTTCAGTCATTCCCCCCACTACCCATAAGCAAATTGGGCCCTTCTGGTGCTAATTCCCAGGTGGGTGGGCTTTTGTACATTTTAGGACCCTGTGGATCTCTCTAACAAACTCTCCTATGAGGCTGGGAGTTTCTCCTGCCTCCTCAACCCCCACAGATTTTTTCAGTCAGAGGTTTTAAGGTTTTATTTCCTTGTGCTGGAACCCTGGGTTGCACAGTCTGTCTCGCTCCCCAGTTTTTCCTCACAGTTCATCTGCACGCAAATGTGGTACTGCCCACTTCACCAGCTACCACCTTGCCCCAAGTCCTCTCCACCAGGCTGCCTGTCTCCGCCCCTCCTACCAGTCTGGATGAATGTTTCTTCTTTAACTCCTTGGTTGTCAGACTTCCATACAGTTTGATTTTCTATCAGTTCTGGTTGTTTTTTTACCTTAAATTTGTTGTTGTCCTTCTTTTGGTTGTGTGAGGAGGCACAGTGTGTCCACCTACACCTCCATCTTGGCCAAAAGTCCTAACTTGAAACCTGTATAATTTTGTTAACCAGTGTCACCCCAAGAAATTCAATAAAAAAGAATTAATTAATTAATTAATTAATAATAAATACAAATGAAGGCTGTTCACCATTGCCTTAAATGGTTTGAAAGGTATAAGCTTAAAATACCTAACCAGACTAAGTTGATAACTTTTCTAACTTGGTTATTCAGTAGCTCCGTGACCTTAAGCCATTCACAACTGCAAATAAAGGGCACTTTTTCTCCAGTGGGGTCCAAACAACCGGTGGTCCTGACAGAGGCCTCTCTTGGTCCCAGGATGTCCCCTCTATGTTTATCTCATTCCCATTGGACATGGTAGAGGGGCATTCTTTGAAAGATTGTTCTCAACCCTGGTTTCAGAATTCCCTGGGAGAGTTCTTTTTTTTTTTTAATTAAAAAAAAAATGATGTATGTAACCATCTCCCAGAGTTTCTGATTTAAAGATTAAATTTCTGATTAAATGTAAGAACTCAGTACTTTATGGAAAAAAAAAAAGCTCAGGTGATTTAAAAATGTATCCAAGGTTGGGACCATTGAGTAAGGGGCGACAGCTGGGCCACAGCAGCCTTCTGACTGTACTCAGGGACATTGTGTCAGCATCCTAACCTCAGCTGGAGTCACAACCAGTTGCAGTCACCACTCAGTTGCAGTTCTGAGTATAATGCGTCAGCATTCACCATTGCCTCATAAGTTAGGAATATATCCCCCAACTAATCTGTTTATCTAAGTCATCCCTATTCTAAGAGGCCATTGCTGCAGCAGGCACAGCACTTAGTCACTTGGGCTTTCTACCTTCAAGGGAGGTGGGCAAATCTGGTCTATAAACAAAAAAGTCATGTGTCCAACTAAAAATTGAAGGCCTCTTTGCTATTGTAACGGAGGGGGCAAATACTTGTAATAACAGCTAACACTCTGTGCTGCTGCAGGCCTCTCTCCCTCCTCGTGTAAGTGGATTATAACTATAAAGTTACAAGTAGACAGTGTGTTTGGGATCCTGCTGAAAACCACTAAAATATGGCTATTTTTCTTGTATCCCAAATTTCAATGGCTCTTGCTCCCACTGCCCTAAGAAATCACAAATTCTGCAAGAAAAGTGTTCCAGAGGAGTTCTTCAGTAAACCAGGCTCATATTTAACGCCCCTCCAACATGGTAGAGTTGGGCATTTACACTTAGAGAGAGCTGCCTTCTCTGCAGGTTAACTCCTCCAGACTTACACTGATGGCACGGGCTCTCTCTTGTTCATTCAGGAAGCAACACAGATTATTTTCACTGGATCATAAATATGTTTAGCACTCTATTATACTAACCTTTTAAACCAGTTGTCTTGGGTGCCTGCAAATCATCATTTAGAAGCAACTTTCTAAGATTTAAGTGCTCTTGAAATCCTGGACACTCCAGTTAAATACTTGAGATTAAGAGTGGGGGGTATAGTAGGTCTTGCTACAAAATTTATTTCAAGGAGAAAAAGCAAAATCCTTTGGGCTGGTTCCTGGTTTTTCTTCTTTTTCTGGGTTTTGTTTTGTTTTGTTTTTCCTTTTTTCACTCTTTGCTCAGTGAAGGCAAAGGTAAAAATTGGCACTTAAACATACCACTTGCTTGCATTGGGTTGACTTTCCTTCCTTCCCCAGTGTTCCAGGACCTGCGGAGGGGGTATTCAGAAGCGTGAGGTTCTTTGCAAGCAGCGCATGGCTGATGGCAGCTTCCTGGAGCTTCCTGAGACCTTCTGTTCAGCCCCAAAACTGGCCTCCCAGCAAGCCTGCAAGAAAGATGACTGTCCCAGTGAGTGGTTTCTCTCTGAATGGACAGAGGTATGTATGGTCCTCAGAAGGAGTTAATAAAAGAGGCATAAATAAAGAAGAAAAGAAGGTACCCTAAATGGTACCCTAAAAGGCAAGAACAAAATGAAATAATCCTCCTAACATTATGGAGCAGTATTTTTGTAACCATTTATACCATACCATGTGACTAACTTTTAACTAGGTTGCAGGGACACAAGTTAAGCAGCCAGCCCTTATACAGCAATCTGAAGCATGTGATTGTAAACAGGTTCCTGGTGGAACAAAACCAGGCCTTGCTCATGCTGTTTGGGCCCAGGATTCTTCTCGGAACACAGGGTTCTTCTCCCTCTATCTCCACATGTGCCTTCCTGACCTCCCAGAACCTCTTGTTCCCAGATGTTTCTACTCTCTACTCAGTAAGGGCCAAGCCTCTCAAGTTCTTCTCTTCCAACTTACTGGACAATAAGGAACATGACTTATGAGGAAAAGAAAGCCAAGGAAATCTTGCCTCTTTACTGTCAGTTTTCTGGCTCCAAAACTTCAACAACTTCCCAGGAAAAGAGCTTGACTTCCTCTCTTGTCTTGCATTTAGGGAGATGATTACATCAGCATTCATGATTGCCTCATAATTAGGGATGTATCCCCCAACTAATTTATTTGTCTCAATCATTCCTATTCTAACACCAGCATCAGTTCATTCATTTACATCAAGCTTCAATTGATTAATTTTCAGTCCCCACACTTTTTTGAATTGCCTACACAGGCCTACATGTCTTCCATAGAAAAGCCTTCCCACCACCCCCAATTATTGCCTCACAAGCCAATTTAGCCAAGAACAAAATCACTAGGCTTGAAGTGATGTGTCAAAACCAGATTCAAGGCCCTCCCTAGCATATGGCAGCGTTCAAACTGGCTTTGCTGATTCCATTGCCTTCTTTATTTGATATACAGCTCACAGAATGGACTGCTGCTGTTTGAAATGCATCACGGGACACTCGCTTCCACAGAGGGGGAAGCTGCCTCTGAATATTAAGATGCCAGCTCTATTAACATAGGTTCTTAGAATTCTTGTGCCATATTTAGAAGAGTTCCATCAGATGGGCCTGCTAAGGGCATTGCAATTGAGAGTTAACTTACATTGTCATTGGTTTTATTTATTTTTTATTTTTTATTATTTAATTGTTGTTCAAGTACAGTTGTCTCCATTTCTCCCCCAACCCAGCCATCTCCACTCCCCACCCTTGATCCTTTCCTCTTTAGTTTTAGCCATGTGTCCTTTGTACATGTTCCTGAAAACCCTTCCCCCTCCCCTCCCATTATCCCCCCCCCACTCCCCTCTGGTTACTGTCAGTTTGTTCTTTATTTCAATGTCTCTGGCTCTATTTTGCTTGCTTGTTTGTTTTGTTGATTAGGTTCCACTTATAGGTGAGATCATATGGTAGGTTTTATACTTTAGAGGTAAAATTGCCTTCTAGTGGTATCTCACCCCAAATGTCTCAGAACAGTAAATGTCATGTTTCAGAAACAGGATAAAAGAAAAAAGTGTGCAGAATGAGCGTGTGTGTGTGTGTGTGTGTGCACAAGCACATGGCAGTGACAGTTTTTCCGTGGAATGTTGATTCGGGGTATGGCATTATATATGAAAAAGTCATAACAAATATAGCAGTGCCGGATGCAGCCCTCACGTATTTGCCAAGTGGCTCTAGATGAAGACCCCCTCCCCGGGCGCATTGCAAAAGGCATTGCTTTCCCACGTCCACCAGCGATAGTCTGGTGGATAGTCCCATGAGTGGGATGCTGCCTGTGTGATTATAGTTGTTCTCCCCTGTTACTGGACTTTGTCATCTCTGAGCATATGGGACACAAGTGAGAAAAAGTTATTTTCAGCCTGCAGATTTGAAGGATGGATGCTTATGGTTAGGCACTCAGGAAAGGAGACTGCTGAACTGAGGTCCCATGGGACCCATTAAGTAAAGCAGACCCTTAGTACAGTGCCACGTCTGGTGAAGAGTTGAGACTGACAGGCAAACTCGGGTTCTAATGCTGACTCTGCTTCTCTGCTTACTGGTTGTACTATTTTGCATTCCCACCAGCAATGTATGAAGTCTCTAATATAACCTCTCAATCATTCCTATTCCTGTTGGCCTAGCTACTTGACCTTTTTGAGATAATAATGTCTACCTTGATGGTTATCAGGAGGCTTAAATTAAATGATGCATATAAAGTGCTTTGTGCCTAGTAAAAGTTAACCATAATTATTGTTATGATTCTCTTCCATCCCTGCTCCTTGTGAGGAAGAGGCAATAAAAGGAAGACTTACCTTAACTGGCTAGAAGCAGGGTCATGGTGGAGACCGCCCCAGTCTTTGCCAGTCTTCCTAAGAGAAGGAAGTTACATTTCGGAAACTAGGAATAGTTAGTCCTTACCCAAGGAATGTTATTATGTTCTGAGTTGTCTGGGTTGATGAGTGGAAATTCCAAACATTGGGGAGGAGCTAAGAATGACAGGAAGTAGTATCACCAATTCAGTGGGATGAAACTCACACTGGTGCTGTACAAGAGTGCTCCTGCAGAGGTTCAGAGGCTCCAGTTGGCCCTGTCATCCCTACAGCCCTTCTCTGCCCTTCTCTGGCCCTGTGGCTGAGATAAGAGGTGCATTCCACACCCCCCACAAGACCCCTTGGAGAATGGAAGACCTGGATGATCTACGAGCGTTTTTATCCTCCACTATCTGGCTCAGTCTCACGGTTCCTGCACAGAATCCCTCAGAGACAGAGTTAAGCCAAAGGTTTAGACACTTCAAATTAAATTACTGTCGGATTCTATTCTGAGAATAAGACCCTCAAAAGACCTTACTCTTTTTTTAATTTAAAATAAACCTTTCCATCTCCTGAAAGAGTTGGCTAGTAAATATTTTAAGTCATATATTTAGGGAAGTTCCCCCCCCAAAAAAAATAAAAGAAATTAAATCCTAGTAGTAAATTTTGAAGCTAGAAGGAACTTAGAGGATCCTATAGCCTAGCTGTTCTTTTAAAAGTTAAAGTCACAGAACTTTGTTTTAGGTTGACATGTTACTATGAAGCCAAAATCCTAAAGCATATCAAATCCGAGCTGTTTTGGTTGAAGTGTGGGTAGGGAGGTCCCAGTTTTCCAATGGTTGAGTCTCCAGCTCACCTGAGAAGACCCTGAATCACTTCCTCAACATAGTTATGGAACATGGTTTGAAAATCCCTGCTCTCTGTTTCCCTATTTTAGAAATGTAGAAGTTAAGCCCAGAGAAAGATCTAGACTTGAACAAAATTATAAGTCAGTCTCCTGAAATGTTTCCTACTTAGCAGCACTAACATGACCATGCTTTCGAGAAGCCCAGCTCTTTACCTCCCTCCCGCCTGCCCCCTGGATTTGTGCCGTCATCTACAATAAAATCGGGGCCAGTGGATCTGGAGTCTGTGATCATTAGGGAACAACACCAATGGGTTTGACTCGCATCCCTGTTTTTTGCATTTTAAATGTCCTTCAGGGTAGTGTGTATCATAGAACTTTGCATGGAATAATTTGTTTCAACAGGCTAGCATATAATACTTCAAAAGGTAATATTTTGGGGGTTTTACTGTCATTTTTCAAGTTAACGTGGCACACTGCCATGACCCCAGTTCAGGCCTTTATCATCTCAAGCCTGGACTACTGTGGCAGCCTCCTTAACTGATAGCCCTACCTGCCATCCATCTCCTACTCCCATCCCTCCCAGACACTGTTGCCAGATTAACCTTCTCAAAACACCTCTTTCATCATTTCACTCCTTCCTGCAATGGTTCCTCATTGCTTTATGGACCAATTCCAAACCTCCTGTCTGAAAATTAAAAATCTCCAATGTCTGCCCCAAACTACCTCTTGAACTCCTGACACTCTCGATGTGATCCTTCTGCTCAAAGAGGTTTAGCTCTGCCCCCAAACCTGCCTTGGGCTTCTGCACTGAACTGTTCTGTCTTTGTTCTGGATGTTTCCCTGACTCACATGCTTATTCCTGGTTCTCTACACCCATCCAGAACCCACCCATCTTTAAGACCTGGGCAGGAAATCCCTAGTGTACCAGAAACATTCAACAGTTGTTAGTATTAATTTTATAATACTTCATTTGCCTTTTGGTTTTGTATGTTTACTGAAATTTTTATTACTATTTAACTCTTTAAACAGCTTCACTGAGGTGTAATTTGAATACTATAAAATTTAATTTAGTATAATGTTTCCAAGGTTTATTCACGTTGTAGCACATAGAACTAGATTCCTTTTTATAATAGAATGATATTCCATTGTATAGATATACCACATTTTGTTTATCCACTTACCATTTAATGGACATTTATTTCCCCTTTTTGCCTGTTATGAATATGCTGCTCTGAATAATCACATACAAGTCTTTGTGTGGATCTATGTTCTCATTTCTCTTGTGTAGCTACCTAGGAGTGAAATTGCTGGGTCTCATGGTAAATTTATATTTAACCTTTTAAGAAATATTCAACTGTTTTTCAAGTGGGCTGTACTGTTTATGTTTCTACCAGCAATATACGAAGGCTCTAATTTTTCCTACATCCTCATCAATACTTATTATTGTCTGTCTTTTTTATTATGGCCATCCTCATGAATATGAAGTAGTATCTCATAGTTTTGATTTCCATTTCCCTAATATACTCTTTCATTTAAATAATGCACTTGGAATTTTTCCCTTCATTTGATGACAGCTCCTTAACATAAGGAACTACCTTGCACATCTTTTTTCTGTAGTATCTAGCACCCACCATAGACGAAATAGATATGTGACAATTACCTGATGCTTGCCACTAAAATATTTTATTTGTGAAGAAGAGAAAAAATTAGCATTGTCATTTCTGTACGTGACATTTAAAACATTTTATCTCATTTAATTCCCAACCTTACAAAGTAAGAACACGAAGTGAAAATAGCCTCAGAGAATTTAAGTAACTTGCCAAGTAGTGAAATACTGAACTAGATGTGAACACAGGACTCCCTAACTCTGTACTCTAGAGCCGAGGCCATATAAGTAAAACCAGTAAAATATCTACAGGAAACCTTAGAGTAGAATGTGGCCACGTTATAGACATGTCTTTCCACATCGTCAAGTAATGAATATTTCTCTAAGTGGCTATTTCTTTTTCATACAACTTTTCTCATATTTTGGTGAGTATGAGAACTCATACAAAAGCCCATTAGCCTATAGTGTGCTGCACTTACATGCACTTGGCCTTTCTTTCCCCATCAGTGCTCGACGACCTGCGGCGAGGGCACCCAGACTCGAAGTGCCGTTTGCAGGAAGGTGCTGAAAACTGGGGTCTCAGCTATTGTCAATTCCTCCCTGTGCCCGCCCCTGCCCTTCTCTTCATCAATTAGGCCATGTATGCTGGCAACCTGTGCAAGTGAGTACCCCAGAGCTTTTGAGATGGAGAGATGAAGCCCCATGGAAGCAGGCGTAGCTGCACAGAAACCTTCCCTAAACCCAGGCCAGTGGAAGATTGTTGGGACTTGGAGGGCAGCAGGCTAGTGAGCTCAGCTGGACATGGAAAAGGAATCTTAATTACATGTGACCCAGTGAAATTCTCTTCTCTCCTGCAGAAATAGTTTGCGAGAGGGAGAGCAAAGTTCACTAGCTGGCACATGGAGATCTGGAAGCTGGAGGCAGCATATTGCTAATGAAGTCTAACGTTATCCACTCTGGGGCTTTAAACTACTCTGAACAGATTCGTTCTCTCTAATTTTAATCCCTAGAATTGTAACACTTCTGGGTTCTCCTCCCCAGCGTAACCAGGGCCCTGGTGCTCTGCAGATGCAAATGACAAACATTGAAAGGGGGACATTCTCCTTCCCTTTGTCCGCTGCTTCTTTTTTGTGATGCTGATTTTTTTAAGTCCTCTTAATGAGAGGAACTGCCTTACCCCAGGGACCACCCTCCATTTACAACCCTGCATCTCACCTTCTTAGGGGCGGAAAGAGCCAGCAGGGTGAAAGCAGGTTGTCCTCTCGTTTGGGATTCTGGCAGCAGCTTGACGGTCCATAGCTGCTAGCCAGCTCCTCCAGGAAAACACAGGAGGTCAATGAAGGCCCAGCCAAAATCAACTCTGAAGCACTTTCTTCCCCTCTTCTGCCCCTTCATCTTTCTGTTCTCTTCCCCCTCTTTTTCCCTCTTTCTTGTCGCTGCATCTCACTCTCATTTTTCTCTTCTCTCCATTTGTCCGTCTGTCTTCCCTTTCATTCCAGGGTCCGGGCGGCCATCCACAAAGCACAGCCCACACATTGAGGCTGCAAGGAAGATATACATCCAGACCCGCAGGCAGAGGAAGCTGCACTTCGTCGTGGGTGGGTTCGCATACCTGCTCCCCAAAACCGCGGTGGTGCTCCGGTGCCCAACACGGCGCTTCCGCAAGCCCCTCATCACCTGGGAGAAAGACGGCCAGCACCTCATCAGCTCTGCCCACGTCACCGTGGCCCCTTTTGGCTACTTAAAGATCCACCGCCTCAAGCCCTCTGATGCGGGTATCTACACCTGCTCTGCGGGACCAGCCCGGGAGCAGTTTGTGATTAAGCTCATTGGAGGCAACCAGAAGCTTGTAGCCCGGCCTACGAGCCTGAGGAACGAGGAAGAGGCCCTCCGGGTGAGGAAGGCCAACCCCAAGGAGGCCCTGCAGACCCACAAACACCAGAACGGAATCTTCTCTAATGGCAGCAAGGCTGAGAAGCGGGGCCTCGCTGCTGACCCAGGGAGCCACTATGACGACCTTGTCTCCCGGCTGCTGGAGCAGGGGGGCTGGCCTGGGGAGCTCCTGGCCTCCTGGGAGGTCCAGGACTCTACGGAAAGGAACACGTCCTCGGAGGAGGATCCGAATGCTGAGCAGGCCCTCCTGCACCTGCCCTTCACCATCGTGACCGAGCAGCAGCGCCTGGATGACATCCTCCGGAACCTCTCCCAGCAGCCGGATGAGCTTCGCGATGTCTACAGCAAGCACCTGGTGGCCCAGCTGGCCCAGGAGATCTTCCGCAGCCATGTTGAGCACCGGGACGCGCTCCTCAAGACGTCTGAGCAGAGGATTCTCCCCGTGGCCATCCCACCTCGAAAACCTGTGTCCAGCTTCACCAGCATGCTCCGGTCCTCCTCCTCTGGAGAGGCAGGGGGTGGCTCCCGCCGGCCACACCGCAAGCCCACCATCTTGCGGAAGATCTCAGCTGCCCAGCAGCTCTCTGCCTCCGAAGTGGTCACCCATCTTGGGCAGACTGTGGCCCTGGCCAGTGGGACACTGAGTGTGCTTCTGCACTGTGAAGCCATAGGCAATCCCCGACCTACTATCAGCTGGGCCAGGAACGGAGAAGAGGTTCAATTCAGTGACAGGTGAGTCTTGAAGTTACCTGGCCTAGGAAGGGAAGGGAGCAAAGGGCCATATCTTTCCAATGCACCTTATTCACTCTTCTTTCGAGGTGTTTCTGAGGGTAGGACTTAGAGCCCTGGGCTCAGGGATCGCATCCTGGGTTTCAAGCCCTCTGTCTGCAATGATAGACGGTTGGAGCAAAGATGGGTATTTAATTTCTCTAAACTGTACAGTCTCATCTTTATAAGGTAATAGCAACAATGTCTACCCACCCTGATCCCCGTAGGATCCCAAAGATTAATGAAATACTCATTGGATAGCTTTGAACTTTTGGGAGAAAGCGAGTTTCAGGACAAGGCATTATTACATTGCTACCGTGTGAGATGAACTGTTGGGTTGGCCAAAAGGTCTGTTACGTTTTTTCTCTTAGGTAAAAGACACTTTCATTTTCACCAATAACTTTATTGATTTGGAGAGTTTGAGTATGTTGACTATCTCCCACTATTGGCTTCTCGTGGGTAGAGTCCAGGGCTGCTGCCAAACATCTTCCAATGCATAAGACAGCCCCACACCAAAGAATTATTTGGCCAAACTGCCAATAGTACCAAGAAACTTCACAAACCACTTTTCCCACGTTCAAACAGTCACAGCACCATCTCCATACACTGCACAAATCTTTTTCTGCATTTCAGTTGCATTTTTACCTTTCTTGAAATAATAAAGCATAATACACCAGAAATGTTGTGTGTTTTCTTCCATCTTCAATATTAAAATGGCTGCACAAAAATTCACCAATTTTGATTTTTTTAAAAAATGCATGCTGATATGACAACTGTCACAATACAATCTAACAAAATTGTTTCAAATGTAGTTAAAGTCAATTTAGCACTACTGGAGCCATCATGTGGAAAAAAACATAACGAACTTTTTGGCCAATCCAAGATTGTCCATCCAGACCTTGTCTGCATGTTTGTGTAGTCCCCAGGGCTGGGGCAAGTGCAGCCAGCACTTGCTGCTCGTGGTGAGTGAGCCTGTGCTCTGTCTGGGTCAGACAAGGCTGTTTGTTCCAGAAAGCTTTTATTTCTGTCGGACCTATAATTAATTATCTTGGTATCTCTTGGTGTCTCTGTTTTGATGGGATGACAGTATGTATTACTTATTGGTTTCCTTGAGCCATAGCCACTGGTGATGGAAGATCAGGAGCAGTGTTAAAAGTAATGATAATAATAATAATAAAATTAATGATAATAGTATTTTTGAATACCATGTGGCAAGCACTCTGCCATGCTTTCTACACACATTGTCTCTTTTAATCCTTACAGTGGCCCTGATGACAATTATTATAGCTAGCATTAATTAAGTAGTGACTATCTGCCACACAAGTGTTGACTCTATGTGCTCCATCTCACTGGATTTTAACAGTAGCCCTAAGGAGTGGATACAGTTTTTACCTACACTTCACAGAAGAGGACACAAAGTCAAGCAACTGCCAAAGATCATATTTATTAGGTAGCAGAGCAAGATATATGACAAAGGTAAAATAAATAATTACTTGGAGAACCACAGACTATGGATGGGAGAGGAACCTTTAAGGTCCTCCAGATCAGAGTCCTCATTTTAACTTTTTATTATCTCTGAATCCATATAGAATGCTCCTTTCATTAAGTAGACTTCTAAACACTATTGTTTGTCTACCCTCTTCTCTGGTTTCCTAGCTTTAGGTAAAGAAGGAAAGAAGCCAGGATTTATGGTGCCAGGCAATGTGCCATGTTTATTTCTATGTAACTGCATTTGTTATTTCAACAATCCGCAAGATTGACATACATTATCCTCTGGTTTTGCATAGAAAATCAAAATACAGTGCCTCACCCAAGATCACGTTAGTAAGAGCCTGACTGTGGATTTGATATCAAGTTTATATGATTCCAAAGAGTAGTGATTTGGTGAACAAAAGTGACGTCCATCCTGACTGTATCTTTTGTGCCTTTAATTTGTCAGTATTGCCTGTCAGCCATAGTACATAGTACTTACAATAGCTTTAATAACAATGCTAAGTGTTTTCTACCTGCTCTTACTATATATATATATATATATATATATATATATATATATATATACACACACACACACACACACCAGACCACTGTGCTCCATGTTTCAAAGACATTCTCATTTAATATTTTTTAAAAGAGGCTATGGAGCAAGTACTACTATTGTTAACCACATGTTGATAAGAAAGCTGAGGTGCAGATGGTTGACCCACACAGAAGCACAGGAGACAAGGCAGGAATGCAGGCAGCACGTTAGAGAGCGTGTGCCCCTAACACCACCATTGCTTGCATCTGGGTCCTCCCCGGCTCGGACGTTCCGTGATCAGCTTGACTGCTATGATCCCTGCAGTTCTTTCCAGACATCTTTATAACAAATTTGTGGGTCAAGCTAAAGTTGCAGTAAATTCCCTTGAGGCCACTAGGACACTGAGAGGCAGCTCCAGTGTCAGGCCCCCAGGATGATGGGGGCTGGCTGAGAGTGGCACCCTGGTGCTCAGGTGGGGGTGCACTGGAACTCACGTCTATCAGTGCACCCGTCATGCCCAAATCATGTCATGTCCTCCACCAGCAAGCCAGTTTCTCAAGTGTAGGTACCCTCTTATTCATATCCCCTGGGCTTATTGCCTAGGTTTGTTACTATTAGGATTGAAGGGAGTAGTGACTGGCTATGCGAGGGAAAAGGTGAGAATTAACATTTCTTGACTAAATATTGATACTTACGCTGTGCCTCATAGGTTAGCAACTTTCATAGCCATCATCTTAGTTAATGTCTGCGTGAGATATAAGCCATTATCCCTACTTCAGAGATGGGGAAACCGAGGCCCCTGGAGTTAAGAAACTTGACAATGTTAGATAAACTAGTGAAAGGCAGAATCAAGAGGTCACATTCAAAGCCAGTTCTGCCCAACCCATGCCCATGCTGTTTGAGCAAATGAGTACATTTATACTTTTATGTATCTGTACTTCGCCAGAGATCCCAAGTTTCCTCAAGACCCTTGCTGATTTCTGTCCACTATTTCCAGGGTCCTTTCTCCTTTGAATGGTACCTACCTCCTGTTAGAAAGCTGTAGAACAAGACAGGCCATTAGGAAGAAGGAGTGGGTCCTTCGGACTCCCCTGTCCTGTGCCTAGAACTGCAAGGAGCATGTTGAGGCCGGGGCTGACTCAGATGTCCTGACAATTCCCTTGAGTGCTGCAGAATTTTTAACGATTTTTTAAATTTAATGTGTTTTTAATGAAATCCAAAGGTCACGGCCCATCTAAGTCATCTGGGGACCAGAGAGAAGATGCTGAAGGAGCTAGATGAGGACTGAGCGCTTCAGCCTGATCTTGCCAAGGCCCTTCTCTTTCCATGACCTTAGTCCCTGTGTTTCAGAAGTGAGAGGGGTTGTCCCAGATCACCTCTGAAGTCCTTTCCACCACCTCCTTCACTCACTTGCAGAAGGTCAGAGAAGGTGAAAACCCGTACGCCGACAGGGAGCAGGGAGAGCCTGGAGTGCAGTAATTTCAAAATTTGTTGCACAAGTTGTTTCCGAGTGCTGCACAAAATGGGCTCATTGATCACGTGAGTTTGGGACGTGCTCACTTAAAGCTGAACAGATGTATTTCCTGCTGGGTTTTACTTCTATTTTTAATATAGTGCTTGTCTTTTACTATAAAAGTAATAAAGGGGCTATAAAACAATACAAATAGTACCTAAATCTATAAAGTAAAAATGCAAGTCTCCCTCAACCCCCAATCCTACTCCCCAGAGGCTGTCACTCTTAATAATTTGGTATACATCCTTTTGGAATTTTTATATGTTTCATTATATTATTTATTATAAAACATACACATATAAAATTGGGGGGTTTTAATGGGCTATTATTCATGCTTAGAAATTTGATCTAATTGTATGTACCAACATGTCAGAAGAAACATTTCAGACAAGTATGTAGAATTTATATCATCTTTTTTAAACAGGTGATTATTGGTCTTAAATGCATTTAACTATCCCCCAATTGAAAACTATTTTGGCTTTTCCCTTTTTTAATCCTTCAAGCATTCCAGCATGATGTGACTTTCCAGGTAGACAATATAGTATGAGTGTTTTCCAAGTAATTCTTTGATCAATGAACAATTTTTTGGCCTAGTAACCTCAGGAATACCTATAATTCTTGAAATAGGACTTAGAAACACTACTTTGTCTTTTGATTTTCACTTTAGCAGGCATTGAGAGTCTAACTGTAAAGACTTTCAGATAAAAAAGCTTCAGCAGTGTCTTGCTGGAGAAAGACACAGGGCAGCCAGGTTGTAAAGGTTCTGAAGGTATTAGGCCTAGGACAGCAGAGGGCAAATTCTGCATCTTCAGTCACTGGGACACTGGTGGGAGTGGGAGTGAGGAGTAGCATGAGGAGGAAAAGCACATGAGGGGCATGGCCAAATATAGTTTTACAGTATTTTCCATTGTCTAGATTTTTTCTAGATCTGGCCTTGACAGAGCTTTTTAATGCAGGTTAATGGCACGAGGTAGAGGAAATAACAGATTTTCGTTTCTGATCTTTGACATCATAATTTTTCCATTTTACTTAAATGACAAGTAAGAAATATGGCTGGAGTTTAGTTTCTATACAGGTTCCCAAGTACTTTTTGAGAAAAGAAAGGGAACGAATCTGCACAGAGCAGCACGAGGCCGGAGCTGCCACTGGGACAGCTTTGCCCTGGGCTGTGTGTGACCTCTCGGGTCGGGTTTCACTGCTTGTCATCATTACTGTGCTCAGCCTCAGTTCAGAAATGTTCATTTGTTTTCAACCAGAGAAGTGCTGAAATGCCCAGTTTGTAGTTCAGTTAACCTGTTTTTGCTTAGTACCCAAATGTATCTTTCTGAAAGAGTCTGCAAGACCCAGCTGGCTGTTGGTTAGAAGGACTTTGCAGTGTATTCACGGATACCGTAAACAGCCTAAACCAGCAAGATAGGTAGAGGTAGGATTTCGGATTTACTCCGAGTACCACAAGGACATTTTGGAGGCCGTGAGACAAGAAATTAAACAATCTAATTGCCATTTTTATAGACTCACACTGGCTACTTTGTAGCGAGTGTAGAGGAGCATGTGTGGAAGTGGGTTAGGGGCGGCTCTTTGCAATCCGTCCTTCAACTCCACAAATACCTGCTGAGTGTTAGATAGAGTGAGAGGCACCACACAGTGAGATGATAAGTAAGGCAAGATCACTGCTGTCAGAAACTAAGAAACACACAAGTGCTGGTATAGGATAAAAGCACTTTAACCCCAAGTTTGATTAAACTCCAATGGGCAGATTACTTCTCTTTAAACTTTTAAAAGTAGATAGGGGAGGGGTTCTCAAATTCAGCATTACCAGGAAATGTTAGAAATGCTGACTCCTCCATCCTACCCTACCCCAGAAATTCCTTCTATAGCAGAGCCCCACAATTTGCACTTTAACAAGCATGCCAGGTGATTCCGAGATCTGAGGTTCAAGGACCACCTTTAGGAAGTGCTGAGAAAGAAAAAGGGAGGAAGGTGAACCTCAGAGTAGAATTATACACTTGTTATTAGTTATTTTAAAAGAGTTGGTAGATGCCCATTGAAGAGAAGTATTCTAGCCTCACTTCATGAGTGAGCCTGGTGCATTAACAGTGCCTGAGTGGTTTAAAATATTATTCTTATAGCCCTAAAGCAGCCAATTTATACACTAGAAATATTTCACATGTAGAAGGCCATCTTAGGTACCCTCTGCCAAGGTAGTTAATTATGAATTTTTTAAAGTCCTACTTAACATTTCCACTCAATTTATAATAAAATTGGCTTCTGTTTGCCCACCTTGTAGTCCAAGGCTGCACGCAACATACACTTCTCTTGGGAAAAGGCTCCTCGCCTCCTCCCCCCGCAAAATGTTATTTCTTGTTTGTTAAGAAGGAGCAAGTTGTCTCTCAAAATATTCCTTATCTAATCTGGTCTGTCAGCTGCATCCTATAGAGGCTAAGCACTTCTTCCTAAAAACAAGTTTTTGCCACTTTAGAAAGTATGCACACTTGGTTTGCTTCCTACTTCTCTGGATATTTTTCTTGGTCACCTTTGTGAGTTTCTCTTCCTGTACCCAACGCATATCTACCTGCTTAGGAGTCTCCCTCTATACACAATGACGGTCCTGCGGCCTAAACGTTCCCCCACGTGCCATTGGTTCTCATATATCGAGCACCACACATGTCTCTCTTCTGACTCAGGTGCAAAACTATCTCCTGGACATCCCAGCCCACGTGCTCCGCAAATAGGCCAACTCACTGTATCTAAAACTAAACTCCTAAAACCCCCGTCTCAGTAAAGTAAACCCCATCCATCCAGCCAGCTTCCCGAGCCAAAGTATTTCTAGTCTGTTCTAGCTTCTCCGTGGCTCTTACATCCCTTCACTTTTCTCTGTTCTCGCTGCCTCTACTTTGGTTTAGCTGTGTCAGCTCTGGAAGATTGCAACAGCTTCCTAATTCTGTATGTGACTTCTCTAGACCAGGGATTGGCAAATTATAGCCAGTGGCTTTTGCGCTTTTTAAAGGGTTATTAAGAATGGCTTTTAAAGAGTTATTTAAAGAGCCATTGAAATTGAGCCCAGAGCCGTTAAGTTAAGTTACTCAAGGTCTCACACTTAGTAGGTGTTACAGCAGGGATTTGAAGCCAGGTTACTTAAGGGTTATTAAAAGAATAAATTTTATATTTTTAAAATCAGACAAACAAATAAAAATAGAATATACAACAGAGACCACCATAGGTGGCCCTCAAAGTCTAAAACATTTCCAGCCTGTCCTGTCACAGAAAAGACTTACTGATTCCTGCTCTGGATCACTTGACATCTACTGCAAGGGCATCTCTCTAGAAAACAGTCCGTGGAGTAGTCATGCTTAAAATTCTTAATGGCTTGCCATCCCATGAGGATAAGTTCCAGCTGCCTTAGAATGATACAGAACACCTGACGTCTGCCTGGCTCCGTCACTTCATATCTTGCCATGCCCCCGCCTTACCCCACTGAGCTCTGCCCTTCCGTAGTACCCAATTACTTGCTGTTTACAAATTTGCCTGGAGCCTTCTGGCCCCTTTGTCTGCCTTATTCTACCCTTCCTTACAGGAGGCTGGCTCAGATGACCCCCCCCCCACCACCTACTTAGTAACCTGTGCGTAGTATTCTATCTCAGCCCTAGCACTCTGTATGACAGTTAGCTCGATGTTTTTCCACATTACCATCTGCATTATGTTAATCTTCCTCAAGGGCAGTTTAAGAAAGTCTTATTTTATCTACAATTCCAAGAACATAATAGACACTCAACATATGTAAACTGATGAATAGAGGAACAGACGAATGATGGATGCCTATAATGAGGAGGGAGGTTTCCTAATTGCTGGAGAATGTAGTTTGCATCATTTTGCATAATCTGGATTTCTAATATTCAACGTGCAATTATGGCAGAGTTCCAGAGTGGTCCCCCTCCCAGCTCAACCTCTCTGCCTGGCCCAAGTGTTCTCCTTTAGAGAAGGTTCAGGAAACTCTGAGGATCTGTGGCTCACAGCTGTACAATTTGAAAAGCACTGCAGTGCTGTGAGTAAGTGCAGAGAGTAAATACCTGAGGGCATCCTTTCTCCCATCACATTCAGGCCAATGGAGAAATCACTATAATCATCACTAACATTTAACAAGCCCTTGCTTTGACTAGGCACTGTCCTAATTGTTTTACAGGTGTTCATGTATTCTTACAATAACCCTTTGAGGTTACTATGCCAATTTTACAAATGTTGAAATTGAAGCGAGTGGTGATTGCTGTGGGCAGGGGGGTATGAGGGGACTAAATGCTAATGGAAAAAATAATGCAATAAAGATTAAATTTTAAAAAAGAAATAGAAGCACGGAGATGCTAGATTCACTTCATAAGTAGTAGCATAAGTAGTAGAGTTGGGATTTGAAACCAAAGCAGTGTGACTCTAAGGACTATTTCTTTTTATTGATTTTAACCTCAGTTGAATACATGGACTTGCCATTGTTTTTAAAAGAAGCGATCGGGGTCAGCTAGACCAGCATAAATTAACATTCCGTTCTCTGGCCAGCTGGCTTCCATCTATGAGGCTTTTGTTTTTATTCTGGCACCTCTGTTTGAGGGAGAGCCTTTTCTTCTACCGGGTGCTGGGCCTTTACATATACATACCCAGCTATAAGCATGCACAGGGCGAGGCACATAATAGGCACTCAGTAAACATGATTGTTAGATCTGTGTTTGTGTCTCTTACTGTGTGTGTTTACAGTGTTGGTGGCCTGTGCCTGTGTGTGTGTGCGTGTGCATGTTTACAGCCCTAGACCATAAGCAAAAGGAAACAAACCATTCCTCGCTTTTCAGTTACGCTGTGTAAACACTGAACGCTCACGCACTGGGCCATCCTACTCTCTACCACATTTTGAGTTTAGACTCAGGCAAAAGCTAACACCAATTTGCATTTGGACAGAGTACAACACTAGCCAAAGAATCTATGAAGTAAGTCTTCCCCACTTCTAATACCAGGAGGCTCACACAATACAGACAAATGCCCAAGGTGGGGCAAAAGCAGGATGGCAGTTGTTTGTATGAAACATAATACCGCAACTAATAAATATTAATGCAAGAATAAACTGTGTTTCATGTACTTATGACAGTAAGTGTCCTTCGCCCACCCTGTATGTACAGTGGTCCTAGATCTGAATCCAACTCTAGGAACAATACTTGTAAGGACACTGCTGACTTCATTAGAGAAAAGAAAAGCCAGATTCCCCCAAATTGGCACTAGACATTGAGTTACAAACTGGAAAGGAAAGCTGAATGAAGATTGATCCTTTCCTCCCAAAAGTTTCTGCCCTGTGATCCCTAAGCCCTTTCCTGTTTCTTCCTATCCGGGTCTGCCAGATTCATGCTGATCATTTCTGAACACCCGCTTGGTCAGCAGGAACAACCTGATGGTATATCAGTTAGCACAGAGGACGGCCAACAGCGGTGGAAGGACAGTAAGGCCAGAATCAGAGCACCTCAGGCTCAAATTCCAGTTCAAATGATCATACCTGCCCTGCAGACGAGCAAGGATGTGAAGAACAGATATGTCTGTAAAATGCCAGGTTCACAATGGACACTCATTTGTCAGTATCTGCGTCATCGTCAGGTGGATATAGGGCCAATACATCACAGTGCCTTCCAGCACACAAAATGAGGAGCTTTATTCTTATTTTGAGGAATACCTAGGCAGTTGTTCCAAGAGTTGAGATACAAAGTTATCTAGGAAAACACAGTGTGATGGAGAATTATCAGCCTAAATCCAGGCCATAGGAGAGGATGCTTATATTCTACTGACAATTTTTGCTATCATTTCAGATCTGGTAAGAAAGAAATCCGTATGTTTTAAATGCTTATACTTTCCAGAAAGCTTTGGACAACGTTCCAAAGTGGTGTTGAATGGGAGATGAATTAAGGAGTGTTTGGAAGGCTTGGGCAACAGAGTATCCACAGATGGAAACTTCTCAGACTAGAAGAGAGCATCAGATGTGAATTGCCTCCAGGGTCAATTTCAGCACCACAGTTGTGAATGATGCTAGATGTATAAGTCATAAGCACATGAAATGCAGTTTCCAAGTTTGCAGATAATATAAATCCTGGAGGCAGGGCATATAGGGAAGGAAGAAGAAACCAGTTTCAATTTGGTTTGGCTTGTTTCCGTTATAGAACTAAAGGAAATGGGGATGACAAATGTTTTTCCCAGCTGAAAAATAAGAATAGCAAGTGAGAAAAGAAAGGGCACCATCCCAGTGAATACATAAGCCTCAGTAAATGGGGGTGGGGGGTGGGGGTCAGTGAATGCAAAGGTTGCAGAATGACCGGCATTCATAGGGCAGCAGAGAGCATCAGGGGACCGGAGACAATAGTGTCAATCAGGCAGCACAGGTGGGGCTTCGAGTCGGGCACTGTCTATTCCCTGAAAGCCTAGGAGGTCTCAAAATGTCCCCAGAGCAGCTAACTTCTTCCTCCTAGAAAAATGGTCTGAGCAAATGGCAGCGTTCCTAAAGAGTAATTAACATTTTTGCCATAAATGAGGAAAGCACTAAAACAAACCACAAGTGAAATTCCTCCATGTTCTAGGGCAGGGACAGCAAATTTTTCTTGTAAAAGACCAGAAAGTAAGCACTTGAGCCTTTTTAGGTCGTCCTAGCTCTGTCTCAATAACTCAACTCTGCCACTGAAGCATGAAAGCAGCCATAGAAAATACCGAAACTGGTGTGGCAGCGTTCCAATAAAACTTTATTTGCAAACGCAGCTGACAGCTGACTGGAGTTTGATGATCCCTGTCCTGAGTCAGAGTCATTTTATGCCAAGGTTTGTAGTTTGAAATGAACTACCCAGTGAGCAGATAAAACTGCCCATATTAGCAAATCCAAGGCTTCACATATTTCTAAAGAGAATGAAACTGAATGGTTTGGCAAGAAGTATTAGGACAGGGTTAAGAATGTGTGGTCAGGTGGCCTTTCCCATTCCAAAAATATTTTCTATACTTCCACCTGGAGCAATCATGAAGCTTCCGGCATTAAATAACTTTTAGTTGGCAATTACATTAAAAACAGCAAAAGTTTTGAAAAGTTGCCCTAGCCAAATGGTGATATGAAACTCCTCATGAACCTTAAATCTGTCCTCCAAAATATCTGGACAAAAGAAAGTTCTCTCTTGCAAGTCTCTGGGCTACTATAATTTTTGGATTCAGAAAAAACTTTTGCTCATAGAGTTCTCATAGCATTTTTTTCCCTTCAACCTCAAGTTCTTTAAAATCTCAAATATTCTTGTTAGTGATTGTCCATTTCCCTGAGTAACCACAAACCTTGGCCCAAATTGCCCCCACCAAGATGAAGCCAAGCCACGTGCCTTCCTATTAGGCCCCAGTGGATGCCTGAATATAGTCAGTTTTTTAAAAGGCCGGAGGTCATTCCCCATTCCTATTTCCACCTTGTGCACTAGCTGAACAAATTATTTCTCTGAGCTGCTTTTTTTCTCTCTAAACTGGGAGAATAATGTCAATCTAGTAATATAATAGAATAAAATTATATAAAGCTTATGCACTTGTCTAACAAATATTGGTGCCTGCGCTCCTTTGTGGTAGATTTTATTATCCTTAGCTAAGGAATCCCTAAAGAGGGGGAAAAAAAAAAAAAAGCTGCATTTCACGGTAGAGAACAGTCCTCAGCAGCTGCTCCTATGAGTTTGGAGCTCATGTTCTTTAAACAGCCTTCCTTGAGTTTGCTTCTTTGCTTCTAGGCCTACATTTTTCCAACTCTTACTTTTTTGCTCTTATTTATATACATTTGTGCAATCACAGGATCCTGGCTTTTCTTAAGTGTCCTAACATTCCAGTATCTGGCTACTAGTGTTAACACAGTATGGAAATAAGTGGTTGTCCTTGTTCAGAGATTCCTGAGTCAAGAGTAGAAGCCAGTCAGTGAGCGTTGGGGCTGCAGCCGTCACCCCCTTTTCCACTCCCAGTGCCGCACAGAGGTAGGTGGTGCACCGTGCTCACTCCCCGCTTTCTCACACAGCAGACCCCTTGCTCCCTCCCCATACCCATGATTGACTTTTTTCCTTGAAACCCCTACGCTCCTCAGTTATTACCTATGTCAAAACGGTTTCCCACAACATGCAGAATACATAGGCTCAGACATGAAGAGTGAACGACAATGCTGACGGTGTCGTCAACAACAGAATAATAATAACCTACCTGCGCAATTTTTTGCCACAGGTCAGGCACCTTTCTATGTTCTTAGAATACCTGAACTCATGTAGAATATTCACAACGACCCTAGAAAGGTGCTGTAATTTTCCACCTTCTATAAATGGGAAAACTGTGCGACTGAGAAACTACATAAATTACCGTATTTTGCCATGTATAATGCTCACCCACATTTTTGGCCTGAACTTTCAGGAAAAAAATCTCGCGTTTTAATTTTCTAACTCAATTTTTATTTATTTGTATTTATATACTTGATTTTGTATTATAAAGGAATTTTAGCATTTATTTTTGAACATATGGATATTGTTATTGCTTTTTAGTTACATTTTTAATGCATAAGCATAAATTAAAAATTAAAAATATTTATATCGATGTGGAATTAGTACTACCCATATATAATGCACATCCTTATTTTTTCCTCAAAAATTTGAGCCAAAAAGTGTGCATTCTAAATGGCAAAATATGGTACATGCCCAGCTACAAAGTGTTGCAGCTGGGGCTGGAAATCAGCCACATGGCTCTTCAGTCTGTGCTGTTCACCACTGTGCTACATTGTCAGTATGATTATTTTCAGTCCTATTATTCTGAAGGTAACTAAACAAGTGTTCAGGAAGAATTTATTCAGCTTGCCAGCATTTTGCTGAATACTGAAGAGGAAACTATGAAAGAAGTAAAAGAATTCCAGTCCCTGAAGCATTTAGTTTACAATTTAGCTGAAGAAATGAGACATTGTAGAATGGGAAGGGCTTTGTAGTACAACTCAGAACAACTCTGCCAGACCGGAAATGGGGGGGACTCTTCTGGACTGTGGTTACACAGGAAGGAGAATTTGAATTCATTCTTAAGGGGTGGGGAAAATTTGGAAGGATAGACAGGAGGAGAAAGAGCATGAATTCTGCCCCAGACTAATGGCAAGAAAAGTCAAAAAGGCCATGTTGACTAAAGAGAGAAGTTTGTGTTGGGATGTGGGACAAGTAAGTTTGAACAGATGAGGAAGATACTGTTACAGAGAGAAAGGGTGTACCTGTGATTTCAAGCTTCTAATCCTGTGTTGAGGCCTAAAATGCACATAAGAATGCTTGCTTGTTAGGGTCATGGTACAACATCAGGACTCATGCAGCAGATGGATATTTCTGTGTCCAGAGCTTAAAAATTCCTCTGACAGCTGACAATTTCAAGGAGGAGTTCCAAGATGGTAACAAAGGTTACTACCATGAGTACCATTAAAAGTAGATATATATTAATTTTTTAGATGCATTTGACATTTAAGCCTTTTTACTTAGAAAATAGTGAGAATGGGTCAATATATTCCTTTATTTGATCTTCATAAGAACTTCTGAGGTCAGTATTGTCCTAAATTTGCAGAAGGGACGTAGAGGCTCACGGGGTTGAAAGGCTCACCCAAGGCTCCCCATGACTCCACGTCTTTTGAGTGACATCAGGAAGGCTTCCCCTCCACAGCAGCTTCCATGCTTGGTTATGGGGGTCAGTCTGAGAGGAGGGCCTGCATAAGACAGTGATGTTCACAATTGAGCCGAGGATTCACGAGGCATCATGATGCCACCCCACTCACGGAATTGCTAGAAACTTACACCCAGAGCTGCCTTATTTTCAAATAAGAGTACTTTCTCATTGTACGTTGCAAATGCAGAGGAGATAACTTTATCTCAAGAAGCTTGTACTTGGTAGGACTGGCCCATAAGCACTTTGTCCACATCCTACTCACATGGATGATGAGAGCTTCACATATGTAACTAAAGCAATTCTTTGTGTTCTCTCAACTGCTCTTTACTTAATTAGTAGACTGCTTGAGAAAACAGGCTTAGAAGCCTACACGTAAAAACCCCCAGAAAAGCAAAATTGCTCCTTTATTTTCAGGTGAAAAGTATGACCAAAGAAAGAAATTAAGTATTAAGTTTTAGCTCAGTAAAGCAAAAGGAAAGTGTGGTGTGGGTATGAGAGGAAAATGGTGAGTATTAATATACCTAATATGAGCACAGTACTATTTGCTATGTAGGTTTTAATTATGTCCCATTTCATGTCCCCCCAGTCCTCTGATTCCTTAAATTCCAAAAGCACCCCAGAGAAATCTTTCTGTTTTTGCTTGGAAAGCAGCACTATGTTTCTGCGCCTGTGCATTCTGAAACAGTCCTGTCAAACTTGAAAACTAAATACAAATTGACAGAAATCAGCTACTAACAGAAAATTAAGTTAAATGAATAGTGTAGGTGCCTGAAGTACAAAGGAAATATTTTTTGTTTTGTTTTACCAGGTACCCCTCTCCCTAGTTGCCAGGCTAGGTAGAGAGCCTATGGCAAACCTCAGTCTCCCTGGCAAACCCTTTTCTTTGCCTTGTCATGTTTCCTAGGAAGCCCTGCGTGGATACCCTCCCCAGAACTATGGCTGTCACTAGTGACAGCCTTCAAACCCCCTCTACCAAGTTCATGGGCATATTAAAGACATGATAGGTTGGGGGAAAGTGCTGGCCCAAGAAACCCTGTTTCAAATCCTGACTCTGCCATCAAATAACTATGGGCTCTTGAGCTAAAGAGTTCAGTTTTATGAATGCAGGTAATTTATAAGTACATGTAATACATGACAAATTTAGATTTTGTCCCATGTAGATTTTGTCTTAAGACAATTTTTAAAACTTTTATGAAGGCAGAGCTTTTTAATCTTTGTATAGACAGTTTGTGGAATAAACGAGCTTTTTAGTCTTTTTAATCTTTGTATAGACAGTTTATGGAATAAAAGAAAGTACAAATGCTGGTTCTCAAGATCCAGGTTCCATTCCATTTCCGCTATTCATATCCTAATTCAGACCCTAATGGCTTTGTGCCTGGTCTGGTGGATCTCCTCCCAGCTCTTCACCGACTTTGTGAGCCTCCTTCTCCAGGCTTTAGACAGGCAGAAAGCACTGTGGCTCACTCAGTAGCACCAGTGTCTGGACAAATTCATGTAGCCACAAAAGCTAATCCCCACATAAAGAAATAGTTGGTTCAGGCCCAGTGGGGGATTGGGGTTTACATCCTCTGCATGAGATCAGGCAAGTACAGTAGTTCTGTGGGAAAAAAACATGATCTGAATATGAAGATCTAATAAATTGTCTGGAGGGAAATCGGCCAATATCATGTGCCCCCCTTGCGTCCTTCCTCATAATCTTCTCATTCCCTCTCCCTCCTTCCTCACATTTAATTCTCTATTCAGAGTGTCCAACATTATCAATGGGTCATTGAAATACCAAAAGATGGTCTAGAAGTACCTTATCAACCTCATTTTAACAGTTTCCTCTACTGCATAGGAAAACATACTTCAACTGTTTTAGAAGTTGATAAACTGAAATGCAGGAAGGTGAAGGGATTTGCCAATGGTGATTACTTAAATCATAGCAGGACCAGAATAAAGTTCAGTTGACCTGTCTTCTAGCCTCCTGCTCTGAATATTTAATTCAAGAAATCTTTCTGTAGGGAAGAGAGAGAGTGCCAGTTTTAGGGAGGCAACTGTCCCAGTGGACTTTAGAACTTAGCAAAGTTTAATCCACGCCTTTCTCGTGTGGTAAACTGAAAAGTGATCAACTAAGTTCAATCATTCTGAGTAGTTAGTTCTATTGAAATTGAATTTTTTTTATCCTCTCCCAAGTATGCTTTTTATTGCTTTTAGATAGAGAAGAAGGGAGAGAGAGGGAAAAAAACATTGATTGGTTGCCTTCTTGTATGCACCACAGCCAGGGATGAAACCCACAACCTGGGTATGTGCCCTGACCAGGAATCAAACCCATGACCTTTCGGTCTACAGGAGGACACTCCAACCAACTGAGCCATTCCGGCCAGGGCAGTTCCACTGGAATATGATGAAGCCTACTTTCCTTATTTTTATTTGGAAATTGTTATGGAGGCATACATGTTCCTAGGAAACCATAAAGATTTAAACATAAAGTCAACTTGTAATTTTTCAAATCTAAAACAGCCTGTATATCTGCAGAGATTGGGTAATGATTATTATATCTATTAAGATTCCTTTTGAAAACATTAATATTATTACTTAATTATCATATGGCTTACCAAAGATAAGTAAATTGTATAGTCACCTTTCTCTTTTTAGCTTCTTTGAAATAAGCTAACAAACTAACATGTAATTGTTTGACTTTGAGACAAAACACCTACTATCTGATGGATGAATGACTGAATGAGTGGATGAGTTCTGTCACAATCTCTCAAACCCTCTCTGTCATCCCTCACTACGTTTCAGCTCTGGTTTAATGACACAAAAGTTTGACTGTCCCCAAGAATAGCAGTGATGGTCTGGAATAGCACTGAATCAAACAAAAACCATCCAGAAACTTCCCTTTGGCTAAGGTTTTCTATTTCCCTCCTCGTTTTTTTTATTACAACTGCCCATACATAACTAGATTAAATATTAATTTGTATAAGCCTTTTTTTTCCTGCCTTTCCTCTGACAGGAGGTAAAAATAAGCAATGAATTAAAATATTTCCTATATTCTAAAAAAAAAAAAAAGAAGATTAAGCAATGCATTAGGCCCAAGGCCAAAAGCAGCGTTCAGGGGGCCTGATTCACTGCCAGACTCCTCACCCACCTCAGAATAATTAAGAGCTGACTAGAGGCTGTGCTGAACTGCAAAGGCCATAGAGACTGGAGCAATAGTGAAGAAAGAGAAGAATTGTATAGTGGGGAGAATGTGTTGCTAAGGCAAAAGAGCTGACCTCTAGTCTTAATTTCACCACTAAGTCTTGTGAGCTCTCCTGACATTTTTATGGGTTTTTTCCCCTTTCCTGAAAAATAACCCCTGCTACCTGCTTGACTTCTAAGAATGGATACAAATATGACATGAAGGGCCTAGACCTTTGGGCCTTTTGAAACTAGGGAGTTGGAAATAATCACAAAGATAGAAATGACTGACTCTAAGAATCCAAAAACCAACTCTAAACCATTTCTGTGCTATTGAATGGTTTACCCACCTAAGACCCTTCCAAGTCTGAGCACTGGATCTCTGAGCTTCCTGCCCTGTCCTTCCCCACTGCCCTCCGGGATTCTCAGCTCCACAAACACACTCCAGTTATCATCAGCCTCACCAAGTCACCAAGACATCAGCTTCAAGTCATCCTTAGTCATTAATCTGCCTACTGCCATGATGTACCAGGTAGTTCTTATAAGTGGCCTTCTCTATGAGAGAGGAAAAAACAATAAACTGAGGTTGGAGTTGGCTTTGAAGTTCTTTGTGTAGGCACCCACAATGCAATTCTTATCTTTCTTTTCAAGTAAAGCAGAGTGTCTGAACTAGTGATTATTCTAGAATAGTCTCTACGTGGCCCTGAAGGGCAGGCTTTGCCTTCATTCTGTTGGGCACCTTCTCTACACAAGGGCCCTCTGCCAAGTATGGTGGGAACTACAATAATAAATAAGAACTGAGTTTTGTGCCCCATAATGTTTGCAGACTAATGAAGACAATAGATGTACATATGACTACCTGGAATTAAGAGGTAACTACACGCACAATGGCCTTCAAATATGCACATCAAGATCCTCTTTTTTTTTTCTGTTCTTTTTGTTTGCTTAGTTTGTTTTTTTGTTTGTTTGTTTTCCCAATTTTTAAATTATTTTATTGTTGTTCAATTACAGTTGTCTGCATTTTTCTCCCCATCCCTCTACCCCACCCCATCTGAACCCACCTCCCTCCCCTGCCTCTACCCTCCCACTTGGTTTTGTCCATGTGTCCTTTTTTTTTAACTTTCATTTTTATTCAATTACAGTTGTCTGCATTTTCTCCCCATCCCTCCACCCCACCCCATCTGAACCCACCTCCCTCCCCTGCCTCCATCCTCCCCCTTGGTTTTGTCCATGTGTCCTTTATAGTAGTTCCTGAAAGCCCTTCTCCCCACTATCCCTTCCCCTGTCCCCTCTGGCTATTCTTAGATTGTTCTTAACTTCAATGTCTCTGGTTGTATTTTGTTTGCTTTTTTCTTCTGTTGATTATGTTCCAGTTAAAGGTGAGATCATATGGTATTTGTCCCTCACTTCCTGGCTTATCTCACTTAGCATAATGCTCTCCAGTTCCATCCATGCTGTTGCAAAGGGTATAAGCTCCTTCTTTCTCTCTGCTGCGTAGAATTCCATTGTGTAAATATACCATAGTTTTTGGATCCACTCTTTTGCTGATGGGCACTTAAGTTGCTTCCAGTACTTGGCTATTGTAAATTGTACTGCTATGAACATTGGGGTGCACAGGTTCTTTTGGATTGGTGTTTCAGGGGTTTAATCCCAGCAGCAGAATTGCTGGGTCAAAAGGCAGTTCCACTTTTAGTTTTCTGAGGAAATTCCATACTGTTTTCCACAGTGGGTACACCAGTCTGCATTCCCACCAACAGCATACTAGGGCTCCCTTTTCTCCACAACCTAGCCAGCACTTGTTATTTGCTGATTTGGTTATGACGGCCATTCTCACTGATGTGAAGTGGTATCTCATTGTGGTTTTAATTTGCATCTCTCTGATGACTAGTGATGCTGAGCATCTTTTCATATGTCTCTGGGCCCTCTGTATGTCCTCCTTGGAGAAGTGTCTGTTCAAGTCCTTTGCCCATTTTTTAATTGGGTTGTTTGTCTTCCTGGAGTGCAGTCGTGTGAGTTCTTTATATATTTTGGAGATCAGATCCTTGTCTGAGGTATCATTGGCAAATACGTTTTCCCATACTGTTGGTTCTCTTTTCATTTTAATGCTGTTTTCTTTAGCCATGCAGAAGCTTTTTATTTTGATGAGGTCCCATTTGTTTATTCTTTCCTTTATGTCCCTTGCTTTAGGGGACATGTCTGTGAGGATGTTGCTGCATGGAATGTCTGAGATTTCCCTGCCTATGTTTTCCTCTAGGACTTTTATGGTGTTACAACCAAGTCTCTACAGTCAATTAATATTTGACAAAGGAGGCAGGAGAATAAAATGGAGCAAAAATAGCCTCCAACAAATGGTATTGGGAGATCTGAACAGCTACATGCAAAAAAATGAAACTCGATCACCAACTTACACCATACACAAAAATAAATTCAAGGTGGATAAAAGACTTAAATATAAGATCCTCTTACTGATATTGATTTCTGGCTTACTCTCTCCCTCCTCCAAGCCTCAACAGATGCCTTTCTTCATACCTGAAAGGTCTGCTTATTTTCCCCCACACAACCAAGACCCGTTCCTCCTTTATAACTTTCCTCCTCCATAAGGATTTCCCCAGATCCATCTGCACCATTCATCCTCCCCCACTCTTCCCCCCGAGCTATGTGTTCTACGTATTCAGTGCACTTAGGCTGTCTGCTCCAACTGGTAGCATTTAGGTCAAGTAATCAACAAGCAGTGTAAGCAATAAAAAACCTCCTTATCTGAGGTTGCTACCAGAATCACACCAAGCACAGTGGCAAGAGAGTCAGGGCTCCTGAGTGACATTGTGGCTGGTTTGTCCCTGTTGTTAAAACAGGATCCTGAATATCCCTTGGGTTCCTTCCTGCTTGACTAACATTGATTGCCAAAAAGCATTCAACTGACCTGACCTGACCAAAATTTTTGTTCTGTTGTTCCAGGTTTCTTCTACAACCAGATGATTCCTTACAGATACTGGCACCAGTGGAAGCTGATGTGGGTTTCTACACTTGTAACGCCACAAATGCCTTGGGATATGACTCTGTCTCCATTGCCGTCACATTGGCAGGTAACATGAAAAGCTCTGTTCATTTCAACTTAGAAACAGTCATTGGGTGGATGCCTACAATGTGCCAAGCAGGCCCAGGAACACACTGATAAGTGAGATCCATACCCTGCCTTAAGGAAGCTTATAATCTGTAATTATAATTAAGTGGAGGTGATGTGTAGTATTTGGTAGAATAAAATAAGTGCTCTAAGTGATAACAAAAATGTGTGCAAGGACATTTCCTTCTATCTGGGAGATCTTAGAGTTGGGATGAATGGCATTTTGATAAGCAGAGATGGGGGAAATATTCCAGACAGAAAGAACACATGAAAAGGAAATGTGTACAAGTAAGTAGCATGTTGCAAAATGTAATCATGACCTAAGATTATTGAATGCTCTTTTGGGGCCCTGTCATTTCTCCTTGTTATACTCATTGCAAATAAGACTTTTTTTTAATATATTTATTGATTATGCTATTACAGTTGTCCCATTTCCCCCCCACACTCCACTCCATCCTGCCCACCCCCTCCCTCCCACATTCTCCCCCTATAGTTCATGTCCATGGGTCATACTTATAAGTTCTTTGGCTTCTACATTTCCTACACTAATTTTACCCTCCCCCTGTCTATTTTCCACCTATCATCTATGCTACTTATTCTCTGTACCTTCCCCCCATCTCCCCCTCCCAATCCCCTATTGACAACCCTCCATGTAATCTCCATTTCTATGGTTCTGTTCCTGTTCTAGTTGTTTGCCTAGTTTGCTCTTGTTTTTGTTGTAGATGTGGTTGTTAATAACTGTGAGTTTGCTGTCCTTTTTACTGTTCCTATTTTCGATCTTCTTTTTCTTAGGTAACTCCCTTTAACATTTCATATAATAAGGGCTTGGTGATGATGAACTTCTTGAACTTGACCTTATCTGAGAAGCACTTTATCTTCCCTTCCATTCTAAATGATAGCTTTGCTGGATACAGTAATCTTAGATGTAGGTCCTTGCGTTTAATCTTGGGTAATGTAATGATGATGTGCCTTGGTGTGTTCCTCCTTGGGTCCTTTGGGACTCTCTGAGCTTCCTGGACTTCCCGGAAGTCTATTTCCTTTGCCAGATTAGGGAAGTTCTCCTTTATTATTTGTTCAAATAAGTTTTCAATTTTTTGTTCTTCCTCTTTTCCTTCTGGCACCCCTATAATTCGGATGTTGGAACATTTCAAGCTGTCCTGGAGGTTCCTAAGCCTCTCATTTTTCTGAATTCTTGTTTCTTCATTCTTTTCTGGTTGGATGTTTCTTTCTTCCCTCTGGTCCACACCATTGATTTGAGTCCCAGTCTCCTTCGCATCACTATTGGTTCCCTGTACATTTTCCTTTGTTTCTCTTAGCATAGGCTTCATTTTCTCATCTGGTTTTCAAACAGATTCAACCAATTCTGCGAGCATCTTGATAACCAGTGCTTTGAACTGTGCATCCGATAGGTTGGCTATCTCTTCCTCGCTTAGTTGTATTTTTTCTGGAGCTTTGAAGTGTTCTGTCATTTGGGCCATTTTTTTTTTTTTTTTTTGTCTTGGCGTGTCTGTTACTTTAAGGGGCGGAGCCTTAGGTGTTCACCGGGGCGGGGTAATGCTGGTTGCTGTGCTGTGATGCTGTATGTGGGGGAGGGGCTGAGAGGGAGCAATGGCGCCCGCCTCACTCTCCTCTGGATTTCAGTCTTTCACTCTGATACCCACAATCAAACTGGGCCCCTCTGGTGCTGGTTCCCAAGTGGGTGGGCTTGTGCACACTCTAGGCCCCTGTGGGTCTCTCCAACGACCTCTCCTGTGAGGCTGGGAGTCTCTCCTGCTGCCACCCCAACCCCCACGGGCGTTTTCAATCAGAGGTTTGAGGCTTTCTTTCCCCATGCTGGAGCCCTGGGTTGCGTGGTCTGCTTCACTCCCTGCCCTTCATCCGGTTTATCTGTGCGCGAATGTGGGGCCGAGGGGTGCTACCCGCCGCTCTGCCTGCCCCGCTCTCCGCCACTCTGAGTCCAGCCCTCTCAGTTTATCTGCGCGAATGTTGGGCCTCAGGGTCTGCTAGTGCTCGGACTGCCTGCGCCATTAGTCCCACACTCCGCTAGTCTCAGTCCCGCCACAGCTACAGGAGTCCTCTCCACTCCTGGTGCCTGTCTCCGCCCCTCCTACCTGTCTGGATGAATGTTTATTTTTTATTTCCTTGGTGTTGGACCCCCCTTGCCATTCGATTCTCTGTCAGTTCTGGTTGTGCGAGGAGGCGCAGTGTGTCTACCTACGCCGCCATCTTGGTTCTTGCAAAGAAGACTTTAACACCCACAGGGAACTGGAGTTCTGTGGTCATGGTTTGAAGCCACAGAGTGTTCTCTCTGATTCTGTTTTACTTCAACCTCTTACTCTAATGTACCTGCCAATGCTTTGCCTTTACCCATTGATGTTAGGTAAAACTTTCTACACCGGATGACTTAAAAATATTAAAATTCAGGTTACAGTGTCTCCCAAGGTTATGGTCTTATAGTAGAGCACTTTTATAAAACCTGTCTTACAAATCCTTGCCTTTGAAACTAAAAAGAGACCTTACATACATACCGGTTGGACAAGTGCCCTTATTTCTCAGAGCTCAGTCATCCTGGGGTCACACAGCCGCTCAGCTAGTGGTGAAGAGAAGAAGCAAACTGAGGTCCACTAACTCCCAGCTCATTGTTCCCTCCATTTCCCCACTGATCCTACCAAAATAGGATCCTTTTCCTCAGATCTGGGCCAAGCAGCTTTGTGGGGGTATGTTGCATGTGTTTGTATTTATTCTTTTCAATTGTTACTCCCATCAGATGATTCAGTAGATGCTAGAAAAGCCAACATCACCCCACACTGACCTCATCAGTCCATGCTGGGATTATGTTGTCACATTGTTTTCCAGTCACACATGCTACTCCCTTGCATATCTGTTTAGCAACTGTATTTATGCCCTTGTGACCTAAAGCTGATCTGAGAAGGGCCCTTTAGCAGGAGGCTTTACAGAGAAGATGAAAGTCAACAATGAATAAGGCAAGCTAAGGAGCCCTGGGGTGGATTAAAGACTGATATTATTAATGCCTATTTTTTTGTGAATAGAACATTTGCTTTTCTCCTAATGTATTCCAGTCACAAGCTTTATTCCCCTCTTTAATACAGAGTCCAGATGCTCAGCACCAGCGTTGTTAACTCTCTTCTGCCTCCCACCCTCCAACCTTCCTTAGCAGGGACACTGCTGACATTTCTCCAGTTCCGGGCAAATAGTGGCTCTTACAGGATTAAGTTTCTTGTTTATATTTATCCAGATACCATTCAGCTCTGTCACAAACTAAATACCCTTTGTTCACCTGAATTTAATATGATTAATGGAAACCTGTCTGGAATTAAGCAAGGCAATTGAAACATCAGGCTTGTCTTCGGCTCTTTGAAGAGGAGCTATTGGAGGTTGCCAAAAGGTTCAAAGCCAGGAAAGAGAGACAGCAGCCAGAGAGGCACCGGAGAAGGGGGAAAGGGGGCTGCCTGGTGGGGTAGATCACAAAACACCACACCCAGGGCTTAAGGAGCTTTGTCCAGGGCTTCAGTGGTGGGGTTTGTTCGGGTCCGCTGACAAATCTGCCAAGCAATCCCTCTAAAAATGAAGGCTCGAATGTATACATTGCCTTAAGATTGTATTTGTGTATTTACCTGGAATTATCATCTATATCTGTGTCAATATCCACATTCACAGTATTAAGGTACTCACCAGCTACTATTTTGAGCTTACCTTTTGCCAAGTATTGTTGACACACAGCAATAAGTGAGGCGTAAGTTTTGTGCTCCATAATGTTCACAGGCTAGTGAAGGCAATGGATGCATTCATCAACCTAGAATCAAGAGGTTACAACTTTTTTCCAATGGCCAAATCAAGATCCTGCATGACACTGTATAAGCTGTAATCTAAATTGGGGGTGTGGATTGGGGAATTGGGCATTACTAAGTTTGCTTACCAATTATCCTGCTTATTAGCTGTGTAATCACGAACAAAGTGTAAAACCTCATTGAGTCTTTGTCCTCATCCATAAGAATGAAATTAATAACATTTTAATGGATTGTTGTGAGGTCAAAGAAGATTGCATTCATGCAAAAGCACTTAGCCCAATGCCAGGCACATAGTTCACACTCAATAAATGTTTTCTGTCTTTTCTCTAGCTTTCCTAAAATGAAACACATCCTGAAAGCAATTCTAAAATGTGTAAAACATTAGCCCAACTTTACTTCCATGTATTTTTCACTATAAGTCTTCACACTGAAATTTTTCAAGTATGAACTTAGGAGCTGATTCTGCTCACTTGCAATCAATTCCTTATGGTAAATTTCAGTGCTTCTGTGCTTTGAAAGATATTGCAGAGATTTTTACCTTCAGTTCAGTATGAATATAGGCCAAAAGGGGAAAAATGCTTTGAGGCCCAAAGTGCTCAAGTGCTCCCATGATTTCATAAGGAATGTATGGGCTTTAGTCTTGCCAATGCACCTGAGTTGCCCAGATGCAAGAAAATTTGTTATAATAATTCCCAAGCGCAGGCATAGCATGGCAGTTAAACCTGCAGGCTCTGGAGCCTTGTGTTCTGGATTTGAATCCTGGCTCTGTCACTTCCTATGTATATAACCCTGAGTAACTTCTTTATACTCTCTGACTCAGCTCCTTTATTCGTAAAATGGTGACAATAATAGTGCTTGACTTAGAGGGTTCTTGTGGAGATTAAATACATTCATCATGTAAAATGCTTATAATTATGCCGGGCATATAGCAAGCACTGAATATGTATCAGCTACTATTATTGTGAAAATAATGCACAAAACAAAGCCAAGATAATTGTACAGTGAATGAGATTCTTTTTCAGAGACCAGAATGTTCACAAACCCTTTGTAGAGCACCTCTCTGTGTCTCAACATCTCTAGGTCTGTGTCAACGGGAAAGACTGAATTAGTCATCTGAAAATTGGTTAGAGCAAGGGAGGTCACTAGTGACAAAGCCTATTTCATGTGGACCACAGGAAGAGAGGCCTGATAAACTCTTCCTGGTCCACAGCTAGACCTCTCCCATCAAATTGCCTCATCTTCTGAACTGAGTGAGTTTTGCTATGTCTGCCTCTCAGATGCATTGCAGGTCTATTGCTACTCTCTCTCCAATCTGTACAATATTTAAACATGTAAACATATTTAGTTTTAGATATACCAATACAGTCAAGACTTCCTCTCTCTGCTCTCTTGGGGCCTGTAAAATTTTGTCTTTTGTGTCTTTTGCTTCTCCCCAAACTCATCCATTATGTATTGATTTTATCTTTTAAGCCACAGAGCTTTGAGAGTGGCGAGTGTCACTTGGCGAGTGTCTCTTGGCATGGAGATGGCCAGTGTTTCCCTTTCTACCTCCCTGGTTCCCGGAACTCATGGCCATTTAGACCCAGTGGCACAAAATTCCTTTCTGTCCTAAACTGACTTAATTGGATACCTGTTTCACTGCTCAGGATGTAGATGAGAGTAACATACAGTTCAGTGGAAGTGGGAGTATAAGAATATCACCAAAATGTCACCCTCTAACATTTTGAAGTAGTGATTACTTTGTGTCCAGGCAAACACAGCACTCAGTTAATGAGAGCCTCTGATGCGTACACAGATAGGTCCAAAGATTGAAGAGCCACCTTGGCTAGTCCGATTCAGGACTTGGCCAGGTTGCTCAGAAATCTTCCAAATCTGAATGGTGTGGGCAGCATTTTGAAGGAAAGCAGTAGTCTCCTGGTAAATTGCTTCAGTCTGGATCAGTGGAGTTTAGCTCTACTTACCAATGCAGATGAGGCCTGACCAGGTGTGGACCACTGATGAAGTCATGGCCAGAAGGGAAATGTTTTCAGTTGTCATTGATTTTATAAGATCACAAAAGAGATACTATAAGGCCTGCCTGACATCATCAATGGAAAATGAGAAGAAGATGAGGGCTGAGGGATGAGCATCTCTTCCATTGAAAGGAAAGAACACGGATGAGCTCATTCAAAGTTTTCACAGGAAGGGAGAAACAGAAAATATTTCTCCTTTCCTGGCATGTTTTTCTGGTTTTTTATGAGTTGAATAGCTGACACATATTGTGTCTAATAAAGAGATCACAGAAACCTCTCTGGGAAAATAAAAATAAATGGCAGTTGTTTTTGAAATTCTTTTTTTTTTCCTTTCCCTTCCCCACCATGATTTAGTAGCTACAGTAAAAGACAAGCAGGGTTGTAAGCTATGTATAATGTAAGTCATTTTGAATTGGCATTTCTGGATTTTTTTTTCTTCCAGCAATTCTGTTAACCAAGGAAGATTTGGCTTCACAGAGCATTTGGCTCAGAGAGGGCTTTGTCATCAGTGGCAGAGGCTGACAGAGGAAGGTTTACTCCAGTGCACTAGATCAGAGGCAAAGGCAGACAAGTTTGGCTGTGTTCCTAATGGTATTCTGAATAACAGGGTAATTAATGGCCATTGAATGATTCAAGCTGCCATCAAGGGACCTCATTATCTGATAGAATACTGAGTACCAAGGCCCTTAAGTTTTCCTCAATATGTACACATGTGTAGCATGCCCACTAAAGACTCGTAGCTGTTACAGAAGTTAGATTAAATGGATAAAATTATAGCAAGAAGATCCAACTTACTCAATTTCCCAGTAGACTACAGGAAACAAACAGGAAAAACAAATGGTCCAAGCTAACTCATCTCAAATTCTGAAAGAGCAGATCCCACAGATATCCAAGGGAATGAGGAAAACTTGGGTGGTTGGAGAGCGAGTGGGACAAGCCATATCCTCGGTTAATTGCTTCTAGGAGAGGCTGCGGCATCACACATCTGTGGTAGGTGTGGGGTCTCTTGTCCTTCTGCAGTGGAACATGCAAATGAAGTTGTGACAGCACCACTTGCTGCCTTAGTGTCTTGAAGAATAATCGACTTCAATTGAATATAGAAGAGGTAACCTGAGAAAACTGACACGTGCCATTGGCAAAAATTATCTTGAGAAAGTGGATGGAGAAGAGGGAAGCCATGCGGCCTGGGAATGTTCAGGGAAGGGCAGTCTAAGCCCTACCCACCTCTGTGATACTAAGGGCCCAGCAATATAAATACTGTAGGTGCACCAACTAACCGGAATCACACGGGCAAAGAAATTCCAATTCCTTCTCAATTTTTGTGCAAGATAGTTAATGAGTAGTCACAATGTTCACCCTGAATCCTCAAGGAAAGGTTAAATCAGATTAAAACCTTTCTGTTTTATTGAGGAATAATTTACATACCATAAAATTAACCAATTTAAGTGTGCACTTCCATGATTTTTTAAGCCAATTTTTTAAGTTGTATACCAGTCACTACAACCTAAGGTGATGGTTTAAAAAAAACTTTATTGAGGTATAGTTCACACACTATGACAATTCAGCCTTTTAAAGAATACAATTCAAAGGCTTTAAGTACATACAGATTGTGCATCCATCACCATACTTAATTTTAGAGCATTTTTATTATCCCATAAATAAACTCCACACCCCCTAGCCATCACCCCCCACCCCACCCCCACTCCCACCAGCCATAGGCAAGCACTAATATACTATATCTCCATAGACCCGACTATTCATCATACAATGCATGGCCCTTTGTTCCTGACTTCTTTCACTTAGCACGATGTTTTCAAGGATCATCTGGATTGTATAACATGTATGCTACACTCCTTCTTATGGTGGAATGATAGCCCATTGAGTGAATATACCACATTGTATTCATAATTCATCAGTTGATGGGCATGTAGGTTGTTTCCACTTGTTGGCTGTTAGGAATAATGCTGCAATGAATATTCATGGGCAAATTATTATGTAGACATATGGTTTTATTTCTCTTGGGTATATATGCATAAAAGTGGAATTGCTGAGTCATGTGACACTTTATGTTTAACTTTTTGAGAAACTGCCAGTTACGTTCCAAAGTGGCCACACTATCTTACATTTCTACCAGCAATATATGAGGGCTCCAGTTCTCTATATTCCACCAATACTTTTGCCATTTTCTTTCTGTCCATCTCAGGGATGTGAAGTGAGAGTTCATTGTGACTTTAATTTATATTTCCTTAGTGACTAATGATGTCAAACATCTTTTCATGTGCTTACTACTCACGTATATGTCTTCTTTGTTGTAGTGACAACTTTGGTGATGTAGAAAGGACATATGGCCTATGTATTAGTTTTTTATTGCTGCCATAACAAATTACCAAAAGTTTAGATTGTTAAAGCAACACGAATATATTGCCTTACACTTCCGTAGGTCAGAAGTCCAGTACAGTCTCACCAGGAAAAGGTCAAGATGTCAATGGGCTGCATCCCTTTCTGAAAGCCCTAGAAGAGAATGCTTTTCCTGCTCATTCAGTTTGTTGGCAGAATTTAGCTCCTTGCGACCTAGGACTATGGTCCGTTTTCTTTCTGGCTGTAACCCAGGTGTCATTCCCAGCTTCTAGAGAACACCGCTTTCCTGAGCTCTCCGTCCTCTTCCTCCATCTTCAAAGCTGGCAGCGGTGGGCGGAGTCCTTCTCAGGTTGCCTCTCTGACAAACTCTTCTGTCTCTGTTCTCTGATTTTAAAAGCTTGAAATAATTTTATTTTTAAAAAAGAGCTTATGTGATTAAATTAGGCCCACATAGATAATTCAGAATAATCTCTTTACTTTAAAGGCAGCTCATTAGCTACCTTAATTCCATCTGCAACCTTAGTTCCCTTTTGCCCTGTAGTGTAACATAGTCACAGGTTCCAGGGACTGAGGTGTAGACCTCTCTGGAGGGTGATTACTCTGCCCACCACACACCCTGCCTGACAAGCACAGCTCATTTTCATCCGACTGTTGCCAAAGAAAAATGCAAATTTAATATTGATAGACCAGTAAGTGAAACTCAAACACACACACACACAAACACACACACACTTTTTTTAATCTCTCCATTTTTAAGTGAGCCCCACTAGGTTACATTTTTAATAATTCCTTTCCGGCTTTATATGGCTGTGCTCTGAATATAAACTGGAAAAGTAGCCTCTGGTTAAATCTTACATTTTCTGTATTCTCTGCTCATATATTACCTCTCATTTCCCAGATATAGTCAGTGTTATTCAAAGTATAATAACAGTCTATTTTACTAGATCACACTAACTGAAAACCATGGGATGATTTGGATAGGAGAAAAATATTTATTTTTACTATTACTAAAAAAGGGAGATTATTATAATAACAACATAAGTAAGATTCTAGGGAAAGTATTTGCCTCATCACAAAATTCAGAAGCAGATTCAGAAGTACAAACCTGTGTCCTTACTGTACGCAGAGGGTTTTACATGGACGCACGCTGTGGTCTCCTGCAGACCTGCGTTCTACAGCCTCTTACATGCAAATGACGCACAGCAATCATCTCCGCTTACCTGAAACATTAACATTTGCAAATTTACTTCCTTTATACTTGGGAGAATAGATGACTAGATGGCAACGCGCAGCTGTTGCAATATCTTCAGAAAGATAACCGATGAGAGGAAAAGTTCTCGGCAGACTAGCGGGGAGAAAGAGCACAGGCACATGGAGCTGAGTGACAGGCCAGTGCTGACCCAGGAGGCAGGCGGTGGACGTGAAGGAGACCTTGCGAGAGAGTGAGCAGGACAGGATGGAGTTAAAATTTCTGAGCTACAAAATGGGAAAGGCATTTGGAAGGAGAACCAGACTTTTAAAAAAATATGCATTTTAATATGACTATTATCTGTAACAAAGCCACTCTTGTTGAAATCGCCAGGTAGCCAGATCCCAAAAAGTTTCTGGCCAGCAAGAAATGTAACTGAACATTAACAGTATCCATCATTAGTGACTCAGTTGGATAAGATGTAGTTATTATTGATACGTGTTTCCTAGGTTTACAATGATCATGGTCCCTTAAACTTAACTTGCAAGGTTTTAAATTCTTCACCTGGGAAGTCTCCTTTCAGGGAGTTTTCACAGATTTAATTCCAGTGGCCCTTGTGGGGGACCTATGCTAATTAATTATATTGTAAGCAGAGGCTAGCATTTCTTAAGGCATTGCTTTGATATTCTTACTGGTTACAGAGCACTATCCATTGATTAAGTCGGGATTTATACCATTTTATAAATGTATACAATGTATACAATTAAATCTTGATTCATACAATTGCTTAGTTTTAGGTTATGAAAGTTTGTGAAATTTCTAGCACCTCATTGCTGTATAGTCAAATATTTTAATTAGTGAACATCACTATCTTATTCACCTTTCTCTTGAATTGAGATTTGGGTTACAACCTCGACCAATTTGCCATTTATTGATTCTTTCTGGAGCTCCCAGTCATCTCCAGGCCTGCCCGCTGCAGTCCTTGTGTCTGCCACTGCCCAGTGTCCCGTCGTCCCCCACAGGTCTCCTTGTCCTCCTGCGGGATGAGCACACGTGCGCACTTCCTGGCCTAGATCGCCTCTAGCTGAACAGTGGGAACCTGAAATATTTTAAATACAATTCTTTTTTTAAAGTTTTCTATTGTTATTCAGTTACAATTGTCACCATTTCCCCCCCATAACTCTCCCCTGCCCTACCCACCCCTCACCCCCCACATTCAGTCCTCCCCCAACCCTGTTGTCTTTGTCCATGGATCCTTTACACACATTCCTTGACTTGACCCTTCCCCTTCTTTCCCCCGCTACCCCACTCCCCCCACCCCTCTGGCCACTGTCAGTTTGTTCTTTATTTCTATGTCTCTGGTTCTGTTTTGCTCGCTGTTTTTTTGTTGATTAGGTTTGATTCACTTTTGATGGCTAAGGACAGTAAAGAGCCACTTCACCAGATGTTTGTGACCTGTTAGGAGAATGAAAAGAAGGCCCATTTCATTCATTCCTTCAACAAGTGAGCAAATATTCACTAAACCTGGACTAATTATCATTGGATAACTACTGTAACAAACAAAATCATAAATATAAGATGGCTAAAACAGGATAGATAATTTCCTCCTCACATAAAGCCTGAAATCATTGCACAGCCGGTTTTTGTGGTTTGGGTCAAGCGGCACACTGCATTTCTGCACACATTCCATCTGCAGGAATGAGGTGCCTTTCCCACACCTGAGCACAGGGGCTGGGAAACGCCCCAGCCTTGGGCCCAGGAAGAGGCAGAAAAGGGTTTGGAAATAGCAAGTCAGTCTCCGGCATGGCTTCTAAAATGGAAGGCACCATGCTATTAAAAACAAAGTTTCTATCAGCAGAGGCCTGGACTTGGGCCCTGAGAAAAAATTACTCATAATGCTCTCTGTTCTTGGCTGAACTCAAAAAAACAAACCTTCAGTCTCCTCTGGCTCCTCTCTCAGACACCTTCACACTGGGCCAAAGATATTGTACAAGCACCTATATGTTCAGAGTTTTTCCCATTGGACTTTGGTTTTGCCCAGAGTCACACTTAAGGGAAAGAGGTGGGAGCCAGAGCCCAGACCATACACAGGAATGTATCTCTGAGCATTTGCTCCAGGGGCTTCTCGTCTGTCCCTGCCTTATCAGGACAGTGCCTGGCGGACTCAGTGCCTCTGCTGTAAGGCCATCACACGATGACATGTCTTCACATCATTGGATAACTGATACTCATGTTTTGGCTACATCTCAGGTTTGCGCCTTGTACAAGGGTCACCCTTGCTTACTAGTGAGGCTCTATTTCCCCTGTTCCATGTTACTTCTTTTGGAACCAGAATTCAAAAGCTAAGAGGTCCGAAGGAACTGAACAAAAATGATTCTCTTAATACTTCCGTTTCCAGGTCTGACTCTCTCGGACAGGTTTGATTCCTTCTATTGGGCCTGATAAATTGGAAAGCTTGCCTTTGTTTCCATTTCCTTGTTTTTCTTGAATTTATACAGATGTAAAATTAGGGATAATCTGCATGTAGCTTTCATTCAACTGTAACACAGACTTTCAGATTAACTGAAAGAGTGATCTACAAACACTGTCAATTTTCATAAACGAATTAAATCTGCAGGCCCATGCTGGTTTGCAGAAATGTCATGGCTGCTGGCGACGACCCGATGGCGGAGGCGCTGCTCACAGGGGCTCTGTGACCGCCGCCTCACACAACCGCCACTTTCTTCTGTTTTGTCTCTTGCAAAAGCCTTTTCCGTGGGGCATACCAAAACCTTTCTTTAGCAGTCTCTTAGCGCAAACGTACTGTTTTTCACTTCACTGCCTCTCTGCATCTCTATTTTTTCTTTTTAGTTAACTTCTGTTATTAAAGTAATACTAGCTAATGTGATTTTAATTGAACACACACACAGGCATGGCATTACCCAGCAGTACTCATTAGGTGACTAGAACAGTGATCTAAAATGGGCTTACTTTTGCTGCTGTTGTTTTTAGTTGGCCATTAAAGGAGAGCTCCAAATTGAAATTTTCTAGTAGAGAACTAGTGGTCTCGCAAAAGAAATTTCCTCAGCTCTCACCAGGAATCAGAGAAACCAGGTCAAGAAAAACTAAAACAATACAATCCATTGATTTTCAAACCTGGCTGCTTATCAAAATCACCCAGGAACTTGTTAAAAACAGAGATTACAGCTTCAATAGTGACACCTGAGATTCAGCTTTAATAGGTCTGGAGTGGGACTCAATAATATATACAAGCTTTTTCTAATAAATGTGAGAGGGTCAATTGATTATGAAACACTGTTTCCATTCTAAATTTTGATGAAGTCTAACTGCGTGAATAACTTTGTGCTGTGTCTGGACAATGGGTCATGAGGGTAAGAACGGAAAGGAGCCTGTGCTAACAGCAGCCCCTCTAGTGACAGGACAAGAGGCCATTACTTTCCAGCTAAAGCTCAATGTAATTAATTAAGTGCTGCATTTAATTCAGTGACATTTGAATTTTATAGCTATACACTTGCAGCTATAAAAACCACCTTTATTATTAAAATTCCTATAGGAAATATATAACTCGGTAATTGTGAGTCTGAAACCCTCTGGTCCCTAACCTGCTTCTCTCTATTGGCACCGTTGTTTTTATTACATTGTGAGGCAACTATTATATTATAACAGGACAGATTATGTTTTTAATAAGTGCCCTGGGAGTTCTGAGGCGGCCTGTCCACAGACATGGGTTTGGGGTCCCCAGTTATAAGCACTGGAATTTAGGTCAAAGTTCTGGGGTCTCGTTCAGGCCTACACTTGTTTGCCCCCTCTGGCCTTGGACAAACCATGGGGCCTTTCTGAGCCTTATCTATATAAAAGACAAAAAGTCATTGCCTCCCTCTCAGAGTTGTTATGGAAAAAAATCAGATAATGCACAGAGCATACCATATGCACACATATTCATTAACTGGATATTTATTGAGAACCATTTGTGTGCCAGGACTAGGTGAGAGGATGAAAGAAGAGAAGGACAAAGATGTGATCCCCGCTTCTATGGAGGTTACGTGGTGAGGGGTGGGAGGCAGAGAACACACCGATAAATCAGGGAAATTCTGATAGTTCTAGTGCTTATAAAATTGGTGATGACTGGCAGGGGAGTAAAGGGAGGCATGTTTTAGATGAGGTGCTTAGGAAAGGCCCCCCTAGGAGGTGGTATTTGCACAGAGATGTGAAAGACCAAAGGAACAGAGCTGTGCAGATGTCTGCAGGTGGATGGTGTCAGGGAGAGGGCACACAAGGACAAACGTGCTGATGTTCTGGAAGAAGAGACAGATGGTCAGTGTGGCTGAAGCACAGTGGTTGCTGGGAGTGTGGCCTCAGGGTGCTGGGAGGTACAGAGCTGGGCCTGAACGGATAGGGAATGCTTGGTCATGAAGAGGAACTTGAGACTGTGTGCTAATTGCACTGAAAAAGCTCTGGATAATTTAAGCAGAGAAATTTTATGATCTGATTCAGTTTTAGAAAGATCACTCTGTCTGTCTTGAGAAGAGACCATGGTAGAAGAAGAGTAGAAGCAAGGAGGCCAGTTACGGTCTACTACAGTCCAGCCAGGTTTGCTTATAGCAACACAGAGGCTGGCTAGCATTAGGGTCTGTCAAAGGCAAAGGTAGCGAGTTAGAGCTGGGGAGCTTCTTATGGGTAGAGAGGTAAGGTAAACATGCCGGTATTAATTCACTGTCATTCCAGATGGATTCTCACATTATCACCCTGTATTATTCTCAGAAACCATCATAATGCGAAACCACTCATCTTCACATCAGGTCATACATAACCTCGAGTATGTGGAATATAAGTAAAATAAGGGGGAAGACCACAAAACAGTCAAAATAGATATAGAAAGCCAATGCGTATGCTCACAGGTGAGCTCCTCCAAACCTTACTCAAATTTCTTCCCTTAAACATAATTTTAATGAGTTTAATATTCTGTGCCTAAAGGCAAGTTAAAAAGGGAGAGGGGAAAAAATAACAATAAAAATAAATTAATCAAAAATTAAAAGTTTCATAATACACTGTGTTGGTAAGGTTGTTGGGAAATAAGCACTTTCACAAACTATTGGAGAGAATGCATACTAGAACTCTTTTTTAAGAATGAATCCCTAAAACTTCAAGCCACCCAGCTGATAAGCACATGTAAAGAGAAAGACAGTCACTTGTGTCCGTTTATTTCAGGGCCTGCCTTCTTCTTTATTAATCCCCATCTGAGGATATGTTTATTGATTTCAAAGAGGCAGGGAGAGAGAAAGACAGAGGGAGAGAGAAAATCTACCAATTGCCTCCTGTATGCACCCCAACTGGGAATGGAACCCACAAACTAGGTATGGGCCCTGGCAGATAATTTAACCTACAATCTTTTGGCATATGGGACGATGCTCCAGCCAACTGAGCCACCTGGCCAGGGCTTCAGGGGTGTTCTTCTCTTTAGGCAGTCTTACAAGATGCTGGATGTAAGAGTTATCCCAGTAGCCAATGCTTACTGCAAACCTGGAAAAAATGAAAGATAAGGAATGTGAGTAGAGATTAGTAGGTTCTGACCAATTTCCATGGCCAAGTTCTCAGGTACCAAGTCAAGGATCCAGAAAACTATCGACCTCAAAAGGCCAACAAATGCACCTTCAGTGCTCCAGTATACATTTAAGCAGACTCATCCACCCATCTTTATATTCACATACGCTGCTCATCGCATTTCCCACAGTGGCCATTTCTTACCTCCATCCTTTCTCATATGGCCAATTCCTTTCCCAGACTCGAAACAGTAAATAACCCCACCTCATAATTCATATAGAAGACTTGCAACCATTTATTCATGCAGCAAACTCACTGGCCAAAGCTTTTAGTCAGATCACTCTACTCAACCAAAAAGTTCTGTGTCCAGAGGAAAGGAAATTTAGAAATATTTGGCAATCATCTCTAATAATGACCTTAGAACTTCTGAGTCTGTATGAGGTGCCAATCATTTTACATCCCTTAAGGCGATCATAGTAGGGAACCCAGGAACAAAAAAATAAAACAACTAACTACAACTTGGAAATCACTGTGGTTGCTACACTACTCCTTGTGGTGTAGCCTGGGAAATCTCTCTACCCCAAGCTACACTACAAGGAGTTAAAGTTTTAGTGTCCTGAGTCTGGGAGCTGAAGCCTGGATTACACTGAAGTCTTCTGGCAACATGCGCCTTAGGATGAGCCTTAGGACCATGGACAAGTCATAGCAGGAACCTGGATCACTAAGGCCAAGGCACCCCACTGTGGGCCTGGAGCCCACTCCACCTCTCAAAGGACATTTTGTGAGATAATAAGTGCTTTCACCACTTGAAGAAAAGTAGGGGAGAAAAAAGAGGGACAGCTTCAAATATGAGGCTGTGTGACGGTGCAAGCAGGAATAAAGGGTAAAAAGATGATGGGGAAAACAAAAAGTATAAAAAGCAGTTATAAGACTCCAAAGGGCATTGTTGAATTATGGATTTCTTCACAGTTAATAAAGGCACAGAAGAACAAATACCATTGTAGAACGTCCTGCCTGTAAAAGGATTGAAACAAAATTAAATCCATTTGACTCACAAAAAATATTAAGCTTTTGGTATACGAAAATGATCTCATGTGGCCCCTTATTTCCTCAAGGTGCTCAATAAATGAATTTTTCATTGGATTATGTGGTCTTGTACATGAAGTACTAGATTTTTATCTGCAGCTGATAAAGGCCTATTAAAATGTAACATACACAGAATTTCCACTTCCAGGAAGATGGCATAGATATACTTTTTTCTATTCTTCCTGCTCAATAAAACTGAAATCCATGGACATTATATATAAATAAACTTACGAAGATTGAAGATTGGGAAGAGAAAGCAGACTGGGTAGGCACCTTGAGAACTGAGGAACAACACAATTGTGACTTCTTCAGGTTTCTTTTTGCCTCCTGCATCCCAATCTTGGAGCTGAAGAAGCCAGCTGCCAGGAAATGAAATAGGAACAGGAAAAAAAAGGCCCCAAGTAAAACCAGCTCTTCGGAGCCAAAGGACCAGGAAAGAGGCAGCCTAGCAAGACAGAAAACTTTTGGAAAATACCACTCTACTCCAAACACCACAGAAAACACCATAGTCCACTGCCACCCACAAAACAAAGGCTGAGTGGGGGGCCTAAACTCCACCCTCTCGTACTGACAGGAGGTTCCCAGCAAACCCACAGATGCCACCTCAGAGAAGACAGATTTCATCCTGCCACCCAGGACAGATCACACAGGCAGCCTGGAGCTCCACCCTCACCCTGCAGGGCCCTCCTTACCCTCTCACCTGGGGTGGAGTTAAAGAAGCCCTCCTGCACAACTTTCCCCACCACCCAGCAGTAACAATGGCCCTCCCAAAGCAGTGTCAGTGGAGACCATGTGGGAAGCCAGAAGCCCCACTCCTGCTCAGCAGTAATGCACATCCCCAACGTAGCTGACAAAGCAGGCTAGGTGGAGAACCTGGACTTCTACCTTCACTGGATAAAACGATATGGCACCTCCCTGTCCCCCCACCACTTGAGTGGTTTCAGAGAAAGCCAGCTAAAACAGAAGGTTTAAATAAGATCCAGTGTTGCATAACATAATATGAAAATGTCCAGATTTCAATTGAAAATCACTCATCATACCAAAATCCCACTTTCACCACTCATATTCCACATGGTGCTGGAAGTTCTATCTAGTGAAATAATGCAAGAAAAGGAAATAAAAGGAATACAGATCAGATAGGAAGAAGTATTTGCAGATGAAATGATTGCCTACATAAAAAATACCAAGGATCTACCAAAAAAAGTCCTGAAACTAGTATGTGAGTTTAGCAATGTCACAGGACATACAAAAATTAACTGTTCCTATATACTAGCAAAGAACACATGAACACTGAAATTGAAAATACAGTATCATTTATCATACCTCAAAAAAATACAAAATAATTAGGCATAAACCTAGCAAAATATATACAAGATTTGTATGCTGGAAACTACAAAACTCTGGTGAAAGAGATTAAAGGAGCTATAAATAAACAGAGAGATAGACAGGGTTCATTGGTTGGAAGACTCAACACAGTAAAGATGTCAGTTCTCCCCAAGTTGACATACAGGTTTAATGTAATTCCTGTCAAAATCCCAGCAAGGTTTTATAGTTATAGAGAAGATTAATTTAAAATTTATGTGGAAAGGAAAAGACAATAGAATATCAAAAAATTATAAAGTAAGGATAATCAGCCTACCCAATTTCAAGATTAATTGTATAGCTATAAGGCTTTAAGATCATGTGGTATTGAGAGAGCCACATAGATCAATGGAACAGGAGAGAGAACCCAGAAATAAATCCAGAAAAATACATCCAACTGATTTTGACAAAGATGCAAAGCAATTCAGTGAAGGAAAGATAGCTTGTTCAATAAATGGTGATAAAGGAGATTTGACCTTGGGTGGTGAACGCACAATACAACATACAGATGATGTATTACAGAATTGTACATCTGAAACCTACATAATTTTATTAATCAATGTCACCCCAATAAATTCAATCAAAAGTTTTCTTAAAATGCAAGAATTAACCACAGCATACATATAATTATTTATTATTTAAAAAAATAAGTAAATGGTGATGGAGCAATTGGCCATCCATAGGCAAAAAACAAATGAACAGTGACCTAAGTATCTCACCTTATACACAATAAACACAAAATGAAACACAGACTTAAATGTAAACTGTAAAACTATGAAACTTTTAGAAAAAATCTTCAGCATCTACATCTAGGTAAATAGTTCTTAGACTTAACATCAAAAGCATGTTCCATAAAGGAAAATGTGATAAATTAGACTTTATCAAAGTTAGAAAGTTTTGTCCTGTGAAAGATCCTCTTAAGAAAATGAAAAGAAAGGCCACAGGCTGGGAGAAAATCTTTGCAGACCTCATATCAAAGAAAGTACTAGTATCTACAATATAAAGAACTCTAAAAACTCAATAGTCAAAAATAAATAAACAACCCAATTAGAAAATGATCAAAGGACATGAAAAGACATTTTACCAAAGAAGATATAAAGATGACAAATAAACACATCAAAATACATTCAACATCATTAGCCATTAGGGAAATGCAAATTAAAACCACAATGAGATCTCACCACACACCTATCAAAATGGATAAAATTAAAAGTAAAGACAACACCAAATGCTGATAAGTATGCAGAAGAGCTGGATCATACATTGCTGAAGGGAATATGAAATGGTACAGCCACTCCAGAAAACAGTAGCAGTTTCTTTAAAAACTAAACATGCAACTACCATATGACCTAGTAATTACACTTCTAGGCATTTATCCCAAAGAAATGAATACCTATTGGTACAGCAATGCTTATAGAAGCTTTACTTGAATAGCCAGGATCTGGACAACTGAGATGTCTTTCAACAAGTCTCTGGCTAAAAAAACCTGTGGTACATCCATACCATGGAACACTATGCAGCAATAAGAGGGAACAAACTATTGATACACACAACCATGGTACTGTGTGAGACCTGGGAGAATCTCCAGAGAGTTTTTCTGGATGAAAAAAAAGCCAATCAAAGAAGATTACATATTATATGATTGCATTTATATAACATTGTTGACATAACAAAATTACGGAACTGGAGGCCCGATTAAACGGTTGCCAAAGATGAAGATGGAGTTGGGGGCAGCAGGCGGCATCCTTGTGATGCTGGAATTATTCTTTCGATTAATCTAATCAGTGTCAATGTCCTCGGTGTGACGTTATACTCTAGTTTTATAAGACATTACCACTGGGGAAAACTGAGTAAAAAGTACACAGGAATTCTCTGAGCTAGGTCTTACAACTGCATGTGAATCTACAATTTCTCTAAGTAAAAAGTTTAATTTTTAAAAAATAAGCCGTTAAAAATGGAATGTATAGGGTTATTTGTTAATTTAATGATAAAATGTACAAATAATCCAACTTGTTGGATACCATCCTCTAGCCTCCCATTCTTCAATCCTTGTTCTCTTTCTGACAGTTCTGTGGTAAGCAGAAAGGTGGGTGAGTGGATGGTTTTTATATTGTGTAGTTACAGTTTTTTCAAAGGAAAACATGGTTAGTGGAAAAAAGCTGGGTATACCAGGTGTTCATTGTTCATTATCCCACGACTCAAGGGAATGCCTCAAGTCCACGGCCACCGTATGTAGTGAAATCTCACGTTTCTTCTCGTCTTCAGGAAAGCCATTAGTGAAAACATCACGAACGACTGTGATCAACACCAAGGAGCCTGCCGTCACCTTGGATATAGGAAGCACCATCAAAACAGTGCGGGGGGTGAATGTGACCATTAACTGCCAAGTTGCAGGTGAGAAATTCATTAATGTGTTAACTCATTTGTTCATATATTGATGGAGCCCTGTGCCGAGATGGGGATACCAAGATAAACATCACTTCTGTTCTCAGGCATTCAGGGATAGTAGGAAAGGCATAAACCTCAGTCACTCTGAAACTGCAAAGTGCGACAGAACTTTAGAGGAGGAAAGATTAATTCTGACTGAGGCAGATGAGATAAAAATCAGTGGCTTTTAGCTCAGCCTTGCATACTGATAGAATGTGAACATGCCAAGGTGGGACAAAGAGTGTTCCAGGTGGAGAAAAGCGTGTGAGAACATTCATGGAAGTAGGGAAGCCCCGGGACTACTATTCAAGAGCAACAGTGGGTGCTTTGGTCTGACCAGAGCCCAGAGTGCTGAAGTGATATGGAGGGGCTTAATCTTTAGTAAGGTGGGTTGCAACTCCACCATGGGAGACCTTGAATGCTTAGCCAAGGAGTCTAGATCAAGGCAGAAAGAGGGTGTCATTTGGGAACCATACTTCCAGAGGAGTAAGCTGCCAGCAGTGTATAAAGTGTATTGAAGAAAGGAAGTACTGGAACAGGGAGGCCAGTTAAGGAGCCATCATGGTAGTTTAGAGGACAGGTGGTGGGACCTGAACTCGGAGCAGTGGTGGTGGACAGGTAAGGGGTTGGTGGCAGAGGTAAGACTGACAGGAACCTACAGCTTACTCACATCAGAAGGGAGCAGGAGACATTAAAGAAAACGGCCAGTGCTGTTGGAAGTTGTAGATAGGCATTGCCCTTGGGTTGGCTTTGCAAACTCGAGGCCTGTAGGGACCAGAAAGTCACAGGGATTGGGAGGAGTAGTGGACAATAGAGTGGTAGTATGCTCTGTGTAAAGGTATTTGCAATTCCTTCGATTGAAAAACAAAAACACCAACAAACAAAGCCCAGCTGCTATTTCTCCCGTCTTGTGAACCAGAGCTTTTGCTGTCTACTCTCAGAGTTTTCACTTCCATAATGCAAAGAAGAAATGAATGGCTCTTGTGCCAGGGCCGAGCTGTGGTCCCCTGATTGCTGTCCTCATCAGATATCCCCTACTGTAGCACACTCCAACCCAGGCTGCCCAGTCATACCTGGTCTGAAGAGTGGACAGGCAGGAAATGTTCTGATAGCTCCAGGAAATTAGAAACATAAATCCATCTCTTTCATTGTACATTAATTTCTTCTTTGTAAAGCTTCCCTTGGCCTGCACACCTAAACTCATCAGTGAAACCTTCTAGAACCAAATCCCTTCAGGCCCAGTACTCCCATATGGGGAGCAAGGTAAAACCACTGATGGGGCTTCCCGTGACTTAGCTGTCCCTTCACGCAGGGACTGATGGTACAGGTGGGACCCTTTATACAGAACCATCACTCCCCACGTGATCACTGTGAACACAGTCCTTAGAGATGGAACACCACCTGGAGATATAATGGGCCACGTTGGGTCTTCTCTTGAGATTTGGGGTCAGTAGGAGGAAAAGAATGGGGAGCAAAAGTCACCAAAACAAGGAATTGGGCACTTGAAGGAGATTCAGGGACCTAGAATTCAGGTGGGGAAGTATGTACCCTGGGGAGCCCAGGACACTAAAACCAGCTTGGGCCAACTCCTCCTTGTCACCTGGGGCTCTGTCTCCCCAGCTTCATCCAGAGACTGACTCTTGGTAAACTTATAATGAGATTATAGGTTGTCCTGTCCAGTTTGTGCCTGGCCATGCACAATAAATCCTTTATTTTTATTCATAAAACCATTTCTATTAATCATGGTTAACTAAAATAAATCTGTGTGTTTCTGCCATTATGCCTTGTATTAAATGACTTTTTTTTCAAAGTGGGTGGGAAAGAGCCTGCTATTTTTTTCTAATTTTTTTTTCAATTACAGTTGACTTTTAATATTATTTTGTATTAGTTTCAGGAGTACAGCATAGTGGTTAGACAATCATATATTTTACAAAGTGGTCCCCCTGATATTTCAAGTACCCACCTGGCACCATATGTAGTTATTACAATATTATTGACTGTATTCCCTATGCTGTACTTTACATCCCTGTGACTATTTTGTGACTACCAGTTTGTACTTTTTAATCCCCTCACCTTTTTCACCCAGGCCCCCAGCCCCCTTTTTGATCACACAATTGTTCTGTGAATTTACCAAACAGAGAAAACGTCCTTAAGCTGAGTCTCCAGTCAAAATGCTAACAGCTGTAATGCTAAATGGCAGAAGGAACTACAGGAACTACCATTACTTTGCCACTACAAGTGGCTCTTACTACTGTCTTATGATATTCTTAAAATAGACTGTTGTATAGTTATTAAAATTATGTCTTTATCCTAAGAGCAAAGGAAGCTTTAAAGGACTTAGGAGATAAAACTGTCAGGAATAGTGATGTAGAAATAACTAGTTGAGGAGTCAATGATGGGCAGTATATTAGGGAAAGCTAGACTCTGGTAACAAGTAGACCCTCAAAGGTACAATGACTGAAATTCAATAGCAGTATATTTTTGCCTACTTTAGGGTCCAAAGAGTATGCCTGGTCAGCTATCAAGGATGTGCCCCACAGTCATTTAGGGTCACAGAACGCTGGTGGCACTATTGTCTCAAGCACATGCGTTCCAAGGTCTCCCTGGTGGTTAGCTCTGTGCTCTCAACCAGAAGAGGGGAAAAACAAGTGCAGAGGATGGTTAGGGAAGTTTTTAAGGGCCACACCTGGAAGTAGCACACATCAGCACTTTTCACATTCCCTCCTAGTCACACGGCCACTCACAACTACAAGGGATGCTGGGTAGTGTCTCCTCACTGGGTAGAAGATTATAGGTCCTGTGAACAGTTGTCAGTGACTGTTCGGTGGCATGGAGAAATGTGGAGGGCGAAAACCTCCTTTCCAGGCTCCCTTTGTTTTTTTAGACTTGCCCAGGCTGACATTTAAGTTACTGTATCCTTTCCTTTTCTTGCACCAGGCCATCACACTTAGCATGTCAAAGTACACCTTTCCGTGGACGCCCACCTTGAGATGTTGACAGGCTGCCATGGTGCAAGCAGCCTTCCAAATATAACAAGTAGTCCAGTTAAGAGTATCCTGTCTGGGTTTTAAAAAGGAATATTATAACATCACCCTACCTGGCAGCTCAGTGGGGATTAAATGCACTAATCCTTAGAATCATATCAAATTACAACCCATTTGGGCCAGACTCATTCACTCGTTCTTTCAAGCAACAGGAAGGGCATTGTATTGTTGATAAAATATGCCACCAGAGGCAAAAGTAGAGGTAGGTTATTTTCCTTCCCTTTTTTAGACACAAATTATACCAGAGAGTCCAGAGTATGAAGCCTAACCAAGTAACTTGTCAACAACATAGCTGCGGACTTTGTTCTGTGGTTGAGTGTATTTTCTGTCGTTTTTCAGACATTTCTTTCTGTAGAATATGCTGTCACATCACAACAGGCTAGGAAAAAATACCCCACAACCTGACCAAGGTTCTCAACAGAAGAGACCTAACAAAGCCGACACATGTGAATTCAAGAAAACTCCCTCCTTGCAATCCCTCAGTATTACAATTACAGTAGAAAGGTTAATTCTGAAAGTACAAAGTACTTAAGGATTTGACACTGAAAATAATAGTGCAGCAAATTCAGATCCCTGTCTCAGGAGTCAGTCTAGTATAATGGCAAACGATATTGAGTACAGCAGGACCTCAAATAATGTCATTTCATTCAACGTGGTTTCATTCTAATGCTGGTGAGATGCCATAGGGACTCCTCTTGTTTATATCAATTAGCCTACAGTAAAGTTGTTTTTATTTTTACTGTTTTTAGCTTCTAGTCTCTGAACCCATCGACGATGTTAGTGAGGATTATGTGCTTGTTAAGATGGAGATCTGTGGCATCAAATGTAGGAGTTTGGATCCCCATCCTACTGTTTGCAGGTCACTGATTGGCTGGGGGCTGAGTTGTGTGTGGGAGACAGGGGCTCTGTCCCCATATAATCATTCAGGGATCCAAACTAATGTGACTTTAGGCAGCTTTCTTAATCTCTTTCAGCCCCACTTTTCTCATCTGTAAAATGGGATCAATAATAGTCCTCATCAGATCTTTGTAAAAATGTGATGATGTTTATGAAATATTCAGCTTCCAGTAAATGTTCTTTCTCCCACTAACATGTTCAGGATATTTCTGCAAAGCTCCTGACCTCGGTGCACTCCCGGTGCTAGATGTTCTGAATGTCATTATTAAGCATATGTATCTGGAACCTTTTTTAAGGGACTGGCACACTGAGACCTAGTGGAGTTTTCTAAAGCATCATTGTCATCTTCTTGAGAGAAAAAGAAAAAATAACTTCATGATGCTTCACTTATTTTTCCTCTTCCTTTATTGTTACTATATCTGTGATATGTCAGAGCCAGTCGAGGAAGGACTGGCTGTCATTTTAAAGCATCTTTTCTGTGCCATTCTCTGCCTAAGGCCCATATTCTCAGACAGGAAGCCCCCAAAATGTGGCACCAGCGATGACACGTCCATCAGCAAGCTCAAGACGCAGGTACCTGCTTAACTGAGCCTGAGAGAGATTTGCTAATAAACAACAGAATGATTCCTACATAATTTATCTTCCCCTGGCACTGCTGCCACCTCTGTAGCTCCAGTCTTACAGAGACCAAAGGTCATTTCCTGCTGTCCATTGCTTTCCTGAGCATCAGCATCTCTCCCATGAACCTGAGGAATTCAGCCCTTTCAGGCACAGACCCAGTTTCATGAGGGCAGGAGGCGGTGTGAGGGAGGGAACGGAAGAGGCTCACACCCCTTCCTTGGGAAGTGAGTAATGGCTCCCAGGTCTGTCTCCATCCTGGGGTTGTCTCCTTCTCCTACTTCCTCCTCTTTCTCACCATCTCCCCTCTCATTTCCTCTTTCCTCCTCTGGCTGCCCTGCAGGAGCTGCCCATGCTGCACACAGAGAGCCCACGAGGGTTGGCTCTGGAAACATACACACCACAGCTCATCTCCACGATTGTCCAGTCACGGAGACAGAATGTTTGCTCCCCCGTCCACTTAGTCATTAGTCATCGTGCTTGTGTTGGAGGGACTGAAGTTCCTTTAATCCAGTTCTCTTACTCTGTCTCCTGTTCCTGAAAGCTTTGGCTCCCATTAGGAGTCGTGTGCTGCCCACAGCCCTCCTCAAGGGAAGGTGCCAGCAACAGTGCTACATGCGAGAAATTCATTGTGAGGGAAATGTGTGTAGAAAATGCTTTGTGGGACCTCATTTTTTGTTGAGGACAGAAATGACTGACAAATTTTCTCCAACTTACTTTCAGAGGCTCTCTCCTGAATGCTGTACACTTTTTTAATATGTAAAAACTGAACTCAGGGTTCAAAGTTCACCCTGGCATGACTGGGCATGGTGATGTTCTTACTCTCCCTAGTAGGGCTGCAGTGAAAAATACCTGCATCTTTGGTCCAGGTGTATTTAGAGATGATGCTTACCTGGCCCCTCTCATGCACTTGAGCATCAAGTAACACCTGTGTGCCTCTCCCTGATGGATCAGGGGTCCAAGTCTCCACTCTTTCTCTTCAGTCCTGCCTCCTTCTTCCAGTCAGCATGCAGGTCCCTAGGGATTCACACTGAATTGTGGGTAATATGAATACAAGAGAAGACCAGAGAGTCTACTCCTGTCTTCCCCATAACAGGGAGAGAGGGCTTACAGATTGGCTGAACACTTTGGCCACCTACCTTAGGCCACCGCTCCAGGCCTGGAAAACCCCACCTGAGGCAGCAGAGCACCTGGAACACCACTGAGTTCACACAAGGCAGCTCATTGTTAGCAAGGGAGTGTGCGATCACCTTCCCACCCCATCTCACTTCCTCCACCCAGAGTTTGGGAACAGCAAATGCACCAGGGCTGTAATGAGGGCTCTTCAGCTGGGGGTCATAGAGTACACTGAGGGTAAATGTTTCCATCAGATTCAAGGACAAGTGTCTGTATCCTAAACACTAGGCTACCCATTAAGGACAAACTCCAGCCCCAACTCAGGGAAAGCAGGGGGCAAAATATCTGGCTCTTTGACTCTTCCTGGTTTGCCCCTGTTTACCAGGATTTGACATTCCAAATATATCCTGAATATATGCCCAAGAATTCTATGAGTAAACTTTCTGAGCTGGGTCAGCAGGCTGGGGCATACAAGGGATGTAGCTTTCTGTTCCCTGGGGATCTGTGAATTAATGCCACAGACTTTCTGTCTCCCAAATCAGTGCTCAGCCTGCTAGGGAGCCTCCTGTACAGACTATGGCAGAAGGCTTGTGCTAAACTGGGGCCCGCTGATCAGCATGTCAACTGCAAGGAAATTTCCTGATGAATTAAGGCTGCCCCTTGTCTTAGTCTATTCAGGTTGCTATTTATTACAAAGTACCATAGACTGGGTGGCTTAAATAACAGGTTACTTCGCACAGTTCTGAAGGCTGGAAATTCCTAGATCAAAGTGCTGATCCATTCAGTTCCTGGTGAAAACCCTCATCCTAGCTTGCAGACAGCTATCTTCTTGCTTCACCCTCACCTGGTGGAGAGTACTAGCTCCCTGGTCTCTTATCAGGGCTATAATCTCAGCATAAGGACCACCCTCTGCCCATTCTGACGTCATCTAAACCTAAATACCTTCAAAGGTCCCAACTCCAAATACCATTACACCGGGGTTAGAGCTTCAACATACCGGTTCATGGGAACACAAGCATTCAGTTTATAATACCCCTAGAAGACAGAGCCTGACTTCCAAAATCAGGTATGCAATCCCAGCCCATATGCACACGTCCTCCCCGGCTCTTTCTCAGACAGTAAACTCAGACTGAGGAGAGAGCAGAGTACTGTCTTCTCATCTTTCTTTTTCTGTGGTATTAATGATATTATAGTTCCATGTTCATTTGTTCTAAGAAAATACATAGGCTTCAAAAATACAGCCATGTTTTCTACATATAGTTGCAGCTCTGGTGGTGGCTTTCTTTTGTCTGGCTCATGAACGTATTAACACTTCTTAGCTTTTCACTTTTTGCTAATATGTAATATCTTGACAGAAAGTGCACATATAAAGCTGCCAAACTCACCAAACCAGCCCCCAGGTCAAAAAACAGAGCATTAACAGCAACCAAACCCTTTGTCCTTCTCTCAGTCATGGCCCCTCCCCATTCATCCCACCCTCAAACAAACCATCACCCTGACTTACTAACAACTACATCGCTGTTACCAGTTTTTGTTGTTTACTTACAGAAAGGCAACCATACAGCATATACTCTTCTGTGTCCAACCTTTCTTACTCAACATTTTGTTTCATGTAGTTGTTGATCATTCATATTCACTGATAGATATAGGTTTGGTTCTTATATTTTTATAATATGTTTTCTCCAAAGTCTTCTACCTTAGAGGCACCCTTGGCCAGCTGCGTGCCTCCTCTTCGTGTAACTGGCCTCCCTCTTCCTGCTTCATGAGTGTAAGTGTGAAAGTCAAAAGCTCTCCAGACAACTGAGAGGTCTGAGGCATTATGTAGTTTGGACAAAGGGTGATAGAAGATGTCCGGGCAGATGCTGCCTGCAGGAGTGCCTGCAAAGAGGCTGTAAATGGCTCCAGAGTACCTGAACCTGTTTGGCTGATGAGTTTATTTTTTTCTTCCTAGGTGTGCCTGAAGCTGAAGTCACCTGGTTCAGGAATAAAAGTAAACTGGGCTCCCCTCACCATGTGCACGAAGGGTCCTTGCTGCTCACAGATGTGTCCCCCTCGGATCAGGGCCTCTACTCCTGCAGGGCAGCCAACGTGCATGGAGAGCTGACTGAGAACACCCAGCTCCTGATCCTAGGTAAACAACTCGAGGGTGGTTGCCCCCAGTGGACACGGCTGGGGGTGACTAACTCACCCTCCACCTCCTCTATTCCCTGACCCAGTTGAGTACACAATGGTAAAATCAGTACCCTTCTCTTCTCCCCACCCTAGGGCCTTCCAGTAGAAAGAATACAGACTGGGGGGCCAGGCAGACATCAGCTTGAACCCTGACTCTACTGCTTACTCACCGTATGACATTGAGCAAGTTACTTAACCTTGCTAAGTTTAGATGCTGGTCTCTGTGTGGAGACCTGTGGAACAAGGATTGCCCACGTGGGCAGAGAGGGTGGGGGAGCATGCCAAATAAAGGTAACAGACATACAGCAGTTACTCTGAACTCCTGTGTTAAGGACTTCTTTGAGGATCTGGTGGAAACTGTAGGTTACTCCCTCCAGAAAATTTCATACATGCAACATTTTTCATGTAACTTAAGAAAGTTCATAGTCTAGTCTATGTGAAGTCCATGCAGGTACCCTCCTGTCTTAGACCATTCAGACTGCTGTAACAAAATACCACAAACCGGGTAACTTAAAAATAACAGAAATTTAGTTCTACACTTCTGATCCTGGAAACCCAGGATCAGGGTGCCAGTATGGTCGGGTTCTGGGGAAGGCCCTCTTCTGGGCTGCAGGCTGCTGGCTTCTTGCTGTGTCTGACATAGGGATAAGCCAACTCTCCAGGGTCTGTTTTGCAAGGGCACTAATCCCCTTATAACATAATCACCTCCCCAAGTCCCAATGATCCAATATCATCACCTTGGGGCGGTTAGGATTTCACCATATGAAGTTGCGGAGCCACAGACACTCACACTATAGTATCCCCAAACATAAGAACCCCTGATTAAAGATTCTCTCACAGTTCCTGGCATGAAAAAGGTATTTAAAAATAACAATTGCTTAGACACCATCCAGCACTAGCTGTGGCCCAGTGCTGGGCTCAACCACGTTGTAAGCTACAACCCCTTATGCCTTGGACTAAGGACACTCTGTTTCTCTTCCCCATAGAGTCTAGAAGTCGGTGGAATAAATTTTAAAAAGATTATTTTTGTCTTGGTTTTTTTAAGGCAATTATTAGGGCCCTTTCTCTTGGTGAGAAAGCTATAATTCTAAGAAAAAAGAAAAATATGAAAAATATGACTAATTACACACCATGACTTCCTCAGGGGGAAACAATTAAACTATACTTGTATTTTCACACCCCAAATTGATGGTATACCAAAGCATAGGATCTCTGGCCCCTGCCAACTCGGATTTCAAACAGGCCCAAATGGGTTTTCGTCTCACCAGTGGCTGCATAAACCTCCAGTCATCGTGCAAAGTCACAGCAAATCAACTCAGTGAAGGATGTCATTTGTTTTGTGTTGGGTTTCATCAGCTGAGCTGCTAGCCTGGGGCTAGAGGCCCAGAGACTGTTGCCCCACACTGAGTTATGGTGCTTACTGTGGGGTTTTCCTCCCTAATAACCCTGCCTCGTTGCCTCTGCTAACAAGAGATGAAAGCCTAGGATGTGTAGCTACTACTGCCGCTTTGCCAATGGAGTGTGCATGTTCTGGGAGCCAGTTCTTGCTGCATTTCAACTCTAATTCAGTGTGACTGTGAACACGGGGCTTGAAGACTGTAATGTCTCCCATTTTCATCAAGTTTGATAAGAAAAAATATCACTATTTAGATTCTTAAGTCTTGGTTTATTAATCAAAGTTTGTTAGTTTCATAGGTAGTTTATGAACACAGAAGTAGTGTCTTCTTTCTTTATCAGCCAAAAATGTGGCTTAATTTTTAAATCAGGGATTTTGTATATAAAGCTGAGGTTTTATGACAAGTTCCATGACTTAACCTGTAGCATGGAGACTTGAAGTGTAATGAGGTGGAATTGTATTCATTTATTCATATAACCTCTGAATGAATATTCATGAAATGTTGCCTCTAAGTTCCATGTAGGATAAATATAAGAGGTGACCTCCGTCCTTGGAGAATTTACAGTTTATTTAGGAAGATCGAATGTACATGCACCAAAAAAGAAAAATATGATAGAAGCAGTGAGGACATTAGAAGGTGCCAACATTTGTTTCCAAGGAGACCTACCTGATGGTTTTGGAGGTGGGACATAAGCTAACCCTTTTAACTTTTAGTAAATAAACAAAGGCTTCCTGAGTGTTAATATTCTTAAAGAAATATTCGATTGAAGTATGGAGGAAATTCAGGTTGCTTCAATATTCAATTTCAGTGCTCTTAGGGGAATATTTAAAAGGATGAGATGAGGAAAGTCTAGGTTTGAGTAAATTGCCACCATCGATTCCTAAAACTGGTGTTTTAGAGTAGAAAGAAATCTTGGATATGATGAGGTTCCATTTTATAGATGAGGAAAGTAAGGCTCAGAAGGACTAAGTGACTTGCCCAAGTCAGTAAATGACAAGAGCCACTGCTCAAACTGAGGATCCTGGAACCCAAACATGATATTTTTCCCCTATACCATACAAAGGATGTTTAAGTTATGTATAATATATAATGTCTTTGTCATTTTTAAATTATATATATAAATTATCTACAGGGTCTGGCAGAAGTCAGGCTTGCTTGAGTGTGGTAGGTAGGGTAATAACATGGGTATAATAATTTATAGTTTTAATTTGAACATTTCACCTAAAATGTCATATGGTGTGCTTGAGTGTGATATTGTTATGTTACAGATTTACATGCTTCTAATTTCGTAGTAAAAGATTTTGTAATAAAAAAGGAGCATTATTTGGTGCAGACCCCGTGCACATATCAAGGTCATCATTGTTTTTTGTACACAATGGTCTTCTGCAGAACTATGTTTCTGCAGCAGACTCTGGCACCATCATGACTTATTTGTCACACCTAACAAGCGCCAAAGGAGGTGACAAGCAAACAGTGGGCCCTCACTGAACACTGTTGAAATGACCATCAGTTTCAAAACAACACTCCTGTTTCTCCTTCCGCTCCAACAAGGGCTCTAGAGGAAAAGGTGGGAGTCGGCCTTGGGAGGTGAATTGCAGTGCATCAGCAGAGGCCGGAAGACAAGCAAGCCACTGTACTTCCCCTTGTGTCACTGGCTCTGGTTAACTGTGACCCCTAGTGACTTCAGCTCTGACTCCTTATCAGACCTTAAATAGCAAATCATCCCTATCCTGCTTATTTGTCCCTCTGAGCATGAAAAATTCACACCACAAATTAAATTAACTTATCAACTTCATAAATGGACCTTTCTCCTCATAGAAAAAGGCACTCATAGGCTCCTTTTAAATAAGAATTCCTGTGGTATATTCCTATCTGTGGGGACAATAATAAAGTGCCTCCATCTAAAGGATGGTATAAATAAAAAAACAAACACTATTTAGCATAAGACTTCACATTTAGTAAATGCTGAAGAAGTGTTGGCTTTCTAAAAGTGTCTTTATAATATAGTTTAATGTACCTACACATTTATAGGGACCCAATGGTACTGTGGTATAAAGTGGTGTTAGTAAGGAGCTCCTGAAATGTACCTGTCTGATTCTTATTACTGACCTTTTTGATTCAGGCATCAAATGTTAAGTTTAAAATTGAGACTCAATTTGATAGGCACACCTTCTTATAGAAAAAAAAATGTTAAGAGGCAACAACAGTAATGCCTGCCTAACAGAAGACACACTTACATGCATCCTTACCTCTCATTCTCCCCTTAATAGAGCCTTTACACTTTAACCTGCATGACTGACCGTCTGCCTTCTCACAGATCCCCCCCAAGTCCCCACGCAGTTGGAAGATATCAGAGCCTTGCTTTCAGCCACTGGACCGAACCTTCCTTCAGTGCTGATGTCTCCTCTGGGAACACAGCTGGTCCTGGATCCCGGGAATTCTGCTCTCCTTGGTGAGTCCAACCCTCTGGAACATTGGGCAGAAATCCAGGGCTGGACAGGATTTATGGATGGGTGACTGCTTGCAGGTGGGAAAGAGGCAGCAGTAGGGGTTGGCCAACAGGAAATCACTAAATTGCCTACAGAATCCAGACTCACCAGTGGAAACTTGGCTGACTTTCCATATGAGGTGAGTGCATTTCTTAGGCAGGACTCTAGCTTGTCTAGATTCCAATGTGGCTCCTTTCTGAATCCTCTTGGGCTGATTCCACAGTCCAGATCCTCTAAATCAGTTTGATTCACTGAACAATGAGTAAAGAGCAGCTCCTGTATCTCCTGACTTCTTGCCAACCATACCCCAGTATTCCCCCCTGACTTCCTCCCAACTAAACTAGAACTGTAATCAACTTTCAAAGAGAAAGATGAAATATCAACATCCCCCAAAAGCCAGATAATTCTGTTTAAGCTAGCCTTCTTTCAGTAGGGCCTAAACTCCATTCTGACAGACTCCACAAATCAAATGTTTAAATAACTTCACCAGGTATAACTTCCCTGGCATCTGTCATTGGGACCTTCACCAAGTTAATACCACGTGGCTGGCGGCCTCTGGTAGTAGAGAGCTGTACAAGGGCATCCAATTCCTGGGTCACTCACACCTGTATCACGAAGATGCCAGAGAAACCTCTGCATTTCCAATGATCTCTGGAGATATTAAAGGTGGAGAATAGTTCTGCCTCCAAAGGCCTAAAAAAAAAAAACAAAAAAAACAGGCCTACAAATGGAGAAAATCTTTATGCTCACTCTGTGTGGTCCCAAATATTGGTAATGGCAGCTACAATTACTCCTTCAGCTCAAAGTTAAAGTTTCTGTACTCTTCTTCCCACCAACTTGCAATGACCAGCAGGCCAATGAGTTCCCATTCATACTGCTGATGACTTATCAACATGGCCATGGGGTCTGGTACCTTTAGGATTACAGCACAGAAAGAGTAGCTTCAGCTTTCGTTATCATCGGAAATTAGCAAAGAATTTTCCTAGTGTATGGGCATATGTGGAAGGCTTTTGATTTCTCTGTCTCTGATCTGGGTAAAAATAAGACACAGATACAGTAACAAGTAGCCCTATTCTGTTTCCTACAACTGGTACAGCTTGGCATTGAGTTCTTCCACATCATGTTGATCAGGATTCATAGAAGTTTTAAAATGCTTATTTTCTTTGGCTTATTACTGGTAAACTTATTCTAAATTAAATGTCTACATTGTAACCTTTCTTATTTTACTCAGTTGGTTGGAGCGTCACCCTATATACCAAAAGATCAGGGGTTCAATTCTCAGGGCAGATACCTACCTAGGTCACAGGTTTGTACAGGAGGCCACCAATCAATGTTTTTCATTCACATCAATGTTTTTCTCTCTCATATCAATATTTCTAATCTCTCTCTCTTTCCTTCTCTCTCCCTTCCTCTCTCTCTAAAATCAATAAACATATCCTCAGTGAGGGTTTTTAGAAAATAACAAGGCTCAGCTAGAGCTTGTCCACTCAAATTTGGCTTGGTCCCTTACCCCAAGATTTCTGATACCCTCCTCCATCTCGAAACTCCCAACTATTGACTCATCCTGATCTCTTAATTTAGTTGCTCCCATTTGGACCAGCTCCCATCTCCACTTCTATTGGTGGCTCTTTTACACCAGAGTGTGTGCTCTGGGTACAAGAAATGGGTCAGGGAGGTATTCTGTGTATGGTTGCTGACATTAAATGGTGTCAAATTGGGGATGACTTTGATTATTAGACTAAGGAAATAGATTTACTATGTGAGACATGGCGAGAGACCTTAAGAGTGTTTTTAAGTAGGAGAATGATTCAGTAAAAGTAATATTTATAGAATTACTCTGACATTCCGTAAGAGTAATCAAGAGTGGGAGAGATTTAATGAAGCAACCCTATTTTGAGGGTAACAGATTCTCTAGACAAGGATGCAAGTAGGTGGCAAAGATACTGTTAATTGGCCCTTCCACAGCCAAGACATCCCTAATCAATAATGACATTCTTTTGCACTTAGTCCAGGCACTGCCTTGGGATATATTTTAGCATTCCCACCAAGCATGGTGACATTTGGTAGATAGGAGGAAAGCTATTTGCCAACACTGTTGTAGCCAGAGGATGTGAGATTCCTCTACGTATTTCTCCCATCTACGAGGTAGGTTGGCTGCAGCAGATTCACACAACATCATGGTTCTGTGGCACAGAAACAATAATTCATGGACCTTAATTCTCATTTTCATTGGGCGAAGGGAGAATGGGAGATTTGGGTTTTTTTAAAGCCATATAGCAGATCTAACTCTCCCCCATTAAAGGTCATGTGCTGAGATTCCCAGTAGGTGAGTCTATGCCAGAAATGGTTATTTTAGTTACCAGACACTCTGGCGTTGATATGTCACTTTAAGCCACTGCTGCAGCTTTCAAGAAGGAAGGTTGATTGAGCAACACGTGCCTGGGCCCATCTGGACCTCTCTTGCCATAACTGTAAATGAAGACCAGGGACTAAAGGGTCCCTTGTTGCTCATACACTCTTAGCTATATGACATAGATGTGGAAATGCCCAGTGGAAACTTGGCCATGCAGAGTAAATCCAACCTAACTGGATCTATTATCCTAGGCAAGACAGGTACTAATTTTTTGTCTTTGTTTTACAACTGTCCTTTCTGCAGGGAGGCTTAAACTGTGCCAGCTGTTCTGGAGGGCAAGGCTCATGCCCCCATCCTTAGTGGTCCAGGTCCAGGTCTGGTCACAGGACTTCATTTTTAGAACAGCTATAGCTCATGCCTCCCTGCAGCACCTATATCTTTTTGCAGCCTCTGAGACCTGAGACTGATAGCTCTCACAGTATCATTTATTGGGTACTACCTTTGATATATTTTGAAGAATAATTTTTATTGGAGTTTTTTATTATAGGAGTAATACAGACTCATTGTAGAATAATTAAGAATAGAAGCAAAGATAAGAAAATGAAAATTATCTATAATTACCTAGCTCATAGGAAACCAGTGCTGACATCTTTTTCCCAACCATTAATATACACATACCTATTTTTTGCCTAAAATGAAACTGTACTGTATATACTGCTTGTAACTTTTTTCACTGAATGGTATAAATAATCACCTTTCCATGCCTCTCGATATTCTACTACAGCTTTATTTTCAATGGCTGCACTGATAGCAGGTGACATTTCTTATTCAATCTTCTCTCTAATGTTGAACTTTTAGATTCTTTCTTCTACTCACTTGGGGCTTTGCTATTCTTTTACTAGCTCTTTTACATATAAGGTTAGATTGTTTATTTGAAATTTTTCTTATTCTTGGCTGTGTCTCATAGATTTGGGGTCATGGTGTTTTCATTTTCATTTTTCTCAAGGCATCTTTTGATTTCTTCCTTGACCTCATTGTCAACCAATTCATTGTTTAGTAGCATGTTATTTAGCCTCCACGTGTTTGTGCATTTTTCAGTTTTCTTCTTGTAAATGATTTCTAGTTTCATACCATTATGATCCGAGAAGATGCTTGATATGATTTCAGTCTTCTTAAATTTATTGAGACTTGTTCTGTGGCCTCATATGTGCTCTGTTTTGGAAAATGTTCCATGTGCAGTTGAAAAGAGTGTATATTCTGATGCTCCTGGGCGAAAAGAATGTATATTCTGATGCTTTTGGTTGAAAATAGCAAATGAATGCATCAGATCTAATGTGTCATTTAAGGCCACTGTCTCCTCATTGATTTTCTGTCTGGATGATGTATCCATTGATGTCAGTGCAGTGTTAAAGTCCCCAACTATGACTGTGTTATTGCTGATCTCTCCTTTTGTGTATTTGCTTTATGTATTTAGGTGCTCCTAAATTGGGTCCATAAATGTTTACAAGAGTACATCTTATTGAACTGATCCCTTTATATTATGAAAATGCCCTTTTTTGTCTTCTATGACAGCCTTTGTTTTTAAAGTGTATTTTGTTTGATACAAGTATTGCAACCCTAACTTTTTTTCCTTTCCATTTGGATGAAATACCGTGTACTATCCCTTCACTTTTTATCCATGTATCTTTCCATTTGAAGTGAGTCTCTTCTAGACAGCATATGTACAAGCCTTGTTTTTATATATCCATTCAGTCACCTTATGCCTTCTGCTTGGAGTCTATTTGGTCTATTTACATGTAAAGTAATTATTGATAAGCATGTGCTTTTTGCCATTTAATTAATTATTTTCTCATTGTTTTTTGTAATTGTTTTCTAGTCTTGATAATCATGTTCTAGAATTATTACATAGATGCCTTTAAGAGAGAATGTTTCCCAGGGCTGGCAAACAAAGACACATAGACAAAATCTAGTTCACTATCTGGTTTTGTAAATAAAGTTTTATTGGCATGTAGTCACACCCATTTATTTAACTATGTATTGTGTATGGCTTCTTTCACACCATAATGGTAGAGTTGAGTGCTTGCAACAGAAACAGTTTGACCCACAAGACTTAAATATTTCCTTTTGGCCCTTTACAGAAAAGGTTTGCCAACCACTGATGAGTCCACCCCCCCTCATTATGTGGAAAGGATACAAGGTCTGTGGTGGTAAGCACACATCTGCGTCTGAGCAGGGGCACACTTTTCACTGTGTCACTCTGCCCTTTATCCCACCACTGGGTTAGGCTTTCTCCATAAAGTAAAAGAGCCTGAAAAATATGGAGATCTTTCTTAGGAAGGTCGGGAAAAAGAGAAAATCTGCATTATAAAGGTCATGGATTTTTGTCAGAATTAGATGACTTCAGGTGGTTCCAGTAACCAGATATGAGGCTTAAGAGGACTTTTCTCAGCATATCCTGTTTAGGCCCAGGCCCCGTCAGAATGTTTTACAGAATATATACATAAGGTTCATTCCACCCCCTATAATTAGTCACAAACTCTCCTTTGTGAGGGAGCAAGCTCCAATGCCTCAGTCAGAGGGACTCCTCATGCTAACACTCAGAGAGCCAAACAGCACAGCCTTTCTCATGGCTTGTGATTCACCGAGAGGAGAGAGATTCAAGCCTTCAAACCTGAGTTCGCAGAGTCAAGATTTTCCATGAAAGAAGTCATTTTGCATGGCCCCTCTCCCCAGCCAGGGGCTTGAGGGTCACAGCCAACACACACAGCAACATCTCAGCAGCATCAACATGCTCCCCAGGGCCCTGCCTATATAACAATTCCACTTCTCAGAGCCCTTCCAGCCCTGGAGAAGGCAGGCAATGAGGCCAAGGCCCATGGTCAGGCAGTGGCGTTTTCCTTCCAACCACCTGAGACAAGCAGCTTGCACATTTTCTTCTCTGCTTATTGAAAATGCTGAGAATTGCAGAGCCTGGCTGGCATGAGATCCAATTCCAGATATCTCTGACAAGAGCACCAGTGCTTTTGTTGACCCCAAATCTCATGCTAAAAGGTGAAAATTTATTTCTTTCTCCAATGCTGAAGTTACAAATCATGTCACACCGATGAGGGAGCTATGGCTAGAATCTCAGGTGGAGCTTCCAGTCATTGTTCATATATGAGGATATAAACCCCTCAAGGTAGTAAAGTATATCAGAAAGCCATTGAATAAATATTAATGTTCAAAGTTGAAAGCCTTGGTAAAGGGCCTAAGAAGGCAATATCAAAGATCAATTTCCTCACTCAACAAGAATTTGTTGAGTGCCTATTATGTGCCAGGCACTGTGTTAGATCCAGAGATACACAGTAAGTAAGATAGACAAACCTAGCCCCTAATTCATTCATTCAAGAAAAAATTGAAAATGCAGACAACTGTAATTGAACAACAACAAAATAATTTAAAAATTGGAAAAAAAAATCATTGCACATTTATTATGCACTAGACACTGTTCTCGAGATACTGAGCGGACAGGCATGAACAAAACAGATTAACATACCTGCCCTTGTGCAGTCTGAATTCCTATAGGCCCACTTGAGGCTGGCAGGAAAAGTAATTCAAACAAGAGAGCAGTGATAAAAAGAGGAAGAAATGGGTGCTGCGGGGACATGAGACAGGACAGCACTCCTGGTCTGAGCTTTATACAGGGTTTCTCTGAGGAAAAGACTATTTGACCTGAGATTGGGAAAGTGAAGGGAGGTTATCCAACTGAAGAGAAGGCGTTCCAGGCAGGGGAACCAGCAGAGGTAATAACCAAGGGGAAAGTGGCCTAGGATGAGATTGAAGAGAAAAGTGGGAGCAAATTGCTGGCGCTCTGTAAGCCATGGTAAGACTTTCTCACTTTGTGCGAAGTGCAATGCAAAGGCTGAATGATTTAAAGCAGGGAAGAGACATCATCTGATTTGTGATTTTATTTTTATTTATATTTTTAAATTTTATTTTATTGTTTCATGATTTTATTTTATTTTTAAAAAATATGGAACACTTCACAAATTTGCGTGTCATCCTTGTGCAGGGGTCATGCTAATTTTCTCTGTAGCATTCCAATTTTAGTATATGTGCTGTCAAAAGCACTGATTTGTGTTTTTAAAAGCTTGTTGTGGCTCACCCTGGCCTGTGTGGCTCAGTTGGTTGGAGCATCATCCCATAACCAAAGGGTTGCGGGTTCAATTTCTGGATGGGGCACAAACCTAGGTTGCAGGTTTGGTGAGGTGGCCTGTCAATGCTTCTCTCTCACATTGATGTCTCTCTCTCTCCCTTCCTCTCTCCAAAAGCAATGAAAGAAATATATCCTTCGTGAGGATAAAAGAAATAAATAAAAGCTTGTTGTAGCTGCTGTGTAGAGGGTGGGTTCCAGGCGATGAGACTAGATAGAGTATACCATTTAGGAATGGTTGTAGTATTCCAGGTAAGAGATAACTGCAGCTTAGACTAGAGAGCAGGAGATGATGAAAAGAAGTGAATAAATTCAGGGTTATGTAGGAAGTACCCTCAACAGGACTTGGCAAATAGATTAATGGGGGAAGAGAAAGATAGTCCACATAAACAAAAGGTTTTCAAAAGCATCAGATTTTTTAGGCTTTTCTCATTGAAATTCTTGTACCTTCCATGTACTAGTGAACCATTTCAGACCACTCAAGTCAAGACATTTGAATAAAATGGAGTACTACATAGGTGTGCGATACAGAAAGTGTGGTTACAAGGAAAAGACTAGGCCAAAGCTTGTGTTGCCAAGTTCTGGCTCATTTCCTGAACATAGACCGGTTCGATTCAGATGCCAGGTCCTATGCCCTCTCCCAGCCTTGGTGGAGGTCAGAAGCAGTAGGGGAGGAAGAACAGTCAATAATGTATGAGCAAGCACTGAACAGTTTCAAAAGAAGCCAAAGCGAACAAAGGAGGGAGAACTTTCTTTGTCAAAGGGGAAATCAGGGAGGGTTTACAGAGAAACTGTTCAAGCTCAGTCTTGAAGAATGAGTAAAAGCATTCTCAGCATTTGTGTAATAGACATACTTTTTGAGTTCCTTCTATTTCCAGTCGCCATTGAAGGCACTGCGGATACAGAAGAGAATAAAATAGATAAAATCCCTTCTCTCACAGAGCTTACATTGTAATAGGGGAAATAGAAAATAAGCATAACAAAGTAAATGTCATGGTATGTTGAAAGGTAATAAGTGCTTAGGGTACTTTAGCCTGGCATTCAAGTACCTATGTGAGAAAGAAGATGCGATTTCAATTTACATAGATGGTCAGGAGAGGGCTCAGTGAGAAGGTAATCCTTGAGCAAAGACCTGGCTGTGAGCTACTGAGCCTTGCACATGATTGGAGAAAAGAGAAGAACCTCTGGGGAAGAGGAAAAACCTGTGTGGAGTCCTTAAGACAGGAACATGCCTCCTGTGCTCAAAGAACAACAAGGAGGCCATTGTAGTGGCAGGAGGGGAGTCATCTGGGTTGTATGTGGGAGAGAAGATCAGAGAGGTAACAAGGCCAGGGACACATCGTGGAAGGCCTTGTAAATGGTCGTGGTAAAATAACAGTGAAAGAAAACTCTATAAATGCCCAAATGTAAAAACAGACTCAGTATTGCACTGAGCATCATGGGCTTTTCCAAGACTAGTCCAGGGTGGGCAGAAGTGATTTCTTTTATTGGAAACCATGTGATCACCTGAATGTGATATAGCTGACTCTAGTAAAATGGGGGCTTATCAGGCTGGCTCTGGGACAAGCCAATATTGCTGATTTAATTTGATTCACATGTGTTGGGCACCTGCTGCATTTACCTGGCCCTGAGCTTGGCTTTTGCAGGCACATACCTGGCTATTTCCTCCTTCTAGGAAAAGGTCCCCAAATGCAAAATAGAGTCATTGGGGAAGTTTTTCACAAACAAACAAAATTTAATGACCCTCTTGAGACCAATTAAGACAGACTCTCTGGAGATGGGAATAGGCATCAGTACTTTTTAAAAACTGATTCTTAGAGCTCAAATGGACTTGAAAAGTCCCTACTACCCATGTAGAGGCTTGTATGGGAAAATGTATGTTTCATCACTTAGAGTATTTTAGCCTGGCATTCAAGGCTCGTTGCTATTCAGACCTAGCCTGTACATCCATCTTTCCATCTTGTTCCTGTTTAAATAATCTCTCCATTCCTGTCAAACTTTTCCCTAATAATTGCCCTGGTCTTGAACCTTCCTTACCTGGAATACCCTCTCCCACACCATCCTCTCTAGACAAACTCTGGGAGTCTTTGAGACATAGTTTAATCCCTTATGTGAAGCCTTCTTGCAGTGTTCCAGCCTGGAGTGATCTCTCCCTACAGCACCCCCAAGGCACCCACTCTAGGTAAGGGTTGAACACACTTTGTCTGTAAAAGTCCAGGTAGGAAACTTTAGTGTTGAGGGCCATAAGGTCTCTGTTGCAAGTGCTTCACTCTGCAATTGTAAAGCAGGCATAGACAATATGTAAATGGGTGTGGCTGTGGTCCGATAAAACTTTATTTATAAAAACAGGGTCAGATTTGGCATTCAGGCCATAGTCTGTCAACCCCTGCTGTAGACCACTAATGTGACCCTTCACCTACCACACTTTGTAACATTAGAGATATTTCCCATCACTGTCATGTCTCCCAGCTAGATTCTCAGTCCCCCTGCTGCCTCCAGTACTATGAGAATAACATTTCTGTTCTGAGGAGAATAGAGGGTGCATAAATATTCACAGGTGATTTGAAAGAGGACTAGGGAATCGGCCCTTGGCTTGGAAGTCCTCTTGAGTCATTTCCATCTTTTATGTCTATTATAATTGTAGCTTTATCATCTTTCATACGTACTTCCAGCATCACCCCACCCTGTACACTTCCTTATTCTTCTGATACAGGCTGGATCAGACACTTCCTGAACCCAGTTATGAGGAAATTCACTCAGCAATAGTCAGTGAGTAACCTAGGCCACATCTGCTGGGAAGTCACTTTTCATAGGCTAATTCGGAAGACTAAGATCATCAGAACTTCCTCTCTAAAGATAGCTGTGAGAACAACAAGTTCTGATGGTCAAAGGTTAGGTAAAAATTAGTCCACAATGGTGGCCCATCCCATCAGAAATTGCAGGTGTGGCAAGGAAAGTGATGCACAGGAAAGGGAAAAAAGCACAGGAGAGGGCCAGCATACTGATCAGGAGGGGAGAGAAGAGGAATTTATCCTGACCCTTTTCAAAGAGACATCAGTTGGTCTCCATTTCCTCATTTATATTGGGCACCTGAAGTTTTATATCACAAGGAAAATGCTTTTGATTTCCTATACTTTTTCCCTCAAAGAGAACTCAATTTGCTATTAAGAAGAAAGATCAACATTTTGTGGTTGTTTATGGCACATATTTATGCACTTTTGTCTTTTTTTAACATAAAATCCAAAGAAAAGAACAGAGACCCCAAAGGGACTTCAAGAAGCTCTATAGTACATACAGTGTAAAACTAAGTCAGTATTTCAGAGGGCATTTATGAGAAAGCCGCAGGAAGGAGTACAGAGGTTCTTTGAAGAGTGAACATCCATAAATTTACACAGACACTACAGTATAAGTGACTCTTAAAATAGTTGGACACAGAAAGCAAGGCAGTAAATCTCCCTGCCTAGCCACTGTTCCAGCCACAGCAAGCATCCAGGCACAGGCTTATTTTAAGCCTTGAAATGGTCAGGAAAGGGGGACCTTGAGAAACTCACTGACACTTGCCCCTGCACTTTGCTGGCACCAAGACACAATTCCCAGGCCCATGTTTCCTCCCCACCATGTCTAAGAAGATGACATGAATGAGTTGGATGCCCCTGAACTAGACAGGTATTGAGAGTCCATCAGTGGGAAAATGAGGAACTTTACACTTTCCCTAATAAATCCTTCCTTAATCCTGCATCAGCTCTTGAAACTACCCAGTCTGGTTCCATGCCTCCTTGTGTCTGTGTGGCACCAGAGGCAGTGTGACAGAGTCCCAGGGCCCAGAGGCAGATGACAGAAGGAAAGAGAGGATCATGACTACTTTGTAGAGTGGAGAGGAGCAAGGTACCTCAGAAGATCTGCTTCTAAATCCTCAGCATCTGTTTCCTCATTTGTAAATAATTGTTTTAGTCTGTTCAGGCTGATATAACAAATGCCACAGAGTGAGTAGCTTATAAACAAGAGAAATGTTATTCTCACAGTACTCGAGGCAGCAGCATGGTTGCATTCTCATGAAGGCCCTCTTCCTCACTTGTAGCCAACCCCTTCTTGCTGTGTTCTCACAAGGTGGCAAGGGCTAGGGGTTTTTTTGGGGGGGTCTCTTTTATAAGAACATTAACCTATTTATGAAGGCTCCACCATTATGACCTAAGTGCCTCCCAAGGCCCCATGTCCTAACCATCACATTTGGCATTAGGATTTCAACATATGGATTTGGTAGGTGGGTAGGGGGAGATACTAACATTCAGACCATAGTAATAATGCCCATCTCACCAAATTATTATACTAAGGGTTAAATATGATATCATATGCGGACTTCCAGTCAAGGTAGCAGCATAGGTAAACACGATTCACCTCTTTGCACAACCACATCAAAATTACAACTAAACTATAGAGTAGCCATCACTCAGAATTGTCAGAAATTGAATTGAGTGGAAGTCTGACAATTACAGAATTAAAGAAACCACATCCTTCCAGACTGGTTGGAGGGGCAGAGACACAGAACAGGCTGGTCCCACACCACATGTGGACAATAAGAATTTGGGAGGAATCTCAGGAGCAAAGTGTCGAAGCCCAACACCAGGCCCCTCAGGACTGGGTTCCAGTGCCAAAAAGAAAAGCCATAACATCAGGCTGCAAAAGCCAGTGGGGATTGAGTCAGTAAAAGAAACTTCAGGAGTCCCAAGCAGTTCCTCTTAAAAGAACTCACACACGAACTTACTCAGACTCAATCCTTCTTAGTTCCAACATTAGGGTATCAGCTTGAAAGGCACCATTGGCATATGGGGAGGAACTGAAGTGTCTAGTGTCAAGGCAAGAGCTGGGGGACAGCTTTCTCCCAGACAGAAAGGAAGGCAGAGGCTATCATCCCTCTCCTGAACTCTCCCTGTGTAGAGCCACAGAGCAGGCAGGTGGATACCATATCTGAGACTCCATCAACCTGGCTGACACTGTTTTCCCCCCTCTAGAGATCCCATGAGGCTCCATCCCACCCATCTTGAGGGCCCACCCAAGCTATTGACACTGGCTTTTCCATATGAATGACTGGTCTTGGCTCATGCTCCACAACTTTGTAAATCCTCTCAAATAAGCAACAGATAGCCTCAGTGAACTCCCAGCCCCCATACCTCTTGCTAAGTAGCCCCAGGCCCATACGGCAGCAGCCAGCTTAGGTTCACAGCTTGGCTTCACCTGGGAACCTCCAAGCCCAGCAGAAGTAGCAGCCATCTCAGATTGCTTTATAGCTCAGGTAGGTATCCCTGAGCAGATCACAGATTGGGGCTGACCTTGCCCTTCACCACCCTAAAAACCCCAGGGTCAGCACATGCAGTGGATAGCTACAGACCACATCAGAGTACCACTACCCTGCCCCTGCACAGCTGATCTTTCACAGAGGGCAGAAGTTGGTGGTAAGTGGTCACAGACAGTCCTTGCAGCTGACTGTCCTAGGTAAATCCCTCCCATTGACCTGCCAACAGAAATCAAGCTTCAACAAAAGAGGAGGGTGTATTCAGCCCACATGAAGGGTGAACCTCAAGTGCCCACCTTGGGTGATAGGGGTGGCTGTGCCACTGGATGCTAAAGGACACCTACTACATTAGGCCACACTGCCAAGACAGGGGATCATAGCAACTTTACCTAATACATAGAAACAAACACAGGGAGCTGCCAAAATGAGGAGACAAAGAAACATGGCCCAAATGAATTTGAACAAATCAAAACTCCAGAAAAAGAGCTAAATAAAATGGAGATAAGCAATCTATCAGATACAGAGTTCAAGACATTGGTTATAAGGATGCTCAAGAAACTTAGTGAGGACCTCCACAGCATAAAAAAGATCCAGTCAGAAATGAAGGGTACACTAACTGAAATAAAAAACAATTTATAGGGAAACAATAGTAGAGTAGATGAAGCTGAGAATCAAATCAATGATTTGGAACATAAGGACACAAAAAATAGCCAATCAGAACAACAAGCAGAAAAAAGAATCCAAAAGAAGAGGATAGTGTAAGCAGCCTCTGGGACAACTTCAAGCACTCCAATATTTACATGACAGGGGTTCCAGAAGGAGAATAGAAACAGGAAGAAATTGGAAATCTATTTGAAAAACATAATGAAAGAAAACTTCCTTAATTTAGTGAAGGAAATAGACATGCAAATCCAGGAAGCACAGAGGGTCTCCCACAAGATAGATGCAAAGAGGCCCGCTCAAAACACATCATAATTAAAATGCCAAAAGTTAAAGAAAAAGAGAGAATCTTAAAGGCAACAAGAGAAAAGTAGCTTGTTACCTACAGGGGTGTTCTCATAAGACTGTCAGCTGATTTCTCAAGAGAATCTTTGAAGGCTAGAAAGGACTGGCAAGAAATATTCAAAGTCATGGAAAGCAGGAACCTACAGCCAAGATGGCTGTACCCAGAAAAGATATCATTTAGAATCAAAGGGCAGACAAGAAAAAGCTAAAGGAGTTCATCATCACTAAACCATTTTTTTTTTATTTTATTCATTTATTTTTAGAGAGAAGGAAAAGGAGGGAGAAAGAAGGGGAGTGAAATATCAATGTGTGGTTGCCTGTAGTGCACCCCCTATAGGGGACATGGCCTGCAACCCAGGCATGTGCCCTGACTGGGAATCAAACTGGCAACGCTTTGGTTCACAGGCCCACGTTCAATTCACTGAGCTACACCAGCCAGGGCTCAAACCATTACTATATGAAATGTAAAAGGGACTTATTTAAGAAAAAGAAGAAGATCAAAACTATGAACAATAAAATGGTAATAAATACATATCTCTCAACAATTGAATCTAAAAAGCAAACTAGAAGAACAGAGACAGAATCATGGATACAGAGAGCATTTTAATGATTGCCAGATGGGAGAGGTGTATGGGTGAATGGGTGAGGGGATTAAGAAGTACAAATAGGTAGCTAAAGAATTGCCATAGAGATGTACAACACAGTATAAGAAATGGAGTAGCCAAAGAACTTATACACATGATCCATGGACATGAACAATGGCGGGGAGATTACCTGAGGGAGTGGGGATTGCTGGGTGGAGGGGGACAAAGGGGGAAAAATTAGGATAACTGTAATAGTAAAATAAATAAAATATAATTAAAAGAAAAAGAAAACCACCACATGGCCATTTGTCACCACACCAATTGCAGCGTAAGTCGATAGTTATGTCTGTGCCATTATAAATCATGTGATACTGCTATACTCATTGTATACATGCAAAAAATCACACCAAATTTTTGTGTATACATACACACACATATACATAGATAATATAGATCTAAGCCTTGCATGAAAAAAAAACAAGATATCATAAACAACGTGCCCTGTTTAGTATTTGGTACAAAGTGGATGCTAATATATGTTAATTTCTTGCCTCTATTTCCTGCTACCCTGGTGAATCTACAAACCAAGAAATTCATTCTGTTCTTCACTCTGATCTGCTGTAAGTCCTTCCTCATCGGATCAAAACTTGTGCCACAGTGAACATGAATTACTGACTGAAAAATCATCCAGGAGATGGATACCGTATTGAAGGGTTCCCTCTATGCCATGTTCTGGGTAGGAGCAGAGAAGAGGTATGTCCTCTGACATCAAGGGACATTTTGTCTCATTATAAACATCAACACAGAAGTGAGAAAGCAGTCTAAGTACTTGAGGAGGGAGGTTAAAGAGAGGACTGAATTAATAACAAAAGATCACAGTTTCAGGGGTTTCAGTTCTCTCCTGAAAATTCTATTCCCATCTCTCCATCTAAGTTTCATGTTTTTGTCAATTGGGCCCCTTCCCATGCACATTAGGGCTTGCACAGCATTGTAGAAGTGTAGTGTCTAGAGCCAGAATGCCTGGCTCTGCCACATGCTAACAGCTACATGACCTTGGGCAAGTTCTGGAAATTCTCTCTGCCTTTGACTATAAAATAGAGGCAATAACTGCATGTAACTTCAGGGATTTTGAAAGGAGTAAATGAGGTAATATATGCAAAGTGCTTAGAGTGGTGCCTTGGCACACAGTAAGTGCTCAGTTAACATTAGTCATTATTACCTTGGTAGTATATGCTCTTGCCCCAACCCTCCCATTCTTAAAGTGGAGGAAGCAGGGAAACTTAAGAATGCCCTTGGGTACTGTATTATATACTTGGAAGTTGCTAAAATGTAGATCTTAAATGTTCTTGTCACAAAAAAGAAATGGCAATTATGTGACGTGAGGGAGGTATTAGCTAACGCTATAATGGTAATCATTTTGCAATATATAAGTACATCAAGTCAACACGTGCACACCTTAAACTTACACAATGTTATATGTCTCAGTAAAGCTGGAAAAAATAAAGAATAGTTTTGGGACCCAGGTCCTGGACACAGGGATAAAGAAGCTAAATTCAAACTTCCCTCAACTCACCTTTTCATCAACTTGCCAACTTCATGCTATTTATATTTTTGTTACATATTTGCAAGTTAATTTAACATTCTTCTTAGTCAAGTTATCTTTGGAAATTTTAGCCTGTATTATATAAATTAAGCAAGAAAAAGGAAAGGGCTTTTGCTCACTACTGAACCAAAAGGGTGAAAAAGCGTGAACTTTGAAACAGGAGTTGAATTGAGGTCATGTCTCATAGCTTTTATGAGTCTTCCTTTCTCATGAGTAAAATGAGTTAAAAACCTATCTCTGAGGACTGATTTTAGAATCAAATGACAGTAAAATGTAAAAGCATTTTGTAAACTCCTGGGGTCAAAAATGAGGATGGCTGCAGGGTAGAATGTCTGGGACCCCAAGGAGAAGGCAGAGTCTCAGGAGAGATTCTGGACCTTTTGTAAAGCCCCTTTCTAGACAACAGCAGTGCCTGCACTTGTTCCTCTTTGTGACACACTGTAATAGGGATTGCATTATTGTTTTTTGAAGGAACCTTTGGGGAGGATGCTGACTGTCCTGGGGAGTCTCACTCAGAAAACACAGAGATCTCACAGCATCTGAGTAGACATGATGGGGAAATGGGACCAAAGCAGCACCAAGAAGGATGTATGGGATTAGACGGGCCAAGAAAGGGACACAGGTGTGAATTAGACACCCCCTCCATGGGAGACAGAGAGGAATGTGGCAAGGACAAGTCCTGTTCTCCATCCAGTACTTGACCTATGGAGTCCACATTCCTGGATTCAGCTTCTTGTACAAATAAATGTTGTAAGGGAATCAAAATTTGGGCATGGTCTTGTCTCAAATCAGTTACCTATTACCACTTGTGGAGGTTTGCAGTCTTTCACCTTTTCGTGTGTTATATACCTGCTGTGTTTTGGAGAAGTTGAGTTCGGCAGGTATTATGGAAAGTTTGTTTAACCTCCTACCATAATTACCTTCAGTTCTTCCTATCTTATGTGGAGCAGGAGAATTACTAGCCACCTTCAGCTTTATGATACCTTTTTGTCTTCTGGATAAGAGTTTTGAAGTCAGTCCCACCACACACTCACACACACACACACACACACACACACACACACACGCCCCTATCTTAAGTTCTTCTCCTTGTTCCCCAGGGGTTTTGGCATTATTGACATTAGAACTTTCGGAATTCCCTAGGCCTGAAGGCCCCCAGAGGCAAAAGGCAGACCACTGAACTGTATTTCACTCTTGAAGAGAAAAAAAGTGGAAGGTGTGGTATTCTTTGGGGCATCAGCTTGAATTCTTTTTTTATGTCCAAAAAGTACCCTCCAGATACATAAAAAAAGTTGTCAGTAAGGAGAGGAACCAGGTGGTTGAGGGAAAGAGGTGTAAGAAGAACTTCACAGAATTCCTTTTATTACCATTTAGACTTTGAGTCGTGTGTCTATATTAATTATTCAAGAATAAATGAATAACATCTGAACTGGACACCTACTTCAATTCCACAAATATTTCTTGTACCTTTACTATGTGCTGAGAACCACATGGTATCTTGACCATCACACAGCCCACAGAAACCAGGCTAACAGCTTG